>NC_083294.1:24596586-25302197 GCF_963506605.1 Zootoca vivipara
TACTGTAAAGCATGAAAATATGATACATTCGTGTCTATGTGATATTTTTGCTTTTAGCTTAGTGAATTCAAACATTAAGGTTGCAGTCTAAACTCCACTTTCAATAAGACTTCCACAGAATTCAACACCTCTCTATTCAATAGAAGCTAGCTCTGAGTAGGTTTGGTTAAGATTATGCAGTAAAATCTCTACCCTGGTTTTCTGGTCTTCATATTTGCCTCACAACCCTCAGCCAAACAGAATTATGAGGTCTGCTTAATGAATGGAATATGTTCCCCCCTCCCAAACCTTACCCCAGGTCTCTCTTGAAATAATGCTGCATCATCAACAGACCCAAATCATTATTTTCTGAAACAGACTCTCTACCCAGCCAAGGCTTTCTCCAGCTGTTAGTGCAAGGTATTAATAAGGAACATTAGCTTGTGCCTGCAGTATACTTTTGAGAATATGCAGCTGGTGGCATGGAAACACTTATCTCAAGATAGGCTGGAAAATTAGCTTCAGTACCAGGCGGTGCATGTTAACACATGAGTCAACACCAAACAAATGGAAAAGGCCAGTACTTAGTCACCCACATTTATACACTAAATGCAAATACAGTGAGTCTTCTGTAGAAGTAGAAAAGCATGGACACTCTCACCCAGGAGAAAACTAAGGCCCTTAATCCACATCCATGGCCCTCAATCCACATCCAGACACTGCTAGTTCTAATCAGAGTAGACCCACTGAAACTGATAGGCATGACTATTCAGTCCATTAATTTCAATTGGGTCTGTTCTGAGTTGAGCTTAATTGGGTACAACCCATGGTATTTCACAGGCAAGCTGGTTGCAGCATGTGTTAGCAGCCACCTTAGTAAATTAATTCGCTTGTTCCGTTACTTCCCACAACGTCTTGAAGTTACTTAGAAAAACAAACAAATGCAATACATACCCCACATAAATATTATGTTTCAGTTTTAATGGCAAACTCAACACTAATAATATGGGGGGCATTAAAAGAGGATTAGATAAATTTACAGAGGATAACTTGCTTTAAATTATTTTTTAATACTGCTTTTAATGCCATAACCCTCCCTGGGACCTTAGGGTGAAGAGCAGCAATAAATAAATAAATAACCAGTGGTTACTAACCCGGATGAATACAGCCTGTCTCCACTATAGGATGAAGGGTGCTTCTGAGGACCAGAGGCTGAGGACCAGAACCACAGGAGCCGAGAGTGCAATTGTGCTGCAGTTTGGCTTGTGGATTTCGCTCAGCGGCTGCTTGTCCCTTATATGAACAGGATGCTGCACTCTTTCTTCATACGTATAGTGTTTTTCTTCTTCTCCTAGATAACCTTGTGCAGTACTGTAACCATTTCATGGTCTGTAGACTAAATAAACTGACCCTGACAATACATATCTGTGGAACAATTGTGACATGCTAAAAGTGTTCATCCGCAGTAGTTGATTATGAAACAAGGGCAGAGTATAGTTTGCAAACGTCAGGATTCCTCCACGCACACAGATACTCCAATGTTTATCAGATAGCCTTGCTTTGGGCCTGTTTCAGTCAGCGCTTATCACTTGAGTCTGCTAACAAGGATGAGCTGCAGGATTCAGGGGCAGTTTGCTGTTGTGCAGCAGCTGTTGGAGAGCAACCATATTCATGCTCTGCTCTGGGCTTTACAAAAGCTTCTCATGGGCCAACTGTGACAAACAGGTTGCTTTTTTCTGACCCAGCAAAGCTCTTTTTACGTTCTCAAGAATGGCAAACAGCTGTAGTGTGTCTCCTCAGGAGTATTTCTGCTCAGGAATCCAGTCAGCCTGGAACAGGAACTCTAGTATTTTAGGGGGCACACAGAGAGATTTTTCTCTTTGCTCCACTCTCCTGCAAGCATTCCTCTATATCTTATGCACCACAAACAAACATGAAACTGAATATATTTTACATTCCAATATGACATTTAGCATATATCTTGCCCATCATCATTATAATAAAAGGTTGCAACCCATGTAGCGCTAGGTATTGGTACAATTGTTCTGTTGGTGGAAGTTTTTTTGCCCGTGGAACGTGGTTGCCCAAGGGAATTAATAACGAGTTTCCTCAGTTGCAGCTGTTGCATTGGATTGCTCTGTAGTGCAACATTAAAACTTACCTGTCTGCTAGTGCAAGGCCTACTAGTGAACAGAGTACACAGCCCTTGACTGCAATAAGAGGGAACAAATTGCATGCGCACCGACCCACACCACATATGGAAAGAAAGAAAGAAAGAAAGAAAGAAAGAAAGAAAGAAAGAAAGAAAGAAAGAAAGAAAGAATTATATATATCCCTTGGGGAGTGTGTTGGTGTGGAATTATGTCTTCTTTTGGAAGTGAAATGTGAAATGGTTATTTGTCTGCTGCCCATGAGTAGGAGTTACATATGAATGGGCCTTTCAGCATAGTCAAGACTGACTCAGAGTCTGCTAACAGGAGTTTCTGTTGTCCTGGCCCTTCCCATTTTCCTTCCTATCTTTAGATAAGGGCCCACTTGCAAATGTGTGTAAGGTTCATTGTTGGAGAGTTGAACTCCCAGTTAAAAAGCACTTGAGCCGAAAGCATAGGTACAGAATAGGTGGTGACAAGGGAAGAGGGAATGGGAGTTGACCGCCTCGTTCCAGTGCTTCTCACCTTCTTCGCATAAATTTCCCCAAGGAATCCTGAGAAGTTGGTTAAAAGTGCTGGTGGGGTAAACCACCATTCCTGGCATTGTTTGGGGGAAGCCTTGTGCTTTAAATGTACAGTGTGAATGTGACCCAAGTGTTATTGTTCTCACAAATATGTGATAAGGTTCTGTTACTGAGAGCCCGTGTGTAGTGCATTGGTTAGACAAAAACAGTAAGTTCTGGGTTCAATACCTACTTAAGCCAGGGAACTCACTAATTCACCTCAATCTCTTTCTCAGACTGAACAACCTTATGGGGTTGTTGTTGTGAGAGTAAAATGGGGTGGGAGAGAAACCATGTATGCTGACCTTGAAGTCCTTGAAGGAAGCAAGAGTTATAAATGATATACCGGTAAATAAAATGATCAAATTCTGAGCAAATGTTCCTCTATTAAGTATGAAATCCATACTTAATAGCTGAACATTTACTCAGAAACATGTCCATCTTATGGCCAAAACAGGAATTGCTCAGCAGATGTGTGTAGAAGTATCATAAACGTGTCACAGAATTATAGAAGGGAATGAGGACCATCTAGTCCAACCCCCTGCAATGCAAGATTCTTTTCCCCAATACAGCCTAGGATCCTTGTACCTACGGGACCACCTCTCCTGGTATGCCCCACGGAGGACCTTATGGTCCAGGTCCACAAATAATAACATCTTGGAGGTCCCGGGCCTCAAGAAGATTAGACTAGCCTTGACCAGGGCCAATGCCTTTTCGGCTTGTGGAATGCTCTGCCACAAGAGACCAGGGCCCTGCAGGATCTGACATCTTTCCACAGGGCCTGCAAGACGTAACTGTTCCACCAGGCCTTTGATCGGGGTCCAGGCTGACTCCCCCTCTCTCCTTATAAGAACTTGCATGAAAGTGTCGTCCCCCCAACTTTTCTCACAGGCTCATATAAGATCAGTATAAGCAGTTAGACCTGGTGAGCATTTAAGGCCCCCATCCCTAATTTGCGGGTTGCCATCTGATTAGATTTCACTTTGATTCTGATTTGATTTTAGGATGTATTTTAATTGATTGCTGGATTTTATGGTAATATGTTATATATTTGATATTAGCAGCTCTGACATTTGGCTGGGGAGGGCTGGGTATAAATAAAAGAAATTTATAGTATTATTATTATTGTTGTTGTTGTGTGTAATACCACTTTTACAGTCACAGCTTCCCCCTAAAAATCCTGGGAACCGTAGTTTGTTAAGGGTAGAATCATAGAATCATAGAGTTGGAAGAGACCACAAGGGCCATCCAGTGAAGAAAGTTTTTAGGAGATTCCCATTCCCTTCACAGAACTACAATTTCCAGAGTATTTTATCAACAAGTTTCTGTTCCCATGAAACTCAGAGAACTGTAGCTATGATAAGGCTGGGATAGGAGAAGACAGGCTAAGTAGTATATACTGATGTTATCACTGCTGCCCACGAGCATCCACTGTTGAGGGTGGTTGCTTCACTTTGTCTAATGGGCGAACCGGCCCTGGCAGCTATTTATACTTGCACAACATTCAATCGAGCCCTTCCCTCAGAAGTCCTCAGTGGGGACCACTAATTGCCAGCAAAGGAAGATAAGGCCTTGTCATGGATTTGAGATCCTCAGTGGGAAACACCAAGGAAAATGGGGGTGGGGGGGGCAATCTCCCTAAATAAACCTGGTGTAGTGTTATTTATGATTATGTGTGCAAATCTTACTGAATGTGGTTTCAATGTCAAATCTTTTGTAAGCTGTTTGGGAACCTCTTTGGACTAATGTTGTGGGATAAAATAATTCTACATTCTACATTCATTCATTCATTCATTTTTTTTAAAAAAAATGCTAATATAGTGCAACATAATGAAAAAGATCGAAACATTGTACAACAAATATATGTGTGTGATCTACATATTACATTGTAAATAAATTATATAAATGAAAATATAAAATTAGTTTCTCTCTCTCTCTCTTCAGTTACTTGTGGACTCAGTTCATTTCAGGAACTGCTAGCATTGAACTATTTATACATACATACATACATACATACATACATACATACCCCTCCTTTTCACCTGACGGGGCTCTAGGCTGCTTACATTTAAAAATGAGAACCGCTAAAAAAAGAGAGAGAAAACAATTATTAAAAAACAATTAAACATTGTTAGAAGTAAAGTATGTACATAAAATCTGTTTAAAACACACCAATAATTACAAGAAAAACAACATGACACCATCCCTTTAATTAAAAGCAGTCTGTTGGAACAGGAAAGTATTCACTTGCCAGTGGAAGGACAGCAAGGAGGAAGCCAGTCTGGCTTCTCTAGGGAGGGAATTCCAGAGTCTGGGGGAGCAGCCAACAGGAAGGCCCTGTCCCGTGTCTGCACCAAGCGCCTGTGATAGTGGCAGGATCAAATATCTCAAACCCTGGGCGGGTTCGTATAAAGGAACCTAAGGTCCTTTATATGAGAGGTTTATAGGTGATAGCCAGCACATTATGTCCTGAAACAGACCAGTAGCCAGGCAAGCTGTTGTAGCAAAGGAACTGTCTGCTCCCTATAACCAGCTCCGGTTAACAATCTAGAACTAGGCGGTGATAATTCATTTGTCTTAAGTAATCCGGCGTAAAAGATGGGGGGGGGTTCTCATTGTACATAAAAACATTTATGTGAGTGGTGGTTCTAATACACTTTGATGGGAGCAAGTGACTAATGGATGACTGTTGTTCCAGATGAGCAGTGCTATTTTCCTAGAGAAAGAGGTGCTGGAATGAACCACAAACACCTCCCTCATTCTCTTAGAATGGGAAGGCGCCCAACTGACAGGTGCCACAACTGAATTCCAGCTCAAAAAAAGCCCCACAGATGAGTTAATCTCATATTTAAATAAAATACAATGCTTTCAGAGAATCCAGCTACTGAGAATGGCTGCCTGCCTCCAGATTCAGTAGGAAACTGCCCGGTTCATTTCTGAAGATAACCGCTAGAGAGCGCTATTGATATAAATATTTTGTTACCTTTTCCCATATGACTGCTCTTCTCCCCACACCCCTTTCCTTTCTTCAATGCCTTCCTTTGCTTTTCATTTACTATCATGCAAACATAAGGAGCCTTTTTGAAATGGGTTTGTGAGTGGAATGAGTGCTTAATAGTTACATTCCAGTCAAATGCTACGAGAAAATGCCTGTGGTGTTCTTTTCAAGCATCACATACAGAGAGAATTGAGGCATGCAACTCTTAACATTTGCGATTTGGGGGTGATACCATTGCACCATGTTTCCTCTCATGGCTAGTCCCTGCCACCATCTCCCCTGGCTCTGTGGTTTCTGTCTCTCATGACTACTCCATTCCTGCTGCCCACCACTGCCTCCCTTCACCGCACCGGCACACATGTGAATCCCCCCTGGGCCTCTGACTTTTCCTCTCACATTCTCTATGCCCAGAACTGGTGCCCATTGAGAGGCCATCTTTCCTGTAGTCAGCACAGAAGAGGTGGGGGACTTCAGCTGACAACGTGGACAGCTAACAAGAAAGGAATTGGGGTTGTGTATGCACCATTAACTTTAAAGAGCATTACATTTCTCAAAGAATCATGGTTTCTATCAGTTGCCAGTGCTCCTAACAAACTATGGTTCCCAGGATGCTTTGGGAAAAGCTGTGGGCTTTAAATTTGCTTTAAATGTATGTATGTTGTGTACACAGGCTGGGACAGCTTCCTCAAGTTTAGACTTTGAATCCCACTCCACCGTGGTGTGGGGTAAAGAATGGGAGAGTTTGATAGGCAACTCAGTAGAACTTTGTGAGCACCATACTAATGGATTGGGGGCCTATTGGGTATAAGGCAGGGTCCTACATTCTATGAAGAAGGCCAGGGGTATAATGTTCAACACTGTCAGTTGAAAGAACCTCGGCAGGATTAGAAAATGGTGTAAATAATGGGGACCAGAGGGAGGATTGCTGAGGAAAGAACATCTCCCCTCCTTACCATGACCCTACTGAATTTCAGAGAAGTGAGATTCAAACCCATGTCTTTGTGGCTCATCATAGCTCACACACTGAGTCTTTAAATTGTGCTGTGGCTCTTTCTGCTAAAACATGACAGCAGTTGATCCTGATTCCTAAAGGAATCACCTTGCCAGACCAAGCAAGCCTAATTCAGTGAAAGGAGAATTTTTTTAATCCCTGAAGACCTTTACAAGCTGATCGGTGGTGGTGGATTCTGAGTGACAAAACCAGTCATGGTTTTATTTTACTTTTTTTGTCAGCAGTGTAGGAGAGAGAGCAAAATATCAGCAACTCAAGTGGACAGGAGGGAATTGACCCAGATTTTCTCCAGTGGACCCTGCCTGCTCCAACTTCACCTCAGCTGTCTCTTCTTTCTGCCTCTTTCCCCTCAGCTGCCTTGTCAACTTGTGACATCTCAGGGAGTCCGTAGCCAGTGGCAACAGCTGGTACCAAGGGCATGCACACCATAAAACTGGGATATTTGCAGGTGTATTCAGAAATACATTTATTTAGAAATAAAACTGGCTTGCTGATGCCCCTCTTCATTACTTTTATGCGTGGTCTCAGGAAAAACCTTGCCAGCTCCAGTCATCCCTGAAAGGAAAACACAGGTGGCAGTGTGATGGGGATAGCTACCATTTGGCAGTGTAACCCAGGCTCCTCCACTGGCTTCTGCCTGGCAATGCCACCCCTGACCTCTGAAGGCAGCCATGTTTAGGGAAGTTTTTAATGTTTAATGCTGTACATGTGTTTTTAATATTTGGTTGGGAGCCACCCAGAGTGGCTGGGGAAACCCAACCAGATGGGTGGGGTATAAATAAATAAATTATTATTATTATTATTATTATTATTCAGCCAGCCCACTTCCACTGGCTTCCAATCCTGAGTATTCGCTGGTTCACTCATTCACCATGTGCCTGCAGGCCAGTTTCCACTCTCTCCCTCCTGAGTGTATTGTTCCCAGTCATGCCACATCTGGAGGGCCACATACGCCTCACCCCTGAACACACAATTTTCCGCAAACACATTAAAAAAACCTCCCATTCACACATAGAGACACATTAACTCAACAGGCATTCTCCATTCACCTACTTCCGGGTTTGTGGCATTCGAGTTCCAAGTTGTTCGTGAACGAAGCTATATCCCACACTTCTTTATACCATTCTTCCATTTTATATTCTGCTTGCCCCTTCCACTTCCTAGCTATAATAATTTGTGGAGCTGTCAATAAATTTCTGAGCAAGTTCTTCATAGTCTGTGAACCTTCCACCCCATCATAAATAGTGCTACCTCTGGACTTTTGGTCAACTTTTACCCAGTGATTTCTGTTAT
Source organism: Zootoca vivipara (assembly GCF_963506605.1). Taxonomy (NCBI): domain Eukaryota; kingdom Metazoa; phylum Chordata; class Lepidosauria; order Squamata; family Lacertidae; genus Zootoca; species Zootoca vivipara. The sequence continues at coordinate 24,604,582 of NC_083294.1, forward strand.
CTCCTTAAACACCCTTAGCCAGAAAAAATTGTACATATTTACATCCCCACCACGTGAACATAATTCCCGGTTTCCTGGCATCCCCTCCAATATAACACCGAATATTTCTTGTTTATTTGATTTAATCTGACTGATATTAAATACCACCTCCAAACTAATTTATAATAATTTTATTTTATTCTTATAGACAACATTTTCAACGTACGATTCTCCCCAGCTTTCACTATCTATATACCCTGTCAGAGTCCTTTCTTAAAGGTAACTCTTATCACCCACAGAAGGTAGTAACCCCTACCAATCTCTCCCACCCCACCCCAGCTCTTTCCTTTCTTGCCAAGCTTCCAGCTATGGATATCAACCACCTTTAAGCTGCAACCAGCATGTTAACTTGCGTTCTTCCTGTGGCTGGCTGGTGCAATAGCAGTGACAGGACACCACCTGCTTCTTTCTGATCTATCTTTCTGGATGGTCCTGCACATGTTGCAGGATGGTCTTCGGTGCCAGCCAGTTCTCTTGCACTGTTGAGATGATCTGGAATCCATAGTGGCTGGTGTCTCTTAGTTTGAGGTCCTGGAAGTTTTTGATGCTTTGGTCTTAAGTCAGGGGTGTGTGGGGTGTTAGGGTTGTTGTTGTTTAGTTGTTTAGTCGTGTCCGACTCTTCGTGACCCGGTAGGGGTAGTACATTTGGGGTGGAACACATGGTGTTCCTTCTGCAGTAGTTTGTCCACCTTTGGTCTCCACCCTGCACTCTGCTCTCACCTGTGACTCCTAGAAGCTGTCAGCATGCAACAGCAGCCACACCCTGGGAATGGCTTCTACTGGCTGGCTAAATCTGGTGGCTAAATCTGGTGAGGGTAGCTGATGGCTTTCAAACCCTTGGTGAGTTAGGAACTTCCATTGCATGTGAAGAGTGGCTGTGATCAATAGGCTTGCACTGTTTTGGTTTCTATGAATAAAGAGTTAACTTCACTGATACCATGTTTTTATTGCTGACTTGCCCCTGACCCCAGCTCCTGACCGCTGAGGAGGAGATAGTCCAAACAGAACAGGCCCTAATGTTGTTTCGCCTCCTGGTTCTGACCCTCATTGGTGGATGGAGTACTCAAACACCCAACTTGGTTTTTGCCAAAGGTCAATGTGATGCATAAGCCACGCAGGGGGGTGCCTATGGGTTGGCTAGGTTGGCCCCCGCCAAGGGTGCAGGCCCATGTGGGCACAAAAATCACACCTCTCCACTCTGGCTAGGAGTGGCTAGGAGCTCGCAAAAGGTAACAAAATGCAAACTCCTTGTGTTTCTTGTCCATGGTCTCTCCTGGCTTTGATACAGCTCCTTGCCAAGAGGGAAAGGGGGCACTCATACACCTCCTTGCCAGGTTTGCCAGGTGATAAACCATTCAAGTTAACAGGTGTACCAGCAGTTGTACTAGGCACAAGCCCTTTGAGAACCACTGAGCTAAGACATTGTCCCAACACTTGACACTTTCCAAAGTTCTCCTCTTGAAAAGTAGGGCAGGCACAGTTATCCGCAAGATTAGTGTCCCAAGCCACAAGGTTGGCCAAGCAGACAGGCACTCCTCTGAATCACCTGGGTGTGCTGAGTCTGTTCATGCTGGTGCAGTCAGCTCCATGTTCTTGGAAACAGGTGGAGTCAACAGGGCCAGCTCATTGTCTGATCAGTTCCTATGCACCTCCGGGAGTGGTAAAGGGAGGCTCTTTGCTGTGTGGAGTTGTGTCAGTCTGCTATGATATGGCACTCGGGGTGTCCAGTGGCACAGAGGTGGGCTTCTACCCTGATATACCCTACAACTCAGCATCTCCCCTGGATCTGGATTGGCCCCCCTCACATGTGCTGGGCCCCTCCCAAAGATCCAGTTTCCCCAGTTTTATGTTACCATCCCAACCCTCCTCCCCCTCTGACCAATTTTACCAAGATGTCTCCACCGGACTCAGGGCACTGCCCTCTCTCCCTCCCTTCTTCCTTCCCACAAAGCTGATGGTCTCATTCTCCCCACAGGACCCAATGCTATCTTTGCCTCCTTCCTCACAATCCTTGTGCACTGTAGGTTGGTCATTCCAAGTCCAAATAAATCCCCAAGTTGCCAGTGTTGCAGATAGCTCCAGAGGGCTCAGTCAGATTACTCAAATCATATGAGAAACTTCTTCTCTTAGAAGAGAATATGAAAGGGAGAGATTATAGCCATCTTCAAATATCTGAAGTATTGTCATACTGTGTGTGTGTGTGTGTGTGTGTGTGTGTGTGTGTGTGTGTGTGTAATCCTTCTGACAACAGAACAGCCTCTTCCAGGCCTCCAGGGCAACTGAGAGCAGCAATCTAGTTTAAGGAGAGCTTGACAGGACTGAAGCGCACATAACTGTGATCTCTTATGGAGAACAACAGTTGAGAGCCTCTGGGGGAACAGCTGAAGTACTGCATCTTCTGGCCCACCTCTTGAATTGGCTGTGTGAGGTATTCCTTTGCAGTGGTGAGAGGGGAAGAGTCAAAGAGGCTTCTTGGGTCCCCTTTACCTGTAAACAAGAGCCGCCTGCACCCCTCTTTTCTCAGCCACTCAGAGTGAAAACATTCACCACTTCCTGTCTCAGCAACAACCGTGACAAGGAAAAAAAAACCAAGGCTGGATATCATTCCATGGGGCCAAGAGTTGGAGGAAGAAGAGGAGGGAGGAGAAACACTACAGTAAAGGGAGGCTTCCTCTCGGCCAGCCAGCCGCCATCCTGTGACATTGGATGTCCTTGGACTGCTGAAGCACACAGGATGGGTTCCCACACCTTCCCACGCCCCCACATCTTTTGCTCTATGTTGTTTGCCAGTGGCCAGTGTGTGTGCAAGAGCGCATAGCGTTATCTTTTCTTCCCTCTTCCTTTATTTCCCCTTCACAAGCATTCCCCTTTGCTCCAACCATGCAGAAGGATATGGCACAATAATTAAAGTACAGCCCCCACATGCGTCATGATTTGGATCAACTGGTTGTTGGAGGGTATGCACCTGGAGGCATTATTCCCGCTTCCAGATAAGCCATTGTTTAGAACAGGAATGAGAAGCCTGTGGTTACAACTCCCATTTCCCTTGCCCTGACCATTGCCCATGTTGGCTGGGACTGAAAGGACATTGGAGTCCAACAATGTATGGGGGGCTACAAGTTTCCCAGGTTTAGACTCTGAATGGGAAACAAGATATGCAGAGTTAACCTAATAAGAGCCATGTTGGATCAGAGCAAAGTGGAGCCCTCTAGTCCAGGCACCCCCAAACTTCGGCCCTCCAGATGTTTTGGACTACAATTCCCATCTTCCCCAACCACTGGTCCTGTTAGCTAGGGATCATGGGAGTTGTAGGCCAAAACATCTGGAGGGCCGCAGTTTGGGGATGCCTGCTCTAGTCCATCATCCTGTCCCCCCACTAGATAATCAGATATCCATAGGAAACATACAAACATGACCTTAATGCAACAGTGTTCTCCCCACTTGGGAATCCCAGTGATTGGTATTTAGTGGCAATCCACCTCCAGCATTGGAAGCAGTAGACAGCCATCATGGCTAGTTGCCCATGACAACCTTATTCTTCATTGATTTGTCTGTACCTCCTTTAAAGACATACACATTGCAGGCCATCATCACTTCTTGTGGGAGCAAATTCCACAGAATAATTATGCTCTATGAAGAAGTACTTCTCTTTTTCCATCCCGAAGCTTCCAACATGTAGCTTCACTGGATGGCCTTGTAGGATTCTGAACTAAAATGTCCCAAGCATTGTAACCATTCCTCACAGGGTCATTGTTCTAGGCCCTTGGTAATTTTGTTGCCTTTTCTGCAGCTTCTCCAGCTCTGCAATACCCAAGTCGCCGAGTGGTGAGATGTGTTGAGGTTTCAGCATGTCTCTTGGGTTTGATTTCCTTGGAATTAAGATAATTAGAAAGAGCATGAGATGGACGGCTCACAGCATTTAACACTTCAGCAGACCTAGATCATCCAGTGGGTTTCTCCAACACTTCAATAGGTTTCTTCCACTCAGAGATAACAAGTCAGGACTCTGGGTCTCTTTCATGCCCAGTTACAAAACTGACTATCTTTTGTTCTCTTGCACACAGAGACACTTTGATGACATCACCTTCAGTGGGGGCAGAGGAAGACATCTTCCTTCCATAAGAACTCTAGCTCTATACTTTCTGTGGCAACAGATCACCTGTCCTTGGCCATCTTTATTTTAGTTTTGCAAAGGTCCATTCTCCCAGCACCTGGAGTCAGCCAGACTATGTTTGTCCACAGGTGAAGGACAAAGGATGCCCCACTTTTCTTGCCTAGTCATAAAGGTAGCAACTGAGCCAATAACCATCACTTAACACAGGACATGACTGGGCAAGATTTTACCAAATTAGTTTCTATGCTCTCACCAATTGTGGGTCAAAGGTCACATCCACACCATATATTTAAAGCATTGGCTCCACCCCCGCCCCCAGAATCCTGGTAACTGTGGTTTGTAAGGATTAAGTTGTAAACTACAGTTCCCAGGATTCTTTGGAGGAAAGCCATGTGCGTTAAATGTGTGCTAAGTGTGTTGTATGGCACAGGTGTGAGAGCTCATTCAGACTCACTCCAAACTCCACCTGTCAAATCCTATATTAGTATTCTAGGCTGTTCTGTAATACTGTGTTGTTGCAATTCATTCCTAGCTGCTCTCGGGGAAAAGACACTTGCTTAGAATGCAACATTCATCTGACTCAGCAAGGATGCTGTAATTATATTTTCATTCATCTGCCCTTTGTCCTTGCAATGAGTACCACTCAGGTCCTGATGACAAGCGTGTGACCAAAGTAGACTTTCCAATGCTAACTCACTCTTCGCAGGGCCTTCACCTTTCCGAAATACACAAACACAGCATGGTTCCTCTGCTACCGCTAGAGAATGGCTGGGTGATTAAAGATGCCTGCTTACTCAATTGCACTGGGAATACACCCTGTATTGTCAGCCTAGCTGAGTGGCAGAGATTTTAAAACATGACATGCCTGTTCTTTTTGATTCCTAGAATGCTGCAAGGTAGGGGGGTGTTTCATAGAACTGCCTTGTATTTCTGGAAGTCAGTCACTTTCTCCATTAGATCTTAAAAGAAAAGAAAATATGTGGAGGCAAGCAGTTCACTTAGCAGTGAAGAGACAAAAGGGCCTGCCAAAATTCTCCTTCATTTTCATTCCCCCACCCCCACCCCACTGGTAAGCTGAAGAATATTTAGTCTGTAGGAGGAAATGGAGTTGTGGGTGTCAGAGACAGCTGGAACATGTATCGTGTGTGCTGTTCTTCCCTCTCCTCCCCCTTCCCAAATATAGCACACTGTTGTTTTCCTTGCTGTGAGAATATTGCAGAGGCATGTTAGCATTTTGCTGAATAAATGTGGCACGTGGTCACTGCAGGAGCATGAAATCCCTGCTTTCCCATGCCTTGTCATCTTTCGCAGCTTCCTCGGCCTCTATCAAGGGATTATATATATTTTTCCTTTGCTCCCTTTTTCTTTACTTTGCTTTTATTCAAGTCGCATCACCCACAAAAACAAAAACAAAAAAACCTGTTGATGACAAAAATAGTCAATTTTTTTATTTGTTTACTTTTGCTGATTGGCATTCAACATTGTTTGAACATACATGGGTGGCCTGAGGCATTTTTTCCTGCCAAGAGGGAAGATTCAGATAGCATCACCCATTATAAGGCTGCCTACGCACCATACATTGAAAACACATTTCTGCTCCACAAATAAGCATGGAAACTATAGTTTGTTCATGTTATTGGGAATTGTGGCTCTGTGGGGAGGGTAAACTACAGTTCCCAGGATTCTTTTTTGGGGGGTATGCATGTGTACTTTGAATGTGCTTTAAGTTTATGATGCATACACAGTTTTATTTCAATACTGGTGGTGAGACAGAATCCCTCACCATTCCTGAAAGCAGCATGGTGGTTTAGAATATGCAGAGCAGAACAGCTTAGGGCAGTGGTTCCTCGAGGGTGTGGTGTGCCACACTGATGTGGCAGGAGAGAATGGCACATGTGGGAGGAAGATTCAAGGACAATCAAATAAACATTTAAACATTTCAGTGTAGTATAGTATAGTACAGTTTCAAAATATGTTTTTATTTTCGGAATATAGATAGATAGCTTTTCAAAATGAGAAAAAGAACATCAGCAGATCATGAGGACAATCCTAGTTGTGATCCAGAATTTCGAACAGAGTACTGGAGAAGACTCGTCTAATTCGACACTATTATATGGCCCAAGCAAACCTTCCAAAGAGAAAAAGAAAAATCGGTGTGGCGAGAGCAAGCTTTTATTTTGAGAGTGTGGCCCAGAGAAAAATGTTTGAGAACCACTGGATTAGGGGATTCAAGGGGAATGGTAGATGGGGGGAATACTACTACTCCCTGGCACCTGCCACCTGAGGCAGATGCCTCACCCTGATTAATGGTAGGGCTGGCCATGAAAATGTACTTTTACTGCATGTGTACACCTCAGCCATGGACACCCCCGTTCCAGTCAAATGCCTGGAAGAGGGCCAGTCATCCAGGATATCAGGCATCCTTCCTTAGCCTCTCTTTCAAACTCTGAAATGCAAACACTCTTGAGTTTCCCTGCACTTGTTAGTTCCAGTTCCCCCAGCAGCCCCAGTAAGAGGCTGCTGCTAGGCTGGTCAGTAGCTTATATCTGAAACATAGGAAGCTGTCTTATACAGAGTCAATCCATTGCTCCATCTTGCTCATTATTGTCTGCACTGACTGATAGATGCTCTTCAGTGCTTCAGACAGGGGACCTTCCCAGCTCTACCTGCAGATGTCAGAGATGGAACCCAGGACCTTCAACTGGCAAAACAGGTGCTCTACCACTGAGCTATGGCTCCTTTCCCCAAACCATCCGGCTGCCCCTGTTTCTCAGAACAATTTTTGTGTTTTCTTCCTTTGTTTCTACTTCTCATCACCTTGCCCCGCTTCCTCGCGTCTCTTATCCTGGCCAGTCCTGCCTGTTTGTCTGCTTGCCTGCCCTGGATTCCCCTGGTTCTGAGCCTGCCCAAACCAACCTCTTAGGCTTCTGATCATGCTGTACTGCTCACAACCTAGCAAGCCCATGACACATAGGTCAACCTGCTTTAAAAAGCCAGGGGCAAGGGATGTGCCATTTTAAGGCAGGGCTGTCAAACACTAATGAGTTAAAGGATCACACTCCCTACTGTCAGGGCTGGGCCATGGGCAGAGGTCCAACATGAGCTAGTAATCAGTACCTGAGTGTCAGAGCCACAGGACAGCTGAGGAAGCAGGGTCAAGAAGATGCAAGTTGGATATTAGGGGTGAAGAGAGCAAATCAAGACCTGTGGTTTATCCAGGTGGCAGGACTGAGGAGTGATCCAGACATTAAGATGAAAGGTTAACCAAAGATACAGGGACATAGCAGAGCTCAGCAAGACTCTGATACTCATGCAAGACTTAACTGGAACATGAAACCCCTTTCTACTCATTCCTTTCAAGGCGGATGCAGTAACCTGCCTAGATAGTTAGAGTACTGTAGTGGCTGGTGTCCATGGGGCTGCAGGGAGATTAACAGTAGGTGGAGCCAGAGCCACTGATACACAGAACATACTAACTCTAGTGTGCAAATGGCCCCTTGAAATTCACCACCCTGTTTGTGTGCAGACATATTGTGGATTAGCAGTGGCTGTTTGGATAGCCTCCACAATATCTCTGCGCACAAACAGGGGACATTTGCACACTAGATTTTGGCTGCCCCACCAGCAACTGTTTGGTTTGCGTTGGGTTTCTGCAGCTGCTGCAAGTGGCGGCAGCAGTGATTGGGTTGGCCACTGTCATGACTGTGGAGGTGAATTTCCCTTTGTAAGGGGATGAGGCCAAGGACTTGGTCAGAAGAAGAATTCTACCCAAGGACTAGCCTCGGAACCACTTTCACAAGACAAGCCCATGGTGCAATGATACCTCTGGCCTGTGGATGTTAGACAGCTGTCCTCTGACTCAGAAAAACTTATTTGCAGAAGAATCAGTCTTCCCCAGTATTAACATCCCTGCACAGGCTTTTTCTAAGAGCCAATGTCAGGTCGTTGTTGTGGGAGATCAGCAGCCAAACCTAACAAATGCATATTATTGCTAATTAGTGTGAGAAGGGGTCAACACTGCAGAGCTGTATTGCTGATAGGCCGATACTAAGACCATAGACGTTCAACTAGCAGAGTGACTCTATGTTATATAATTTTCCCTTGTCTCCTGGAGAGTACTTCCTGGCTAGTAGTGAGAAGGACAACAGCCGGGGCAAGTGTAGTGTGTGTGTGAGAGAGAGTGTGTTTGTGTGTAAGCTGGGCTAGAAGCAGGCTACTGGCACAAGCCTGCGAGTGAGAGCCATGTTTGATGTCTGCTTGAATCCAAGGCTGTGACTGTGGGAGAAGCAATACCTTATGGGGTGTTAATGCTGTGAGTCCCTCCATCTTTGGCTTAGGTTGTATATATATTTGTAAATAAAACATCTATCATTCGATAAATGAGGAGTACATCAGCTCTTGGTCAAAAACTATGGTGTAAGTCCTCTTCAATAGGTATTTCACCATATTTTCTTACCCACCTGGGGTATGATACTGTCCTCAAAACTGTGAAACAGAGGTTATGGGATATTGCCTTTAGGACTTACAATCTCGCTCACATGTGACCTGTGGCCAATCTGTGTCAGAAATCCAAAACCTCATTCCAAGGAAACCAAACCCTGGGTAAACTCCTGGAAGCCTTGGGAAATCATACTGCTTGGAGATTGGGGTGGAGTACAACACAATGTTGGCCATTTCCAGTACCCTGTGCCAGGAGCAGGCAGGAGACAGATGGCATTTTGAGGGTCAGGTTTTGGTGGCTCATGCTTTTCCTGTTTGCAGACATAATGGGACTAAGTGAATCTTGGTCTTACCAGTGTGCTACATTTTATAATCTTCAGCAAAAGGATTTCTTTAGGCAGATTTACATAGATATGTTACAGACGATACCTGTCACATTTCAAGTCGGGGCCTTTGAAGGCCACTGTAAAGTTTTCTAAATACTGTATGCACTTGGCAATTGAGAGTGGCAGTTCATGCATATAAAGGAGTGAGTTCTAATTCACACAAGCTGATTCTGCAATAAATTGGCTAGCCTTTAGGGCCCCATCAGCCTCTTTCTGTGTGTGCGCAACTGAACAATTTGCTTTACTCTAACAGATAAAGAGACACCCACAGTCCAATGCTAACCGACATTGGTGACTGGTCCTCATTGCGACTGGTATGGTGGAAGGCAGGGAGCCTAACAGGAGGTGCAGCAGGAGCCAACAATGGGAAGAGCCAACTATTTTAGCATTGTTCCTTCTTATCTCTGTTGAGTTCTACAAGGTCAACACTGGCACCAAGGAGAAGGAAGCTGATAGCCAGTGCCACCCTTGGACTGATTTTAGGTAGGAAAGTGGGCAGCTGGGGGTTAGCTGAGGGAAGATCAAAGTGGATGGGGCTGTGCCCCATTGGCCCTGATGAATCAGACTCCAAAGCTAGGCATCACAACTCAATAAGATTTTGAAGGGGCTTACTCCCATGTAAACATGTTCCAGAGGAAGTTCACCTCTACTTCCTTAGTAATGTCTGACTGTTTGTGAACCCTGTGTTGTGAATGATGGCCATTGTGACCATTTTCCATGCATTTTAAGCTTGAAAACAGTGATACCAGTGTTTCTCAAACTTGGGTCTCCAGCTGTTTTTGGACTACACTTCCCATCATCCCTGACCCCTGGTCCTGCTAGTTAGGGATGAAAAAAGTTATAGTCCAACAACAGTTTGGGAAACCCTCGTTGATACTTTTAGCTTTGCTTTTCCATCTGACTTCTAGGCTTACAACCCACCCACATCCCTCAGAGTACAGTACAACCATGTAATATGCACCTGCCAACCTAAAACAATACTTCATGCATCTGAGAAAGTGTTGGATTCTAGTCCATGAAAGGTCACGCCAGAATATACCTGTTCATCTTGGAATAGTGTGGAATTCTAGACATGTTTCCTTAGAAGTAAGTTGCCTCTAATTCAATGGGACAAAATCACAGGTGCTGGCAATATATTTTTGACTACAACTACCAGCAGCCCCAGCCAGCACATCTGTATGATGCAGAGGCTGGTGGGAGTTGTAGTCTAAAACATCTGGAGGGCACCAGACTGGGGAAGGCATGGGTATACTGTAAATTGCTATTATATTTTTATTACTACAGTACAGTACTTAAAAAGCCAAAGAGTAAAGATTTCAGGTTGCATATTTACATAGGTTTACAAAGGGGGATTTTATCTGTATTTTGGTCATTTTATCTAATGCTCCTCCTACTCACCGCAGACCTGCTGAAATTAATGGGCCTACAACTGCCTTCTGCCCTCATGTAGATTACCCCTCGTAGGTAGTACTGATCCCAGTAACTATTAACAAATTACAGTGCCTAGAATTTTTAGGGAGGGATGGGAGTGCTTCCAATGTGCATTACAGACATAGTCTGTTTGCAGCTATCTGTTAATTTCAATGGGTCTACTCTGAGTAGGACTAGCGTTGGATGCAACCCATTATGCCTCCACATTTTTTAATTCTATTGATTCTATTGGTATTTTATGTATTTATTTTATTAAATGTGTAAAATAAATTAGCATTTGGTGCATATTTTATGTAAAAGGCTTAAGAATTTGTTCTTTTAGTTGGCAGTGGGGACGGATAAAGTGGCACAGAAATATTGTTAAACAACGAGTACACTCTCCTTGCTTGGAGATTTTTATGCAGAGGTTGGATGGCCATCTGCTAAAGATGCGTTAGTTGCGATTCCTGCATTGGACTAGATAACTCTTAAGGGTCCCTCAAACTCTAGAATTTTATGATTTTATGAAATGATTTGCAGTGAGCCCGCAAGGATTTCTCACTCTCAACAGTTTAACACAAAATTCTAGCCCACCCACTCAACCCTAAATTATATTACAATGAAGAAAAGCCGTGGTTGGGATAATTTGGTTTCTTTGGGGATAAATTGGTATACTGTATTTTTTGAAAACTGATTTATTTTATTTTCCCGTGTAGTGGAAGGACAGTAGGCTAAGCCCCCTTCTGCTCTGGTGTTCGAAAGGCAAATCCCCTGGCTTCGGATTCTTTCGTATGTGAAGCACTATCTTCTTTTGCAGCCGGGCGCGCTTGGCGGGCCCCGGGGTTCCAGAAACAGAAGTGGGTGGTGGGGAGGAGGGGCACATAGTAGACCCTTTCCACGCTGCTGCCCGCACCTGCGCTCCAAATTTATCCGAGAAAAGCAGAAGCTTGGGGAAACCAGGCAGGCAGACCCTTCTCTGGAGTGAGAGAGAGGGAGCGATAAAGAAAGAAAATTAAGAGCCTGCAAAGCGGCTCCACTGGCTGGACTTGTCAGTTTGCACGGAAAAGCCAGGCAGTGCATTGCGGCGGAGAGCCAGAGAGAGGGAGCGAAGGCGGGGTGGTGGTTTGTAGCGGCCTCTTGGTTCCCCCATCCTTTTTTTGCACGTGCTTGTTTTTGTTGATGGGGCTCAGCCCGGCCCCGGCATCACGTGCCTCCTCGACGGGCTCTCATTGTGTCGGGAGCCGCCTGTGTGTGTGTGTGTGTCACTGATCAATGTCATGACTTCCTCCTTGGGCTGAGCAAGCGTTTGCGTCGGGGAGGACCCGGTGGAAGGAAGCCGACTGCGTTGATCTCGTCGCCCCCAACTCCTCCACCTCCACATATACACGCTCTCTCGCTCCCTCCCGCTCTCTCTCTCTCTCACACACAACTTGCCCGGCTGAACCAGCTTTCTCGGCATTCCTCTGCAGCCTCCCGCCGCCGCCTCCACTACCACCACCCTCGTCGCTCCGCGCATCGCACCAAGCCTCCTGGGCTCCCCCCGGCGGGACGGCGGGGGGCGAAGAAGATGAGCGCAGGGCACGTCGTGTGCACGGGCTGGCTCATCAAATCGCCCCCTGAGAAGAAACTCAAGAGATACGTGAGTAATAATAATAATACTGTAATAATAAGGAAAATAAGTCCTATCTCTGCACGCCCGCCCGCGCGTCCCCCGCTGTTCCTTCGCTTGCAAGGTTTTCTCTCTTGCTTTACCAGCGGAAAGCTCGGGTGGGCTCAACGTTCCTTTACCGCGCAACTCCTGCCTGCTCGCTTTCCAACTGCGGCGAGCTGGTGCGGGATGTACGTTCCTACGACTGCAGGGGGAGGGCAGCGCGATCCTAAAGCTGTGTCTGCTAGGAAGCAAGCCCTGCTTGAATTGAGCGGGGCTTGCTGCCAAGGTGAGTTAGGGTTAGGATTGCAGCCTTCAAGGGACAACGCCGAAATGCGCATCGGCGAAGCCCGGCTCTCGTTTAGGCTCCCATCGGCATTGCATTGCATGGGCTGATGGTGCTATTCGTAGACCTTTGTGTGTTTCTGTGTGTGTGATACAAATACAACCGTCGGCCCCCACCCCCTTTAGTGCTTGGGTGATGGGTGGTTGTTATGCAACCTGTAGTTTGTTTTCAAACCCCAAAAACCTAACAAACCACATTTTCTGTTTCAGTTAATGTGTGTGCCTGTTTTGCAACCGACATTCAGATGCATCTTGTTTGACTTTGGGTGACTTGCAAATAACTTCTTGCTCTCCTATTGGGGGACACGCACACATAGTTGCATCCCTAGAAGTGGAGTAAAGATGCGGCAATCTTGCAGCTGCTTCGTGTGTGTGTGTGTGTGTGTGTGTGTGTGTGTGTGTGTGTGTGATCAGATCCTGATCGCAGCTGGACCAAATTCATTTGCATGAACCCTTAGCGTCTTTCGTACTTGGTTTTACAAGGGCAGGGTGGAGGCGGCGGAGAGAAGGATGAAGGAGTTGCCTGCTTCGGCTAGAAAGTTCAGAAGGTTCCGGGGCTCAGGACCAACTCCGTGTGTTGCAAGGAACCCAGAATCTTGCTCTCGCGGGGGGCCCCTCTGAAAGTGTGCGTTGTTCTTAAAAGCCCATTGTAAGCTCTCAGCTCAGGATTTGCAAGAACGCCATAACAGTTAAATAACACCATCATTTTTCAAATGTTTGTGTGTTGGCCTGCCTAAAACCGCTGCAACCGTTCTGGTGGTCCGTGGATTCACCTCGCAGCATCGGCCGCTTAGACTCCTCTCCCTTAACTACCCAGCCCAGCCGGTCTCGCTTTCCCTTCGTCTCAGCCCTGCCGCCTTCCTCCTCCTCCCGGTTAGTCCGGTCTGTCTTCATTGACGCTATAAATCTGCTGGGCGGAGAGATCCCTCACACCCGCGCAGCTTCTTTTCCTTCTTCGTTTGTACAGTGCCCTGCAAGTGCCCGGCGCGAGTGCTTAGCAGACTTGGGACTGGAGGCAAAAGTGACTCCGGAATGCAACCAGCAAAACACATTTCCTGATCCTGTGCGTCCCCTTTGTTGCTGTCCGGTTTGTTGACTGATCGGGAATGAATGCACTTAAGCGCCCCACGCCTCCCGAGGAGGGAGATATGCCACCTCTGCATGCAGTTCTTGAAGGCTGGCATCACTTCTTCTCTAATTCCTTATGTTTTCCTAAACTGCTGGTCCTCCTCGCCCTTCAAAGGCATCAGCTCTCCCTCTCCCCAAACCTGGAAAATGAAAGCAAAAATCATTGCATGGGTGGACTCTTAAAAGGTTTCTTTCTTTCTAAGCATTCTTTCCCCCCACATCCATTGGGCTCTATTCTTTTTCTTGCTTTTACTCTGCTAAATTGCCCCCCCAATAACTTTAAATAACCATTGCAGCCAGTCTCCAGGGTGCTGGCATATAAATAGCAAATTTGTAGTATCTTTGGATTTTATTTCATTGCTGACATTGACATCTGTGGGCCTGTTTTGGAATATGAAAAGCACAGACAGCTCTTATACAGCAGCATACAGATATAGAGATAAACGTACCTATAATACATATAAATCTCCTAGCTGCCATTGTTAGTAGCTCTTGAGAGCGGAACAGTCTGGGTCACTTACACGCCAATGTAAGTTTGCAGTTAGGTTCCACTGGTTGCAGCTACTGTACACCATACATTTAAAGCACCCTTAGGAATATGGGCCTTACTGCCTGCACATCCAGATCTATCTTCTGCACCACACCGCACAAGCTGCATCAAAAGCACTGCAGGTCTGTTGCCTTATCACACAATATCAGCCTTTGTGTATTCAATTCATGTGTCCCTAAACAGACTGTAGGAGCATGTTGAACTGATTCATCAAGCTGATGGGAGTTGCCCGAAACATCTGTAGAGCTGCTTCTTCTTCTTCGGCGATTACTCGTAGCCGAGTAAGATTGTCTTCCATAAACATGGTTTTAACAATGATTCCATTAAGTGACTGTGGAGGCCAATTCTGGATCCACACGTCCTTCCACAGTGGGGACATTGGTTTCCGGGTGGGAGTTGATTCCAGTGTTGGGGTAGGTGGGTTGCAAATACCTAAAAATTTAGGGCAGTGGCAAAGGGGATCTTGCCTTCTCTTCAGACAAACACTTTATACATAACTGTTTTTGCAGGTGGGTCTAAGCTTTGAAAGTTTGGCTGCGCCTTGGGAACATTTCAGGTGTTCAAAAGGCAAGACAGGAACTGTAGTAGCACCAATATCCACCAATATCCAGAATTGCCTTGAGAAGCAGCAGTGAATTCCATTGCATTTATGCACCACTAATGTTGCCAACCTTTTGGTAACAGTGAAGGTTGGTTCATTAGAGAGGATTGGGGTGCTACCCTGTCAGCCTAAATCTACCCTCAGTTACTCCCATTTGCCTCCCTTCCTACTTATAATCAATCCACAAGGTTGCATTTGTCTCAGTGTTGTCCCCTGTAGAAATTCATTCAGGGAGAAGGATGGGGACAAAACTAACAACAACAACATTTTTATTTATTTATATGCTGCCCATCTGACAGGGTTACCCCAGTCACTCTGGGTAGCTCCCAACACCATAAAACATAAAACATTAAAAAATTTCCTTATACAGGGCTGCTTTCACATGTCTTCTAAAAGTCAAAGTTGTTTATTTCCTTGACATCTGACAGGAAGGCATTCCACAGGGTGGGCACCACTACTGAGAAGGCCCTTTGCCTGGTTCCCTGTATTCTCACTACTTGCAGTGAGAGAACTGCCAGAAGGCTCTCAGAGCTGGACCTCAGTGTCCAGGCAGAATGATGGGGGTGGAGACTACAGGGCTGAGGCCTTAAAGCTCAGCACCAACACTTAATTGACTCTGCCTGTCATTGGTTCTGCACCATCTACTATTGACCTCTCTGCCTTCTCCCCTACCATTCCCTATGGGCACCAGCCCCTACTGGTTAAGAGGCTAGTGGTATTTCAATAGGGGAATCTGATTGATCCTCAGCCAGCGTGGAAACACACAGTACTAGCCTCTTAGCAGACCAGTTTTTATTAAAATATACCTTCTATCATACAGGCTAGTGGAGGAGTGACAGAACAATCCATCCTTCATCTGCCAGTGTTCTGCATTTCTCCTTCAGTCATGGAACTGGGGGAACCTCTTACTCTGCAGCCAAAACAGGAGCCACAGGAAGGATGGTGCAATCCCTCTTCTGACAGCCTGCTTGTTCACCTGTATGAAATTCCTTGTCGCTTATGGTGACCAGGCAAGCTACCTAAATTCAAGGCTCCTTGGTGATACTATTTTCCAGTGGTCTTTAGTTAGATTTCTCTAGGGCAAACAGAAGCTAGTCTAGGAATTGCGTATTTATTTATTTTGCATTTGTATCTCACATTTTTCACCAAGGACCTCAAGGTGGCATACATGGTTCTCCCCCTTCTCGTTTAATCCCTGCAACAGCCCTGTGAGGTAGGTTAGGTGGAGAGGGGTGACTGGTCAAAGGTCACCCAGTGAGTTTCATGCCCGAGTGGGGATGTGGCCTCTCAGGTCCTAGTCCAGCACACAAACCACTACACCTTGCTTGTCCTCAATAAGTGATTGGTTGGCTATTTTGATACCTATTCCTGCATATATTTCATCTCATACCTATGACTTTGAGCTTATACTTGTGGGATATATTTGACTTGAGCAGCATTTTTCCCAGCTCACTTTAGAATGTGAAAAGGGACAGTGTTCTTGAAGCCACCAACATGAATCTAACCAAACAGCGGGAGGCAGTGGAAGACAGGAGTGCCTGGCGTGCTGTGGTCCATGGGATCACGAAGAGTCGGACACGACTAAATGACTAAACAACAACATGTTCTATGTGCTGATGTATATGCACTTGTGGCTACTTTCTAACAACAGTCATTGGAGGACATTCTCAGTGGCTTCCATGAAAGCAGAAATGTTTCTGAGATAGGATTGCTAAATTATTATTCTGTAGTCAAAGTGAACTCTCTGCGTCATACAGTACAGTGGTACCTCTGGTTACGAACTTAATTCGTTCCGGAGGTCCGTTCTTAACCTGAAACTGTTCTTAACCTGATGTACCACTTTAGCTAATGGGGCCTCCCGCTGCCCCGCCCCCACATGATTTCTGTTCTCATCCTGAGGTAAAGTTCTTAACCCGAGGTACAACTTCCAGGTTAGTGGAGTCTGTAACCCAAGTGGCGCTGTGGGTTAAACCACAGAGCCTAGGGCTTGCTGATCAGAAGGTTGGCGGTTCGAATCCCTGCGACGGGGTGAGCTCCTGTTGTTCGGTCCCAGCTCCTGCCAGCCTAGCAGTTCGAAAGCACGTCAAAGTGCAAGTAGATTAATAGGGACCGCTACAGTGGGAAGGTAAACAGCGTTTCTGTGTGCTGCTCTGGTTCGCCAGAAGCGGCTTTGTCATGCTGGCCACATGACCTGGAAGCTGTACGCCGGCTCCCTCGGCCAATAATGCGAGATGAGCGCGCAACCCCAGAATCGGTCACGACTGGACCTAATGGTCAGGGGTCCCTTTACCTTTAACCCAAAGTGTTTGTAACCCGAGGTGTTTGTAACCTGAGGTACCACTGTACTTCTAGTCTGCAAGTTACAAACAGAAGCAGAATTTAGGTCCACATCCACTGTTATATCCAACTAAGTACAACTTGGAGTAGACCCACTGAAATTAATGGGGCTAGGTTAGTCATGCCCGTTAATTTCAAGTGGGCCTACTCAGAATAAGTTGGATACAACATCTATGTGAAAACAAGAATTGTGGTGCTAGAACATTTTTTATTTCTCTGACGTTAAGGTTGTCAACAACTACCAGCCATGTTGGCTATGTACTACCTCCAAGACTGAAGGCACCAATGCTTCTGAATACTAGTTGCTGCAAACCAGAGGAGGGGAGAGTGATCTTGTGCCCAGGTCCTGCTTGTGCATTTCCCACAGGCATCTGTTTGGCCACTATGAGATCAGCATGCTGGGCTAGAAAGGCCATTGGCCTGATCCAGCAGACCTCTACTTATGTTCTTACTTTCAGTCGCTGCACATCCAAACAGGCTGATGGTTGTAGCAGTTTGTTTCTAAGAATCTTTGCACAAAGTCAGCTAGCTTGGAAAATGAAGGATGCACACACAGGATTGCTCATGTGTAACTCTTGAGAAAACAGATCCTAGTCCAGCATGCCAGTATAGCTGGAGTGTCCCAGTGCTGATGTGTGTCGTGGTGATGACTAAAATGATGATTCACACATATCTCTTGGATGTAAAATTACTGGTAAGACAGTTGAGCTCGGTACAAGCTGGTTCACTTCTGTGCTATTAATATGTTAATGGTATTGCAGGTTTTGCTGATAATGAATGTGAAGGGCTTTGAACACTTAGGTAAAGTAATGTCACTCCTCCTAATAGTGAACTCGCTCAGTGTTTCTGTGCAGACAGGATTAGAGCCAAAATGGGGCTGTTGAGAAACAGTATGTCAGTGAATCTCAAGGTATGCATGAATACACTACAAAAGAAAATAAATAAAGGGGGGGGGGCAAAGAAAGCCCCCAAACAAGTAATATGTACCAGTACATAGTTTTCAGGAGCTATGAGATGTTGAGCGCTGGTTGAAAAAGAAAACCAGGAAATTGGAGAGGTATATGCAGGGGAGAATGAATTGAGCCACTACCAACAGTAGTGTGGATGTTGTTTGACTCCAATTCCCTTCAGCCTGACAGGGCTGGTGGTTGTTGTAGTCCAACGACATCTGGAGGGCTTCAAATTTCGCACTGCTGCCCTACAGCTATATAGAGACCCAGAGGAAGGCATGGTGGCTGAACAGGAGCACACATCCCTGTTAAGAGGTGAGACTTTTAATATGTTGGAGATCCGTATTTTTTCGTGTACAAGACTAGGTTTCCCCCCCCCTAAAAATAACTAGGAGGCATCTTACACACAGATACATCTCCCCCCATTTTCTTAAATCTGAGTCCCCCAAATTAGGGAGCATCTTATACATGGGGGCGTCTTATAGATGGAAAAATGCGGTATATAGATAAGCCTGTTAATGTTATTTACGTTGATGTTGAAACAGTTCTTTCCCTTGCTTTTCTTAGAACTGAACTTAAGGGAGCTAAACTCTAGCCATTAGAAAAATAGAAACACCTGAGAGAAATCTATGAATTTTGGTTTCAATGTGGGGTATTACTGATCAATTCCTCGCTGCAATAATACTATCAGATTCTTTACATGTATGTTGTTGTTATTTCTTTCAATGGATTTGTAACCCACCATTCCTCCCAGGGCAGCTATCATACAGTACATATAATTTATGTGTAGGACATATTTATTTGGTACTTGGTACACAAGAGTAGCATAATTTATTAACTGGACACACATGTACCAAATCGCAGCTATATGAAGGGTTAGTATTAGGCCCTCACCCGAAAATATTTTCCCTTCCCAGCAATATATGCCATTCATAAATCATACAGTTTTATAGCAATTCCCAAGTACAGAATGGAAGTCTACGAAGAGGTTTTATTGTGAAAGTTGTGATCTTTTCACTTCATTCATGGAGCTCTTTTGAGAGTTTGTGAAATCTTGTAAAATACTTTATGTCATGCAAAATTGTCTATGCTTAAAAGGATGTTCCAGGCATGAATCTATCTTTTACTTGACTGAAGGAATTGGCCCATACTAACTTTTCAGTGCTGGGGTGAGTGAAGTCTTATCTACTCCATTCAGGACTTTCCAGTCTTAGGTATAATACTCCCCCCCCCCTTTCAAAAAGGCATGTATACACATTAAGCACACGGCGACACAACAATATATCAGTTATAAAACAAATTGGCATGGCACTCATGAAACTGGACAACATTTGTCTACTACCTTGTCTGTTTCATTAAACAGGGATCCCTAGCGAAAGAAAATAAATGAAACTTTTAAACAGTCAATGCTTCTTGTTTGCACTCCGCACAAGCAACATATTTTTTACTTGTCCATTGTGTATCTCTCATGGAGTTTCTCTAATTCTGGGGACTTGTGCTTGTAAACATACAACAGAGTAGCTGGCAGCTCCCTGTACTGTCTTGATGACAGGCTCCTGTCACACCTTCAGATATAACAGCATTCACTGGGAGACAACAACAATAATGAATTGGTGGCAGGGCAGACTTTTCTTTGTAAAAGATGGTTGAATGAATCTGCTTCTCCGTACAGGAAGACCTGCGATCTGAAATGCTGCTGTTGTCCATGCAACTCTCTCATCCCAGAATGCAAATGGGAGGTTGCCAGTTTGAAAGTACTCCCATTAACCGAACATGTTAAAATTCCCACGCTCATAGAAAACTAGCAGGTCAAACTTTTGTATGCATTTGGGGGGGAATGACACCAGGGAACTTTTAGACAAGCTGTCCCCACATGATTCTGAGGTGGTACTGAGAGGGGTATAGGAGCACTGTTCTATGTGCCAATATGCATATTTGAATCCACTGGAGTCCGCTTTATAGGTTACAGCAGCAGTTGCAAAAGCAGAAGTTCAGGTCACTTGATCCTCTTCTGCTTTCTGTGCTTCTGCTGTAATGTGCTAATCGGTTCTCATTTCTAACTGGCCGCTAGAGAACATCTAGTCCTAAAAGTAAACCAGGAGGTCAGGAAAACACCCTCAAAACCTGCACCAGCTTGTGCTCTTCATGAGGAGGCTGGAGCACCATGAGCATTTAGGGAAATCAGGCCTGAAATCACCTTGAGAAATGGTCTGCTGTCTCAGTTCATGTATATCACCACATCCACAATTTAACTCTTTATTTGCTTTAAAAGTCATGTCTCCCCTTTCAGTATAGAAGAAGTTTTCTCATCCTAATTAGGAACATACAAAGGGACTATAGAAGCTACTTCACATATGGGCCGGCCATTGGTCCATCTCACTCAGCATTGTCTACACTGATTGGATTTCAGTCGGAATCTCTCCTGGCCCTGTCTGGAAATGCAGGTGATTGAACCTGGGACCTTCTGTATGGAAAGCAGATGCTGTACCACTGAGCTACCAGGCCTTTCCCCAAATTACCTCAAATGCTACCCTGCACTTGAATCCCTTTCATGAGGCCTTCTAGGTACACATTAACAACTCGAAACTCCCCTCAGCCCCAGCCAGCAGGAGCTGTAGTACAGCAACATTCAGGCACCAGCTTGACTGTCTCTACGCTGCCATTTCATTCACTAGTCTGCCTCTGTTCTCCAATGAAACTAATAAGCTGTTTGGGAAAAGCTTTGTCAGTTTTATTGATTCCCTTATCAGATTTCTTGCTTACCGTAGTTAAAGGTATTACAGCAGCTCCCCGTGTTTAAGCTCTTACTTGGTAGTCATTGGCAATAAGGAATTCCATGCAGGAGAGTAGATGGTCTGGTGAAAGAGGGATTAGGGGGGCTCTGCCCCTCCTCTACACCCAGCTTAGAAATTAAGAGGGTTGACGAAGATTGGTGGCTGGTGCCTATTGGGACTGGCAGGGA
Organism: Zootoca vivipara; assembly: GCF_963506605.1. Lineage (NCBI taxonomy): Eukaryota > Metazoa > Chordata > Lepidosauria > Squamata > Lacertidae > Zootoca > Zootoca vivipara. Next base: position 24,625,492 of record NC_083294.1, read on the forward strand.
GCCCAAACAGTAGGTGGTTCTGGTTCTAGTGAGATGCAGAGCAAACTAATTCTAGTTTGTCCCCATTCTCTTCTCTGCTGAGTTATGCAAGGGGCACCACTGAGACTGAGGAGGAAGCTGATAAGCAAGGTTACCTGCCTGGACTGGTTGTAAATAAGAAGGCAGGCCAGGTAGGAAGGTTCAGGGTAGACTGCGGTTGGTGGGGCAGTGGTGCCCTGCCCCCAAGTGCCCTAACACAGCAGCCTCTACTGGCTGACAGAGGAGGGAAGCCCCCTCCTCCTCGAGATCCGGCATACCGTAGTACAGTAATACGCTGGACTGCTGGAAGAAGGATGGTGCTCTCCTTCCTCTGCTAGTAATATTTCTTTCCAGTCCAGTAACTCCTATGTACTTATTCACAAGGCTGCCTTACTGTTTGCACAGGGGCTAAGTGTGCATACAAGCCTCCTTTTGAATGAGGAACAACAACAACAAAGGACCATCAGCTGAGCAGCAGTGGTGGGCAGCAGAGATAAGGGGTGGCTGGATCAAGTTTTACAGGGTTGGTGAGATATCCTCCATCCTAATGGTGAAGCTTAGATGTTATGGGAGAACCACACTTTCTTTGTAATGCTTGTGCTGGGGTAGAAGGGGTGTGTGTAAATGTGCTTAACCCTTCTCGTTTCCACAATTTCTTCCTTTCAAATGAAACCCCGGCAGTTAAAAGCAAAAGAAAGTGGTTTAAATCAAAATTATTTTAAATATCGTTTACCCAGAAAATGGGTGTTGGGTCACTTGCAGGGGGAAATTAGCATCAAGAAGGGAAAACATACCCGCACTTGCATATCATCTCTGTATCTGCAGGGTTGGAACCATACGTTTTCCAACATAATGTCTCGTTCAGCCCTTTGGATGAGAGGAACTGTGGATTATGCTCTCCTTTTGGATACGTGCTGGCCCAGTCTAGTTGGAGAGTTAGTTGGGTTGAGTGACCCAGATGCAACCTTTAGTTATTTTACATCTCAAGATGGTTCTGTAGTGTTTATTCATCTGAGATGACATTTCTTTCTTTTTTTAATGGGAAAAATATTTGTGTAAAGAACGTTGCTGTTCTTGGCATCTTGAGTGCAAAAATGTTCAGCAAAGTCATTTCCCTTGGACAATTAATTTGGGTGGTGCTGCAACAGACCTGAAGCCCCTGTTTAATCTTTGACAATATGTTTTCTGCTTTCAGGAATACCAGATTAGTGGTCCCTGTTCAAGGGGGGGAAATGGCCACTGGCCTTGTATATCTGACACCTCAGGACTATAATTGTTACAGCCACTATACATAGAAGCTGAAACAAAGGGAGAGCATGTTGGCGTATTAATAACCAGTCTAATAATGCTATCAAATATTAAAAGGAAAACTGTTGATGGGCTGCCAAAATGAAACTGATGGAAGAGTGCAATGCCACTTTAAATAGTTCTTGTGGTCCACCTACTATTAGGCACCTTCTGCTTGGGAACTTCAGATCTTCTTGTAAAGTGATTTGTAAAAAGCAGATTAGCATTTGTTATATGATTACACAGCTAAGGTTAGGATTAAGTGTGGAGTGAGGAATCTCCTCTAGCCTCATCCCCTCTCAGGAAGCCTTGGAAATGCTCTGTTGTTTAGTTCTGATGAAACTGGGTTCAAATCCCGACATGGCTGCAACTCCAGCTTCCCATCTGTAGAAATAGGGTGGAAATAACTGACCACACAAGATTGTTAATAAGGAAAAATGTACAGTCCTTTGCTTATAAAAAGCGCCTTGAGAATTTCTGCTGTAAGGAAATTGCCTTTCATATCTTGCGATTCCTAAAGTAAACTCTATATGTGGCAAACAATATAAATTGTGTGAATGACCCATATTTCATTGCTCATGTCTTACATAAACTCCTCTGGATTAGATGAGGTTATAAACAAACCCAGTCTAGAATCACAATTAGTGTAAACTGTGGACTCTACACTGCTCATAAGACAGCTGTTTGGGCATTTGAAAAAAAAAACTGTTGCAAATTCTAGAGTTTACAGATGGAGGAGTTTACAATTCTGAAGATCTGTTACCAGGATGACAGCAATGGTAAATGCTAATCGACAGTTCATGGGGTTGCAACCTCTTTTTCCCACAGTCACAAAATCTGCTGAGAAATCTGATAAATAACCCCGCTTCATCATCAGAAAAGCTCCTAAGAACTTGGGATATCTCTAGGGTCCTTTGATAGTTCTTTCCAGGACTTAGAGCTGCCTCTCATCCAGGTGGTGGTGGAGTTGACTATTCCCAAGGATCTCTAGAAGACAGGTGATGATGATTAAATCAGTTTAAAGCTATAGTGAGACATGGAGATGGAGGACATGTGGCCCTCTAGATGTTGGTCAGCAACTCCCATTGTCCTTGAGCATTGGTCAGGAGTCCAACAACACCTGGAGGGCCACAGGTTCCACTTCCCTGGTGTAGTGGACTGTGCATTGTTTCCATGGAAATTAATGGTTTAAAACCTGCAGCAGGGTTGTAAGTGATAGCTTTTATTTATCTACTGTATTTAAGAATTTATAAACTGCTTTACATTAAAAACCACCAAGCAATGTATAAATCTTTTGTATTTCCTTTAAATGGCATGACTCAGAACAGTTTTTATTTGAGTTTAGCAAAACCAACACACACTCTTCACCATTTTGAACTGAAAGAGGATCCAGGACAAATTTGTCTTGCTTTGCAAGGGGATTAATTTTACTCTTGACTTACAAAGGCACTTAAGGGAGCAGCTGCTATTTCTCTTCCTTCTTTGAGAGAACTAGGTTATCACACCACACATTCCACACAACACCCCCCTCCAAATAATTGGCCACTTCCACCTCCAACTTCTTTGAAATTCATTTATTATGAATTCTGAGCTGTAAATAGATAAAAGTGAACCATCAGGGACTTGTGGTTTTCTTTGCTTCTGGTTATGAATCCCCCACCCCCTTTTTGGATTCAGTTGCATCCTAAATCTCCAAGATGAATGAGACAACCAGATAAGGTGCACTTTGCTAGATATGAGGAATATGAACTAATGGCATCCTGCTTTTTGTTTACTCACCTCAGAGCACCAAAGGTGGCAGGACTGCGCCAAGACAGCATCCTGAGTTGCATGGCTTCTGTATCAGCTTCTGAATGTGGCTAGGCCAGGGCTGCATTCAGAAAGCACTCTCTTCTGCTTTCCTGACGTTTACTCTCCTGATATTTTTATTTTATTTTATGTGACCTTTCAGATGACGTAAAAAACCACTTCTGAAAAAAAAAACCTAGCGGAATCTAAAGGAAACCTAACACTGGTTTCTGTGTTAATTGTTTCCAAAAAAGAAATCTGTTTGCAAACCTATTATCCCGGAATATTGTGGGGCAAAATTTGGGGCAGTATCCTTGCATATAATCCCCCGCCCTGCAGTTTTCATTGGTGAATCCTGGGGGAAGAGACACGCACATGCTCATAGAGGGTGGGAGGGGATGGTACATGTCCGATTATGTCTGCTGTTGTATCACACCACAGCCACTGGCATGTATGTCATTTAGCGCAACATGACAGTAAAGCAATCAGGTAATGCAGTGTAAAAAGAATGTCGGAAACTGGGACAGAAGCACTACCAGTAGTATTGTAACTATTTACTTACTTACTTACTTACTTGCTGGCTGGCTGGCTGGCTGGCTGGCTGGCTGGCTGCCCTTCATCACAAGATCTCAGTGAGGTTTTTCCTAAAATGGGTATTTTTGGAAGTGGGGTGTCAAATCCTGCCCAAAACCATCCATTGACCCTGAAAGCTGAGAAGACACTGTCAGTTCTACTTGGAGGGGATTTGTACAAATCATCTGGGGCTTCCTCAGGCCTACTGATACCTTCCTGTTGTGCATGGGTGATACAGCTTAGGCTGCATTAGTATAATAGTGGAAAATAATACGAGATTATTTTAAAATAAAAATGCTGCTTTGAAAAGCAGCAAGTGAACTGGTGTATCTTGGATGGGGAAGGTGTTTTGTTTTTTGTGCCCAGAGGGTAAGAATGCTGATCGAGGCATTGTACTTTCAGCTTCTGAGAACATATGATTGAGCCCTCCACTAATTAATCAGCAAATACCAGAGATGAAATTTAGGGAATTTCTTCCAAAGTATGTTCACTGACCTGCCGGTTAATGATGGAGTTATTCAAGCCCAGTTGCTTAACTTTTCAAAGGAGAACTGTTGTGTCATCACAATGCTCTGGTTCCATTCTCCCCCACCCCATCCCTTTCCTTTTCAGGAATCAAAACTTGAGAATAGAGCAATAGGTGAATTAAAACAACAAACAACTGTGCATACAGCTTGATGGTACCTTTCAGCATCCTTGCTGGGTTTTCTGGAAACTTGTCACACAAATGGGAATAATGACTAAATACCGGGCTTGATCTAAGTTAGTTGAATTGGGGTACGATGGGACAAGTTAGTCATGATTTAAGTCCCATTGATTTCATGACTTAAGTCATGACAAGCTTGTTTCAATGATATCAGCAGGACCCACCTGAAACCAGTTTAGTCTGGATCAGCTCCAGGATGGCCACCACCTGTGTATTTCCAAAATAAGAGAAAATGTGCCCCCACCACCTAAAAGAAAGAGTACAATTTTGCATAAAATTTGTATGAACATATGCAAATTTAGAAATAGTTGCTGCAGTTTGAGCTGAAATACAATACCAGAATAGGAAAGATTATGACAAGGGGATCTGTTTGCCTATTCCATTTGCTATTCAGATACTGTTCATTGCCAGATTCAAGACTCTTGCTCTCCCTTGTTACAGTTCTTTTACCTTTAGACTCACAGGCTTTCACACAAGAGGACCTCTTCACGTGTAAAGCAGGACCCATGGCTACCCTATCTAACTCACAGAAACTTCCTGAACCCCACATTGTGATGGCGCTGTTTATTCCCATCTGTTTCCCTTATGCAGTAGCTATGCATATAAACTGGGTCTTCGGCTGTGAGTTCAGATCTTACCTCAGCCATACCCTTGATGCCTTTCTGTAGAATGGTGTCAATAAAAACGGCATTTGCAAGAGGAGGAAAGGTGAGATGAGGAAAGGTGAGATGAGGATTGTAAAGCACATTACACATTTTATTTTTTTTAGAGATGCTTGTTCAAAGATCAAAACAGAAGTCTCCAAAGTAAGTAGTTTTGGTTTCTATTCATGCTGTTTACCCTCCCCTCAAAACAAGTGTAGATGCTTGGATTAAAACATTAAATTCTCATTTGGGCATTTGGACCTTTGTCATGACAAGTGGATTGCTGTTGTTTAGGATGCCAGCCATCTATGCCCTCTTACAAGTTACCATTCCAGTATTCCTCTCATGGTTTTTGTCCTGCAACAGTCAGCCAGAATGCTGAATCATTGTTAAGCTGTTTTGCCCACCATAGGTTTACCCCGTTTTTTCTACTTATGCAGTCTTTGGGGTTTTTATTGGCCCTGACTACTTTCCTATGGAAGGTTGACCATTTCTAAATCTGACCCTTGGGCTTTATGATGTTCCTCATGCCTGACATATAGAATATAGAAACCTGAAGACTGAACTAGAAAAATCTTGGATAAAATTAAGACATTCCCGTCCTCTTTTTCCTCAGGTCTGATCATGAAACCCTAGATTTTAGGAGTAGCATATTTAGCAACTGTAGTTTTAAACATGCTTTCTTATAAAGTTACTATTTCATTCATGGATAATAAACTAATGTTGAATAATATTGCTGGAGCTATCCTTTGGTCCTGCAGTATGCTTATTGTTATTGTTACAAGGATTTAAATTGTAACAAGGATTTACTTTTAGAGAAAAGTAAAATTATTTCGAAAATAGAAAGCACTTCATGTATAATGCAGGTCTATTGACATGTGCATTATACACCCACTTTTGATATTTACTAGTTCATTTCTTTGTTTTGGCTATTACTGGGATATTACTGGGAAATCAATATGGTTTCTTTGTTTAGATGGTGGCAGAATGCTGTTAATACGTACAGGTTGCCTGATTATTTCTGTGTTGGATTTGTTCTCTGCATTAGTTCCCTAGGATTTGAGAAGGAAAAAAGACCGTAGCTCAGAGGCAGGGCACCCTCTTTGCAAGCAGAAGGTCCCCAGGTTCAATCTGCCGCATCTACTCTGTGTGTGTGTTTGTGTGTGTGTGTGCGCGCGCGCTAGTAAAATTTCTTGTCTGAAACCCTGGAGAACTACTGCTTGTATTTGTTGAGTAGCTGTGGAGAACCTTGAAGTTAAAAGGTCATTTACCTGCTTTTATGGTAACGTTTTCAGAGTAGGATGAGTTATGGACTGGGCACTACTTCCCATCTCTCCTCCTTGTTGTAAGTGAAGAAGAGAAGGTCTGACAAAGCATATTTGGAGAGAAAAAAAATCTTCCTGGCATATATCCACACAATACATTTAAAGCATTATGCCACTTTAAAGTGTCATGGCTTTCTCTAAAGAGGGGTGTAGTTAGTTAAGGGTGCTCGGAGTTGTTAGGAGACCCCCTCCCCAATACACAGAGCCACAGTCACCCAAATGGTTAAAAATCAATTCTGTGGCATTGCAGTTTTGTGAGGAGAAGAGGTAAAGGTAAAGGGACCCCTGACCATTAGGTCCAGTCGTGACCGACTCTGGGGTTGTGGTGCTCATCTCGCGTTATTGGCCAAGGGATCCGGAGTACAGCTTCCAGGTCATGTGGCCAGCATGACAGAGCCGCTTCTGGCGAACCAGAGCAGCACATGGAAATGCTGTTTACCTTCCTGCTGTAGCGGTACCTATTTATCTACTTGCATTTGCATTTTGACATGCTTTCGAACTGCTAGGTTGGCAGGAGCTTGGACCGAGCAACGGGAGCTCCCCCCGTCGCAGGGATTCGAACCGCCGACCTTCTGATCAGCAAGCCCTAGGCTCTGTGGTTTAACCTACAGCGCCACCCACGTCCCGTGAGGGGAATAGGGGTCTTCCAATAACTCGTCACACTTTCAACAGTTCCTAAGATTCTTGGGGAGCTGACCTGGCTCTTAAACTGTAGTTTAAGTAGTTATTTATGTGTACAGTGCATATGTGGCCTATGTGATGGTGTAAATACTTTACCTTCCGCTGTACAAATTTATATGTGTATATATGTACATATAATCTCCTGCAACCCCCACCCCCCGGGGAGGGAAGCACTTGGATCAAAGTATCAGTAAGGCCAGACACTCTGAAAGCAGTCAAGTGAATAATAATCTCTATCTTGTGGCTTTTTATTTTCTAGTAAATCAGATAGAACGGGTGGAAACATTTCCAAGTATTTTGTGTTCTTGAGTTGTCTATCATGTCAGTCTATTAGCTGGCTAAAAAGTGAGGGACAAAAAACGGTCAAATCCCCATTTTGAAAGATGTGAGTGCCTCAGACTTTGAAATTAACGACTCACAAGTAGCTTTCCCTGCCTAACTTCCTATTTTTGAAAGAAACAGCAGAGCCACACACACCACAGTCTTTTAATATACCCTGACGTATATTGTCACCAAAACTGGATGATGATCAAAGTGAAAACCTTTTATGTGGTAAAATTCAAAGCAGAAGACTGCGGTAGTGATTATACCAGTGTGAAGCTTTGTAGAACGTTCTCAAAGTAAAATCGCAAGGAATGCAGGAACGTAGTGCATTGTGTGGAGAAAGGTTAGAGATATTTTCTCTCTCTCTCCCTTTTTCTCATAACACTAGAACTTCTGGACTTATAATAAAGCTGAATATTGGAAGGTTCAGTCCAGACAAAACCAAGTATTTCTTCATGTAGTACAAGTGTGTGGAATTAGCTGCCACTGGATGGCCACCAGCTGTAAAAGACAATTGCAATCCATTGAGGACCAGGCTTTTGACGGCTACTATCCGCTATAAGTTTGCTCTTCCTCCACTGTTGAAGGCAAGGAGGAGTTGCTAGGAGGAGTCAGAAGTGGGGACAGTTGCTGTTGTACTCAGGCCTGCTTGCAGGATTCCCAGAGGCATCTGGGTCAGCCTTGTGGAAATCAAGATTCTGGACCAAATGAGCCTTTGGCCTGATTCTACAGGGCTCCTCTTATGTCCCTAACAAGAGCTTGTTTCTGCCCAGCTCAGCTGTGATTCTCAATTTAAAGAGCAAGCTGGTTACAAAGCAGGGGTGGGGGAGGATCTCAGTGGCTGATGCAGTTTTGGGGGTCCCTTAGGCTTGGGAGATGCTTAGGCATTTCCCTGCATGGGCTCACCTGTCACTGCAGTCTATTCACTTGTCCAATCTGTATTAGCTCTTGAATGCTCAGAGAGGACTGGTGAGCTTGTAGTAATGGTGCAGAGGAGAACCTGGGGGCTCTGGGGGTTGCAGTTCCCCCCCCCATGGGACCTCAACAGCTGCCCAACAATGCCTCCCCTTACACCAGCCCTGGGAATGCTCTCAATCAATATATTTAAGATAGATTTTTTTCCATATCCGGGACATAAAAGTCTCATATTCTGTTCCGTGCCACTGTACAGATCAGCTCTGTCGTCTCTGACAATATTGATCATCCACTCAGCGAGGGAGTAGTTCAGCTGTCAGAGAGCTGCTGTCATTGATCAGGGATCCTGTGCATATTGCAGGTGCACTACAGCTGAGACCCATCCCTCGGTGATTCAGGATACAAGGGGCCTTCCCTCAATTGCAGGCTGCTTGGAAAAATCATTGTGCAAATCATTGTTTCTGTGCATGGATCCCTGTTCCTGGACCAGGGCTAAATAATAGTAGGTAACAATTACTATACACTATGGGAGGCTCCAAAAACATCTCAAGCTTTGCTTACTGTTCTCTCAGATGGAGGAGCTAGAGTCATTTAAGATACTTACATTCAAATTTACTAAAAATATAATTACAGTAAATGAGTTGTTTCGCTTTCTTATAACAGGTGAAATGTAGCCACATATAAAAACCACTTTGAAAATGCTTTTATTAAAAGTGTTTTCTAAAATGCATTGAATTTTCCATAATGCTCACCATCACTATCGAGTGTCACATTGTATATTGTACAGTGGTACCTTGGTTTACGAACACCTCGGGTTACGAACTTTCGGATTACGAACCATCGAAACCCGGAAGTAAGTAACCCGAGGTTTTCGAGGCGTATGGAGGCCTCCACGGAGGCATCGGAGCGTCCGCGACTGGGACGCAGCCACAGAAGCGCTCCGATGCCTCCATACGCCTCGGAAACCTCTTGGCAGACAGTGAAATTCATGTTAAATTGAAGCTTTAGGGGGTGTTTTTCATCGTCTAGAACGGATTAATCCACTTTCCATTATTTTTAATGGGAAAGTTTGCTTCGGTTTATGAACACTTCGGTTTATGAACAGACTTCTGGAACCAATTGTGTTCATAAACCGAGGTACCACTGTACTTAAGACACACTTAAAACATTTTATTTGCAGCTGTATAGCTGAGTCTGCTGTCTTTCCCCCAAGTTAATCTTCAGAACCATCCAAGTTAGACCACAAGCTTCATTCATGGCCCTTGGTGTGTCTTTGGATCTGTGGCTGAAGACAGGAAACTGCACATCCATTATTAAGTATTCATGTTGATTTTAACTGTTTTTGTGTTGATTCCCTTATTTTTTGTGTTGTTTGTATTGTGTTGCAATTTGAATTCCATAAGAAATTAAAGAAACAACAAAATACATTTAAAAATCATGCAGCAAAAAGCACATCACATCACAATTGCTACAACAGGAACAAAAAATCATTAAGTGGTCTGTCAAGACCCCCAGCAATTTTCAAGTGGCCCATGGGGAGATTTTTTAGGGGGAATCTCTGCTTTAAGAGAAACCTATAAGCATTAAAACATATAACCTATAAAACAACTTCAGGTTAGTCTCCCCAAATCTGTTTCCTTTAAAACCCTTTTCTCCTATCGCCAGCTGGTCATATTGTTTTCCAACCACAGGTGTTGAAAACTGCAGCCCATTTCCTTTTGATGGTTGTGGTTAGTTGCACACAACAAGTATCTTATTGTGGGTTTGTATTTTTTTTTTTAAAAAAAAGACCTGCTCTATTGCCATTCACTTTGCAAAAGCAAAAATAAAATTGTACAACAAGAAAGCCGTGTGTGTGTGTGCGCGCACACACACACAGTGGTACCTCAGGTCAAGTACTTAATTGGTTCTGGAAGTCCGTACTTAACCTGAAGCGTACTTAACCTGAAGCGAACTTTCCCATTGAAAGTAATGGAAAGTTGATTAATCCGTTCCAGGCGATGAAAAACACCCCCTAAAACAGCAATTTAACACAAATTTTACTGTCTAATGAGACCATTGATCCATAAAATGAAGGCAATAATCAATGTACTGTACAGTGGTACTTCAGGTTAAGTACTTAATTGGTTCAGGAAGTCCGTACTTTCCCATTGAACTTTCCCATTGAAAGTAATGGAAAGTGGATTAATCCGTTCCAGACGGGTCCGCGGAGTACTTAACTTGAAAGTACTCAACCTGAAGCGTACTTAACCCGAGGTATGACACTGTGTGTGTGTGTGTGTGTGTGTGTGTGTGTGTGTGTGTATATATATATATATATATATATATATATATGGACTTCATTGTTCTTATTTGAATTCATATCCTGTGTAGGATGCTGTGTGTGAAACCCAACAAAATAATTACTGGAGCATTGGGTGATATCCAGCTGAGTCATACGTAGAACAGACCCATTGGGTATATTCTGAGCATGACTAATGTTGGATATCATCCATTGTTTCTCTCCCTCCACCCCCTTTGATAGTATCCAGAAACAAATATTCTTGGATGGAAAGTTCAATAACAGAAATAACTGTTCACAGCCAAAGTGATGTCCACAGTCATATTAGCTTCAACATCCATCTTGAGAGTATGTGGTTGCCCTCTCTTTTGCTGCTGCTTCTTTATATTTCTAGGAACATTAAGAAACTGCTCCATACCAAGCCATACCATTGGCCCTCTAGCCCAGTATTGTCAGCACTTCCTGGCAGTGGCTGTCCAGAGTCTAAGACAGGAATCTTTCCCAGCTGTGGCTGGAGAGATCTTCCTATGACCTATGTTTGAGTTGAAACCCTTCTCCAATGTTCAGTTCTGATAAGTACAAAATCCAGTAATGCTTTGTGCTTGGTTTGTTTAAACAAATAGGCTATGATGTCATCTATATATATATATATATATATATATATATATATATATATATATATTCCATTTTCTGATTACAGTCATCATTGTGTCCAGAAAGGAACTCTCTTAAGAGTTTCTGTAGCAACGTAATGCAGTCTATGCAGATGTAGAGAAAGAAGCAAAGTTCAGAGGGAGCTTATCAGAAATGAATCTGAGTGAGACAGCAATTTTAAGAGTAAAGTATTTGGAAGTATTGGTTTTTGAAGGAGGAGTTCCAAGGAAGCAACAACAGCCCGCCCCCCTTTCAGCATCATTTTATCAATTGTTACAGCAAAAGCACTTCCATGGAAGTCTGTACTAACGGTTCCAAGAAGTGCTTGTTGACGTGCCTGCATCCTGAGGCAAGGGCTGTTGGGAGGGTCCAAGACAACGGGCCTATCACATCTCAGCTGGAGTCACTTTGAGCAGAGTTCAAAGAATTTCAAATTCTTTCCCTTCAATCCTTTGCGTGTAAGACAAATTCAAGAGGCAAAGGTCTTTCGCAGATGTGGAAGTGTGAAAGAAAGCTTTTCCTATTGAATTTCTGCCTCCCTCAAATAAAGCCTATCAGATATAACAGTGGCAAATTTAGGGAGGAGCTAAGAACTGATATATATTGTATTGCACAATCCTGTGAAAAACTAAAAAGAACACTCACAAAACCTAGATAAATATACTTTAAAATATTCTGCAGTAAGCTTCAGAATAGCAAGTTTCTTAGCAGGAAGCTATTACAGTACATACCAAAACTCTCCACAGACCTATGTATCTTTTTTTGCTTTAAAAAAGAAACAGCTTATTGAGGGTTTATTCCAGATACTTATGCTCTGTAATTGATAAGAGGGTTGTTTTAACTCTTAGTTTTCTTTTCTGTTCTATTCTGTTCCTTATTTATGCCGGGTTAGCAAATTTATCAGAAAGCAACAGGAGGGATTTTTCAAAGTAGCTGAATGTTGTTTTTGTGTATGAATGTGTGGATAAATGTTCTCTTGGCAAGAGTCCTTGTGTGAGTAAGCAGAAATAAATATTTCTTTTTTTTATTTCTATATCGCATATGATACTGAAAGGCTCTAAACATGGGGTGAGGAACCTTTGGTCTGCCAGATGTTGTTGAACCCCAGTGTCTATCAGCCCCGGCCAGCGTGGTCATTGGCCAAAGACCATGGGAGTTGTAGTCCAGGAAGATCTGGAGGGCAAAAGATTTCCCATCTGTAGTCTAAATAATTGACTATACCGGTATGTGTAAAACATGTACAGTAATGCTTAGGTCTCGCTCAGTGTCCAGGCTATGAAAATTGTTACAACACTTCCACAATAGATAGAACATTGAAAGCTGCCATTTCCATATTTGAAAATGATGTGATTAATGCAAATTTTGAAAATGGGACATTTTTGCCTCTTACCACAGTGTTTTGTTTTAATTCATTTTGTAACATTAAGAAATGTTATAAACCACTTACTCAGATAATCCCTAAGTACACAGAATAATCCTAACAATTAATACTATATAAGTAAGGGCTTATATATGAAGTAGCACTATGTTTCTTGTTAATGCAAGGATTTAGCCTTGGGTTAGAATAATAGCACATACAGAGCATATTAGTCTTTTTTTGTTTTTTAAAGCAGGTTACAAACATTAGTGCCTCTTGCATATTATTAACTCCAGTTTGGTCCAAGATGAGCAGGATAAAAGGAAAAATATTCCTGGTTATGGAATCTGAGGCTTGAGGGGGGGAAGGGCAGGGGAATGTTGATTATTGACCAGATACATTGACCACACTATATTGCATGTTTTCAATAGTACAGCCGTGTTCCTTGTACCTGGTATTATTGTGGGATTTTTCTCTTCCTCATATCATTAATGCAACGAGGGGTATTTTCTTTTCTTTTTTTAAACAACTAGCTATTTCAAGCTTGTTATTTCCTTGACCCTCAAGACCAGCTTGCTGTTGTTTGTTGATGTGATTTCTATAGTTACACTGGCAGAAATATGCTGCCTTTCTCATTTGGGCCCCTCAATTCCAGAAATAGCTAGATAGAGCAAAGTGTTAATAGCTGGCGACTCTAGACATGAGTCATAACCATGGTGGCTGTGATAGCAGTGGAAAGATGGCATTGATAAGGCTCCAGAGTGTATCTTTAATCTTTAGATGTCAGTTACCTAACCTCCTTGTTAGGTACTGGGAGATATCTGTGTCTTGGAGGAGACAAAGGCACAGGTATGGTAAGACAAGGACTCACATGGCACCAGTAGGAGGATCAGGTAAGCTGAGGTGAGTAGGAGAAAGTAGACTCTACCAGAGCTGGAGGTATAAAGATAAGCAAGCACCTGACCTGCTCTGAAAATATGCTATCCTGCTTTCTCCAGATTTTTACCTCCTAAGTCACTTTACGCTTCAATGTGTCTACAATTGCTAAATGTATGGCTGGTAACTTTGCAGAAAAGCCAGGGGGCCATATGCACTATACAATTAAAGCACAATTATGTGACTTGAAACAGTCATGATTTGCCCAAAGAGTTCTAGGAACCATAGTTTGTTGAGGGCGATAAGAGTTTTTAAGAGACCACCCCTCACAGAACTACAGTTTCCAGAATGGTTTAGCAGTGAGTCAACTATAAGTGGCCTTCTGGACCAATTTCAAATGGCAACAGCTTATGAAGGAGCTAGGAGGTCACTGTGGACCTGTGATTAACATACATACAATTTGACGTTACCTCAAAGATCCTTTTTTGCCAATCGTTCAGTGAAATGAGCCTCCCCTACCAAGCCGCCGTCTGAAAGTGGATGACAGATTTCAGTCTGTCTCAGCTGCCTATTTGGAAAGCATGCTGGCCTTGGTCAGATGATTATTTTTTTATGAGGATTAGAAAAGCTTGTCTTTTAAGAAGCAAATTGTTGCTCAGAAATCTGAGGTTTTAATCCAGGGGAGTTGTATGCATCTTTTGTTGTGGAATGTCTGCAGGTAGAGAGGGTCTAGATTAGAATGCTGTGAGAATTGTCCATGATAGGACAAATGATTGTGAGAACTCCAAAACGATTATTGCTTTCTGTTTTGAAGAGGATAGCACACATGTGAGACCAAAAGACATTGTGTGTTTCACGCTGGTTGCAGCTAGACTTGCGACACATAATTGCAAAAGGTCGGGTTGTCCATAAATTGCTGGTAGATAGCAATTGCAGAGAAGCTTAGTCATCATCACACTGGTGTCATCAAAGGCCAACTAAATCAGAATCGTTCACCACTGTTTGGAGTAACTTGGTTTCTTATATAATGGTGAATAATACAATGAAACCCCTCCCAAAGTACCTTTCAGTTTGAAAAAAATAATAGCAGGCAAGGTCACAAATACAAATTATGAAGATCAGGGTTAATGTATGGTCTTGTGGGCAGCAGCATTGTAATTTGCAAATCTTGATTCACAAAGGGGGACTGAAAAAAGGTCTTTTGACTCTGAAACAAAAGAGAGAGAAAAGTAAAGAGAAATGTGATGATATTTTGTTGCTGAGCTGTTTCTTCATGGTTCCTGATTACTAGTACTGTATTTCTAAACAATTTTTGTGGGGGAATAAAATATTGGTGTTTATTTATTTATTTTAGTTGTTATAGAAGTACTACACTGCTAAAACATAACTTTAAAAGGTTTTAAAAGAATGAATAGCATAAAATATATTCCATGGTGTACAAAACATATCAAGTAATCACAAATGTTGCTAAATAAAATCATATTTAGTAGGAATGTGCCAACTATGTGATTGGTTTGGTCATATAAATCACAAACAACCCCCCAAATGAAGCAAAGTCGGAGGGGTCTGCATTACCCTTGGCCCCTGGTATCTTATAAGGCAGTTTTTTAAAAAATGACAATAAATCCACAGAATAACAAGATACATCCTTCTATCCTTGAGAGATCACTAAATAAGAGGCAGCTAGCAAATAGAGGATTAATTGTTGGCAAACATAAAAAATACGATGCTCGCATCTGATTGGGCCCACTTCTCCACACACCCCTTCATTACTGCCCATTTGTTTGATTTTTCTCTAGGCCAAACTACAGTTTCCATCAGTATAGCCAATTGTCAAGGATGATGGGAGTTGTACTATAACATAATTGGGGGACCCCAGGTTGGAGAAGATGTATGTAAACCATACTGAACTAGAAGGGCCTAAGTTACATGGCCTCTTCAGTGACTGTGAGTTGTCATCAATATGAGTTAATCTGAATCAGGTTTTTGTGAATTTGTAGTATGGCTCAAATAAATAAATAAATAAGCCTGCCCAAACACTTTAGTTAAAAAGTCACCTTGATCCTGAAGGAGAATTTCATTTGTCGAAATGGAGCAGCTTCGATCTAGAGTTGTAGGTGGGCATTTAGCTGCATAATCTGCAATGTTCTTTTTAAAGAACTGAAACCTGCGCTAGCAGGCTCTGTTAAATGTCACTAACTGCTTTAAAGGTTAATGATCCAAATACTCTCTTGAGTTGTGCTCTTTACTCAAAATACCTCTTTGTTTACTTCCTTTTTCTGTTGATTTAGTTATACATAACCAGCACTTGATTTGCTATTACTTGTTTATAAAGTCTGTTCTTCTTGTTCCTCTCTGAGGACGGCTGCTGTGCTGGTTGCGTTGATGTTGCTGTTTACCTCTGACGTTACAAAGAACACTAGCATAGCACCCTGCATTATTCAGTGAAGGAATCCTCTGTTTTATGGGTGGCACTGAAAATGGGACTGCTGCATTGATGTGGTGGTGTTGTGGTGAAATCACAGTTGGCTGTTTGGGTGTGGTGTTCCGTCTTGCGAGGACTTCTGCATGTTTCTGACACATGTCAAGTTCAGGGTTAAAAACCTCCTGAAAAATCTTTTTGAGCTGTGAGCTGAGACTACACAGGGTTGTGAATCATTATTTAACCTTCATGGGATCAATCATAATGTACAGTCACCCATTATCTAGCACCCAGGGCCTTGAGCTCTGTGGGGAAGCCCCGCTGGTGGTTCTGACATTTACAGAACGCTGTACAGAATTATTTGGGGCAAATGAGGCCCAGGGGACACCTGAACCTACCCCAGGCTACACCCTTTACTGGCCCTGCTTTGCACTGGAAACCAATGGCAAAACGTGGTTCCATTTCATTTATAGAGGTGCACACGCTGAAAGGGTGCAGAAGTGCCCTATGGCAGATAAACCTCAAGCAACAGTGTGTGACTGTGTTTAAGTAAAAGTGACTTTGGGGAGAGGTAAGAAAGGATAATACAGAACAGTCCTTTTGGTTCATTCATAGAATTCTAATATGTCATGATAACAAATGCTTTTGAAAATAACCTGCTTAGCTAGATTGGATATGCAAAATACTTAAAGTGGTGAAAATTAAATACATGTAAGCAATAGGAAGCACCTCTGCTTCTTTTTGTGTCCTGCACACTCCTCGTGTTCAACTTTTTGTAATTTTGTTTTCTACTAAAATTCTTCCTGTCAATAATTAGCGCATAGTGATTGTTCTTCTGAAGTATTGAAGATAGTGAAGCAACTTAGAGGACCATCTACCATGAGAAGGGCACTTTCACACTCACCACAATGTATCTACAATTACTGGGAAAGATGTTATCATGGGCATTCAGTTGCATAGAACAGTGACTTTTACCATGTCTCACGAGGAACTGGAAATTGTGGCGTTAGCATGGTTGGGATAAAATATGCCCCACCACATAGCCATACAGGGGCTGTAACAGGGACTCCCAACCTTCTGGGGTCTGTGGGTACATTTGGAATTCCGAAAAAGTGATGTGGGCACCACCACAAAATGGCTGCCGTCGGGAGCAGCCTTAAATAAAATTGCTGCCTTGTCCTCTTTCTCAGAATCAAAATCTTTCTCAAGATCACCTCCAAAACAATTCCCCCCTCTCTCTGCAGGGATCAATCCCAAACTCTCACCCTCTCCTAAACTCTCTGTCTGGATCACACACACACACACACACACACACACACACACACCCGGGCACATAGGCCCTATCTCCTCAGAGAATGTAGCATGGGCACTCAAACTATAGCACTTACAAAACACCCATCATGTACTAAAGTGGTGTCTGTATCCACTGTCCAGTCGAGTTGTTTTTAAAATGACAGTGATGGTGCTCCTGGGAAGAAATCATTCTCATGATTTGTTCTCTTGTATTCTCTTTTACCCTATGTTTTTAAAAGAACAATCTCTTTTAGGTCTGCTAGGAAACAGCCAAAAAATAGTCCAAGAAAAATGATTTACAGTCTCTAAATTCAGAACTTCAGTGTCAGACTGTGTACACACAGCCAAGGTCCCCCCCCCAAATATATTGGGTTAATTAGAGAAGTGGGCTGTAGTGGAGACCACCCCTTCCTTGCACAGCTTTTATCAGCAGGCTTCTTTTTCATACATTTTGCCCTCTTGCGGGCCACCTAATGTTTCTTTCCAATTAGTCACCCAACAAGTAGTTTCTCCTCTCAAAAGCAGGCCTAACAGACACAGCTATCTATCAAGTCAGACCAGCCCTTGCTAACACAATTGCAGGAAGTTATTCCACGTCTCAGACAATTCCCATTTCTATCTCTAGAAGAGCAAAAGGTCAGAAAACAGCAGGCAGTTGCTTTGCCAGCAATAGCAACATGGGCAGTTACACAGAACTCAACAGGGAGAGTATGTGGTAAGCAACTCTCTGCCCTCCCTCTCCCTGTGCCCCCTCCCACCAGTTTTCTCTTGCATCAACATGCCTTGAGTTCCAGCTTCCGTGTGCAGCAAAAACGCAATTCACACTAGGTTTCAGAATTGGCTTATTTCAAGGGGTTTCAAAGTTTTTTTTTTTGTGTGTGTGTGTGTGGCCCAGACAGTTGCCCACAGTACTGAGCTACGAAAGGGTTTCAGAACATAAAAGGGGCCAGTCAGTTAATAGTCCTGTTTTCCATTCAGATATCTCTGGAAAGACCGCAAGCAATCAGGACCTCTTCCATCTTTGCTTCTCAGAAAATGGCATTCAGTGACCTATTGCCTCTAAGAAATCGCCATCCATGATGACCATAGGTAGGAAATCCTCACTCACTCAGTGAGCCATAAAACTCCGATTCACCAGCTTTCCTTTCCTTTCCTTTTTTAAAGAGTAAATTTCTAGCATTTGTAGTACCTGAGATATGAGGCAAAATGCACAGGCACTATTTATTTCATTTTGTGTGTGTGAGAGAGAAGCTACCCTGGTCCCCTCCTCTCAGTGTTTTACTGTGCTGCCCACACAGAAACATTCCTGCAGACTCTTGTGCTCTGGGATTCCTCATAATCATTGTTGCTCATAGTTGATAGTCTTATCCTCAGTGAATTTAGAGTGTCTGCATTAGGCTATCTACTAATCAACTAAAGTAAATACGTATACAAACAATCGATTTTCTCTTATAATGCTGGCACCACTCACCAGCATGACCCATGTTGCGTTGACATTCTCTGTCATTATTTCCAGGAAAATTTATAACATAAGTGTCTGCTCAACAAACGGTACACATCTGAGTGGTTTTGGCCAGCTCTGCATCTGAAGATTTTTTGCCTTGTAGGATACATCAGAGAATCAGCATGACAAAACAAGAAAGATGATCACACCGTCAGTTGCTCAGTTTATCTTTGATACCAGTCTTTGCCAATCTGATATGCTCCAGATGTTTTCAACTGCACCTGCAGCCAGCTCCAACCAGCAATTCAATGGGACTTATTTCTGAGTAGTCATGTACACAATTGTTCTGTAAATCTGTTAACCTTTCAAGTTGCCACAAGACTATCTGATGGTTTTGGCCCAAAGAGACTAGCATATCTAAAGAGACTAGCATGACCTCTCTAGAATGAATGACAAAACTGTTTTGGGACATTATCAAGCAAATAGAAAAATAGGTTGACATGCCATTGGAGACATAGCTAGGCTTATGCTCATTGAGGTTCTTGTTTAATGAATAATTATGGAATTCACTGTTGATGATGATAAAAGTTGACTGTGTCACCCTCCCCCCAAAAGAATGTCATTGAAATCCAGATAGGCATGTGGGAAGCACATTCTTATCTTGCCAAAATGCTTTAAACATCTTCCCCCTACTGGATAGCGCTGCATTCTGCTTAGGTTAGAGGGAAAAAATAGAGGTCAGTTGTGAGAATAACAACCCTTTTTTATGTCCAGACTTTACTGATAAGTATGGTATGATCATTTTTAATATGGTGATTTTATACTTGCCTGGTGGTAGAGAGTGGAAGGATTTGTTTTTCTTCCTATAAGTTTTTGTTTAATTTGTACTTTCCTCTAAACAATGTCAGAGATAGCCATAACAAGACAACAAAATATTCACCTGTGTGCTAAAACTGAGGCATCAGTTCCCACTGATTTACTTAACTCTCACTACCACTGAAACTAAATGGGATTCCAGAGTGCTTAATTTTGCTTTGTCCCATACATTATTTTTATTTTATTTTATTTTATTTATTTCTACCTTGCCTTTCTAGGATAGCTTTTAAGACAAGCCATTGAGGAGAACATTTTGTTGACTGCGATATAGAGGAGTAATTTTATTTGTAGCTCAGTTATGTTCTCTTGTGGATGCATTTGTGGTATTCATGCTATTGTTGCAGCTACCATTGAAAACAAAGTAGATCTTGACTTGAAGAGGCACTTTGGAGAGTTTGGTTTCATAATGTTCAGAATCTGATTGACTTTTTAAACACTAGGAAGAAATTTGAGAATTATAGGTCAGGTTGACTTTTAAGGCATCCAGCATTTCTGTTTCAGTGGAAATATGGGCAGCTCTCTCCCCAAAACAAGAACAGAATGTGATGGGGGAGCCCCACACCAAGACAGGTTTGGGAGGGTAGGACAGGAGGAACCTGTGCCTCCTAAGCTAGCTTAATGCCCTCAGGTGTACAGGGGTTTGTCTCATTACCATTGTGGAATCTTGCTTGTGCCCACCATACATTCAAAGCTCTGTGATACCACTTCAAATAATCATGCCCTGGCTTCCCTCAAAAAATTCTGGGAGCTCTAGCTCTATGAGGTGTCTTCTAGCAACCCTTTCCTCCCTTAATGAACTACAGTTCACATAATTATTTGGGGGAAGCTGTGGCTGTTTAAAGTGGAATCAAAGTGCTTTAAATGCATGGTATTAATGTGGCCCAAGTCAGCTTAAGTTTTCTCCATGGAGTAGGGGAAGCTGGCACCATATTGTCTTGTGCCTGGGCTGGTCCAGCAACCAGACGCGTTCACAAGGGCAGCGGTGGTCATTTATTTGGTGGATGATTCAGTGTGGGAAAGGGCAATTGGAAATAGTTACTGCCATCAGCTCCCACAAAAAATTATTCTATGCTTTTCTGCGTCTCAGATCATTCTTGTCCGGTGAAGATAAACTGCTGAAGTAAGCCAGCTCTTTGTATATTATCCACCAACAGATTTTGAGGGTGCAGTTCATTCAAATAAATATCCAGTCCAACTGCATGCTATTTTATCTCACTCTGCAGCTCAATAATGAAATTCTCACTTGCATATCAGTTCATATTTTGCTGGTGCTGGACCCTAAGTGGCAGAGGTTCTTCAACAATAGGTACCACTTAATGAAGAAGCCAGGGATGCAGGTGGCGCTGTGGCTTAAACCGACCTAGGGCTTGCCGATCAGAAAGTCGGCGGTTTGAATCCCCGTGACGGGGTGAGCTCCTGTTGCTCAGTCCCAGCTCCTGCCAGCCTAGCGGTTCGAAAGCACATCAAAGTGCAAGTAGATAAATAGGCACCACTACAGCAGGAAGGTAAACGGCGTTTCCGTGCGCTGCTCTGGTTCACCAGAAGCAGCTTTGTCATGCTGGCCACATGACCTGGAAGCTGTACGCCAGCTCCCTTGGCCAATAGAGCGAGATGAGCGCCACAACCCCAGAGTCGGTCATGACTGGACCCAATGGTCAGGGGTCCCAATGAAGCAGCCCAAAGAAACTGAAAGCTGATGTGCTGCTTCTCATGCAGAACAGCAAGATTTTGCGGAGCACCCCAGTGAAACAAAGAACACTCACGTCTATAGAATTCCACACGTGGCTTATATTTTTCACAAAAAAGGAAGATATTTCACACACACATTTTGTCTGAGCATGTGTGTGTGTGTGTGTGTGTGTGCGCACACACACACACACACACACACACACACACATGGTGTTGGGGAGTGCAACGGGTAGGGAGAGAGATTCCCATATTGGGGGGAAATTAAAATGCTGTCACAGGTGGACAATCACATTGTATGTAGGGAGTTGGACAGTGTATGTACAGTGGTACCTCGGGCTACCAACGCTTCAGGTTACAAACTCCGCTAACCCAGAAATAGTACTGTACCTCGGGTTGAGGACTTTGCCCCAGGATGAGAATGGAAATCACGCGGCAGCAGTGGGAGGCCCAGTTAGCAAAATCATGCCTCAGGTTAAGAACGGTTTCGGGTTAAGAACGGACCTCCGGAACGAATTAAGTTCATGACCTAAGGTACCACTGTATATCTGTTGAATTCTGTTTTCATCTATTTAGGGTTGCATCCAACTCAGAGTAGACTCATTGAAATCACTGGGTGTAAGCAGCTTAAGTTCCTTGATATCAGGGGTATACTCTGAGTATGGCCAGTGATGGATATCATATCACCCTAAGTAATTTAGATTGTAACTCATAATGAGCACAATATACAGCACAATAAACAACTTACACAATGTGGCCCAGATATATTTTTGTTTTTTTAATGTGTTCTGGCTGCTCTGTTATTGACCTATTTGTTTTAGCATTACTTGATTTAAAGCATTTGTTGGCATTACATGTATGGATCTACAAGGGCTGCTTTGCCCTGAAATAATAGTTATTAGTGTCCAGGTAATAATAATACACCTGTATCTCAGAGGCACACCCACCAGTGCAGGAGGTATAAATGCAGATGAAACAATAGAAGGGTGATCCCTTTAGAGACAAGTCAGAATGTACTTCACAGTTTATTGAAAGTGAGAGTGAGACAGAGAGAGAGAAAGAGATCCAGCATCGCTAATTGATGACAAAACTAATCAAAGTGACAGAATCATTCAGGCATTATAAAAAAGACCATCCAGTTATTTCCAACTCAAACACAGTAATAAAGTGGGTGGTCTCTTTTACATTGTTCAAAAAAGTAGAAATGCATGAATATTCCCCCTCCCCAAAAGGTTGCATAAAATTTGTATGTTTGTTTCTGAATTTGCATTTTTACATATACATTGTTACTATAATTTAAGTAGAAATGTAATATACTGTATCTCACTACAGTGGGGGGAACTAACTTTTGTGCTCATTCAGTCTGCTGTCCAGGTGCAAACTGTTGATGGGCAAATTTAAGGCCCCACCTGCTGTCCGTCCTTGTTGTTCTTGGTCTTTAAACTGCTTGGTCCATCAAATACAAAACTGCTTTAAATATCCTCTTGCAACCATTAAAATTGGAGGACTGGCCTCTGAAAAGTAGACTATTATCAAAGCTGTTTACAGCAATAAAACATACAATTGTACAATAATACCATATTAAAAAGTTAAAAACAGACAACAATTAACCATTGAGGAAGGATGTATTCTTGATTGCCTGCATAGGCCTGGTGAAATAGAAAAGCTTTCAACAGGCATTCAAAAGTTTGCACAGAAGGTGCTTGCTGAATCACTGTTGGCAGGGTATTCCACAGGACTGGGCCAATGGCACTAAAGTTTCTCATTGTTGTCAAATGAGCTTCACCAACTCAGGAAATGACCAGTGGAAGCCCCTGCAGATGATCTTGGTGATTGAGCTGAAATGGTACTATGAACCTAAGTTGTTCAGGGCTTTGTAAATTCATACAAGAACCTTGAGTCTTGTATGTAGTATTGGACTCCCAACTCACAGTTTTCCCTGACCAAACTGGATTTTCTGATGGGGCTGATGGGAGTTGGAGTCTGTCAGACTTGAAGGGTTGTAAGTTCCCTATTCCTGTCAACACAGAAATGTTCAGATGGATTTGTTTATAAGCAGCCACTCCATAGGTGGCAAAAAGGTGACTTAACTTGTGCCAGCCACACATTCTCTAATTAACACCCATAGAGCAGAATTTAGCGGGAGGAAGAAGATGGCATGGAAAACCCACTTGGTATTTGAGGAGAAGTTCCTTGAGCTTCATTGAGATAACAGTTCTACCGTTATTCTTTTTTAAGAACAGTATTTTTTTGGGGGGGTGACTCTTGCAGACAGCCTCTTTGCCCAATTTCCTGTTTATGTTCCTTTTAGATCTGTGCTTTACCCTCATGTGAGATTAGACAGTTAAAGATGGGCTGTATAACTGTTGGCTGCTTTCCCCTGACAGTATGCTCATTTAAGTAGAGAAAACAGCAAAGAGAGAAAGAAGAGACCTGCAGGTATAGAGTGGCATACAAATTTAATTAATAATAATTAAAAAAAAGAAAACGTACCCTGTTTGCATAGAATGTAGCAAGAGATAGCAAGAATGAAGTAAAAGCAGTTAGCCAAAGGGATATGCCACCTGCATTGCTTCTTAACCTCTTAGTATTAATGCAACCAACACCTGTGTTTATGATCACACATAAACTGCAAGAAAAAGGATTAGTTGACATAAACTGTTTTGTTTTTGCAAAAGTATGTGTGGGGGTTCTGTTTGGAATCTTTCCACAAAAGCTATTAGTTTAATAAACCTTCTCAATACTTTTCAAAAAATTAACTGAAATTGCAGTTATTTTGGTGTTGGCTATGTGCATTTGTACTTGGCACACCTGGGATGAGATATATGTTCAGGCAGTTTGATACTGTAGTTAAGCCCAGTAATGTGGAAGATTTTGAACTGGGAACTTTTCATAGGGTAATTTTCTTGGGAAATAACCTGATGCCCGAGCATGATCTGATATAGCGTGTTATTTTACTTGGATCTGGTAAAACTAAAAACTGTGAAACCGGCATCTTTGCCTAATACTGCATTTGCAATTGCAATCCATTTATTGTTTCTAGAGAACTTGCAAAACAGAAGCATTTCTGTGGAACAATTAAGCTCTGGTATTTTTTTCACATGAATATTACTCCCAACCCTCTGGAGCAGATTTGGAGGGAACATTGGTGGTTACCAAAGAGAGGGAGAGGAAGTCATGTTTGTAGAAGCAGAAGCCTGCTGTGCAAGTGGGCAGCAATCTGTCCTTCAATGTGTATGGGCAGACATTCACAACTAATTCAGCAGTTAATTGTGTTGGTTGTTGGTAAACATCTGGCCCCAATAAATTAAAAGTGCTCATTCTAATCCTTAAAGCTCATTCTAAACTGGTTGGTCTAGAACCAACATACCTCTTAGAGCAGAGGTGTCGAGCCTGTGCCCTCCTTATGTTATTAGTTTCCTATTCCCATGATCTCCAGATAACATGGCCAGTGGTCAAGGATTATCAGAGCTGTAGTCCAGCAACATCTGGAGGGCCACAGGATTCCTTCCTCTTTCTTAGAGCAGTGGCTCCAAATTACCTAAGTACTGCAGCGAGGAGGGGCAGAATTATGTGCCCTGGTCTCAACCCACTGCTGAACTCACTTGCATGTTTAACTCGAGGCTTTGTCAATTGGGGCTCCCTATAGCTTGTGGACGTGGGTGGCGCTGTGGTCTAAACCACAGAGCCTAAGGCTTACCGATCAGAAGGTCGGCAGTTTGAATCCCCGCGATGGGATGAGCTCCCGTTGCCTGGTCCCTGCTCCTGCCAACCTAGCAGTTCGAAAGCACGTCAAGTGCAAGTAGATAAATAGGTACCACTCCAGCGGGAAGGTAAACGGTGTTTCCGTGCACTGCTCTGGTTCACCAGAAGCAGCTTAGTCATGCTGGCCACATGACCCGGAAGCTGTACGCTGGCTCCCTCGGCCAGTAAAGCAAGATGAGTGCCACAACCCCAGAGTCGTTCGCGACTGGATCTAACGGTCAGGGGTCCCTTTACCCTTTACCTTTATAGCTTGTAGGGCTCCCTTTGCTAGGTTGTTCCAAATTTATATGCTTAGCTAGCTGCTCCCAGACATTGTTTAAGCCAATGAGGTCAGGGGCTGTGGCTCAAAACACCTGCTAACAGGAATTTGAATAGGAGGATGGAGCCATGTGAGTTAGCACCCTGGGAATAAGAAGTGAACAATGCTGATAAAGTTTCAAAGCCATTCCTGATGATAGTGGTTTATTTAGTTCTTCTCACTGTTCAAAGGGCTTCAAATCAGATTATTTTGTTGTAATCATTTTATTTATTTATTTATTTATTTACTCACTCATTCACAAGTGTTCCTTGGCTGCTCTTCAACAAAAATTATTCCAAGGAAATGGTGTGCGAAGGTGTGAATACTGTTCACACAACATATAAACATGATATAGAAAACAACAGATAAGCTTCACAACATCCAGACTAAAAGGGGGGGGGGGAGACAACAAAAGAGGAGCAAAATACCAACCCAAGTATCATCTAAAATACAATTGGCAAGCAGGAAGGCCTTAACTTGGGTCCAGAAAGGTTGCGTTGTGCTCCATATGCCTCCTTCAGGGGACCCACATTGGGCAAAAGTTTCCTGCATTGCAGGGCGTGGACTAGATGACCCTTGTGGTCCCTTCAAACTCTAAAGTTGCAGCAGCCTTCCAGGGTTTCAGGAAGGGGACATTGCCAGGCCTACATGGAGATACTGATGATTGAACGTGGGACTTATCGGTATTGGCAGTAGTGATTAAGATGGAACAATAGAGTGACCCTTTATGTGTGTGTTCCTATGTAATTTAGTTATTATTGCCCCCATATTGCAAACAGGGATAGGGGGGCTCTGCTGAGCCAGGACTCCCAGTGGGTTCATAGCAGTCTGTCCTTTAGCTACTACATGCCTGAGGTAAGGTGGATCCATGACCCCACAAGATGCACAGAAGACTCTGGATGCAGTTATTTGGATCCTGACATTGTTAATCCCCTTTCCACAGAAGCTAAACTATCCTGCTTCACAATTGTGCTTCAATATTTCTTTTCTCATGTACATCAGAAAGTTAGACCACATTTTTTCTAGGCTGTATAACTGAAATAAATTTATCAGTTCTTGATCAATGGGGGAGACCATATTTCTTTAGGGGAACATTTGTTACAAACACCGGGAGATAAACAGGGTGGGAATTGTGATCTGGATAAAGATGGATAAAGATGATGATTTTAAAAGGGTAGGGAACTCTTTTAAGACCACACAGGGGTTTCCGGGATCAAGCAAATCTTCCAGTGGTGCATGGGGCCAAAGCAAAAGTGGGCAGAGCAACAGGTGTAAATGTTTCCTTTGTATAATAGGCTAGTTTCTACACACATCCATCCAGAGTTAATGTCAAAGTTCACGGACATTCCAGCTAGACCAAAATACTCAAGGAGGTTATAAAACAGGAGCAATAAGGGGTACGACCTGTGGAAGTTGCTGAGGGCCAGTCAGACCTGACGGGCCACATTAAGGTCCCAGGCACAAGGCTTTCTGATTTAAGAAATACCTTGTTCTCATGCTATTTTCTGTATAAGTCAAAAAATACGCCTTTTGTTATTTGATCATTCCAGCATCCTATTTCCCCCAATAATAAACCATATCTATTTATCTAACCGATAGATTAACTGCTCCATATAAAGACAAAAAAAACCTCTGAGTGGTTTACACAGTAAAATCCATGAAATCCACAAAACTAAAATACAAATAAGATGAAATACATAATTGTCACTATCACAGTAGACAGCCAGAATCAAAACACTGAAACAAAATACTAAGCAGCGCAGTCTAAAAATTAACAGCCAGGAAATGCCTGAATAAACAAGCAAAAAGACACCTAAAATAGGCTGACGCTTCTCAGACAGTGCAGGGGGAGGGTATACCAGAGGGTTGGTGCCAGGGTGGAAAAGGCCTACATCCGCGTTGTACCTAGGTGGGTGGTGGGTACCACTCTTAGACTTCCTAGCTGTTTTCTGCTGCACCTGGAGAACAGCAGTCTGTTGGAACCAGAAGGTTTGGCCAGCTAGCCCTGCCCATGAACAGCAAGAACTTTGCCATTGCTGGAGGCTGCTGTTGATTGTTGTTTTCTGCCAGCTCTAGTGGTGGAGATGGGGCAGGGGCACTCACCTTATGCAATTGTCTGTGGATGGGCTTGCTCTTAGGTCAGAGAATGGAGAAGCTGGGAATCCGAAGGTGGGATATGTGAGTTACCTTGTCTTCCATGTGAGAGATGGAGTGCTAAGGATCTACATCTATGTTGAAACCATTTGTGCAACTCAATGTGTATCCAGTGTCACTGATTTCCCATTTAATTTAATTTTGATTGAGCTATCACACTTTCCTTGCATCTTTTATCTGTATGAATATGCTGTTCTCCTTCAGTGTTTGAAATTTGCCAGGTGCATTTTGCACCTGGCTACCAGCCACTTGCAACCAAATGAAGATGCCCAGGTGGCAGGATGGCATCTCCACCATCTGGAGGTGCAGGCATGGGGCTCCTTCAATCTTGACTGTTTTCACGCACTAGCAACACATCCTGTAGAATTCTATCTGTAATATTTTATCTGCACAATCAGAATGAATTTCAGGAACCAAAAGGTCTTATTGAAAAATACAACTTTCAAGCTGTCTGGCCCTTAAATGGCAACTAGACATTGCGTTTTGGCGACTGTTACTCTGGTTAAAGGAGCCATTTGGCACCTAGCACTGTTCACTACTATGGGGACCTTTGGATGAAAAAGCCATAAATCACTAAGCCATACATTGTTTTACGTAACAATCTGTCAGTTGCTGCATGCCGAACAGGGAATCCTCTAATGATTGTAAAGGTAGACTGGGTCTGTACAGAGGAAGGTGGTCTATCAGATATCCTGGTTGTTCAGGGCTTTACATGTTAATAATGGAACCTTGAATATGGCTCAGTAGCTTATAGGCAGGAGATGCAGTGCTTTTGAGAAGTTTTCATGTAGGGCATGAAGGCAATAGCCTTTCCCCATTAGCGATATTCACATGTTACGTTCAATGGGTGTTAAGTCTATGTATCTGTGCACACAAATTGTTGAGCTGTACAAATCAACAAAGGGCCACTCTTTCACAGAAACACTCGTCCCTGTGTAGAGATGATTTTCTCAGTGTGATCTATGAGAAAGCTTATCATTAGTCCCCAGCAGCGTACTCCTTTTGATCCCAGAGGTTGCATTCAACCATAGTGACTAGAAGCTGTTGATAAACTTATCTAAGAATCTGTCTGAATGGCAACAAATTCCTTAAATGAACTTCATGATATATGTAAAAGTCATTCCTGTTGTCTGCCCAGAATCCCTTGCCTATCAGGAAGAGTGAAAGGAAGGCCTTTCTTCACACATTGTCCTAGCTCCAAGGCATTGGTGCTACTTGTGAATTGACCTATTGCAGCAGTGGCTAACCCTTTCCGGGCTGAGTGCCACACTAATCCTTGGTTAAACCCTCTGGCAGCGATGTGTCAAAATGGTTGTGGAGTAAAAGTGGGGTGCGGTCTTTTCTTTTCTTTTTATAAAGGGACACACTGTTAGGTTCTGCAGGGGATGCTGGGCAGCAGGCAGCAATCACAACTCCATCCCTAGACTAGTGAGGACTACATATGCTCACCGGGTTGCAGAATGACTGGCAAAGTGGGGAATGGGAAGAGAATGGAATGGAGGAAGCAAAGCTGACTTACTTGGAACAGCGAAGAGGAGTATGTGACATTGCAATGTCTTGTTGCCAGTCCCACTAGTATTTTAAAATCATAGTAAGTTCATTAAGCAAATCCATCAGTGTTTTGAATATGTGTGGTTATGCATATGTACACACACGCACAAACACACACACGTTTCCTTAACTGTCGCAGCCTGAAGTGTTGTTTTTCTCTTTCTTGCAAATAGTCCTTTCAAAAAACAAAAACTCCACAGCTTTCAAACCTATTTGACTTAGATATGCTCAAAGGAATCCATGCGCCTGACAGCAAATTTGCAAGTTTATTAAATAGCAGCAATGACTCATCCACTTGCAGCTGTTCCTGGGAGCGTAAATATACATAGACACTATAGATTAGGGTGTGCAATTTGGGATGGGAGCGTGGTTTTGGGGAAACAGATTTCTTTCGGCTCTGATTTTATTCTGAGCATGTGGCATTTTCACTTCTTCTCCCCACCCACAGATGAATGCTATCTTTTCCTTTTGTGTGTGCAGAAGGAGAAATGGGAGCTTCCCTGCTGTTTTTGAAAATTTCGGCCTCTGTATGCTTTTCTATAAAACATTCATCATGCAACTAGAATAAGACAGTTTCAGGCCAAAGCTCTTCGCTAGTAATGGATGGGTGTCAGTTGAGTGTGAAAGAGTGAGGTGTTTTCCCCCAGTGATACTTTTTAATGACAGAGAAAGGGAAGATTTTTATACCTTATGAAAAATAAATTCATGAGGGTTGGATCCAGCCATGCAGTGATGCCTACAGTAGACTCATCAAAACAGGACTTTAGTTAGTCATGACTAACTTCATAATCCCAGGATGTGGTCTGGAGGCACATGAGGCTGCCACCTTGAATGAAGGTCAGCAGGCCTTGATCTGGTCAATACCTGGATGGGTGATCACCTGGGAAACACATGTACACCAAGTGGTCAGAGCAATGACTGTTTTGCC
Organism: Zootoca vivipara; assembly: GCF_963506605.1. Lineage (NCBI taxonomy): Eukaryota > Metazoa > Chordata > Lepidosauria > Squamata > Lacertidae > Zootoca > Zootoca vivipara. The sequence continues at coordinate 24,655,338 of NC_083294.1, forward strand.
TTCATACAGTAGAGTGGTTTCTACATACACCCCTTTGTATCCTCCATTTTGGCATGCAAGTGTCATTATCTGAGTGCAATGACACTTTTCTGCCAGGCAAAAATATTCTAGGAGGGTATGACCTAAGGAGAGTCCCAAGGGCTAGGTAGAGAGGCCTGGTGGGCAAGGTTTTCCACCCCAGCTATAGAACTTGAACTCTGGGGTTTTCTGTGCCCTTTAGCAAAATCCTGTTCCTTGCGGGCATCTTCAATCCAAAGGTTTTGTGCTCTAGAATCTTAAAACGTGGGGTAAGGTGAGCGACTTCTAATTGTTATTATTTTAATATGCCAGCACATCTGTTACTTTTAAATATGATGCAATTTTCAGCCTCGTTTCCCCCCCCCCAACAGTATCAAAGGCAACACGATGACCATGTATAATGTACAATGTGAAAATCTTTATGGAATTTCTTCAAAACATCAAAAGTAATAAACTGCAATCTTTGAAAGTCTTTGAATGAAGCGCAATGCCAGACTTTATCCGGTGGAAAACAAGCTGTGAAGCTTTGTGTAGTAGCAAATATGATGTCCAACACTGAACAGTGATTCTGGATAATGACTAATGTTTCGTAGAATTCTTCATCAGCGCAGTAGAAAGATGGGTTTATGAAGCAATTCTATATCCTTCTACTGCGCTGATAAAGAATTCTACGAAACAGTAGTCATTATCCAAAATGACTTGGTTCAGTCTTGGACATCATACTTGCTACAACACAAAGCTTCACAGCTTGTTTTCCACTGGATAAAGTCTGGCATCGCACTTCATTCAAAGACTTTCAGAGACTTCCAAAGATTAGAGTTTATTACTTTTGATGTTTTGAAGAAATTCCATAAAGATTTTCACATTGTACATTATACATGGTCATGTTGCCTTTGATATTGTTGATGTACCTTTTGCAACACAGGGGTTTGTTGGTTTGTTTGTTTGGTTACTCGTTTCCCCCCCAGTCATTTGTCTGAATAATAATAATAATAATAATAATAATAATAATAATAATAATTTATTATTTATACCCCGCCGATCTGGCTGGGTTTCCCCAGCCACTCTGGGAAGCTTCCAACCGAATATTAAAAACAGTACAGCATCAAACAAATAATAAAAATTTATTATTTATACCCTGCCCATCGAAATGTTAAGAAGCCCCCACCCTACCCCAAGTGCCCCACTTCCTGTCAAGAATAAGCCTTTCAGAAAAACAAAATGAAAAAACTACTCATGCCTTTTCTAGGCATTTTAAAATAGGCACCCTTGGATGCTGAAGCTGTCAGAGGTTAGACTGTGTTTCCAGGGCCAGGCATGAATGTGTTAAAGACCATTCAAAATGCCACATGCACAAGAACTTAAGTGAATTCCTTGTGAAAGTCAGTGGCTGTGTTTGTTCATCTTGAGATTCCTGCATTGCAGGAGGTTGGACTAGATGCCCATTGGGGTTCCTTCCAACTCAACAATTCTATGATAACATGGTAACCCAGGGTTGCTGTTTATCCTGATTTGTTGTGTTGTCTGATTGCTTCTCCACAGCACAAAGAGCAGAATAAACATGCTCACTTTTCATTGGTTACCAGGATTGATACCCATGCTTCATTCTATTATAAACAGAGGAGAGGGGCAAGGAGTTTCTCTTTATGTTCAAAGTGTGCCAGTGGCTAATGTAGGTTCCTTTCCCCGTTGATTTGCGGCCAGGGTGCCTGCACCATCTTGTGAACCTATCTCCCTTTCTGCTCCTTTAGCTTTAATAGCCATTGTGTGTTACACCTTGCCCTCCAGTGGCATCCATTTTGTGACTGGTGTGCTCCCATTGCACCTTTTCCAAATTCAAAATGTGCCCAATGGCCCCAAAAGGTTGGCAGCCCCATCCTCACAACTGATCCTTATTCAGTGGATGCAGAGATTGCAAGCTGTTTGTGAGAGCATTTGGTGGTTTTAGTCAGAACTCTGTTGTTTGGCTAATGGTAGATGGCCCCATAAATGAAAAATGTGGGGATGATAAGCATAAAACAAGATATCTGGTTACACCCTGGGCATTGGACCAGGAATAAAATCACTGGTGCTTTTGCAATGGATTTCTTCATTTGTGAAGGATGGATGCAAATTAATATAGATTTATGGAGACTCTTCAGCTAGGGTGCAATCATTTTGTTGAAGGCTACTCTCTCTCATGCTAATAAAAGCAAGCATCAGAAAGCATATAAACATAAAGTGTGTATCTGAGCCTCTAAGCAATTAGGAGCTTATTTCCAGGAATCCAAAAATAGATGTGATGCTTCTCCTCCCAGACAGCTAAAGAAAGCTCGGATTGATATGCCTATTTGGGCTGCTTTGACAATAATTCACACTTATTTTTTGGAAAGAAAGAAGACATTTAGGGCAAAACTGGCTAGGTTCTCTCCCCCTACTTGCACAGAAGATAAAATTTGAAATTTTCCATTTGCCCAGTGGATTCCATTGTGCTGATGCCAATCAGATTAATCAAATCTCTCCCAATCCCTCTTTGTTATTCACATCTCTTACTTGTCAAGGACTCCTGAAGGGTTACATATAGTGGCTTCATTCTGTTGTTCAAAACACTGGTCAGTTGCTAACCAAGTTTTCATGAAGGGTAAGGCTATCAGTGACTAGTTTTTCTCCCTTTCTCATAATGTGAGAACTTTGGGCCATCCAGTGAAGCTGAATGTTGGAAGATTCAGAACAGACAATAGAGCTTCTTCTCATAACACATAGTTAAGCTGGAATTCACTAGTGATAGCCACCAACTTGTTTGGCTTTAAAAATAAAAGTAGACAAATTCATGGAGGATAAGCTATGCATAGCTACTAGCCACAATGGCTATGTTCTGCTCCACTGTCAGAGGCAGTAACCTCTAAAGACCAGTTGTTGGGTAGCACAAGTTGCAAGACTGCAGTTGTATTCAGGTTTTGCTTGCAGGCTTCCCATAGACATCTGGTTGGCCCTGAACCTGGCTATGAATTTGAGGAACCAGCAGGGCTATCCTTAATGTTCTTATTAAACTGAATCATTTAAAAAGAAAAAAATAATTTTGCAGTAACTTAGATTTCTTCATATTTTTACCTGCCCTTTACCACTAAATTGGAATTAGCTGTTGTAGCAGATACGATAGTTGGCAATCACAGAAAGCAAACAGTTGTACTGGAGTATATAATTTCTCCTTTTTTAATTTCATGGTTTTTGTTTTTTTTCTAATGTGGAGGAATATCAAAAGTGGCATCAACACTTCACTTGTATATATTTTGTGCTCATAGCACCAGGAACGGGAGTGGACTTCCTTTTAACACTCCTGTTTTTTTGCTGAATTGATCAAATTAAACAGTCCTCACCTTTGCAATCGGCTTCAATATGCTGGAATGGTAACCGCTTGTGGTTGGATTAGAGGCTTTGCCTCACAGCTGCGATGGTGCCTAGTTCACCGGCACTTTCTTTTCTTTTTCTTTTTCTTTTTCTTTTTCTTTTTCTTTTCTTTTTCTTTTCTTTTTAAATACTTTATTGAAATTCGTATACAGTATAACATAGATAATGTACACATTCTTGAATGAACAAAAATATAAACAGAACCATATAAACAAATACAAATGGTCTTCTATATGTTTACAAAAATTAAACTTAACTTAGATTTATGCTGTTTCTCCCCCCCCCCCCCTTGTTTTACTGTGGTTTTATAATTTACCTGAAGTCGCCCAGCGTGGCTGAGGCAACTCAGTCAGATCGGCTGCATATAAGTAGTAGTAGTAGTAGTAGTAGTTGTGTTGTTGTTGTTGTTATCACAAAGCTTGCAGTATATTCTACTGTACAGTGGAACCTCAGTTTATTAACACCTCGGTTTACCAATTTTTGGTTTACAAACGCCGCGGACTCATCTGGAATGGATTAATTCACTTTCCATTACTTTCAATGGGAAAGTTCGCTTCAGTTTATGAACGCTTCAGTTTATTAACAGACTTCCGGAACCAATTGTGTTCATAAACCGAGGTACCACTGTAGTTCCAGAAGTGGCTTGCTGCATCACTGCTGCCTGCTGCAAGGTAGCCAACATCAGACCAAGGCCACTGTTATGGGTGTGGGGGCAGAGGGATCTTTTGCTGAGAGCTTCATCAAACCTGGAGTTGGCTCTGTTCTGAGTTGTCCATAGTCCACCCTCCCCTGTGGTGGACCCCGTGGTGAAGTTGAAGCACCCTTTCCAAATGCTTGGCCCATCACAGAGAACTTTGGGTTGATGAGAGAGATTGTGCTCATTTGGGCTGGGCACAGCCCACAAAAGATATCTCTCTCCTTTCTCTCTGAAAATCATGGTTCACTTTGCTTGATGATCCCATACTAGCCTCTGGACCATGACACATAACAGGCCATTTCCCGAAATCCCAAGTGACCTGAAGAGACTATTCAGCTGCCCAGACTTTGTTAGCTCAGAGATTGAAAGAAAACATAGTCCCTTTAAACACATAAAATCATTAGTAGGACTAATATGACACTTGTGCCTAAAAGCTGAATTATGGATTATTTAAAGATTTGATGAAATTGGAGTAACAGACAAGATGCAGGAGAAAAAGTTGGCATAAGGATCCACAAAAGAGGAGGAGGGAAGTCAAAGGGGACTTATTGATTATATCTTAATTGTTTTCTTAGTTGTTTGTAAACCTGGAAATCCAAAAATAAAATCAAACAAAACAAAACAGGCCTTTTCAACTGTTAGCATCTGCTATATGTGATAGGAACCTGCATATTTACAGTTTGCACACACTTCTGAGGGGCAGTGGAAAGAAGAGAGACCTTGGTACTTACCTCTCTTGAGCTTTGATTTTGTTTGTTTTAGGCAATGCTATGGATGAGGTGCTTAATTGCTACTGATTCTGGTTTGCATAAAGCCCCCATCTCTTGATCACCTGGGGTGAATGAGAATCTCTTGTCAACAATCAGGAATGGCAACTTTGGCTAATGGGTTGTTTCTAGACAACCCGTTTATTGAGCATTCTCTCTTGATTTGGGGGGGGGGGTCTGCAGTGCCCACTGTTTACCTAGCATCCATTCCAATTTGTTTTGGAGAGAAGTTATATGAAGTCATATCAAGCAATTTTCATTGCATTTTTCCTTCTTACAAAAAGCTGGTTTTTTGCGGAGGTGAGGCAGGAGACTGGTTTGTTGCACAACAATTTGATTATGCTATCTGAATTTGTTGGTATGCAATTGAACCTGCAAAATGCCGGCAGTCTGGAAGTGGCCAGCGTAAGTTGTTGCCCGCCCCCCCCCCGCCCCCGTGCAGAACAGGCTATCATGCAACCCTGTTCACATCCTGGTTACCTCTAGTTTAGATTTGTCCCATGTGTGGTGCTAAAAAGTTGTAAAATGACTTCGGAATTTAAAAGATATTTTGGTTAAATGAATATAAGTTAGTTTTGCTTGGTAAGTAAAATGTGTGTAAAATTGCAAATTGCAGTTATCTATTAATATGATTTATTTGTTTGTTTATTTATTACTTTGTACCACCTGACATTTTCAGAAGGTAAAATTAACCCTCTTTGGTTTTCCAAATGCAGGTTATGTGCTTCTTCATCAAACACAGACTTACCAAGCTAAAAGTCACAAAAATAATAGCAAATTTGAATTCCTCACACCCCAAAACATATTTTAAGACCCCTCACAGAAGAAAAGATTGCCACATTGCCAGTGCTGAAGAAAGATTCAGCTGCCAGGACAGTTGGCTTTAAAGAGAGGGGCAGCCACCTTGTCTTTCGTCTTCAGCAGCAAAATATCTGAGACCATGGAGAGCTGCTGCCAGACAGAGCAGATAACAGATGTGGACAACCAGCATGGTCAAATATAATATTAACTAAGAGCCTTTGAGGCTGGAATGATTAACACCCACTGCATATCATCACACAATGATCCAAGAACCTCATGATCCTATCTAGATTTGAACATATTTCTTATAGATAATCAGTTTTGTGTGGATACCTATTTTGGCATCTGGAGGTCTTATATTAACTTAAGATGGACCATACTGTGAGTTGATAGGAGTATTATCATTATTATTCATATGTTCCTTTTTTCTTTCATTCCTTCTTTGTTTTTATTTATAACTAAAAATAAATTTCTGATGTAGCCTGAATCTTCTGATGCAAATTATGCTCTTCTGTATAGGGAGGAAACTCCAGAAGGTTTTCGCATTTAAATTATTTTGGCAGACACACATTGCCACCAACAATCCTTGTCACTATTTTTTCCCCTTAGGCTTGGCGAAAGCGCTGGTTCGTGTTGCGCCAGGGCAGAATGAGTGGAAACCCTGATGTCCTGGAGTATTACCGAAACAGCCATTCCAAGAAACCCATCCGGGTGATCGACCTGAATGAATGTGAGGTGGTGAAGCACTCTGGCTCGAGCTTCATCAAGAAAGAATTCCAAAACAACTTTGTCTTCATTGTGAAAACGACTTACCGCACCTTCTATCTGGTGGCCAAATCAGAGGAGGAAATGCAGGTTTGGGTGCACCACATCACCCAAATCTGCAACTTCGGACATTTGGAAGATGGAACAGGTAGGAATGGAAAGACGGATCAAACTCATGCAAAAGTGGTTCATTCACTGTTAATATCTTAAATGGATCACAGCTTGGTTAGAGAAAGTCTCTAACCATGTGGAAGCATTTTGCATACCTATGAAGGGGGTATTCCTCCCCACCTCTCAAGTTTTTTTGAATCTTGTGTTTTGGAACATGTTTGTAAAAGTTTCCCTGACCAAAACTACTTTTAAAATTCAGGAAAAAAGCATAGCTGCTTTTTTTCTGAATTGTAGAGAAGCAAGCACCAAAATCTTGAAATAGGCTTTCACAGCCTGGGGTCCTCCAAATATTTTGAACTACAAACCCCATCAGCCCCATTTCAAAACCTCTGGAAGGCACAAGTTTGGGGAAAAACTCCCTTTAAAGAGGCAGGTTTTCCAGTCACTATTCTCCAAGAGATTTGCAGCGTGCACTTTCATTTTTATGCCGTATGCCCAGGAATGAATCATCTTGCAGATGGCTTGTTGATTACAAGAAATGTTTCAGTGTCCCTTAAAAGAAAAAAAGGGGAAAACTAAAAGCCAGTTTTCTGATGTTATCACTGGAACATACCAAATCTATATACCACTTTAATTTGCTTTTAGATTTTGAGGACGCAGCTTAACATCAGATGTATTTAGCCCAATGTATTTATTGATGGAAGGGATGGGTTGTTAGAATCCTCAGCTTATATTATCAGCCAGCATGGCTGTAGCTCAGTATATTTGCAAGGCAAAAGAATTGCTGAGTAGCAGGCATGCCACAGGGCAAAGATGGGGAATCCTCTGAATATTTGCAGGACTACAATTCCCATCAGGCTTGACCATTGGCAGTGTTTGCTAAGCTGATGGGAGCTGAAGTCTAACAACCTTTTGGGAGGATCACAGTATCCCCATCTGTGCCTTAAGAAGCACTGGAACATATGAAACTGCCTTATACTAATTTGGACCAATGGTCTATCTGGCTCAGTATTGTCTACATTGATAATCAGTGGTTCAGGATTTCCAGCGGGGATTCTCCTATCCCTACCTGTAGATGCTGAGAATTGAACCAGGGACTTTATACATGCAAAACAGAGTTACAGCCATTCCCACTGTGGTTACAGGCAGGGCCGTCTTAACCTTATCGGGCGCCGTGGTGCAGGGATCCCTCAGGCACCCCCACCCCACCCTCACATTTCCCTCCCGAGGGACGGAGACTCCATTTTCCAGAGGTGCCTCTTCCCCCCCCCCGGACACTGCCATGCCGTGCCTTCTGCTTCTCGCCCTCTGCCAGGCACGGCAGGCCATTGGAGGGGGCGGCCTGATGGACGGGGACGCTGCCAGCTGTGCTCTGCCTCTGCCTCTGCTTCTGCCTGCTCTGCCAAAACGGCTGCACGGCGCTGCCGTCCAGGGAGCCCTGGCTGCCACGCCGATGGGAGGCTCGAGGCTGGCTTCCCCACAATGGCGCCCGCAGCCCCAAAATAGGCGGGCGAGGGTGGCTCTGCTGGCAGGGCACCGCAACTGGAGCCGGCGTGCAGGGAAAGGCTGTCTGACGGACGCAGCAGCGCGGCGCCCCCTGGCGGCCTGGCGCATTGCGCCACCCAGCCTTGCCTTAGGGCCAGCCCTGGTTACAGGTATAACTGGCTCATACTGGGGAAGGGGGCTCCTTTAAGTACTTTGGTCCCAAGCCATACAGGACCTCGTGTGCTAGTGCTAATACCTTGAATTGGGCCTGGTAGTTCATTGGCAGCCAGTGCTCTGAGTGACACATGGTTCCATTGGGCTGTCCCACTTACCAACCTGGCAGCCACATTTTACTCTAGCTGCAGTCTCTGGATGGATTAAAGGGCAGCCTCACATACAGTTCATTACAGTAGTCCAGGCAGGATGAGCCAGAGGTTTATGAGTCTGGTGGCTTCCTATGCATCATAAAAACAGAGGTACTTCAAGGGTCTCCAGTATATACTTCATGTTCTCTCCTATCTTGCTCTGTAGTCATATGTGCAAGCTTCAATGATTTTTCTCTTTCCAATTAGTGCTTCAGCTTATCAAATAAAGCTTTATTCTGATGGTGAAAGCAGACTGCTGCCTTGATTAGGGAGCATGGAGCTGGAGGAAGAGAAGGGGGAGGGGGGAAGAATGAGAACAAACATAGAATCTCTTTGCTCCCTCCATAGAAAATGGACATACATAATTTATGGTCCGCAGATGCTGCCATGTGCCTTTAATGGACCTCAATTTTATTACTAGGCTCTTAGGAAAATGTGCAGAAGGCCACCGGCTTCTGTCCTTGGAGCCTGGCTTCAGATGTCGGCACAGCCCAAAGGGACACTTTTGTGTTCTCACTTGCTCTCCCTGCAAAGAGCATTTGCTAATGGGCTGGAGAGAGTACTCAGAGGAATTAGTGCTTGCCAGTTCTGAGCCTTGGAGATCAACTTTCTGCCCCTTTATTCTGTGTGACTTTTGCTGTCTGTTTCTGAGAGACATTGTGCATGTGCTGTGGATTAGCTGCATGTGAACTAGCCATGTTCATTAATTTCAGTGGGACTACTCTTGAGTAGGACTAACATTTGCTGTAGCCCATGGCTGCCAAGGAATGAACAAGAGCCCCTAAAAATGGCCTGTAGAGGGTCGGGGAGATCAGAATCCAACCTGCTGACAAGATCCTGATCCTTTTCCCTCGGGTATACGGTAATATTTATTGGGAGGGGGAACTTTCAGATTCTGTTACTTTAATTAATATGCGTGCTGCTTTCCTGCTGTTTTGTGGCCCTCAAAGCAGCTTATAAGTCAACAAAATACAAAACTGGATACTGGAAAACAACAAATATCCATAAACAAACCCAGTAACCAGAGCACAAAAATCAAACATGGTCATTAAAGTATTCGGAGGGAGAAAACCTGTAATATAATTGGAAAAGGTGTTGTCTTAATATTTAGTGATCTTGTGTGGCACCAGAGAACTAGTTTGTTATCAAAAGCAAGGAAGTGAAGAAGGCAGAGACCGGAAAGTGTTTGTGAGCCCACATTGCTCAGACCATGGTTTCAAGGTTGTGATTTCTGAACAAGGTACTTCTTCCTTGGGTATGTCCATGTTGACAGTTCAACTTGCTGCAAGACTTGGCCTCACCTCTGTCTCCAAAGTATCTAGCACTTCCTCCACCAGCAAGTCATAGGCTCTCAAAGAGGAAGTCCTTTGCCACTCATCTGAAAAGTGGGTTTGCTTGCACGTCATTACGCAGTGCAGCCCCTTAAGCCTTGGATACCCAGCATGATGCCTCAATACTTTTTGGGACTACAACTCCCATTATTTCTGACCATTAGCAATGCTGGCTGGGGCTGATGCAAGTTGGAAGTCCAACAGCATCTGGAGGGCTGTGTGTTACCTACCCCTGCCTTAAACTGTTCATGTCGAAATTTATTTACTGACAGGTGTAAGAATCTTTGAGGTTCCTAATGAAATCACTGTAAACTCACCTCAGGGATGGATGATCAATGGTAGAGCATCTGCTTGACATGCAGAAGTTCCCAGTTTCTTTCCCCTTACCCAGAATGTTGACCTTAGAGACTGGGAGCATGTGCTAGCAGAAGCTTTTAAAAACAAGCAAGCAAACAAACAAACCCAACTCTCTCATCATAGCTGCCAAGTTTTCCCTTTTCTCGCGAGGAAGCCTATTCAGCATAAGGGAAAATCCCTTTAAAAAAGGGATAACTTGGCAGCTATGTCTCTCATAATTTGAGTGCTCATTTGCATATAATACCCCTTCCAGAATACATTCAAAGCACTTGCCCCAGATGTACATAAAGCAGAGACCAGACTTCCATCCCATTAGCTGATCCCTGCTAGATGGGCTTGCTCCTTTCTTCAGACGGCCTCCCTCCCTTTACAGCCAACACTGATTTTCCTTCCCTGCTTCTGATGGGTTGTCTACCTTTTTTGTCTGTTTAAATATCTATGTTCACAATCATATGGGTGCTGTTTTTATCTTCCTATATGAATAAAAATTTAAGGCTATCATCACACAGCCACCATTGGAGGATTTGGAGTGCCACATCACAGGGTAGGGGATGTGGGGGAGGGGTAGAGAGCCAGCTTTTAAAATGGCATTTTTAAACAACAGCTGTCTGGATGAAGGAAGGATGGAGAGACACAGAGGAGTTGCCAGGGGGTGGGGAGTTTGAAAGAGCTGTGAGGGTGAGGTGTAAAGGGTGGGGAATTGGCAAGGTTGAGGGGTGGGTGGGGTTGGTGAGCAATGTAAGCTGGGGGGCAGCCCTTGTTGATTATATACTTGAAGAATCATATATCACCAGTTTTAATTATCATTTATTTGTTTATTCCGAGAACAACAGCAGACTGTGCAAGTGATCAGGGATAGGGAGAACATCCTGAATGAGGGGATGCCAGATTGGGGAAGGCAGGCTTTGTCTATGGAATGTTAAGGGTTTGTTGAAGGGAGTTGAAAGAGGGGAGGTGGGTAGAGACAATTTGCCGGCTGGGAATGGTTTGGGGAGATAACTACTACTCATTGTATTAATCCCAGGCTCCAGTTTGATGTGATTTTGTATACATTGGTCCTCAGATATGCATAGCCATTTTCAGTGTTCGCTTCCGCAAATGCACTTGTGCTCAGACCATTTGCAGAAAATGGAATGGTCTGAATACAAGTATTGTAAAATAACTGTGTCACACACACACACACACACACACACACACACACACACACAACTCAGCACAATACTGTCCAGGTGTTTTGGACTACAACTCTCATCATCACCTCCCATCACAGCTGATGGGAGTTGTAGTCCAAAAACACCTGAAGGGGTGCCAGGTTGGGAAAGGATGTTTTCTACTTGTTTCCCTGGGAGATGCAAAATGGCTTACAATAAATTATGCAAATTGAGGGATTCTTGTTTCCTCCCTTCAGTGGGCAGCTTCATTTGCCTGAGTCTGAGTTCTCTCCAGAGATTTGGATTCTAGCCTTGCCTGTTTTATCTGAATGTCACTGAGGATCACGCAGCCCATTAGAAACCCTATCACTATTAACAAGGGCTCCAGGACAGTTGGAGCAGATGGATGAAATCCATCTTACCTCCGGCACTCCCCAAACGGTTCAGCGCCTGGAGAGAGAGAGCGCGCACAGATTGGAGAGATTTTTAATTGATGTGCTGCCCCCTCCCTCCAGTAATCGCAAAAACAGCTCACAATGCACAAAACGCCCAGCAATGATATGTCATTCAGAAGACGTATTGCATCGTGCTCCCTGCTTCCCTGAGCAGTGTGATTTTCCAAGGGTGGTGCTTTGGGTTTTGTTTCAATGAAAGATCACTGGAGATTTAATGATTTATTTATTTTTTTGTTACTATTTTGGTTTACTTACTAGTTTCCATGTTGGAGCATGGGAGGGCAGTGACAGGTAGCATTGCACTCTGAAAAGCAGCAGATCCACTCCCCCCACACCAGACCTCCCCCCTCACACACAGAAAGGTAGCCTAAACCCCCTTTCCCCTTCACTTTACCCTCTCTGCCCCCAGTAATCAGATAAGAACCTTTGAAGATGCTATTCTGTCAGCCGGCTGGGAAGCACGATGAGCCTATTTATTTATATATAAACATATATACCGCCATATATACATTTTGAAATCAAGCAGTGCATCAATTCCATGAAATAAAATAAATAAATTCCCCCACGCCATTACCAGTTTAGAGAATGCCTGACCCCTCGCTGCTCTGGTATCCTTATTGGGTCCATCCCCCCCCACCCCCAAAATATGGTGTCTGGCTGAGCCTACTGTCACTCTCACCCTGGAGCGGAAATAATTAAGTTTAAAATGGTGAACAGTTGCAGCCTTGGGGACAGTGATCAGCACTTCACTTCCTGGCATGGGCGTAGCCAAAGGGGGCCACCGGGGCCACCTGTGCCCCCCCAGACCAAGTAAAACAATAGAAATACTTCTAACTGACCAATGACACCAGTTCTGCCCCCCCCCCCAGCAAAAGTCTTGGCTACGCCTATGCTTCCTGGTGCAGGACCATTTAGTGTTGCCAGCTCCCTAGCCTCTGGCTGCTTGGGGAGGAGGGCACCCAGGCTCTTCTAGTCTGGCTCTAAGTGAACCAGTTTCTGGTGGTATGATTTGACCTTTTATGCCAGATTTGGCCTGGGACATGTGCAGGGAGATTGATTTTGCAAAATAGAGGCCATTTTATCCAGTGGGTCATTAATTACACGGTAGTATAGTCTGCAAATTATTTTACATACTTGTTCAAATGCCACTTTAAAGTGCAGCGAGGACTTCCAACACTTTCTAGTTAAGCTGATTCTGCAAGAATGGCAGTGTCGTTGCCAGACAAGGAGTCACTTCCAGAGGACGCAAGACCCATCTCCCTTTAGCAGTAACCCCGATAGTTTAGATAGAATATTGATCTTGCAACCTTTTTGGATGCAGCATTGCCCATTTCCATGCATCAGATGAACTCTGTATCTGAAAAGCTGTTTGTGTTCCAAATTGGTCCATGACTCATTTAACAGTAAGATTTAAGTGGCTTTTCTAAAATGTGTAGGCTTTCACTGTAGAGATAATGTAAATGCATGCATGAGTTTTCCTTTGCTTTAATCAATAAGCGTGCACTTGAGTGTGTGGCCATATATAGAAATAGATGTAGATCTTGCAAAGGCTTTAGAATGACACCTTGCCGGGTAGTAAATACTCAAAAGTGGTATCCTAAGAACAGATCAATCTTGATGGAACTGCTTGGCTGTTGAACAAAAATGCTGCCATCTGCTGGTCTTAGGGAGAAAGGCGATCTGATTTTGCAATTTGAACAAAGATTTTGTTCCCCTGCCCCTTTTATGGAAGATAGGAAGCTGCCTTATGGTGAGTCAGACCATTGATCCATCTAGCTTAGTATTGTCTACACTGACTGGCAGCAGCTCTCCAGCGTTTCAGTCAGGGAGTCTTTCCCAGCCCTTCCTGGAGATGCTGGCGATTGAAGCTGGAATCTTCTGCATGCAAAGCAGGTGTTCTGTCACTGAGTATTGGTCCCTCCCCATGAGTTGATACCAGTCCAGTCTGGCTCCCCATTTTTGTTTTCTGTACCCCTCCATCCTGCCCCATCCCTCTTTCAACTTGCAAATTCCACTTATCCGCACACAGGCTGGGAGGGGCTGGCTTGTCTTGCCGCCTCTGTGTTTCTCAGGTGGTTTGAAAAGGACCATGCAGAACACCTGTCTGGGGGAAGTGTTTGGCTGTACATTTTGTAGACTACAGTTTGTCTTCCCGCAGTATAAACATTTTGCTTCTTGGAAATGTTGCGTTAGATAATATCTTGGCCTCTTTTCCCAGATACTGTTTATGGGTTAGGGAAGCTGAGCTTCTCTTTAATGTAAACACTTGGTGGCTATCCATAATGCGAAAAAATGTGACTTTAAATATCAATTGGGTTGTTGTTGTCAAGATTGGGTTGCATACTGCTGTTAAAGCAGTGGGGGTGGTATGGCCATATTAGGGGCTTGGAGAGGGCTGTCTCAATATATCCTTACCACCCTCCGCACAGGTTGGGGAAGCAGCCTTTTTAAAACTTTTTTTTAATTGTTAGAATATTACATAGAGCAAAAAAAAATGCACAGTGTGAAATATTATTTTATTTATGAATTGCCTTTTACATATATGTCTCCAGGCAATTTACATGCATCTTGAAATTATTTAGAAATTAAATAATCAGTCAATCAGAAAAATAAGAAAGCAGAAATAGTTTGTGAAGCAGTGCTAAAAAAATACCCCAAAAACCTCTGAAGGTAAGTTTAAATACCATACAAAATACACCCAGCATTTTCATCGAGCTGGAAAAGCCTGTCAAATCTAAAATGTCTCCAGTTGTTTTAGGAAAATGCAGATACTGGTAATGGCTGTCTGTTGTATCTCAAAAGGGATGCTGTTCCATAGAATAGAGGCAACCACATTGAAAGCTCTTCCTTAAGTAGGCTTCTGATATTTGGGGGATGCTACCCAAGTGGATAGCCATGTTATGCTTTAAGACCTTTTTTTGGCTGTAGTATCTTTTTGGCATTATTAAAATTCCCATCAGCTCAAAGTTCATTTCATTAACACACTCACACAGTCCTTCAGGAAACACAGTTCTCAGTGATAATAACAAACACCCCAAACCTAGTATTATCCAAGGCCCATCTCTCTCTGTCACCCCACTCCATCAAAATGTGTTGAAATTCTGCATGGCTTTCCAAATGCTGCACTGTATGAGTCCATTGGTTGATTATAAATACAGCTGTGTGATACGCACACACAGACACACAGCTTGATTATAAAAGAGAAACCCTTTAAAAACTCAAAATGATTTACGTAAAGAGGAAAAGAATAACATTATCAGTTAAAAAAAACTGTTTTAAAAAGCAATTGAAAACATTCTGTTTAATTCATGTTGTGAACATGTCCCTTAAATTAAGTTTTCTTTTAAGGCAGTCAAGATTATTTATAACCTCCTTTTAAATGTTGGCCCTGAAGAAAACAACAGAAACCCAGGTATACACCAGTACTGATTGTTTCAGTCCAATTTGGCCACGGCACATAGGCTTTTTTCCAGTGCTGACCTCATCTTCCTCAGTACTGTAGATTTACTCTTTGTTCCAACAACCCTGAACGGACAGAAGGTAAACAATGAAGAAATCAGTATAGGCCACAAATCCTTCACTGCACTCCTTGGAAAGAATCAAGCCCCTTACAGGATCAAGGCCAAACTGACTTCCTGACAAGCACCGTCAACTTATAACCTTTTCTTTCCTTTGTCACAGATTCCGGAGACAGCCTCTCCCACACCACCACTTCCCCGCAACCTTCACCAGCCGCCTCTGCCCACGCCTTGAGGGTTGCAGACCCTTCCCTTTTGGCTGACCAGGCTGCTGCGGATGCTTCTGCTGCAGAGGAGACGGCAAGCGAGTCAGAGTCTGTCTTCCTTCCTGACTATCTGTTCTTATCGAACTGTGAGACCGGAAAACTCAGTCATGTCAGGTATCACCATAACTCACTCTGATACAACCTTCCCCAACCTTGTGGCCTTCCAGATGTTGCTCAAGTGCAACTCCCATTAGCAACCCTGTGCTGGCTGGGGCTGCTGTGAGTTGTGGTCTACAACATCTGGAAGCCAGTGAGTTGGGGAAGGTTGAGTGCCTTTCAATTGGGGGGGTGGCCGCAAAACAGGATTATTCCCAAAATAAGTTT
Source organism: Zootoca vivipara (assembly GCF_963506605.1). Classification (NCBI taxonomy): domain Eukaryota; kingdom Metazoa; phylum Chordata; class Lepidosauria; order Squamata; family Lacertidae; genus Zootoca; species Zootoca vivipara. The sequence goes on from NC_083294.1 coordinate 24,671,136, forward strand.
GGGTCTAAGGGGACTTAGCACATAGAAGTATGTAAGCTCATAAATAGTGGTCATATCTACACCTTATATTTAAAGCTCTATGGTGCCACTTTAAACAGTCACAGCCTCCCCAAAGAATTCTGGGAGCTGTAGTTCATTAAGAGTGCTGAGATCCCTATTCCCCTCATAGAGCTACAGCTCCCAAAATTATTTGAGGGAAGCCATGATTGTTATCATAGTGCTTTGATTGTATGATGGAAATGCCACCTAGGTTGGTGGCTGAAGTAAGATTCAACCATGGCAATGACACAGAGCCCTCCACACCTGAGGACATAAAGCTAGCTTAGGAGGCACAGGGTAGGCTATGGCATATAGCTCTGCCTGCTCTCTGCCTCTCAGCATTTGAGGCCTTAGGTAGCTGCCTCCCTTTGCATCGTAGGGCCAGCTGTGTCAAGTTGATGTTAATATTTCTTCACATGGTTGCATTGCTAAGTATTTTTCAGAATGTTTTTCATAGGCCGATGGGCCAGACCCATTGCATGTGCAGTTCTTCCTACATTTTAGTAAGGGTGCAGGAAATCCAGGGCTGCACACACCATGCACTTCAAGCTCATTCTGCTTCCCTAGAAAAGATTCATGGGAAGTGTAGTTTACTCCTCACAGGGCTACAATTCCCAGCACCTTTACAAACTACAGGTCCCAGGATTTTGTGGTGGGGGGAGTAATGTGCTTTAAATGCATGGGTATACACAGCCTATATAACCTCTTCCCCTTCTATAATTCTAGGAAATGGTCTTCTACCTAGTCAGACCATTGGACCATATACCGGTAACTCAGTACTCTCAACATGGCTGGCAACAGCTCTTAAAGTTTGCAGTCAGTCTTGCCCAATCCCTACTTGGGTATGCCAGTGGTGGGCATGTCCAGAGGCAAAAGTGGGAGTGGCCAGAAGTGAAGCAAGCAATAGATGTGACTTTGTACAACACACACACACACACACACACACACACACACACAGCATACAACCTATGCATCTCTCCATCCAGGCATGGAAAAGGCATCTCGGTTAGAGGACATATTCAAACCAGTAAAAGCACTCGAGGTGTGGAGAGGGGTGTGAGAATCCAAGGAACCAGCTAAAAGGGCCTGTAATGCTCAATTTCTTCTCCTACTTGTCACCTAGGTTGGTGGTTGAAGTAAAATTCCACAATGGCAATAAGACAGAGCCTTCTACAGTGGTACCTCGGTCTACAAACAATTGGTTCCGGAAGTCTGTACTTAACCTGAAGCAAACTTTCCCATTGAAAGTAATGGAAAGTGGATTAATCTGTTCCAGACGGTCCATGGAGTACTTAACCTGAAGCGTACTTAACCTGAAGCGAACTTTCCCATTGAAAGTAATGGAAAGTGGATTAATCTGTTCCAGACGAGTCCGCGGAGTACTCAACCTGAAGCGTACTTAACCCGAAGTATGAGTGTAATTGGTTCCGGAAGTCCGTACTTAACCTGAAGCATACTTAACCTGAAGCGAACTTTCCCATTGAAAATAATGGAAAGTGGATTAATCCGTTCCAGACAGGTCTGCGGAGTACTTAAACTGAAAATACTAAAACCGAGGCGTACTTAAACCGAGGTATGACTGTACACCTGAGGGCATTAAGCTAGCTTAGGAGGCACAGGTTCCTTATCCCAGTTGTAAATTTTCCCAAAAGAAATAACAGTCCTACCCTCCCAGACCTGTCTTTGTGTGGGGCTCCCCCATCACATTCTGTTCTTGCTTTGGGGGGAGAGAGCTGCCCATGTTTCCACTGAAAGAAAAATGCAGAAAGCCTTAAAAGTCAACCTGACCTATAATTCCCAAATTTCTTCTTTGTGCTTAAAACGGCAATCAGATGCTGAATATTTGGGGGGGGGGAACCCTCCAGAGTGCCTCTTAAAGTCAATATCTACTTTGTTTTCAACAGTGGCTGTAACAATAACATGAGTACCACAAATGCATCCACAAGAGAACAACATAATTGCCCCTACAAATAAAATTACTCCTCTATATTGTAGTCAACAAAATGTTCTCTTCAATGGATTGTCCTGAAAGCTTTCCTGGAAAGGCAAGGTAGAAATGAATAAAATGGGGTGTGTGTGTAATTTAGGACACAAAGCAAAACTAAGCACTCTGGAATCCCAATTATTTCAATGGTACTGAGAGTTAAGTAAATCAATGAGAGTTGAAGCCTCAGTTTTACCACAAAGGCTAAAACAAAACTAAGTATTTTGTTTTTATCTCTGATACTGTTTAGAGGAAAATTAAAAAAAAACTTGTGGGATGAAAAGCACTCCCCACCAGGCAAGTATTAAATCACCATATTTAAAATGTTCATACCATGCTTTTCAGCAAATTCTGGACATGAAAAAGGGTTGTTGTTCTCACAATTGACCTCATATTCCACCAACCGACTCAAACTAAGCAGAATCAGAGCTATCCAGCAGTGGGAACGGGATGTTTAAAGCAGTTTTTGGACATTTTGGCAAGATAAGAATGTGCATCCCTCATGTTCATCTAGATTGCAAGGACATTTGGGGTGGGGGTGGGGCAGAACCAACAAGGTCAACTATGCAACTTAATTTTTTGTTATCAACATCAACACTGAATTCCATAATAATTCATCAGACAAGAACCACAATTAGCATATATATTCAAAGGCATGTCAGAACCATAAATTTCAGATTGCTTGATGAAGTTCCAAAGCAGTTTTTCCCATTCATTCCAGAGAGATGCTATTCTCTTTGGAGCAAAACCGCAATATGTGGTTTAAAAATCAAATCCCTCTTCCCAGGGCACTCTTGAGAATTTTTGCTCTGTGAGGTGAATAGGGGTCTCCTAAGAACTCTCAGCACCCTTAACATATGTCAGTTTCCATGCATCTTTGATGGAATCCAGAATTGTTAAAGTGGTATCAGTTCTTTCAATGTATGCTGTGAATGTGAACTGAAATAGAATATTTTAAAAAACACAAAAAACATGCACACTAATCAAAATAATCTAATCATAATTTGAGGTATTGGTTGGAAAAAAGAGGGAAGAGTAGAATGAAGATGAGCACAAGAAGATTAAATCGGGCTGCTCAAGCCCCATTTTACACTAAATATCATGGGAAGCATGTGTCCTCCTTACAGTTTTTGTTTTTAAAAAAACCCTCATCATCCCTGCACAAAATTCAGGAAGAAGGAAAGCAAAAGCACATTTCCGCCCTTTCTCATATTCACTGATTTGCTTAGTTAAGAGATTTCTTATTTGCACTGCACCACAAGGTCCCTGGGTGGATTACAACCTGAAAGAGCGTCTCCACCCCCTTTGTTCAGCCCGGACACTGAGGTCCAGCTCCGAGGGCCTTCTGGCGGTTCCCTCACTGCGAGAAATGAGGTCACAGGGAACCAGGCAGAGGGCCTTCTCAGTAGTGGCACCTACTGAGATAAATAAGTGTATGACTTTTAGAAGCCATCTGAAGGCAGCACTATATAGAGAAGTTTTAAATGTGTGATGTTTTATTGTGTTTTTATAGTTTTCTGGAATCTGCCCAGAGTGGCTGGGGCAACCCATGCAGATGGGTGACATGTAAATAATAGAAATAGTATTAGTATTCATATTAGTATCCTGTAAAATCCAGTAAAACAATGAAACCAAACCAAATGTACATCCAACAAGACAAGCAGTCTCACAAACATCACACAAATATAAAAGTATGTCTGCAGCAAACGATGGAAACTATATAATGAGGCGGTACTGAGCTACGTAGGTAAGGCAACTTCCTATCCCATGTATCCCATGGTAGGGAAAATAGGGCACTGCCTCACCAATCTCAGTTTAACGTCACCCAACCTACATCCAGTTGATTGCATTCTTACTTCCAACCAGTCAGGAAGTGGCTTTGCTTTTCATTGATGTCCTGCCACATAAGTAACACCTATACTAGTTTTCTTTTCTTTTTTCCCTTTCAGGTGCCACAGCTGGTCCAATTCTGATCGATCCCTAGAGCAAACTTCATCAGACGATGTCTTTGTTGACTTTGTGGCATCTCAGCCCTCACTTTATCTACAGCCTTCTGGCATCTTGCTGCAAGAAATTCCCCAGGCAATGGGTCATGGGGCTCTTCTCAAGAATGCAGATTCAAGCGGTCCCCCTTCCAGTGATTTCTCCTCTTCCTCACCACTTTCAGGACCTCCCTTGACACCAACTTTATTGGTTGATAAAAGCCCAAGTGCTCTTTCCTATGGCATTACTGAACTTGATGTTCTGGGCAATACACCACCACCAAGGCCTCCTAAGCCAACCCACTTCACAGACAAACGGGTTGAAGAGCCATCCAGTGGGGCCCTTCAGAATGGACACATTGGAATCTCCTGTGCTCAAGGGGCATTGGTGCCAAGGAGAATCTCCTTGTCTGGATTGGATAGCATGAGAAGTTGGAGAGGTAAGGATGTGAATGGTCTTGTCTGTTAAGAGTTGGCCTTCCTGAGCTCATTTGACTGTCCTTGGTTTGTATAATTTCAGAGTTTGTTCTACCCTTACTCCATAGCTGGAAATGGAAGGATTTGTCAGTTTCAGTTCTCTAGGTTTCTTGTTTTTCCCATCTTAAATTCAGTTCTCTACATTTCTGTAGCAACTCGTGAATTTTGTTGTTGTTGCTGTTGTTAAAAAAAATTATCCTGAAAATTCTTCAGCGTTTAGGTACATATTTATCCTAAAAAATGCATTTTTCTCTGCAATTTTGACTGGTGTGCACATTTTTGGAATCAATTTCTCTTATCCTAATGCATTTTTGTGTTATTTTCATGAATACTATCATTTTTACACACAGTTGCCCTTAACATTGTTTGGTTGGAGAACTGCATCACATCGCAAACATGGGAGAAGTTTAGATTTTGAAGGATGGATTAGTTTTGGTTCTCCTATTGCTTTGGAAACTGTGAATTTGATAAATTCGGCTTTAAATGCAAATTGAACTAAATCCTCCCCACCCCAATCCCTATCCATAGCACTGGTCTTCAACTGGTGAGTTAGGACCTACTGCTGATATAGTGCTTAGTGAAGGAAGACTTCTTAATTTTTCTGGTGCTGATATTGTTTTGATGTCTTTCATCTTTGCTGGTTTTAAAGGGAGGGTTGTGTGTATTTTATGCTGCTCTTGGTGATGTTACTATTCTTATTCTGGTTGTTGTTTTACATTGTTTGTACCTTTTCAAACTGCATTTACATTTTGTAAGCTAACCTTGGAATTTGATTGAAGTGGTTGGGGGTATCAAGTGTCTCAGGTAAATGAAATAAGCTTGCAGCTGTAACTGACCATAAGCCATATTGATTGGTTTGCTCCTTATGATGTCTGTCACAGGGCCACCCCAGAACAGTTTTTAAACTTTTTGAAAACTGGGGTTGTGTAAGTGTTTTATTTTAAATAAGTGAGGAAATGAACATTCTGTTGAATGAACACACTCCCTGTGCTTAAGTAAAGAAGACTGAGAACTAAGTTGAAACTGGCGTAATGAGGAGGCTGTGCTGGTTGCTATGAGCTGTAATCTGAAACATCTGGAAAATATCAGGAAGGTGAAAGCTGGACAGGACAATTGACTATAGGAACATTTTAATTAGTATGTCCATTCACATTTTGAAAGGAAGAGTAAGTGAAGTCCTCCTCCTCTTCCTCCTCCTCCTCCTCCTCCTTACCTGTCCTTCACCAGTAGATTCAAGTGAGGGTTATAACAATTTAAAAATCAGTGTTAAAAGCTGTTAAAATGGCAGTCACAGGAATAGTCACAGGAATAGGGTGGGTCTTGAAAACATTCTTTTCTGGTGTCAAAGGCCAGGGTAAAGATGTGTGTCTTCTGCATTCACCAAAAGCTATATACTGAAGATGCCAGAAATACCTATTTAAGGAGGGAATGTCACAAATTAGGGGCTGTCACAGACAATTTGCTCTCCCAGACTGCTGCCACCCTGAACTTCTGAGAATGGCAGAACTACCCAGAGGGCCCCCTGGGCTGATCCTCAACATCCTGCAAGGACCTGTAGGAGAAAGAGGGGGTCTCTCAGATGTTTGGGGCCTTAGTTATTTAGGGCTTTTAATACTGGTGTTAGGATCTTGAATTGGACCCAGAAACAAACTGGCAGCCACAAACCGCTGCTACTACTCCTGTTCTTTTTAATATGCACATTGCATTGGATGGAACCTATTTTGTTTTAATTTATTAACAACTCTGTGTATCTCGTCTTTCTGCCTTGAAGAGAGGCACTCTGCACACCTTCAGATAATTCTGAAGAATGTTTTTACCAGCTCATTTTATCAGTGTCCTGTGAAGTTCTTGGAAGCTTTTGAGAGAAACACCCATCACTGGAAGTGTTATTCTCACTAACAGCCTTGAGTTGCTGGGGAAGCAGACTTGCTAAAAGGGTGTGTGCTACTTTACACATAAACACACAGACATGTGCACACACAGAGCATATTCTTAAAGAGCTTTTCCAGATGGGAAAACCACAATCATAATCTTTGTCTGTTAGTTTACTTATTAATTGACTTACAGTTTAACTCATTAGTTGACTACATCGCAGCTCTGACCTGTGTTGGCTCCAGGATTTTGGCCACCCTAACCTGGAAGAGCTGGACATACAATTCGAGAATTCTCTTTGGATGATCTTATTGGATACTTTGTGCAAAGTAGAATGGGCAACACTGTGTGGGTAGTGGGGCCCCATTTTGCTCTAGGAGGCCCTGGCAAATGCCCAACCTTGCCCCCATCTGGCCCCAGTTACTGCTGTTAATTTCTATACATCCACCAATGTCCAGGGCACATATTGTGTGTGGCATCAATGTCCCACCTCACAATAGAGAACCCTCCATGCTCTCACTAGTATGCAAGTGGAACTCCTTTCTTTTTTTTAAAATAAATAATTTTTTATTAAGTTTTTCACTTTAACAATCCAATCATATCACATTAATTATTCCAAATTATACAAATACATATCGATTAATCCAAATATTCTGCCAAATTATAAAAAAAATTGCTTCCCATGCTTCAGACTCAGAGAGTTCTATACAAGTGGAACTCCTTCTGACGTAGTCTGGGCACTAGAGACAGTGGCATGGAGCAGGGCCTGCCCATACAGCCTCACAAACCCTTCCATATCACCTTTCATCACACAGAGGGGGCTGGGAGACACACTCCCCTCCAGAGTAAGCCAAGCCCAAAAAAGGGGATCTCTGCCCAGAGATGCTTTCAGTCTGACTTTGCAAAAGACAGAACAATAGGAGAGAGTGGAAGTCAATGGATTTGTTCAATCTCCTGCTCCTCCTGGATTTGTCTGATCTCGCTCTCTCCCTCCCTGCATGGTTTCTGCCTGGAAAAGGCTATCACCAACCAGCTTAGCACAAACAGGTAATGAAGTGGAGAAACTCTGGATGTTTGGATATCTGAATCTGTGGTGTGTATAGTGAGGTTTCGGCACAATTCTTTATGTTTGGTTAAGTACATTTTCACATAGCGAGCAGGTGAATAGCAGGACCTTCAAACTGCACAGAGCATGCTATGATTGTATCATCCGAGACCTACCTTTTGTTGAACCAATAATTAAATTGCTATGTAATTAAATTGCTATGGGTTTTCTTTTTTCTTTTTTCTTTTTGATTTGCAGCTGACTTGGAAGGAAATTCCTTAAGACGCAGGGATAAAAGGCTTAGCTTGAATTTGGTAAGTGCAGTACTGTCTTAGACACACACACACACACACACACACACACACACACACAGTTTTAGAAGTGAACGTTAACAAGAAATTAACCAACCTATGCCATCTGATCAATATATAATAAATGGTTACCCAATACAATGTAACAAAATAACAGCATTTCTTCATATGTTTAGGCCAAGGTTTCCCAAACTTGGGTCTCCCAACTGGTTTTGGACTACAATTCTAGGGTTGCCATATTTCAAAAAGTGAACAACCAGACACAAAAGTTGAGCTCCAAAAAAAGAATAAAGTTCTTCCTCCCTAACCAACACTTCCTATTTGGGCTGCCATACTCCTGTGATTTCCCGGACATTTCAGCTGCTTTTTGTAAATTTCACCCGAACACTATTTTTGACGGACAAATCTTGGCTATGTCCAGGAAATTCCAGAATTATGGCAGCCCTTGACCACTGGTCTTGCTAGCTATGGATGATGGGAGTTGTAGTCCAAAAGCTGGAGACCCAAGTTTGGGAAACACTGGTTTAGCCTGCAACTCTGTGCCCACTTACCTGAGAGTAAGCCCCATTGGACCAAATTGGCCTTATTTCTGAGTATAGTGGCAGTGGCTCTCCAGGGTTTCATGCAGAGGACCTTCTCAGTGATGTCTGGAGACTGAACCTGCTGCCTTTTGCATGCAAAGCAAGTGCTCTTCCACTAAGAATTTAATTAATTAATCCAAGGACCAGAGGGTGGTTTACAATTGAAAAATATGAAATAACGCTGAGGATATATCAAGGGCTCCGTCCTCCTTCCACTGTCTGTTTCTGCCAAAGATGGTGCAGTCAGAATGTTGCAAATTCAAATCAAAGATAATATGAGAGAGAGAGAGAGAGAGAGAGAGAGAGAGAGAGAGAGAGAGAAGGAATTGCTCCATTGCATACAGATATATTGACATGGTAAAAGCTAAACCAAAGTTCTTCAGCCTTCGGACCCCAGATGTGGTTGGACTACAAGTCCCATCATGCCTGGCCATTAGCTAAACGGTTAGGATTACGGGAGTTGTAGTTTGACAAAAACATATGGTGGTGATTGATTGATTGATTGATTGATTGACACAGCCCCGAACTGAATTGGACTCACACAATGAGAGAACCGGAATGGAGTGTCCTGAAAGAAGGACTAGGTGTAGAGCACTACATGTTGCAACATTTTGTTGGAAGCCCCAACTGTCCATAATATTTATGTGTTAATTCATATTCCATTCCACATTTCAAAAGAGGTCTCTGGGCAGTTTGCAAATACCAACAAAAAGGAATCGATGTAAGATATGCAATGCCAATTCCACATTCAGAATGAAACAGTATTAATACTAAGTTTACTGTAATAATGATCACAATAATTCCACATTTTAAGTATGAACGGAAGGGATGTAGCTCAGTGGTTAAGCATCTGCTTTGCATGCAGGTTCAATCCCCGACATCTGCAGGTGGAGTTGAGAGAGATCCTCGTCTGAAACCTTGGAGAGCTTCTGCCAGTCAGTGTAGAGGATACCAAGCAAGATGGACCAATAAGGCAGCCTCCTCTGTATGTTGTTCCAAAGTAACATAATAAATTAAATATATTTAAACAATGTACCATATTTAGTCGAATGTAATACACACCCTTTTTTTTTGGCCAAATTACTTTCTGAAAATTAGGGTCCGCATTAAATTTGATGGTGCCAGCAAATACTTTTCTTGTTTCAAGGTTTTGAAAACTGAGGTTCACATTAGCTGTGACGGCGCATTAGATTTGCATAAATATGGTACATTAGTAAGGCAGCTAAAAACCACAAAAACAAATTATATACAAGATTCAGGTAGGTAGTTGTGTTGGTCTGATGTAGTCAAAATAATTAAAAAAATTGTCCAGTAGCACACCTTAGAGACCAACTAAGTTTGTTCTGGGTATAAGAAGTGTGCATCCACATGAAAACATATACCCAGAACAAACTTAGTTGGTCTCTAAGGTGCTACTGGACAATTTTTAAAATCTTTTAAATTGTATACAAAACAACAAAAGACATCTCAATAATAATACTAATACAGTTATTAGTGAGTCTTCTTCCTTCTGGTTAGTCCAAGAAATCCAAATTTCCAGTATGCCATTTTTCAGGCTTGAAAAATTATTAGGGTGGAATTTAGCTCAGAGCTAAATGGGGTATGCACACAGGAAATGGGGTCTTTTCATGATGGCCATTCAAGAGAGGCCTGGAAGGTTGTATTTAGCTCCCGGGCTCCTCACTCCTGATGCAGGATTCCAAGTTAGTCAGGAGACTGAACCTGATAGAATCCTGGGCTAAGGGGAGAGTGCATGGATAGGTCCAATGTTTGGCACCTGATTTCTGATTTGGCACCTTCTGTTAACCAACTTTCCCTTTCCCTGTGCTTATTTCTGAAGCCAAGTCGTTTTAGCCCTCTCTACTCCTGCACATCAAATAGTTCCGAGGACAGTTACGTGCCAATGCATCCCAGCATCTCCCCACCCGTCCCAGGATCTGACTGCACACCTGATGGCTACATTCCCATGAGTCCAGGCTCAGCTACGTTCATCCGCTCTGCAGCCAGCATAGAAAAAATCTCCAGCCCTCTGCCCGAGCTCCCTACAGACCTGGAACCACCTCCAGTGAACCGGGATCTCAAGCCTCGCCAAAAATGTAAGCTTGTCTTTCCACAAGCTGTTTTTCGAGCACCTCTATGTGTTTTTCTTGGGAATTTCGGGAGTTGATTTGATGGGTCCAGCAAATGGTTATCGGGGACAATGAACAAGAGGAGCTAAGAGATTTCTAGTCCAGGACAAATTCAGCCTAGGGGCATGTCCTGAATACAGTGGCTAGGTCTGCAAGCTCCCATTTTAGTTTTCCACAGGGCCTTCACTGGCACTCTTGCTTCCAATTCTGCCATCAAGTAAGCCAGTGGTGGGCAACCTCTGGCCCACAGGCCGAATTAGGCCTGCCGGGCCTTTCCATTGGGTTTGTGAAGCTTTTTCAGCCAAACCGCACCCACATTTCTATTCTCAGAAGTCACTCAAGAAGTATGTGTCTTTGGGACTGCAGTCTTAGTAGCGGAGTTGGAAAGCCAGGAGGTTGGTCTGGCTTTCCAGAGGAACTAAACTAGTATTGGAACTGTACAAAATCTGGCCTGCGGGAGTGCAGGCCAGAACAATGTTTTAAAAAAATATGCAGAGGTAGATGAGATGGTTGAGGAAAAGGCCCAGAGGCAGGAGATGTGGTTGTGGGTGGGCTGTTGGTGAGGTTGCAGATGGGAAGAGATGGAGGGGCTTCATTGCTACTTTGTGGAACAAGATGCTCAGACTAAGGAACCAAGCCTAGAGCCAACCAGGTCCCCATTGGTCACCTCAAATCACCAGACCTGAGATTGCAGTACCTTCCCTTACCATTAAACAGTTGGCGCTGTTACCCAGGAAAGATCAGACCAGTAACTCCTGCAGCCTGTGAGCTACCTTGGAGTAGCAAGAATATTTATTTTATTGCATTTATATCCCACCTTATATCCCACCTTTTCTTTGAAGGAGAAAATAGTTCTCGCCCTCCTTAATCCCTACAACAACCCTGTGGGGTAGGTTAGTCTTAGTGGCAGTGATTGATCACCCAGTGAGCTTACTGGCAAGTGGGGATTTGAACCCTGGCCTCCAAGGTCCTGGTCCAACCATCTATCCACTACACCACTGTGGCTCTCTAAAGAAATTAAGGAAGCTCTGCTACGTGAGTCCACAGTATGAACCACCTGGTGTCATAAACTTCCTTTCTTGGAACTGCTTCCATCCTGTTAAGCAGGCATCCCCAAACTTCGGCCCTCCAGATGTTTTGGACTACAATTCCCATCTTCCCCAACCACTGGTCCTGTTAGCTAGGGATCATGGGAGTTGTAGGCCAAAACATCCGGAGGGCCGCAGTTTGGGGGTGCCTGCTGTTAAGTAGCCAGCTACCCAGACAGCAGAGTTTACAGCCAGATCTGTCCCTATTCTTGGCCAGCTCTGTGGCAGTAAGAAGTCTTCTCTCTCTTTAAATCTTCAGTCCGACCACCTCCGCTGGACCTGCGAAACCTTTCCACCATCCGAGAACATGCTGCCTTAACCAGGACGTGGACTGTGCCTTAGTAAGTGGGTGTGAAACCTGACCCAACAAACTGTTTTAGGTGATTGGTCTTGGCAGATGGTTGGGGGAACTATTAAAATCGTACCCCTGGATCTTAGTGTGTGGGGCGTTTACCTAGTATCTTGCTGAGCTGTATGGTTCATGAATGAACAACTTACTGCTCTTTCGCCAACCAGGCCTCACACATACACTCATGCCTAATACACACATCACAAAGCAGAGGTAAGTGTCAAAATAAGTACACACAGAATACGTTTTTTAATTATAATGTTATAATACCAAGTCAAAGGGCATATAGGGTTTTTCACACTTTTTTCTGGTGGCATAGTTGCTCCCTTCGGTTTTCTGTTTTTTTGTTGCATACTGCCATACGACATTGTTATTATTCAGCTACTATTTCAGAATAATGTACTAAAAAAGAAAAGAAAACATTTTTTCTTCTGCCACATCATATCTGACATTCATTAAGTTTTGGCCTTGAGGCCAGAAAGGACATCACCACACCTGATTTATACCCAAACAGCGTTAATATAATTCACTTAAGCTATGGTTTTACTTGCAGATAAGGAGAGCAAGTTTAAACTGCCAATGTTTATATGACTTTTATATTTCTAACATACTGCCTCCACAAACATCCATAATATAACAAACACAGCATGTATTATTTGCAACTAAATAGAGTAAGTATACAATCCTGCAGCATAAATTCCACCTAGGCTAGATCTAGACGCATCAAAGAAGCATTTCAGTTAAACGAGTTGCAAATTTTGTATGAGAAATTGGGTTGGCAAAAATGGAACTCCACAGCGCCATCTGGTGTCACAGTGTTAGAATGCATAACAACAACAACAACAACAACAACAACAACAACAACAACAACAACAACAACAATTTATTATTTGTATCCCACCCATCTGGCTGAGTCTCCCCAGCCACTCTGGGCAGCTCCCAATCAAGTATTAAAATGGTACAGCATTAAATATTAAAAGCTTCCCTAAACAGGGCTGCCTTCAGATGTCCTTTAAAAATAGGATAGCTGCTCATTTCCTTGACATTTGATGGAAGAACATTCCACAGGGCGGGTGCCACTACTGAGAAGGCATCTAAAGCACTGCTTCTTTACCAATGCAGCTGAGTCCCTAGTCTGTGTGCCTGTTGCACACATCTGCTTAGGGCAGCAACTCAAACAATCATTTCTGTTTCTAAACCTGTGTAAGGCACAGGTATAAGATAATTCACTTGAAGATAAACTTTCTAGAAAGAAAGGATGATAGAGTTGGGAAGAAAGGTGTTTCCCTGTGACATGGAAAGTAATTTGCATGCTGTTTAGTGGACAGACACCAAATATTCATGATGTACACAGCAACATATTAAATATATGGCCTATTGTGTCATTATAATGATCAACCTCAAGTCAGAAACTACCTATTTTTGCTCTTGGTTCATAGAATGTTTTTTGAATAGAGCATTTTTTGCATAGAAAAGCAGACTATGTTTGATGAAGGACCATGATTATGTGTGTAAATTTTAATATGTTTGTATTACATTCAGATAACATTTTAAATCAGGTTTGTTTAAGGCTTAGAGGAACTTGATATTTAAAATCTATATAGATTCTTAAAATCTATTTTATAATTTCAGTTTTTAGAAAAATCAATCCTTCTTGCTCTGAAAATTTGCACTTTTTGCATTTTATGCTAAGGATAGCAAAATAAAAAATAAATAGGAAGCTGACTTGACTATTGCTTGAAGATGACATTTCTAAGATCAAGTGCAGTATAGCTGTGAATGTTGAACAAACATCAGCCCAAAGCAAACATCATTTGATACACTTATTCAGTTGCACTGTTTCTGTGAGTTATGGGCAAATAAATTGTGTTTTACATGTAGTGTTGATCTAACCTTGTTTAGTTTTAATGATGTTTCTTTTAAACATTAGCATTCCTTACAGGAAAATTATTTATATATTGTCTCATTCCACAGGGAGTCTGTAAGCAAAGTTTCTAAACAAACTTTCAATACAAATTCTGTGGTTCTCATCCCTGCCTTTAAATTCTGTGGATCTCATCCCTGCCTTTTAAGAAGACAAGAAAATGTTTTTTCCCCTCCCAAAATTAAATTGGCTTCAATTAAACACAGAGATTTGCATCTTTCTTGCTTTAAGACAGCACATGTCTCTGCAAGCTCATGGTGATCTTGGGAGCAGCTATAACCAACACAGTGCCCTCCAGATAATGTTGCACTGCAGCTCCCTTCACCCTGGACCTTTGGCCATGCTGACTTAGACTAAAGGGAGTTTGAATACAACAAAATTGGGAGAGGGCCATAGCTCAGTTTTAGAGCATCTACTTTGCATGCAGAAGGTCTCTGTTTCAAAACCTGGAAGCTCCAGGTAGGACTAGGACAGAATCCTGTCCGTCAGTGTAGACCAGGGGTGTCAAACTCAAATTCATCGGGGGCCGCATCAGCAGTTTGGTCACCCTCAAAGGGCCGGTTGTGTCTGTAGGACTATGTGTCCACTCTTTATTATCATAAATTATTGTCACTGCATTCAATTATTACTGTTTTTTGTAATAATGTAAGCTCATTCCCGCCCCCACGCGGATCACATTCCTGCATCGTGGCGCGTGTGTGGGAGGGGATGTAAACGAGGGAAATTTGAACAAAAGGTGGGGGTTGATGGCTTCCGGGGGGGGGGGGCTCAACTAAACCTTCGGCAGGAGGGAGAAAGCCACTGCTGGGATTAAAAACCTGCAGATGGAAAGAGGGCTTCCCTCTCCCGCCCTGCGCACACCCAAACCCCGCTAGGCAGGATGCCACACGCTGCAACCCACCCCATGCTTTGGAGAGGGGCAGGAACATGCGGTGCAGCGCCAACTCCCTGCTTTGCTTTTGCATCCTCCCTCCTCAGCGCCAGAGTCCCTTCCCCTCGCGCTGAGGGAGGGCAGCGGATTTCCCGAGGAGGAAGGCGGCGGCAGCCCCAGCGGACGTGCATCTTCGCCTCAGAGCTGCTCTTCCCCCCACCCGCGCTGTTGTCGTCTTCGCCGCCGCCTCTCCCTACCGGGACTGCAGGCAGAGGAGGCTTGAAAACCTCCCCCCCCCAAAAAAAAAATCCCCCTCCCACCTACTCAAACCGCGAGGCGACTCCATCTGGAGCCCTACATCACGAGGGGCTGAGAGGAGGCGGCGGCAGAGCGGGAAGAGCAGGAACCCGTGCCGCCGCCGCCTCCCTCCCGGCCGCCCCCTGGGGAGCAGCTCCGCCGGAACTGAGAAGCCAAAGGGCGGCTCGGGGGTGGGGGACAGAGCAAAAGCCAGGCACCCTCCCGAGTGTCTATGAGGAGAAAACGGGGGAAGAGGGAAGAGAAACCCGGCTCCATCAAGAGAGCGGCTGTTGCGCTTCGCCTACTTTCCCCTCAGGCTCACTCCGCGTCCCTTTCGCCCGCTCGCTTGCCCACCTCCCGGATGCAGCTGAGGAGAGGAAGGGAAGCGGCGGGCGGCGGCTCCCCAGTGCCGCCTCACTCGCTCTCGGAGACAACAGCAAAGCCTGCCAAAAAAAAAATCCAGCGCTGCTTCGTCCCGGCAACAACTTTGCCGGCGGCGCCTGTAGGGCTTTCCTACCTCCTCGGCGGGCTTCCTCCTCCTCCTCCTGCATCTCACTTCCCCGTCTGGCCGCTGTGCCACCGCCTCCCTCAGCCTCATTCGAAATTGAAATTCCCTGGCCAAGGCCGTCAGCGCGGCTCCAGCGCCCCGGCCTCCGCCTGCAGCCCCGCCCCCGGTTTTGACCCTTGGCCAATCGCAGGCTCCAGAACTACTGTCAGTGGCTAGTGTCGGCGGCGGCTACGCGGGCCACATGACGAGGTCTGGCGGGCCGGATTAGGCCCCCGGGCCTTGTGTTTGACACCCGTGGTGTAGACAGTATTGAACTAGATCAGGCATCCCCAAACTGCGGCCCTCCAGATGTTTTGGCCTACAACTCCCATGATCCCTAGCTAACAGGACCAATGGTCGGGGAAGATGGGAATATTAGTCCAAAACATCTGGAGGGCCGAAGTTTGGGGATGCCTGAACTAGATGGACCAACAGTCAAATTTGGTATAAGGTAGTTTCCTATATTCTTAATATCTGGTGATTACTACATTGGCCTATCCCTGCCTTGAGGGGTTCCTGCCTTTCTCCTGGCACCCCGTGGAGTTTCTTTAGTAAACCAGATTAGGTGGATATGTAGTTATTCTATCTTCACATCTGTTCTGCTCCAAGTGATGACTCCAACAGAAAGAGCATTCTTGCTAAAGTAGGGGGATAATGGAAAAAGAGGTCAGGTTCCTGCAAGTAGGGTTAGTTGAGACAATGCAAGATTGGGATGTATGGCTCCATGTGAAACTCCAGCTAGAGCAGGGGTCCCCAGACGTACCCGCCGGAGGGCGGGGGAGTGCGCGCGCAGTGGGCCGGAGGGTGGGGGAGTGTGCTCCAGTGCGCATGCGCATACCCATTTACTGGCGCGGTGGCGCGCTTGCAGGCCGGAAAAATCACCGGAAATTGTTTGTGCGCATGCGTATGGGCCTCCCCCGACCCAGAAGTGCACCTCCCCGACCCGGAAGTGCACCGGAAATGACCTCTTCTGGGTCGGGAGAGGCCCATACGCATGCACAGAAATGATTTTCAGCGATTTTTTTCAGATCTGGAAGTGCGCCGCAGCGCGCCGCAAGAGCGGCAGCGGGCGGTGGGGGTCGTCGCGGGCCGGATTGGGAGGCCAATTGGGCCGCATCCGGCCCACGGGCCATAGTCTGGGGACCCCTGAGCTAGAGCAAATTGTATTAGAGCGTGCAAAGAGGTCAGGCCAGAGTTCAACATTCTGTTCTTACAGGATGTTATGGGAAGCCCACAAGCAGGACCTGAATGCAACAGCAGTAACCGGCATCCATTGTGAATGTTGCTTCAGCAACAGATAACTCTTAACTGAGTATTTAAGCGAAGGTTTATCTCAGCCAGGGTGGTTAGCTCTGCCCACAATGGGAGAGGCCTATATAGTAAAAGAGGCCTTGCTTGTTTCAGCAGCCATTTGAGAATTTTGTTTGCAGCTATAGAGTTAATTCAGTATATTTCAATATTGTTGGAAGAAGCAGTGAGCTTGTTACCTGTTCCTTCCACTTCTTCTCCCCAACCTTACATACATACATACATTACATACATACATACATACATACATACATACATACATACATACATATGTAAAGGGACCCCTGACCATTAGGTCCAGTCATGACCAACTCTGGGGTTGCGGTGCTCATCTCGCGTTATTGGCCAACGGAGCTGGCGTACAGCTTCCAGGTCATGTGACCAGCATGACAAAGCCGCTTCTGGCGAACCAGAGCAGCACACGGAAACACTGTTTACCTTCCTGCTGTAGCAGTACCTATTTATCTACTTGCACTTTGACGTGCTTTCGAACTGCTGGGTTGGCAGGAGCTGGGATCGAACAAGGGGAGCTCAACCTGCCGCAGGAATTCGAACCACCGACCTTCTGAGCAGCAAGCCCTAGGTTCTGTGGTTTAACCCACAGCGCCACCCACGTACGTACATACATACATACATGTATGTACATACATACATACACATAAAGTGTGTGTGTGTGTGTGTGTGTGTGTGTGTGTAAAACACAGGAATATATATTTATATCAGTATTAACTCAGCCTAAATTTCTCGGACATTAGCTTTCTGAGAAATGTTCTGCTTTCATACCATGGGGCAAAATACAGGGGAAAGAAGCAATATCAGGAACATAATTATAGACGAACAGAACGTGGGAGGGGAAAGCGTTAAGAATCCCCTCCCCTCTGCTATACCTGTGCTCCAACTGATTCTTCATGGCACCTGCTTTTCAATTAAAAAATCAAGTCCCCCATAGACTTTTTACCATCTCCTTTTGGGATGTTCAGCCTTCTCCAACCTGTTACCATCCAGAAATGTTGGGCTACAGTTCTCATCATCTCTGACCATTGGCTGTTCATGCAAGTGCTGATGGGAGTTGTAGTCCAGAATGTCTGGAGGGCTGGTCTAGTTTACCCTGAGATGGCTCCAGTTCTGCTTGTGAGTATGCACCATCTCTCTTCACCCCTTCTTTCTTGACCACAGTAGCTAGTTGTGGATGGTGTCACATCATACTGATATTGTAACATCATATCCACTGCTCCTCAGTACCTACTACTGGTCTACCACAGTTCTATTAGCCTTTCCTCTTAGAGGAGGGGTAACCAGTGTGGTGCCCTTCAGGTGTTTTTGTAATACAAAGTCCATCACCTCCAGCCACCGTGGTCAATTGTTAGGGATGATGGGAGCTGTAGTTCAGCAGCATCACACATCTTAGAAATTTCAGAGGGGCTCAGGCTACTGGTTGTGTGTGAATGTTGTAGTCCAAACTAGGAAAGCGTTGTTGTTGTTTCTATACTGTTATTTCTGTCTGAGGATGAGAGGGCAGTTTGCAATATAAAAGCACAAAAATATACACCATAATATTAACAATAATACCACACCCACCCAGTTTAAAAGGCCATAGCTTGTTTAATGAAAGGCATAGGAGAAGAGGAATGTTTTTGTTAGATGCCTAAAGATACGTAAGAAAGCACTACATTTGCAGAGTTGAAGATCTGTGCTAGAGCCCTGAACTAGCTTTGTAAGATGCTTCCATTTGCATTTACCTGATAAAACCAGGGGGTGCTTGCCCCTGAAGTTGGTAAAAAGATGGACAGTGAAGAAAAGGATAAAGTTCATTGAACACTGGAAATATCTAGCTGGCCAGCTTTCCTCTTAAGATGATGTATTGAGAACTTGTGGTTGGTTTGAAAAACATTACACAAACATATCTGGCAATGGATTTGGCAGCATTTTTTTTTTACTTTGTAAGAGGATTGAGTAGCAGACATTCCCATGTTCAATTAACATATCTTTTTTTGCAGATGATTCATGGTGGTTGCAGTTCCTCTGCATATAGTTGCAGTAGCTCATTAATTTGTTCCTGCCTGCAAAAGTGTTGCTAGCCTTACAGCAAGACAAGTGCTTAGGCCTGTGATGTGATGGACATTTGCCTCTTTTTATGCTCCTTCCTTGACCATTCTTTGATAGCTGCAGCTTCCCCCTAATGCCATGGCAGCCATTTTTACTGTCAGATTCGATTGCAGAAATGACTAATTTCCCAAGAGGACACTGATGAGATTGTAACCTCCTTTGTTAGCTAACTTAACCTCTGTAGTGTTACTGGGTTTTGGGCGGGCTTATTCCTCACACTGGGCAACGTCAGGTTTTGGCTTGGTTTCAGAGCATCTGTGAAAACTCTTCTTTGACTTCTCTTTTGTTTGTGTTTTGCGTTTCCCCCACCCTCCCCCTCCTCCTGCACTAGCAATCGAACAAGCTTTATCTCTCCAGAAAGAGACTGCATTAATTCAGCGAGAGTATTTGCCAGTTCAGTTTCCGGAGAGGAAGAAGAAAGTTACATTCAAATGGTAATCATTTTCATGCAACTCTCCTTTGACAAATCATGTGAGCGGAAAGGCTCAGAGAAGTCAAATTTTTCAGCCAAACATGTGGCAGGGGCTCCCCTTTGCCCTACTGAAATTTAGTGCAGGCACACAAGGGCCAATTGACGCATTGATAAGGGAAGCCTTTTTCCCATTCCTACAGATCTCTGTTGTTCCCACAAGTGTTGGTGGCACATCTCCAAGCAATCTCAAACATACACATGGTGATTTGCTGGAGGCAGAGAGAGAACCTCAATTTTTTTCTCTACCATTTTCAGACAAGAGCCTTTATGGAACCCCTTAAGAGCGCACAAAACTCCAGGGAGATATATTGGGGAAAGATTATAGCTTGATGGTTGAGGTAGCATTTTATGTACAAAAAAACCCCATGTCTTATTCCTGTATTCCCAGCTAGGGCTGGAAAAGAGATGCTACCTGAAACCCTGGAAAGTCATTGCCAGTAAGTGTAGATAACCTTTCCCCAACCTGGTGCCACCCAGATTATTTGGACTACGGCTCCTGCATGGCTAATCGTAAAGTATGGTGGGAGCTGTAGTCTGACTAGCGGACCAGGTCGGGGAAGAGTGGTGCAGACAATACTAAACTAGATAGATCAGTGGTCTGTCTCTGTATATGGTATGTTCTGAGCCCAAACACTACAAGGAAGGATTGTAGCACAGTAATAAAAGTAACAGCTTTACATGCAGCTTTACATTCAGTCCTTAGCATCTCCAAGCAGGGTTGGGAAAGACTGTACCAGAAACCCTGTAAAGCCACTGCCATTGAGGGCAAAATGGGTAGCTAATGTAATGCCCTCCAGATGTTGCTGGACTACAACTCCCATTATCCCTGACAATTGACCATGCTGGCTGTGGCTGATGGGAGTTGCATCCTGACAGTATCTGGAGGACAGCACATTGGCTACCCTTAATGTAGGAAACCCTGAACTACAAGGGCCAGTGATCTGACTCTGTATAAGGCAGCTTCCTATGTTCCTAACATTTCGTTGTTTTTTGCATTGCACAAGGTTAGCCTTCCCCAGCCTGGCACCCTCCAGATGTTTGCAGGGGGCATACCTCCTAGCAGAACCCCATAATCCAAAACTTCTGGGGAGCACCAGGTTGACCAAGACTGCCGTCTGTTTCCCTTGAACAACAGAGGCTGCATTAAATGGCCTGGTGAGAGCAGGGGACGAGAAGGATTGGGGGCCATAGAGATGTTGAAAAAATATGGCAGCTGCCTCTCTTGCTAAAGCATGATCAAGGTTGTAGTGCAGGGGTGGATAACCTTTTTCGCCCAATGGGCCAGTTCTTTCATTCCCACCTGCACAAGACACCTGTGACAAGTGGATGGAACCACCCACCTGTCAAAGTTGGCCATTGGGGGTGGTGGGAGGTAGTGACTAAGCAGGATTGAACAATTTGTGCATCAGCTGATGGGTTGAGGGCTCAGTCCTTGCTTCAGCAATCAACCCCTTAAGGAATTTGCCATGGACAGCCAAACTGAGCAAGCTTGAATCCCCCCTCACCCATCAGTTAGTGGGTAATCTACTTTCTGCAGCGATCAAGCCTGCCCATCAGCCCTAGTAAACGAAATTGGAAAACCTGATGAGCCAATATGTTTTGTGGGCTGGAGGCTTCCTGCCCCTGCTGTAGAACAAAAGGGAAAGGAAGAGAGTCTATATAGGCAACACTTACACAGAGAGACAGACAGACAGACAGACAGACAGACAGACACACACACACACACACACACACACACACACACACTTTTAAATTTGTTTTGAACATACCTATTTCTTCATTTTCTTATGGTCATGGTTCATTCTCAACAGGAGCAAGCAACATCTCCATGCAATGGAGCATTCCAATGGCCAAAGAACTTCAGCCTTGATTATTTAGCACTGGATTTTAATTCCGCTTCTCCGTCTCCTGTACAAAAGGTAGGCCTTGCTCACAGCAACTTCTACTGCAGCTCCCTGTCATCAGTAATAAAAATTAAATGGTGGTGTGTAATATCCAATACCTGCTTCCTTTTCTTCACAAGTGAGCAGAATATTGTTAGTAGTTCTTTAAATCAAGGGTGGGGAATCTTGGGCCCAGGAGTTGAGTGTGGCCCTCCAGGCCTTTGTTCCTAGCCCTTGGAACTCTCCCCGGAACATACTCCTCACTGGCTATGCTTCATGCAATGTTTTTGCCTGGCTGGAATGTTTCCACGAACTCGGATAGTGCCTCTTGCTTGCCTCCATGGAAGTTGAAGAGGGGTGCGAATATGAACATAAAATTCACATCCCTTGCTCTACCAGCTTTTGCCTCTGACCCTGCTTGCCACTGGCATGTGGTCCCCAGAAAGTCACCCAAAGGGTATGCTCCCCTTGAGCTGAAAAACATTCCCCACCCTTGCATCAGAGGCAATTCTATGGGTTCGAAACCCACTCCAGTCTTGCCTGATCAAGAGCTTTAACTTGGAGGAAAACCATTTTCCCTTCATCTCAAGGTGAACATATCACTGTACTGCACTTTCCTGCGTTTGCCAGGCCTGTTCTGGGCTGTGTGACAGGGTAGCAGATGAGGAATTATGTCTGAAACCAGTAGCATAATGATGTCACCCCCGGCTTCAAGGTGAAAAAAGAAATGCCAGCTAAGGTTGGAGAGGAGGAGGGGAATTGACAGAAGCCCAACTGTAGCTCTGTACATGTTTTTCACATGTCCTCATGTTTGTTTGTTTGTTTGTTTCATTTCCTTCACCTTGGCAGAAACCTTTCCTCTCTGAAGAACAAAGAGTGGATTATGTCCAAGTAGATGAGCAGAGAACTCAAGCTCTCCAGAACACTAAGCAGGAATGGACAGATGAAAGGCAATCCAAAGTTTAAAGAGAGAAGTGTTGACTAGCTTGAATTTGCACATTAAAATCCAGGAAGTTTGGATGATTCAGTAGTGGCAGTGCAAAGCAGAAGTCTCCGGCAGTGTGAGATAGAGTGATGGTCAGCCGCTTTCTTCAGAAGCTACATCTTTTGGGGGTGGAAGGAGCACATCAGTGAGAGAGGATCGAGTTGTACTATGTCCAAATCACACAGTCACTGTCATCTTCTCAATCCCTCCTTCCAGTAAGGACCTGTGGTACCATTTTAACACCTGAATTTGGTCCTCTGTAAACACTTAATGGGAACAAAAGCCTTGCAATGTCACATGAAACACTGCAATTACTTATTTCTGTTTTAGATATATGTATATAAATGTATATATTCCTGCCTATTTAACAGATGCTGCATCTACTGTAGTGTCTGGTACTGACAGGTGTTTGAGAATAAGGGCTAAACATTGGAAACAATTTAAAAACAAACTTTTTTTCAGGGGTAGGGGGAGTGGGAGTTGAGGATTTCCCTTAGTATAATATGTTTAACTGTCATTCATTTATTGAAGAATGTAAATAGAACTTTGCACTGTTGACAATGGAAATAATTGTTCCCCTCTTGTGCTCATCATGGAAAACTTGCACCCACCACAGTTAATCTTGCCCTACTTTCGTGGCCACCTTTCCATCTGATGAGCTCACAGTGCATTTGGGGGTTTCCTTTTCCTTCTGTTATGACCTGTGCTGCAAGGAGTTGCTTCCAACGTAGCACAAGCCCTCCTGTGCATCCTCTCACTTAACTGAACCTTTCTGAAAGAAATCAATGGAAGCAGCAAAGCTACTTCTTCTTTCATTAAAAGGCTGAAATTGAACCAATGAAGCTTTCAGTTATCACTGTTCCTGCATACATAAGAAAGCTGTGCTGGTTGGATATCTCTTGGGGCTAGCTACAACACTGCTGCTTGTACAGACACTCTGCCAGTAAAGAAAAGGGTAATTGCCAATAATTAGGTCTTGCCAACAGGTTCATTTCAATGAGTTGCTTGGATGTTGGTAGGGGCAACATGTTGTCACCCTCTAGATCAGGCATGTCAAACCTGCGGCCCTCCAGATGTTTTGGACTACAATTCCCATCTTCCCCAACCACTGGTCCTGCTAGCTAGGGATCATGGGAGTTGTAAGCCAAAACATCTGGAGGGCCGCAGGTTTGACATGCATGCTCTAGATAGTCATGGACCAGAACTCATGCTGGTTGAAGTGGATGGTTTGACATGCATGCTCTAGATAGTCATGGACCAGAACTCCTAGCATTCATGCTGGTTGAAGTGGATGGGAGCTGGAGGTCCAGCAACATCTGGAGGGTCTCAGATTCCCCATCTCTGATGTTAGCACTGTGCAAGCTCCCTGTCCCTGTTTCAGTTCAAGACACAATTCAGTTTGGATCAATTCACACCCAACATCCAAATCAAAATTTGGAGATCTGAATCTTCAATCCTCAGAGGGGCATGCATTGGGAAGCCAAAATGACCACAATCCTCCCCATAGATGCATGACGTTTGAATACATGGTAGCTCCTCCAGAGGGGGTTTCAGATAGGTAGATCCAGGGGTTTATGTGCTAGCCACTGTTAAAGTTTGTCCTCCCTCCCCAATAAAGTATTTCAAAAGTAAAATGGTCATAACTTTGTTGTTTTTGCATATAAGTGCATGGAGCTTGAAGACACCTGGTATGTGGTTGCCTTGGTTAATAAATTTGGATTTGAACGTTACTTTCCCCCTGTTCATTGCCCATCTGCAGCAATGGCAGAGAGCAGTGGTGGGATCCAGCCCCACGTCAGAATAGTACCACAGATTGCCTTCAGCCTGAAGGTATCAACACCACCACAGGAACAGTGAGGGCACCAGTAAGCATTTCCTGATGGCACTGGAAAGTATATCTGTTGCTGCTCACCACCCTCAGCATTCCAAATGGAAGAAATCCTCCTCAATCCACCTGAGAACCTCAGACACAGACACCTTTAGAGATGCTGATGTCTACCAATGGGCTGGACTCACTCCCTTCTGTTACCAAAGGGGAAGCCCCTGCCAGACTGCTGCTACCAGTGCCTACTCCATACTCAAATGATTGCATGGCTGTGGGACTAGGCTTGCACCTGCTACCAGTGGTTGCTGCCAACATCTCTGGCCCCTCTGCCTCTGGTGGCACCACAGCTGCCCTGTGGAAGTGTGCTGCTTTTTCACTGTAGGTGTATGGTGTATTCAGAAGACTGACACCTACAAATGCAGAAAATCACACATCTGTAATGCAAACCTAACTAAAAAACTAGTGTCATTTTGGGGAATGGCATAAGGGAAATGACACTGCCTAAGTAACAAACACTAAAGATACAGACAATAAACATGGTTTTCATTTTTTTAGAATAAGATTGTGATTGGGAAAGCATTGTAAAACAAGCAGGTATGCAAGAAAGAGTGCTGGCTAGCAAAATACAAGCTGAATAAAACCCTCCAGATTTGTGCTGACTTTCAGAGAACTTGCAAAACAGTAAATGTCTCCGAGAGACACCTCTAACAGTTCACCACTCTCCAGCACTGTGATTGGATATTAATGAACTCCCCTTGCATGGCACCGATTTGCAACATTTTGAGGACAAGCTGTCTGTTTTAGGGATTTTTGTTGCGACTGGCTTGAGAGATGCCTTGACATGTTTCAGGCCTGCTTCAGTTTGGGATTTGTCCAGAGCAGTCACACAGCCCTACATGACATAGGTGGTTGACAAGTTTTGTCATTTCAAGCCATGAAATTATTACATAACATGAGTGTTACAGTTGGAATGTTGATCAACATAACATCCAGTTGATCAACTGGATTTTTCTGTACCATTAGGTAGAGTATGTTGCAGAGCTGCAGTTGTAGGGACATAGGAAGCTGCCTTATACGGAGTCTATCTAGTTCAGTATTATTGACACTGATTTGGCAGCAACTCTCCAGGATTTCAGACAGAACATGCCCAAACCTACATGGAAATTCTGGGGGTTGAACCTGGGACCTTTTGCATGCTAAGCAACTGCTCCCCTACTGAGCTTTGGCCTTTCTATTGCATTGACCGACTAGATCAGGGAAGGAAAACTGTGTCCCTCCATATTTTGTTGGATTCAACTCCCACTGGACCTGACAGTTGGCCATCGTCTCTGGGGCTGATGGGAACTGAAGTCTCAAAAATAACCTGGAGTGCAAAAGCTTTTTCATACCTGGACTAGATGGATCATTTATACCAGCAAGAGTTGTATGTTCCATTTCTTTTTATATAGACCACCTAGTTCAGATGTAGCATGTCACTTGGTGGTGGATGGTGCTCATTGGGACTGGCAGGGTGGAAAGCAGTGAGTCCAACTGTAGCTGGAGCCAGAGCCAATGACAAACAGAACCAACTAATTCCAGTTTCTTCTTCGTCCTCCTTGCTTCTGACTACAATGGTTATGTTTTACCTCCAATTCCAGAGGCAGCATGCCTCTTCATACCAATTGCTGGGAATTGCAGGTGAGGAGAGTGCTGTTGTGCTTGTGTCCTGTTTGCAGGCTCCCCACAGGCATCTGGTCAGCTAGTGTGAGAACAGGATGCTGGAGTAGATAGGCCACTGGCCCAATCCAGTAGGCTCTTCTTAATGTTCTTGCATCCTGACAAGTTCTACAAAGGCAGAACAGAAACCAATGAGGTGGAGGCAGCTGATCACCAGGGTCACCACCTGGACTGGTGCTAAGTTTGATGGGTTTACTGGGGGGAAAATTGGTGGGAGAAGGCTGTTGCCTTTATGTCTCGTCTGTAGAGGCATCTATCAAACCACTGCTGGAAACTGCTGGACAAGGTGGAGCCTTGGTCTGGTCCAGCAGGGTTGCTCTTGTGTTCTTACAAGTGGGGCATGTGAATAAATATTGCAGTGTGGGGTGCTCCTGTCCAGAGTTCCAGCCAACCAACCATGTCTTCTTTCAGTGGACTCTGTTACATTTTCCTCCCTGTGGGTTGATGCATATGCACCCAAAAGAGAGAGAGAGCGCTTTTTGGAACCAATACCATACATTTTGATCAATGAGCCACAGACAAAAAAATTCAATAAGTATTCACTGTAACATTTTCTAACTGAAAACCTTATATAGATATTTAGCCTTACAAGTGGGACCTGTAATGGAATGGTGCAGTGTGGAGAGCTCCAGTACAGTGTGCCAGCCGTCTAGTCATAACCATTTTCCAGGACACTCCATTACATTTCCCCACCACTAATTTCCAATCCGAAGCAGACATTTAGCATTTTGTAGGTGCGAAAGCATGCATAGTCCTCGTTGGGCTGCTTGGGAGATTTCCATGCCCCCTTAAATCCCCACTCCCAAGTAATTGTTTCTATTTCTGCAAACCTTGTAGTTCCTGCTAGCATGCCAATTCCTCTTTTTTGTTTCTCAGGATCCCTGATATGTAGCCATGATGTTTGTGCATATACAGTAACACACACACATCCACAAAATGAAGTGCTAACTCAGTTATAAATATTCCATCATTATTAGTATATATTCTGATGGCTTTTGTGGTACATATGCTACAATCAGAAGGTTGCAAAGAAGATTGGCATGAATGATGCCTACCCTGCTCTTCAGCTATGAAGGCTGTCATAGTGACTGACATACAATCAATTTAAACAAGACAGTCCCTTTTTTAAAAAATGACACACAAGGGGACAGGGAGGGAAATGGGTGGAAGCAAACTCAGGCACCTGTTCTCAAATGGTACTTCTTATAGCTTTCTAGCTAGCATAGAAACAGTTCGGGTGAAGGAGGCTCCTGATAGAGCTGGTCTTTCAGCAAAGCTGAGGAAATAAATCTAACAAAATTGTCACAAGGTACAGAAAATCAATGATCTATCTGAAGATAAGAGGAGAAAGTGTTGATAAAGGGAAGTGAGGAAATGCTACAGGGGCTGGTGTGGAAATGTGGAGAACTTCAGACTGGAAAAATTAAAAACAGAGAAACTGAAATTGACAGATTGGCCCATCTCTAATCTTCAGGTCAACTGGCTTTGTGCTCTGTTTTGTTGCGTGGGCAGGGAAAACAGGACATTTTAAGAATTTAATTTCCCTGTACATTACAAAACAAAGCCTGTTTGACTTCATTCCTAAAGATGCTACTGCTGTGAGCAAATATACAGTGGAGCTGTTTCTAACAAAATCAGGCTGGTCTAAGCCAGGAGACAATAACAAATGACTTTACAGCTCCTCTGGTCTCTCTGCCCACAATGCCAGATTAACAAATCAAATCCCAGAACAGGTAAACTGAACATAATAGCATCATTTTTCCCCTATTTACCATGCTCAGGTTGTGAGCGCCTTCATTTACATTACCATGGGACCATCCACAGACAATAACATTGTTATTAGTAGTATTCATTTTGTTTCTATTCCACTTTGTATTTTTAAGAAAAAATCTCAAAGTGGTTTACAACATGTTAAAAAAACAAATAATCCAGAATAAAACATTACTGAAGAAAGTCCAACATAAACCATGCATTCAAAGCAACATAATTAGTAGAAAGCTAAAATATTATCCTAAAGATTTCAAAATAAAACATTTATGAAGGAGTTACAGGTAGGTAGCCGTGTTGGTCTGAGTCGAAGCAAATTAAAAAAATTCCTATGAAGTATCTGACGAAGTGTGCATGCACACGAAAGCTCATACCAAAATAAAAACTTAGTTGGTCTTTAAGGTGCTACTGAAGGAATTTTTTTTATTATGAAGGAGGTTCATTATAGAATGTGCATTTAGCACAGTAAACAAAAATAACACATTTAAAAAGAAAACATTTAATAAAGGGAGTCAAATATAAAATGCACATTTAAAACAACATAATTAACAAGAGAATGAAGGAGTATCATAAGCACAGAAGATACCCGCTGCTGTTCCTGCCAATGGTGGTTCGTGTTGAGTGGCAGCTGTGGAAGCTCAGGGCTTCAGTCCTATACCTCCTGTGGTGCAATGAGTCTGTGCATGTGACTGTTAACCAGAAGGCTGGTGGTTTGTGCCCACCAAGGGATTGGCTGAGGGCAGGATTCCTGCATTGCAGGGGCTTGGCATAGCTGCCAAGTTATCCCTTTTTTTAAGGTATTTTCCCTTATGCTGAATAGGCTTCCTCGCGAGAAAAGGGAAGACTTAGCAGCTATGGGGCTTGGACTAGATGACCCTCTTTCAACTACAGTATACAATTCTATGAGTCTATGTGGCAGCCTTATTGAACTCAGTGGAACTTTCTTTGGGCTAGAAATGTACTGTATGTGCTTATGCCATAAGTCATATAAATCTAGTCTAAGGAATTTATGTGCTTGCCCTTTCAGAAGCATTTTGCTATGCTCTCCAAGTTTAACTCTCACGGACATGCCAAATAGTTAAGCTGCTTTTTTTTTATGTAGCAGGAAAAAGGAAGTGAATATCAGATCAGGAAGTGGTGGAGCAATTGTATTACTAAATCTGTAACTGGAGCAGAAGTCAGCTGAAAACATCTTGGTTTGGCTGATGTATTGGCTCCTGTCCTGAAACATTGTTTGCATGAAGCAGTTTTGCTTTGCTTTTTTGTCCCAAGCTGAGACATATTTTGCTGCTACCCTGCTTCTCTGAGCTTTGATAGCAGCAAATGCAGATATTAATGAGTACCAAAAACCCTCTATTCTGAGTTCAAAAGCTGGTCACATTTACATCATACAGTTAAAGCACCTGTCACCCCCAGAGAATCCTGGGAACTGTAGTCTATCCCTCACAGAGCTACAATTCCCAGCACCTTTCAACTTGGGTGTAAGAAAAAGACCCAGCTGCCTGCATGTGAATGAGGGGAGCATGACACAAAATTAAAAGAGGCCAGAATATGCATTGATTTTAAAAGAAGGCTTTACAGCAACTTTCACTAACCTCTGGGGCTAAAAGGAGTACTAGTCCGAAACATCTGAAAGGCACCAGGTGTCAAAGGCTGCCTTACAGCAATGTGATTTTCATTTCTTTCTTTCTTAGTGCTGCTGCCTGTCCATATAAACTGACGATTTATTTCCTGTTTTCTTTTTCCATATGCCGCGTCTGCAGAAGCTGGAGAGAGAGAGAAAGTGTTTTAAGTGTAGCATTGCAATGTAAAATGTAGAGTGGATAGGAGGATATTTCACACTTGCTTTTGAGGAAAGAAATGCAGTTTGCTTTGTGGGTGCTAATTATGTACAGCAAAAGGATGAGGAATCCCACCTGCAAATGACATGAACTGCTCACAGGGGACAAAAAGAACTACTCTGAACTTCAGTCATTTTTGGTAGCTGACGTTTAGCTAAAAAGATCTTCAGCAACCTCCAAAGAGCTCAAAATGGTATTTGCTGCCATTCCTAAAACAACTGGGAGAAACCCTTTCCAATCTACCTTCTGCCCATGCTGTACTGTAACCTTCAACAAGAGTCACTTTGAACTGCTTTTTACTATTGGGCCTGTAATGCTTTGGACTCAGAAGGAAAGGAATAACAAATGTCCCTTCCTGAGGGATATCATAGAGCATAATCAGAAGAATCTGGGGTGGTTGGACCAGATTGAATGAAATATCTCCAGCTGAGAGCAACATTAACACAAGTTTCAGTTTTGTGAATTTGGAAAAGGCAATAAGCCCAAGGAAGGAAGTATTATACCTACTGTATTTACCTTGGCCTTTGACACCTGAGATCTGCATACACATCATACATTTAAAGTTAAAGCACATTATTTCGTCCAATGACTCTTGGAAACTTTCCCCAAAGACTCCTGCTAAACTTGCTGGGAATTATAGCTCTATGAAGGATAAACTACAGTACAGTTGTTGTTGTTGTTGTTGTTGTTGTTGTTGTTCATTTCTATATCGCTTTAGACTTTTAAGAAAAACCTCAAAGCGGTTTACAGCATATTAAACATCATTAAAAAGCAATCCAGAATCAAACATTTCTGAAGGAAGTCAAATATAAAGTATACAGTCAAAGCAACATAATTAACAGGAAACTAAAATATTATCTTAAGGATTTCAAAATAAAACATTACAAAGGAGGTCAACTGCAGAATACATATTTAACACAAAGTAAACAAACAAACAATCTTAAACATTACAAAAGAAAACATTGCTAAGTGAAGTCAAATATAAAATGCACATTTAAAACAACATAGTGAACAAGAGAATAAAATATCATCATAATATCATCATTTAGACCCACCCTAAACTTCTGGTTGTAATTTTTAAAAACTGGTTTTAATATTGTATTTTTATATAGTTGCAACCCACCTTGGGACCTTATGTCAAAGGGCAGGTAAGAATGAGTGCAGATACAGATCGCGTGGCAAAAGTTGATATTAAGAGAAGTTGAAAGAGAATAATAGGAAAATATTAGTAAGAGAAAGTAAATGGAAAGAAGAAAAGAGAAAGAAGAGAAAGGAAAGGAAAGGAAAGGAAAGGAAAGGAAAGGAAAGGAAAGGAAAGGAAAGGAAAGGAAGGAAGGAAGGAAGGAAGGAAGGAAGGAAGGAAGGAAGGAAGGAAGGAAGAAAGAAGAACAATCTGTACCTTTTTATTATATGGATATGTATGTGCAAATTGAGTAGATGTATTTTTGCGCAGATGTCTTTTTATTTGTTTTATTCAATAAAGTTTTTTTTCAAAAAAAAAGAAAGAAAGCCTAAGAGAGCTTTTCAGACCTAATGACACAAGTCGCACTGTATAAGTCCACAGAATTCTTTATATATTGAAATTTGGTTTTCTTTATAATACAGTTAAAAAAAAAGAATGAGTGTAGATTTCAGAATCTATATCTATCAAGAACCAGTGCAGTAGTGGTTAGTAGTAGTAGTAGTGTAGTGGTTAGGTTGCAGGCGTCGGCAACCTAAGGCCCATGGGCCACAAGCAGCCCACAGGGGTCGTTTAACTGGCCCACAAGCCACCCCCGAACTGAGCCGCCCGCTTGGCAAGTCCCCACCTGCTGCACTAAACAGTGCAGTGCGGTGTGGGGGACTCACTTCCATGGCGCCGGAAATCGCATCTGCACAGACATAGGAAATCGTGTCTGTGCAGACGCAGACGCTGGAAATCGCGGGTGAGGGCACGATCCGGCCCATGGAGGGATCTCCGCTGGATTGAACTGTCCCAGGTGAGGTAAACCTTGCCGACCCCTGGGTTAGGGTGTCAAACTTAGGACCTGGGAGACCAAGGTTCGAATCGCAACTTGGCCATGAAGCACGCTGGGTTACCCTGGGGCAGTCACTGCCTCTCAGCCTAACCTACCTCACAGGGTTGTTATGGGGATTAAACGAGAAAAGGGAGAACCATGTACAGTACAGCACTTTGAGCTATGAGAAAAAGGTGAGATATAAATGCATTGAATAAATAAATATTTTGTTTATTTTCAAATCAAATGAGGCTGCTTCCCAGCATTCCATAATGATTTTGAGTCTGTAACAGATGATATAAGCGCAGACTTTTTTCTTCAGAGCTGTCACTACCAATGAGATTTTTTAAAAAGAAAATAAATGGGAGCCAGACTCTACTAGCTTCTGTGTAGATCTCTAAATGGAAATAGGCTGGCATCCATCCATCATATGAGCAGTACATTTATATTCGCAATGATGCTTTTGCTTCTAAATCTACAGTTTAATTACATGCTCCCTGCTGTAAAGATCTGTGTTTCAAGCAGTGCATTTTTATGTATTTTTTGTGTGTAACATGTCCGTTGGATTATCTCCAGCATTCGTGGCTGTGTTCTTTATTTGTTTGTTTTAATGCTAAGGAGCCTAATGAGCCCAACAAGGAGAAAGATCCTGTTTTCACTGTAATGATCCTCTGCCAAGCAACCCATTCCAGATGCAATGTGACTTTGGAAACCTTTTCAAAGCCTCCATTGTCATCTCAATACGTGTGTGTGTGTGTGTGTGTGTGTGTGTGTGTGTGTGTGTCTTTACAGCTGTCACCAATTGCGCATCTTTGGAAACAGAGTCAAAGCGACTGGGCAGTGAATTGCACTGGTTTCCCTGCAGTGAAGCGCCCCCCACCTCTGCAATTACTACTACAAGATATACTGATGGCCCCCAGCTTCGACAACTTTAAAGGTGGCTTAGATAAATTTGTGGGTAGGGTTATCAGTTGCTACTAGTCAGGACCTACTGTATAAATTGCCTCCAGTAGGAGAGGCAACATGCCTCTGAAGACTAGTTGCTGGAAATCATGAGTAAGCCAGTGGCATGCGGCAAAAATTTTAATAGGGGAACAGTTAGGGCCAGAAGCCCCGATGTCATGCATGTGACATTGTGATGTCCTGACATTGTGCACGTGAGCATCACACCTCCCTCCCTAAGCTGGCCAGAAGCTTCCCAGGCTTTGCAAAGGAGGTGCCAGGGCTCTGACAGGATGCTGGAGTCCTCCTGCTTCCTTCCAAAAGCCGGGTGGACTTTCGGAAGATGGCAGGACGGATCTTGGACCCATCAGAGCCTCACACCTACCTCCCTAAGCTGGGCAGAAGATTTCTGGGCTTTGGGAAGGAGGCACCAGGAGAAAATTTAGGGGACTAGCCTATTCCCCTTAGTCCAATAACCACATGCCACTGGAGTGAGCAGCGTACTGTTGCGCTCAGGTTCTGCTTGCGGGCTTCCCACGGGCATCTGGTTGGCCACTCTAAGAACAGGATTAAGGACTAGATGGGTCTGAACCAGCTAATCTTGCCATGTGTATCACAAATGAGGATACTCCTGAGAAGTGGAGGCTGGTCCATCAGGATAATTGAGAATACCCCACCAACCTTAGCCAGCCCTGCACCTGCCTACCTCCTTGTTTACTTGCATCCCAGGGGGTGGCACTGGCTGTCAGGGTCTTCCTCCTTAGTTGCAGTGCTGCCTTTGTTGAACTGCAGAAGGATGGGAACAAAACTAGGATAAGCTGTCTCTGCTCCACCAGCAATTTGTTCTGGCTTTATATATTGTTGGTCTCCCTGCCTTTTGCCCTTCCAGTTCCAAAGGGCACCAGCCTTCTCTGCTCCTGAGCATATGTGAGAGAGGGGAAGGGGCAGAGCCCAGGAGTCCAACAGAGTGGCACAGCAGACAGTGGCGAAGTCGGCAGAATCAGATGTGCTGCAAGCAGGAAGTGGAAGCTGGAGCTGATGGGGGTTGTAGTTGAAAACATCTGAAGGGCAGTATATTGGTAAAGCATCTGCTTTGCATGCAGAAGTTCCTGGCATCTCTAGGCAGAGCTGTGAGAGGCCCCTGTGTGAAAATCTGGAGAGCTATTGCCTGAAAAAGTAGAAAATACTCCGCTAGATGGACCAAAGGTTTGACTCAATATGAAGCAATTTTCTGTGCATCTTCCTAGGTTCCCAAAGCTTGAAGCAAACAAAAGGGATGCCTCTGTTTGATGAACTCAGTGTCAGTAAAGGGTGGAGGTTAAAACTTGCTAGAACACCCATGGTAGAGTTTGAGTGTTTAAAGGAGATAACAGTTGGGAGTGGCTTCTCGTTCAGAAGAATGCTTCTTAGCTGTACTGGCATTCCAGCTCTACAATTCTATGATTCTTTGACTCTATGATAAAGTCTTGGCGTCCCACAAGAGCAACCTCACAATGATACACAATGGTGGAGCTGAAAGCACAGCACCTAGGAATAAGCTGCATCAAATAGCGTGCCACGTGCTTCTGGCTAAATATGCATAAGCTCACGCTGCACAAAATGTTATCTTTTTCATTATTTAACAGCATCAGGTTTGACTTTGAGACGCAGTGATGGACTTTGTGCAAAGTGAATCTTGAGTTGTGAACAACATCAGATTCCTCCACATCTGAAAGCTGAATTGTAAGATACTAAGCAATGAGATACACTTTAAAGGATTCATTCAGGACCTTAACATTGCTGAACTGAATGGAGGGGCTCAAAGCATTAATACCCCAATAGGGTATTGCTTCTGTTGTAAAGGGAACTTAGATGTAATGGTTCTATACTTAGGGCAAACAAAGTCAATGTGGTGCTCTCCAGATGTCATTGGAATCCAGCTCCTATTAGCCCCAGACAATATGGCCAGTGGTCCAACCACATCTGCAGAGCACTATATTGGCTATCTCTGACTTAAGGAAAGGTAGGCTAAGAGAAGCATGATAAAAGGGGGGGAAGGGGGATGAAAAATATGCCATTTGCAAGTTACATTCTTTGCATTCCCAATGAGTTGCAGGAAGGATATAATTTTATGAGTTGCTATCCAGGCTATTATGTCTACAATAGAACCTGATAATGTGTGACAGCAGCTTATTTCTAGACCAGTCATGCACTGGAGAGCTTATCATTTCTAGACAGACTGCTAAGATCCAGTTTTGTTGCCACCAAATATAATTTCCATCTGATTTGTAATTGTTTGATGGCCTGTTGTTGGTCACAGTCCAGGTGCTAATGGACAGATGTCCCTATCACAAGACCACCATCACGCTTGATTGCAGCTGTTTCTTCTCTCAGGGCAACTCAGCATTTATTTATTTAGCTACTGAATGTATTGCGTGCATTCAAGTGTTTTTTTTCTTTCCATAGTGAACTACAGAACTGGTTATCTTCATATCAAAGCTATCCTCATAGTGAAGAATGGCAGGGCAGTGCCAGAAGACCTAAAGGTGTGATATCACATTGGGTAAAGGTAAAGGGACCCCTGACCATTAGGTCCAGCCGTGACCGACTGATATCACATTAGCAAACTAAATTATTGTGGGCATGCCCCTTGGTTAAGCAGGACTCTTCTTCACCTGCCTCTGACAATCACTTTCTTCTAAACTTTAAGATTGCCACCAATGTGGCCACTTTTGACCATGTCCAGAGTGCATTAGATAATAGTTCAGGAACCACAAGTGGGTCACAAGGCCACATCAGATGGGTCAGGACAAAGCTGTCACCACATGCAAACTCCTCAGCTGAGCCTGGATGCTGCAGCTTTTTATTCCCTTTTCTTATGTGAATGTTTCCTCTCCACTTTGGCCCAGACCAGCCTTGCCACAGCCTCTTACTCACTCCCTGTTGGCCTTGGAAGAGGCTATCCATCTGATTTCAGCCCCCCCCCCCTGCAATTTGTTTGTTTGTTTGTTTTACTAAAACCAAACTCATTATCCAAGAACAGAACCTTATCTCGCTCAAATGGCACCAGATGTGTTCATGGAAGTTCAAAGCAACCCCCCTGCCGAAATCATTTCCAAAACTACCCAATAAGGACTGAGGGATCCTCCAGATGACCTATTTATTGAGCATTCATCCTGATTAGCTTGTACAAAGCTTACATGGAATGTGGATGATATCCATTATTTATTGAGCATTGGTACTGGTTTGTTAAAGGGGTATCTATAAGACACTGAGGATTTGTTCTGCACTCATTCCAATTTGTCTGTGGGGCAGTTATATGTTTTCCTGTTAGGCATTTGTTAATTCCACATTTTCCATTGCATTTTTATGCCACTTTCTGAACTGCAAAAAGTCCAGTTCTTTTTTAAAGTGGATTTCTGGTGCTTTAATCCATTTTAATTGCATAAACCTAAAGTTTGGGTATGCAGTTTGGAGACACCCTGAATATGCTCAGTGGTTATATAATGCTGACTTACTTGGGGGGGGGGAGGAGAGAAAACAGGATGGAGTATCCTGGCAAAGTGCTTGACAGTCTGGCTACAACTGTGGCTCTGTACATGACATATCACAGAATCAATGGAGACTGTCTACTTGTTTTTTCTACACAGTCAGCACACAGTCTAGAGCTACAGAATATTTTTTACCCCTGGAAAGCACTTATTCAAACACTAGTTTCATTCAGAAAATAGCTTATTGCAGATTGATTCTGCATTACCCCAATTTGTTCATTTGAAAACAGATGTAGGCAAAACCAGATATGGGGTGTGTGTAGCCACACTTGCCCACTAGCAATGTGGGTGATTGTTTAGTGTGCAAGCACTTATACTTTGGAACTCCCACTCTGGGCGGCTTCCAACAGAAAAATAAAATAATCAATTAAACATTAAAAGCCTCCCTAAACAGGGCTGCCTTCAAATGTCTTCTAAAAATCTGGTAGCTGCTTTTCTCTTTGACATCTGATGTGAGGGCATTCCACTACCGAGAAGGCCCTCTGCCTGGTTCCCTGCAACTTGGCTTCTCGCAACGAGGGAACTGCCAGAAGGCCCTTGGTACTGGACCTCAGTGTCCGGGCAGAATGATGGGGGTGGAGACGCTCCTTCAGGTATACTGGTCCGAGGCCATTTAGGGCTTTAAAGGTCAGCACCAACACTTTGAATTGTGCTCGGAAACGTACTGGGAGCCAATGTAGATCTTTCAAGACCGGTGTTATGTGGTCTCGGCGGCCGCTCCCAGTCACCAGTCTAGCTGCCGCATTCTGGATTGGTTGTAGTTTCCTGATCGCCTTCAAAGTTAGCCCCACGTAGAGCGCATTGCAGTAGTCCAAGCGGGTAGGGTCTCAGCCTGTGTACCACATGAAGCTGATAGACAGCTGCCCTGGACACA
Source organism: Zootoca vivipara (assembly GCF_963506605.1). NCBI lineage: Eukaryota > Metazoa > Chordata > Lepidosauria > Squamata > Lacertidae > Zootoca > Zootoca vivipara. The sequence goes on from NC_083294.1 coordinate 24,707,878, forward strand.
GAATTGGCCTACACCTCCATGGACAGCTGTGAGTCCAAAATGACCCCCAGGCTGCGCACCTGGTCCTTCAGGGGCACAGTTACCCCATTCAGGACCAGGGAGTCCTCCACACCTGCCCGCCTCCTGTCCCCCACAAACAGTACTTCTGTCTTGTCAGGATTCAACCTCAATCTGTTAGCCGCCATCCATCCTCCAACCGCCTCCAGGCACTCACACAAGACCTTCACCGCCTTCACTGGTTCTGATTTGAAAGAGAGGTAGAGCTGGGTATCATCCGCATACTGATGAACACCCAGCCCAAACCCCCTGATGATCTCTCCCAGCGGCTGCATGTACATGTTAAAAAGTGGGGGAGAGGACAGAACCCACAAGTGAGAGCCCAGGGGTCTGAACACTCATCCCCCACCACCACGTTCTGAACATGGCCCAGGAGGAAGGAGCAGCAGGCCCGTCTTAACCACATCGAGCGCCATGGCACAAAGGTCCCCCCGCTGCCACCCCCCCAACTCACCACGGACGCAGAGGAGGGAGATGGCATGGGCAGGCCGGGCGCTGAGGGCGGGCCGGGCTCAGGGGCGCCACAGCGGGTGGGACGGGCTGCCTGGTTGTCCTCCGGGGCGCTGGCACCACCTCCTCCTGCGCGGAGGCCTCTGCTCATGCCCCCGACCCGACCCGACCCGCCAGGCTGAGGCCGGGACTCGAACCCGCGGCGGGCGGGCGGGAGGCAAGGAGTAAGGCGAGTGGGAGGGCGGTCGGGCTGTCTGGCGGGCGCAGCAACCCAGCGCCCCCAGCAGCCCAGCGCCCTGGCGCATTGTGCCACCCAGCCTTGCCTTAGGGCCGGCCCTCAGGACCAGAACCACTGCATAACAGTGCCCCTAGCTCCCAACCCCTCCAGACTGTCCAGAAGGGTGTTATGGTCGATGGTATCAAAAGCCACTGAGAGATCCAGCAGAACTAGGAAACAGCTCTCATCTTTGTCCCTAGCCCGCCGGAGATCATCAACCAAGGCAGTTTCAGTCCCATGATTTATTTACAACATTTCATTAATTAGAGTAGTAACAATGGAAACCACCAGGGCTTTCAATTTTTCATGTTTTAACATACAAATTTTCATTTTCATAATGATGTGAAGGAGTATGTACTGTGGTTATAGGGTATGTGCTATGCACTATGATTTTAACAGTCTCAGAGAAGTGTAGTTGCTAAATTTATGCCACTCCTCTAGTTGAAAAGAATTCTGAAATCAGCTTGCCTACATTTACATTAGCTAGTAATTACAACAAACATGGTTAAATGGGAGCAAAACCTGTCTTTGTCAACAGTCTCAATTTCAAGGCTATGTTTTGTGAAAATTGCAAAATTTCCTGTCAAAAAGGGAACTGAAGTGTGCAAATGGTTGCTCTGAATGAATGTCATGCAGATGAACTCCTATAGGAGCATTGCATAATTTGGCACTTTAATGCTTCTTTTGTGCCTCTCAATACTCTTCCTCCAATATTTTATCTGCTAGTAATACAGTTAGTAACACAGTGAATTAAACCTCCTGCCCAGTTACTTATGAGACCTCAAACAGGGTACAGAATTTTACAGCGATTGAGAAGGACACCTGCAGATTCACAACCTGATTTCATGATTCAACACATCCTCCCCCTTCCCCAGTGACTTCAACACATCCTCCCCCTTCCCCAGTGACTTTTCAACCCACGTGGGATTTAGTCTTATTTAAACAACAACAAGGGACGCGGGTGGCACTGTTGGTTAAAGCACAGAGCCTAGGGCTTGCCGATCAGAAGGTCGGTGGTTCGAATCCCCACAAAGGCGTGAGCTCCCGTTGTTCGGTCCCTGCTCCTGCCAACCTAGCAGTTCAAAAGCACGCAGTGCAAGTAGATAAATAGGTACCACTCTGGCAGGAAGGTAAACGGCGTTTCCGTGTGCTGCTCTGGTTCACCCGAAGTGGCTTAGTCATGCTGGCCACATGACCTGGAAGCTGTACGCTGGCTCCCTTGGCCAGTAAAGCGAGATGAGCACCACAACCTCAGAGTCATCCGCGACTGGACCTAAAGGTCAGGGGTCCCTTTACCTAACAACTACAACAACACATTTTCAGCTTCTGGGGGCACTGTTTTGGAGAAGGGCATACTGAAGGTGGTGTCGCTTTGTACATGGAAAAGGGTCAAGGAGCCCTCCAGAACAGTGGGAGGATTTCTGTAGGTGTATTCTGCAACATGCCATTGATGCAATAATAACATATTAATAGTGGATTTGTACTGGACCATCCAAACATCGCTCTGCTTTATTAGTTGTTTGCAATGCTTCTCCAGTGCTGCTGCATTACTGCCATCTGAAGGGACACTCTTGCCAGAAGCTGAGTTGGAATATACCCTAGTTCAGCAAAGGTACCACCAAGGCCGAGAAGCTGCCAGCATGGTTCACACACATAGTTAATCTATTGGAGGCAAAAAGGCATGTTGCCCCCCCCCCCAAAAAAAACAATTTAAAATCATCATAATCAACAACTTATTAAAATAGATTATAAGCAGGAAACAGGCTAGGGTAGTGGTTGGACCTTTGGAGGAAAGGGAGGCTGCATAAGGGAGGAAAAGGAGATTTCAGAGAGGCTGAATAAATTATTTGCATCTATATATACTACAGAAGACGTAGGTTAGATCTTTGTGGCTAAACTTTCTAAAGAAAGGAGTGAGAGAAATGAAGACAAAAACAGTAATGGTATTAACTCTAGGACATATGGGCAAATTAAATGAAATCAAGCCACTGGATCCCCAAGAATGGCTTCTTTACCCAAGAACTGGAAAGTGGTCCGTGTAATGACATTTTTTTTTTACACTTTCTGAAGAGACCCAGGAAACTACAGGTTAGCTTAATGTTTGTTCAGTCAAATCCTCCATATTATGAAAAGCAGTTGCTTGGTTGGGGAGAGGGGGGAAAATAGCAGGAAAGTGTTGCTATTGCCCTCATGAGTCCCAATGAGAGGGGAAGCAATATATCAGTGATTATGATGATGTGCTTGTGAGCTTCTCAGAGACATCTGGCTTGCCACTGTGGGAAACAGGATGCTGAAGTACACTAGGCACAGGATCTTTGATCTGACCCATCAAGGCTACATGTATGTATGTGTGTGAGATGGAGAGATGGATAAAACGAGGGTATGAGACAGAGATGTAATGACTGTATGTCTGTTAGAGAGACGGTGTGTGCACATGTCTATGTGTGTGTGGGAGAAACAGTATGTATGTGAGCATGAGTGAGATACGGAGGGCATGCATGTGAGAGAGATGGAACTGTTTGCGTTTGTGTGCAAGAGAGAGGTGGGCGGACAGTGAGAGATGGATAGAATGTTTTTGTGTGTGAAACAGAGTGAGCAGGGAGCATGTGTGTGAGAGGGAAGCAAGTGTGTGTGTGTTGGAGATAGTGATGAGGTGTGTGTACCGTACTAAGAGAGATCAATATGTAGAATGATGATTGTTTATTAAATTTGTAGACTGCACTTCAGCTATCACAGGGAAGTTCACAGCATAAAATGCAAAATGAGAAGACAAAATGCATAATAAAACAAAGAGACCAATAACTCTGCCCTAACACATTAGAATGTTAATCAGCCAAACACCTGGTTGAAGAGAAACCTTTTTGCCTGGTAAAAAAGAAGTGTATAACAAAGGGACCAGGACAGCCTACCTGGGGAGAGCATTCCACAAACAGGCAGCCACTGCAGAAAAGGCCCATTCTCATGTTGTCACCCTCCAGACCTCTCATGGAGGAAGCACACAGTGATGGGTCTCACATGGCAGGATCCAGGTTGGTTCATATGGGATCAGGCGGTCCTTGAGGTATTGTGATCCTGAGCCGTTTAAGGCTTTATAGGTTGAAGCCAGCACTTTGAATTGGGTCCGGAAACTACCGGTAATTGGCAGCCAGTGTAATCGGGCCAAGATCGGTGTAATATGCTCAAACTCTTGCCCCAGTCAACAACCAGGTCACCAAATTCTGCACCAGCTGAAGTTTCTGAACTATCTTCAGAGCGAGGCAGCCCCACCTACAACACATTGCAGTAATTAACCTGGAGGTTACCAGAGTCCAGAGCATAGGTGACAGAAGTCCAGATAGGTGTACAACTGGGCCACCAGCCAAAGCTGCTGAGGCCACCTGAGTCTCAACAAAGGATCTAGAAGAAACCCCAATCGACATACCTCCTCCTTCAGAGGGAATGTAATCCCATCAAGAGCAGGCGACCTGTCATCAATCCAGTCTAGGGAATGTGTGCTATATGTGTTATTATGTGTGTGAGAGAAATGAGTTTGGGTGAGAGTTGGAGTGAATATGTGAGAGTGATGGAGCTAATGTGTTTGAGAAAGACAGAAAAAGAGGGCTGGAGTGAGGGAGGGAAAAATGGACCGAATGTGTGCAGGTGTGTGTGAGAGAGATGGAGCGACACTGAAGGATGGGACGAGTGTGTATGACAGGGTGAGGCATGGATGGTGAAGTGAGCCTGGTGCGTGTGTGCACTTGCGAATGTACGTGCTTGTGCTTTTAAGAGAAGGAGCGTGTGCGTGCACCACCAGCACGCCCGCCCGCAGGCAGGCATTCTGTTGGGCGGAATCTCCCCAGGGCCAGCGAGAGGGCTGAGGCGTGGAGGGGAGCGCGACAGGCGAGCCATGGTGGCCGTCACCTGACGCCGCCGCAGCTCCGCCGCCATTTTGTCTGGGAGTGGGAACGCGAAAGGGGGAAAGAGATCGGCGAGGAGGAGGAGGAGGGAGGGAGGCGTGGTGTAGGAGGAGGAGGTAGAAAGGGGACGGGGGTCCCAGCTGAGAGGGCGGACAAGCAGGCAGGCAGACGGACGGACGGACGGGCGAGAAGGAGAGGATTTGTCTGAGGCAGAGGCAGAGCCGCCCGCCAGAGCGAGCCGGAGTCCTCTGAGGGAAGGAGGGAGCCTTCGTCCGCCTGGCCTCGGTTGAACCCCTCAGCGGCAGCAGCAGGAGGAGGCTCCAACAAGGCCGGTGCACTGGGCTGGGCTTCTCCTTGGTGGGGCGGTGGCCGGCCCTCCTCCTCCTCCCTGCCGCCCCGTTGCCCTCTCGGCCCTCCTCCTTCTACTCTCTGGGCTGCCGCCGCCGCTGCTGAGGGGATTTGGGCGCCAGGGAATTCCTCGCCCTGCCGCCGCCGCCGCCGCCGCTTCATTTTGGGGGCCAAAGCCGAGCTGGAAAAAAAGAGCCTCAAGGCCCCGCGACTACCACCTTCCTCCTCCTCCTCCTCCTCCTCCTCCTCCTCCTCCTCCTCCTCCTCGTCGTCGTCGACATGTCGGGCCAGTCGATCACGGACCGGATCACGGCGGCGCAGCACAGTGTCACCGGCTCGGCCGTCGCCAAAGCCGTCTGCAAGGCCACGACCCACGAAGTCATGGGCCCCAAAAAGAAGCACCTCGACTGTGAGTAGCGTCGCCGTCGCCGGGCCCGCCAGGCGAAGGGCTTGACTGAGCCTGGGTGGGCGGGCGGGTGGTGATGGTGGCGGCTAGCCCCAGCTGGGGAACCCCTCGGATGGGGCTTTCCCTGCCGGCCTTTCCAGCTCCCGCGGGAATGACCTGCCGAGGAGGGAAGGGTCGCCGCCGCCGCGGGGCTTGACAGCGCAGCCCTGAGCATGGCTGTCCAGATGTCAAGCCCCGCTACGCGTTCAAAGGGGAAATGCTCTCTGCTAGTTGGGTGTGTGTATACAGTATATGTGCGTGTGCTTTAGGATTTCAATGCAAAAAGCACACGAGGAGTGGGGCTGACTGACTTTTAACCTTGCCCCGTTTGCGGGTCAGAGCGAAACCGTCAGACTTGGTGAGTATAGGTTCAGTTTTGAAGGGGCTGAGCGCAATGCCACTACTGGCAAGGAAAGCAAGCAAAGCGCGCGGGGGGAGAGGTTGCAGCACAACTAACAGACTAGGTTTGATAGGGTTTGTTTCTGGAGGTTAAGGTTGCAGTTTGGTGCTTGCATACCTGGAAGGAAGTCCCGTTTAACTTTATTTTTGATGAGGTAGGGTTTTAGGATTGGGCTATTCAAACACACATGGCTTGCTGAGTGCAATGTATGTTTAACTTTTGGTGTTAAAACATAACTCTCAAATTGGCAGGGGTGTGTGTGTTAAACTACTAGTACTAGTTCAGGGTTGTCAAGACAGACAGGAGAAATTCATTTAGGAGGCTTGAAAGAGACATTACCAGCTGGGCAGAATAGGGTTGTTTTGTGGTTGATATTGGACAAGATAGATTCTTGGCAGGGTGTGGGGGAAGGATATTAAAGCAGGAAAGTTTTGTTTTTCCCTTAGTTTTATTTCCTCCTCTCTCTTAATCCCAGGACTTGATAATGATGGCGATCATTTCCAGTGACACATTGACTCCTTGATTGTTGAGCTAGATTGTTGTATTCTTGGGGTTATGTGGCCTTTGTTATCTCAGCTTCTCCATCACTTTTGATATTACAGCACCAGACTTTCTGGTTGTGATTACTTTGGTAGTTGGTCGTTTATGGGACATTTGCAGTAGGAATGAGATTCTGCCAGTATTGCAACAGTTGTCAAAATTTAGTGGGGGTGGGGACTTGGAGTGAAATGTTGACAGTCCCTTTCTTTTGCAGATTAAAGACTTGCTTTTTCAGAGCCTCTTACTAGACTGAAAACTCACCTTTTAATTTCAACCTGTACCCAGGTCTTGTATATGTGTTCGTGACTTGGGCTTGGGGAGAGATCCAAAGTTCAGTAGTAGTGCTTATTTGCTCATAGAAGGTCCTAGGTTCAATCACTGGCATTTCTTGCTAAAATAGAAAGGTGGTGCTGGGTGGAATCAGTTATCAAGTGATGAGAAAGATCCCCGTCTTCGACCCTAGAAGATCATTGCTAGAGTAGAAATTCTGTGGTATAAGTCAGCTTCTAGTGCTTTGATATTTTTTTTTCTCGGAAGAGCAGGTGCAGAGGAGGACAGCAGGGTTTCTTACAGTTGTGTAGAAGAGAGAATTTCAGGTGATGTGAGGTAATTGAAATTAAAATATCTGTTCCCTAAGAGGTCAGTGAATGAATATTGTCAAGTGACTCTCATCACAATGGAATCTGCCTCCAAATAAAGAACATTCTTAACCTGATGCCTCAAAGGTCTGAAGTCTTCTGTTAACACTTTGACCAGATAAGATATTGTGTTCTGCTTACTTGGAGTTTAGCAGCGTTGTTTTACATGTATGGTTAAAAACTGCCGTCCTGGAAGATGAAAGTTTTCATCCTGAAGTTAGAATAGCAAGCTAGTTGAGAAATTGCCCAGTTTGTCTCACCTCAGTCATAAGTTTGCTGGGAAAAGTCACTATCTCTTGGCCTCAATCTTGATCTGCAGTATGGGACTAATACCAGGCTATTTTATGTGGGTGTTGCAAGGATTTCTGAGATAATGTATCTGAAGTACTTTGAACACTCTAAAGTGTTTTATACATGTTCAGTAATGCTGTTTCATTAGTGCCGTATGTTTCATAATACCGTATATTCAACAGTATGCATAAAACACTGTCTACCTAGAAATCTACTTGTTACCCTTTGATGTGGAGAAACTGTGTTGACATGAAATGTAGTTACTCTGCTGCGTATTGCAAAACATATATTGAATCCGACTGTTGCTTGGTGTGAGTGTGTTTCCTATTACTTTCAGGGACAACTCCCTCTGATTTACCAGGGGCTCCAGCTACTATGTGGTACAGTAACAATGTGCAATTCCCACGTCTTACTCTGTGATTAAATATTTCTTTGTGAATACTGATTTGTTTATGATGTACTCTTCGATCCTGTTTCTGCAAATATATAAACTCTGTTTTGCAGGGCAAAAGCTACCCCCTTTTGAGCCCTTCCTGTATTTTCGAATTTTATTTAAAAAGCCAGTATCTAGACTCCCTTTACAAAGCGATACATAAGAGACAGGCACTATTTTACTTAGTTCAATAAGAAGCATTAGTTGCTTACAGTGTTCTGCCCAGTGATTGCAAAGGCACTGTGGTTACTGATAAGAATTTAAGCGTTTATTTTAATGTTTAACTTGACTTGTGATAGCCCCCATCAGGTATCCTTGGTGTCCTCCACCTTCTGCAGCAGCATTTCTGGCTACTAGCCCATTGTGTGTTTAATCCCATTCTATCCCAAAAGATTATTGGGACTATTTGTGCTCAAATGCTGAATCTTTCAAAAGCAATAATATTCTGAAGTCTGAATAATTATGTAGTCCCTGTTGTCATCATTGATATGCTAGCATGAGATTACTCTTAGAATCCTGTACGTATAACACAACATTCTGTGGATCATTTCTCTATCTTCTGCAGTTGTGAAGTCACCCTAGGCCTAGGTCATAATGTAACCTTCATATGTGCTTTTGAAGAATGATAGTTTTCAGAATGAAAGGAAGTATAAATTAATTGTAACATCCGAAGTTCTTGATCCCAGAAGGTTAATATGTGCAGCTGTTGCAGCAAACAACAAAGAGTGTTTTGACACTTTAAGGACTAAACTTACTTATTGATGCTTGTGTATTTAAGATTAGTTTGGGGATCGAATCTTCGGTAACCATAGCTCCAATACACTGTCTATAAAATCAGAATAATACTTTATTGTGGATTCTGTTTCCTGTGAAAGGTTGAAGTTCAGATGCAAAGTTGAAATCAATAATTGAGGAATAATTGATATTGATTTATATATATTCCAGTAGTAACATTGTATTAATGTAATATTTTATTTTTATATGTAACTGCTTTTTGTACTATTTTGCATAATAATAATAATAATAATAATAATAATAATAATAATAATAATAATAATTTATTATTTATACCCCGCCCATCTGGCTGGGTTTCCCCAGCCACTCTGGGCGGCTTCCAACAGAAATAAAATAAAATAAAATAATCCATTAAACATTAAAAACCTTCCTAAACAGGGCTGCCTTCAGATGTCTTCTAAAAATCTGGTAGCTGCTTTTCTCTTTGACATCTGATGGGAGGGCGTTCCACAGGGCGGGCGCCACCACCGAGAAGGCCTTCTGCCTGGTTCCCTGCAACTTGGCTTCTCGCAATGAGGGAACCACCAGAAGGCCCTCGGTACTGGACCTCAGTGTCCGGGCAGAACAATGGGGGTGGAGACGCTCCTTCAGGTCAATGGGGGTGGAGACGCATCAGGAAATTAAGAGGTGTTGGCACTATGTTATTGAAGAAGTTATTTTGAAAGCTCTGTGTGTGTGTGTGTGTGTGTGTGTGTGTGTGTGTGTGTACTTTTTGCCCATTTGTTAAAATAAGTCTATAATGCAAATCTCACTCCACTGGAAAAATTAAGTGCTAATAATTATTTATACAACATGCCATTATCATGAAGTTCAAGAAGAGCTGTGAAGTGCTTAGGTTATGACTTGTACATCAAGCATTCTTTTAATTTTTTTTTAGGTTGTGGAAAAATATGTTCTGCTTATTCTACTACTGTAGTTTCCTTTGTTTGAAAAATGGCTTTTATTTAATGCTGACTGTGTAAGGAAAAGTTGGTGGTTTGGAATTATCTGAAGCTGGGAGCCATTGGGGTGTTTGTATTGAAGAGTTTATCAAGCACTGCTGTGCTGGTTTTCTTTATAGAAGCAGAATAATCTGTTTTTTAGGATTGTTAGTACGGGGTGGATGTGGGTAAGAAAAGATATGTAAGGTAGATAACTGGTATGCACTTACTCAAAGCTTTCCTCTTGTCTTCTTTCTTCACATAGCACTTACAAGAATGTATGGTCATCTCTTTAACACTTTCAAAGAAGAAGTATACCAATTGCAGTAAAAATGAAACTAGAACTGCATCTTAGGCAATAAGTGAAAATTTGGGTCCCATCAGCAACCTGATGTGGTCTTTCACAAACTGTGAATGCTCTCCAGCTTAGACTGCCATTTGGCATATCATGAAACTTTCACACCATGCATCATAATTGATACTTCAAACATGCCAAGATTCCTGCACTTCATGTTTTCAAAGGATTGTTTTTGTAAGTTACTGTAATCTACATAGGAGAGATGATCCATTGACAATCATACCCTCTGGTTACAAAATTTGTACATCAGAACAGATCACCTGCATATCAAATAACATAAAAGATGCTTTTGTTTGTTTATTCATGTATCCTCTCTTTGTGGCAGCTTGGTATACTTTGTTTCCCAACTGTTTATCCCTTCATAGTTCAATGGAGGTTTGTTTGGTTTTGAAAACTTTGAAACGTGGATGGGAAGCCTATGGCCCTCCAGATATTGTTGGAATCCATCCTACATAAGTCCTAGCTAGCATGACCAATAGTCAGGGATAATGTAGGCCAACAGCATCCCTATCCCTGCTTTAGGATAACTATACTGTAATCTTTCTCTCAGTCAGCCCTCTCTGTCCAAACATGGTATCTGATAGCAATCTGGTTTCTGATTGTGAGTGGGTTATCCTGGCACTGTGATTTATTTATTTTTCAACTGCTGGACACACTTGAGAGAATAATTCATTCTGATACAATCTGGTATTTGTATCTTGCTGAGCAAAGAGCACTGGCAGTGATGGTACTTTCCAGATGTAGTAGAGAGATAGTAATGGACACCAAGGTATTGTTTGCCAATGCAGTGGACAGAACATTGAACCTGAATTAAAGGCAATTTTAGAAGTTTGGGCCCAGTCACTGAGTTGGTTCGCACACTTAATCTTAACTATGGTTTAAAGGTGAAAGTGCTGATGCATGGGGCTAACAAACCTTGGTTATTGTTTGTGATTTGTTTGGAGTCAGGTTTGTTTGTAACTCTAAAACAAATCATAGCTTAGATCTTGCTGGCATGGCAGAGAAGAAGCAAAACAGCAGTGATTTAGCCCTGTTTACCAGCACAAATCATAGTTAACCTTAATTGTGACTTAAAGTGGCAGGCAAATGAGGCCACTTTGTCTCAGCCTAAGGTTGTTATAAGAATTAAATAATAGGATGCACGCTGCCTTGAGTGTTTTGAAGGAATCAGTCGAGGGATGCAGATGTAGTTTCAAAACCTGTGCCCATATAATACACATTTCAATGTGAAGAGATGCAGAATTAACTTAAAATTGGGTGATCTGAGGGACCCTACCAGGCAAATGTCTGCAAGAAATTATACACTGCAAAGATATAATAGTATATTTAGCACTTATAAAGTGCATAACATGTTCTAAGTGCTGCACAGATATTAAAGCTAAGGCAGTTTATGTACATTCACATTTATACACTTTACAGCTGAATCTTCAGCCTATTTATGTGTTTTCATCTTCATTGTCCAGAGAAAGCCACTGTACGGATATTGGAGAAACTTGAGAGCCCCCTTTCTGTTCCACTTCTTTTTTGTTATCTTTTGAGGAGGCAGGTTTCTATGCATTGACTTGTACTGCCATTTTAGTGTATCCTTTCATGATAATTCTACGAGGAGAGCTCCAGTTTTTCTACTGAATTGGTGTGGTGTAGTGGTTAAGAGCGGTAGACTCATAATCTGCTAATCTGGGGAACCGGGTTCCCGTCTCCCGCTCCTTCACATGCTGCTGCTGCTGGGTGACCTTGGGCTAGTCACACTTCTCTGAAGACTTTCAGCCTCACTCACCTCAAAGATTGTTTGTTGTGGGGGAGGAAGGGAAAGGAGAATGTTAGCCGCTTTGAGACTCCTTATGGCAGTGATAAAGCGGGATATCAAATCCAAACTCCTAAAGGAAGCTATAAATGGTGACCCACAACAAAATATTGCAATGTTGCCTCAGAACCTAAATTTTGGAAAATTATTGTAAATATGTTAGCACACTAGCAGGTTTGGAGTAAATCATCACTAAAAGTTACTTTGAGAATAAAGCTGAGAAAAGAAGGTATAGATTAGTTATAGTATGCAGCAGCAAAAGATAATCGTGAGAAAACCATGGAAGTGGCAGTGGAAGGAATTCAACTTTTAAAGTGAATGTTTGATCAATTGTTTGATCAATTGTATTTTATTTGTGAAAATTTATGAATAAAAAATCAACCTAAATTCTAGGCTCCACCCAGCATGGAACAGGAACCTTGGATTGCTGCTTGGGGCTCATAGAAAACACCTCTTTTCTTTCCCATTATTTTGTATACCAGTGATTCCCAACTGGTGGTTAGAATTTTCAGAAGTAGGGGGCTTGGCTTTTGAAAAACAGGGGCTCCATAATACTTAGCTATGGAAACCACTAGTATATATACACTAAGGGTCCAGAACTGGGACTAGCTGTCAGTCCTGAACCAGTTTTATTACTGCAGGGAGGTGGGGATGAGGTGGAGTGTTGCTTAGGGATAACAGTTTGTGGTTTTCTTCAAATTTATGGCATAAATATTCTTTCTCTCCCCTCCTCCTAATGCTTATTTCCAGGATACTATAAACTGTTCAGGGCTCAAGAGGGTGACTTCCTGTCTCTTGCTTTCTTAAGTTAACACATTCAATATTTCATTGCTCAGCTGCCCATAACCATAGACTTTGGGGCTGTTCACAATTCCACTTGTCCTGTGCCTAGAAACACAGGTCTGAGAGGATTTCCACTTGCCCTGTGTTTTCTAGGCATGGGTCCAAGCAGTATTTCATTTATCCTAACCATTTCCCCTGGAAAACCCACTGTTTACCACTGAATCGGAACAAATGTCAATCCACAGAAAAACTGATAGAGATTGATGTTTGCTCCAATTTAGGGGTTTCTGAGAGGGAAACGGGGGTGGGGGTGGGGTGGGGATGATCAAATCCCAGGCATACCACGGGTTGGGAATGACACAGGCAGGCAGCTGTAGAACACCCATCAGACTTCTGCAGCTAGTTGGCACAGCTGCAGCACTTCCCAGCCATTGTGGATCGGGCTCAGGGGAGTTGTAGCTGCTTAGTAGGTACTGTTCTGAGGATTAGTTACAATAACACCTCTTTGGCTGCTGCACAGCAGCTGAACCATGCAGTCTGAACACAAGATATGCCTGGGGTTTGCCAGGGTAAAGAATGCCAGGGATTTAGAATACAGTAGCCTACAGCACTGCATGGCACAACAGAGTTCTGAATTGGATCCTTGTATGGTAATGGAGGAAATCAGAACTTGTTAGTCTCAGAGGCATGCTGTGACAAGAAACACCCTAAGGAGCTCCTTTTTTTGGAAATACAGAAAACAGTTGTAAGTTTATGATGATCTCTAGCAGATACTGTAATACAAAGTTCTTTTGTAAGGAAGATGTAGGCTAGAAGAAGTACAGTACTCCTTATAGTAATAAAGCTGGAGAATAATTATGCAGAGCTCATGAGTGCAAAACAATAGAAACCAAATTGGGTTAGCTTCCAGTGGTTTCATGTAAATGTTAAATAGACTGAGGGCCTCTGTAACCACAAATCCTCATGTTTGCTTCTTGTTACCTGCACCTTTCCCTTTTCTCCTCTGTGTTGGTCTCCAAACTCTGGAAATTTATAGACCTTAAGATCTTCAAGGCAGGGACCTGTACTTTGGTTAAAAGGTAAAGGGACCCCTGACCATTAGGTCCAGTTGCGGATGACTCTGGGGTTGCGGCGCTCAACTCGCTTTACTGGCCAAGGGAGCCGGCGTACAGCTTCTGGGTCATGTGGCCAGCATGACTAAGCAGCTTCTGGCGAACCAGAGCAGTGCACGGAAACACTGTTTACCTTCCCGCCGGAGCGGTACCTATTTATCTATTTGCACTTTGATGTGCTTTCGAAATGCTAGGTTGGCAGAAGCAGGGATCAAGCAACGGGAGCTCACCCCGTCACGGGGATTTGAGAAGCCAACCTTCTGATAGGCAAGCCCTAGGCTCAGTGGTTTAACCCACAGCGCCACCCACGTTAACTTTGGTTAAGTTACTCTTAAAACCCCATGCACAGTGATGATGATGATGTTGTAGTAGTAGTAATAATAATTATAATAGAACTCAGATGAATAAAATTTCCAAAACAAGCATATGAACCAGCAGCTTTTCAGATAATCATTTGCTGGCATTTGTGGGGATGGATCTGGGTTTTTTGTACCTCATCCTCTGAGCCATCACCTATAGTCTCCATTTCTTTCTGTTGTTGTTGTTTAGTCGTTTAGTCATGTCCAACTCTTCGTGACCCCATGGACCATAGCACGCCAGGCACTCCTGTCTTGCACTGCCTCCCGCAGTTTGGTCAAACTCATGTTCGTAGCTTCGAGAACACTGTCCAATCATCTCGTCCTCTGTCGTCCCCTTATCCTAGTGCCCATTTCTTTCTAGTGTAATGTAAAGGCTTATTCCTCTTCAAAGAGGATGGAAAGAGCAGCCCTGTTCCATTTCTGAGGATCAAGGCCACTTAGCTTCAATGTAGTCATCTTGATCCACAGAAATGGGACAGGGCTGCTATTTCCATCCTTTTTCTCCTGGTCATTTCTGCGAAGCAGCAAGAGCAGAGCTTTTTAAATGACTGCAAGTGAAAGAGGGAAGCCTCAAGGAAGAGTTGAACGTTGCCCCCACAGTTGCCGTTGGGTGTAAATGTTGGTAAACAATTCCTGTGCTGCTTTCTGTGCACATGGTCTGCACATATGCAAAGAGAAGAGTAGGAACCTGTCAGGAGAAGAAAAGGCAGTATTCAGTATCATAATGCTTTCTCTCCATGGAAGTTGTGTGTCACTGAAATTCTGAAGTTTTGTTATAAAAGACCAATATACAACTCGACTTGGCCATTGTTTCAGAATTCTCAGAATCAGTAAATTAATCTTCATTAAGCCAGATGTTCATATTTGTAGTGAATTGTTATCTTGGATTTTGTTACTATTGAATTTTCATGAGATTTCATAATAATGTTTGATATTGAAACACAATTTTTCCTTCACTTCATTCACTAAAACCCTGCGTTGTATTCATGTGCACTAGCTTCAGTCTATGTGGTCTCAAGTAGATCTGAAGGTCTGAGAAAATCATCCATCTACACAGTTTATACCAATACTTTATATGTAGTTGAGGTGGTAGACAATTTTGTTTACCTGGGTTCCACCATAACCATCAACCTATCCATTGATGCTGAGCTGGACCATTGATGGATGCATCAGCATCCATTGATGCTGATGCGGTATTGGCAAAATAGCTACGGCAATGGCTTGCCTCTCCAAAAGAATATAGGAGAATGTGATGCTAACATCCAGTACCAAGATGAGCACATTGCTTTGTGATAGTGAGACATGGGCAACTTGTACCTGCCAGGAGCGATGGCTCAGCACCTTCCACATGAGCTGCGTCAGGAAGATTTTGGGCATCACATGGCAGGACAGTCTCAAACACTGATGAGATTTCCCAAGCCCATGCTCCCAGCATGCTCACATTTATGTCTCAGTGACATCTACACTGGCTTGGTCATGTCCACAGAATGGAAGATAACAGGACCCCCAATGGCATGCTCCATGGGGAGCCTGGCTTAAGGCACTAGGCCTGTTGGCAGACCAATTCTGGTTTACAAAGATGCCTGCGAACCTGAAGGCTGGCAACATTAACCCTGCCATGTGGAAAACCCTTGCAGACAACCACAGTGCCTAGAGACAGACAGTCAGGTCGTGTATCCACAGCAGTTACCAGAGGAAGAATGACCACTGAGAAGAGCACAGTGAGAAGAAATGCCATGGTACATCTGTAGTAGCACAACTGGATGCCTTAATCTGCCCCAGCTGCAACAAAACTCTCTCATATTGGTCAAACTTCCAGTAGTTTGGTTTCACCCCCAAGGGCGCACTCCTTCATTGTCTCTTGAGACAGATGGATGCCAACAACAATATGTAGTTAAGCAGCACTGATGGGGAAATGATGCATTTGAAAGTTACAGATGCCCATTGTGGTTTTAATACTTCATAATCTTTATTTCTGTTGGCTTATAACACCTTGCTTTCAGGATTTGCATTGACTGCCAGTTTGCTACTGGGCAAAATTCAAAGTGTTATTAAAAAGGTAAAGGACCCCTGACAGTTAAGTCCAGTCACAGACGACTCTGGGGTTGCGGTGCTCATCTCGCTTTACAGGCCAAGGGAGCTGGCGTTTGTCCGCAGACAGTTTTTCCGGGTCACGCGGCCAGCATGACTAAGCCGCTTCTGCTGAAACCAGAGCAGCACACAGAAACACCGTTTACTTTCCTGCCGAAGCGGTACTTATTTATCTACTTGCACTTTTTGGCGTGCTTTCGAACTGCTAGGTTGGCAGGAGCTGGGACCAAATAACGGGAGCTCACCCCATCACGGGGATTTGAACCGCCGACCTTCTGATCGGCAAGCCCTAGGCTCTGTGGTTTAACCCACAGTGCCACCCGAGTCCCAAGGCATTTCTTACTCACCCCGTCACGGGGATTCGAACTGCCAACCTTCTGCCGAGCCCAAGAGGCTCAATGATTTAGACCACAGCGCCACCCGCATCCCCAAAGTGTTATTACTGACATATAAATCTCTATGAAGCTTAGGACCAAGTTATAAGAGACTGCCTTACCCTTTATACATCCAGTAGATTGTTGCAGTCTGTGGGAGAGTTTCTGATGCAAGTTCCAAAGATCTCAGAAGCCCACTGTGGAATAGCATTCCTGTTGAGATGTGACAGGTGCCCACTATCTGCACTTTTTGGAAACAATTTAATATACTTTTGATCTGACAGGTTTTCCCCAGCTGGATAATGGGTCTTCACTTGCTTCATACATGCATCTTCCTTGGTGCTTTTCTCCACATAATTGCTCTTGGCTATTCCATTGTGCATAGGGAGAAACACAACATCTGAATAAGCAAGCAGTGGTGGGGGCGCCATAAGGTACTGCCACAATCATTTAAATTGCTTGCTGAATAGATTGATGCACATCTCATATTGCATTTTATACCCAAGGGTGTTTGGAAACAGCCAGGAAGAGAAAATCTTTATCTGAACTGGCCCAAAAAGTGGCTTATGTGATCTATTAGTGGAAGGGATGCTTACATTTAACTTCTGATACAGATTTATATATACACCATATTGCAATTATATTAATGTCACTGTCCAGCAATAGGTCTATGTATGCATTTGTTTGTTCAAGAGATTTATAACCTACCCTTCCGTACATTCGCATTCCTCAGAGTAGCTTGTCAGAGTAATGAAATGTGGAAATATATTTGTTAATTTTTATTGAGAATCATCCAGCAAACACATCCACAGATCTCATTCTTCACTAAACATTCACTATTGCGTCTTGCCTTAGCTAGTACTGTAGTAAAGAAGGTTGCTTTCATTTTAGTCCAAAATGTGGATTCTTTTTATTGTGAGCCTTCCCAAGACTAGAGATTATGTGGTTGCAGAAGGTTTGTGTGTGGGAAGCACGCAGGAAAACCAAACTAGAGATTAAGGCATACTCCTCACAAGCAGCAATAGTCTGCTTTCTAATAAAACTTGGGGCTCCCTTTCAGTGTTTTTAAAACTGTTGGCAATAGACATTTCTTGGGGAATAATGTTTTGACGCAACTTGCATGAGGCTGGATATGATCCTTGTGATCCTAGGGAAAAAATATGATGATTAGAATCTGAGGCAAACATTGAATTGTTCTGCTCATTATTACAATAGAAAAACTATATTTTCTTCTGAACTGCAACTTGCGCTGTTTATATCTCTTGAAAAATTCAAGAAGCTTGTGTACAAATCAGTGTGATTTACTAGGAAATCCATAGATACCTTTAAATAATTGGATCTTTCACATACGTATTCATATAGTGGATGGTTGGTTCCATAATCCAAGGGG
This sequence comes from Zootoca vivipara, assembly GCF_963506605.1. Lineage (NCBI taxonomy): Eukaryota > Metazoa > Chordata > Lepidosauria > Squamata > Lacertidae > Zootoca > Zootoca vivipara. The sequence continues at coordinate 24,725,639 of NC_083294.1, forward strand.
AAAGTTGAAGGAATATTGAACTGTAAATCTTCATAACATTTAAGCTATTTCTCCTTGTCCCCACCCCACCCTGCCCACTGCTTAATGTAACAAGTTTCCTGAAAATTTTTGTTACATTTTGGGTTGGTTCCAGTCATTTGCCCAACTCTGGATTTGGAAGTATTTTTCTTACAGACCAGCTCTTTGGTTTTCATAAATTGAAAAAGTATTTGCAGTTAAGGTTGTATAGCTTTGTCCTCCAATTTGAGGTGTCCATTTTAAATAAATACTTAGTTCTCAAGCTATGGGGCAGCTCTTCCCCCTTTGTGGGGGCACCTGGTAAAGGGCTCAGAATTCTAGGAAATGACAAGCAATAGATGCCTTTTTCATCCCCCTCAGCAGCCAGGAGCTGGCTATTTATTTATTTTTAATCTTTATATTATTTACATTCATTTCTCTCCTTTCCCTCCAATATTGTTCAAGGCTACTAACAATAATAATCCTACTACATTTTTGAAAAGAATATGTAGAATATAGCAATTGGGTTTACACCTGGTACTAAATGCAATTGTAGCAGTACAAACAGACCTCAGATGTGAATCATTACGTGTGCACAATTGGAATAATGGGTGTGGCAGAAAGCATTTCCCTGACAACAGAGATCCAGTAGTTGTGAGAAACAAGGTATTGGTGGAGTAAATTAGATATTATTCCCTGAGGTTGATTCTTAGTCTTCCAGGTCTAATGCTTTTCTTCTAATTGTCAAGATGAGCAGCAGTTAATTGATCTTGTGTATCACTTCATTAAAAGCTCAGTTCTTCTAGACAGCAGCACATGCCACACAGTGGTGGAAAGCTAATGCACAGCATCTTCAGTTATTTATGGAAATAGTCATATCTCAGTAGGAATGTTGTTCCACAAAACAGGAACATCCACACTGAAAGCCCAGTTGCTGTGAACAGGCATCTGATATTTTAGGGACTCAGAGGAAAAACTCTTCTTCAGAATACAATTGCCTACTGGGTATATAAGGGATGAGGTGGTCTCTAAAGTAAAGTGGTCCAGAATGGTATAGGGTCTTATATATTCATACTAAAACCTTGAACTTGGCCCAGCAGCAGATTGCCAGTCAGTGTAAATCCTGCAGACAATTTGCAGAATGTGTTGGTGATATTTTGCTCCCACAAGCAACCTAGCCTCTGAATTCTGTACTAGCGGCAGCCTCTGGATCAATCTCAAGGGTAGCCACGCATAGAGTGCACTGCAATAATGTATGCACTCCAATTTTCCACAATATTTTGCAAATATGCAGAAAGGAAACTTGTATGCTGACCTGGCAGAGGACCCTTGTTTATCCGCACTGTGTTCCTGAGGGTGATAGTACCTGCACCCTCCCTCTCCCATCTTCTCTGTGATTTGAGAACGGGGTTCGGATAGAATTGCTGCTTTTTGGAAAGGAGACCAGAGATGTCCTGCTCATTTTCTGTTTTAGTGCTGGCATTGGGATAAGTTTTTCTGTCTGTAGATATTAACCTTTATCCTTTACCTTTAGTAGTGGTAGTAACTACATACCACTGCACACAAAGATCACTGCAGATTCACAGACTACTGGTATTTGTGCTGGGTTAGAGGCCCCAGAAGGGTAAAATAGGTTTTTAAAAGGGGCCTGAGTTCAAAAAAATGTGAAGAACACTGGGCGGGGGAGCATTGCAGGATTTTTTGGCACATGCTCACATTTATAAATTGATCCCTGCTGTTTGGAATGCATGAGTTAAAAGAAGGCAGGCAAAAGGAGAGCCTGATAATGTGGCAAGCTGTAGCAGTCCTTGGGGAATTGCCCTTTGCCCTTCTAAGGCCATAGTTGCCTTGCAAGTTCTGAAGATAGTTCAGTACTTTGTGTGGGCTGTGGCTAGGATGACCACTTTTGGGGACTTGAGGCTTTTAAAAAACTACTGTAAAAGAGTAAGAATACTGTAGTTGTAAGAAGTTTTCTTCCACCTACCCTTGGACGTTTACTCACATTTCGTAACTCTAAAGCTTAGGCAGGAGATCATTTGAAGGCTAATATGTAACTAGGCAATTAATACCATATATCTGGAAATAATAATAAAAACCTGGATAATTTGAATGAGCAGATAGGAATTGGGGAAATTCAGGCAGCTTCCTGTGAATTTAAGTTGTGGCATTTACTTTGTCCAGTTTGGGGCCGTGTGTGTGTGTGTGTGTGTGTGTGTGTGTGTGTGTGTGTGTAAATTTTACAGAGAGCCAAGTAATGCATACCCTACTGTTTCTATAAAGAATGCATGTTTTTTAATTGTGATAGGCAAATTGCTATCTCTCATTGCTTTTAGTAAATAGCTTGTTTTGATTATTTGTATTTCATGATTACAGTTTTACTTGTGCTGCTAGATGCTCTGAGTAGAAAAGCAGGCTAGATATACAGTAATAGCTATTTACCATTATTGCCACCCTGCTACAAGTTCCCTCCTTTGCTTCATTGGTTGATATTTGCAGGGTGGGGATCCCTGTAGTGTAGCACCAGTATAGCCTGGCCCTGGGAATTGCCCTTAACTCATTTTCTATGGTTTTTCCCAGTTGGTCACCCGGTGCTTGCAGAGACTCTTTCCCCCATTTTGTTTTCTATTGGAGGACTTAAACCAGATGTCTCCTGTTTTGCTGTAAGGTACTCTACTGAAGGAAGTTTGGATTACTCCAGAGTAAATGATTAATTGCATCATAAATGGAGATGTGAAGGCCCCCCCAAAATGGGGGGGGGCTCCAGTTTTTCCCAGGCCTTCACATTTCTAAGCATAAATGTTTCTTTGTAAAGTGAAAATAATCTCAGTGAATATAGACAGTTTAGCTTTGCTTATTGCCAGAGCATCGGGGTAGTGCCATTTCACTGTCCAATTCTTTCCAGCCTGTGCAAATGCTTCCCATATCTGGCCCTCCCCCTGCCCGCTGTGTGTTGTAAGGTCTCCAGAGAAACTATAAAGCTTTTATCCTCGCTTTGAAATGTTGGAAGGGGCAAACCTCTTTTGCATTGGCTCTTTGCCAAATGTGTTGGTCTTAGATTCCTGCTTTGGTTTAGATGGCTTCTTCTAATAGAAATGTAATAAATAATAATAATAATAATAATACAGTGGTACCTGGGTTTTTGAAGACTGTTCGAGTTCTGAAATGTTCAAAAACCGAAAACTCAAAACAGAAGCCTCAATACGGAAGCCGTGTGGCATGTTCAACTTCCGAGGTTTGTTCAAAAACCAAAGCATTTACTTTTGGGTTTACAGTGTTTGAAAACCAAAACGTTCGTCAATAGAAACGTTCGAAAACTGAGGTATCACTGTAATGTGGGGAGTTACTATTTTTGTTTGTTGCAATGTTGTGTATTTTTGTATTTTTATATTGTAAACTACCCTGTAGAATGGGAGCGGGTGGTGCTGTGGTCTAAATCACTGAGGCTCTTGGGCTCGCTGATCAGAAGGTCAGTGGTTCGAATCCACACGATGGGGTGTGCTCCCGTTGCTCTGTCCCAGCTTCTGCCAACCTAGCAGTTTGAAAAGCACACTAGTGCAAGTACATTGGTACCTCTGGTTACTAACTTAATTCGTTCTGGAAGTCCGTTCTTAACATGAAACCATTCTTAACCTGAGGTACCACTTTAGTTAATGCAGCCCGCCGCGCCGCCAGCACATGATTTCTGTTCTCATCCTGGAGGAAAGTTCTCAATCCAAGGTACTACTTCCGGGTTAGTGGAGTATGTAACCCGAGGTGTTTGTAACCCGAAGTGTTTGTAACCCGAGGAACCACTGTAGATAAATAGGTACCGCTGCGGAGGGAAGGGAAACAGCGTTTCTGTGCGCTCTGGCTTCAGTTTACTCGTGCTGGTCACATGACCCAGAAAGCTGTCTGTGGACAAACACCAGCTTCCTCGGCCTGAAGCAAAATGAGCACAGTACCCCATAGTCACCTTTGACAGGACTTAACTGTCCAGGGGTCATTTACCTTTTTCCTAAAATACTCTGTGATCCTCTAATGAATGATATAATTAATTAATTAATTAAATTTTAATAATAATAATAATAATAATAGCCTGTAGTCAATGCTCACATCTCTTATTCCTCCTCTTGGAAAGAAAGCACTTATTTATTTCAAGATAATAAACTTTATTTTTATTTCTTGAGTTGGCAGCACACTCTTTTCAGCACCTGCTTGCATGCTGTGGCTCTGTGAGACTATTTTTAACCAAAGGATGGGTGTCGGAAAGGCACAGAGCTTAATTTAGAGACTGGTTTTGGAAAGCTTGAAGTATTGTCTTTACCAGTTCAGGGAATTAATGAAAAAGAGAAAAGAGAGCAACTTAATACTGAAAGATATGCAAAGGAAAGCAGCATTTGGGATTTGTTTAAGGCTGTTTGTCTCTCTCCCCCTGTACCCCTGGAGTCCATAGGTGGCTGAAACCTGAAGAAGGTGAGGTTAGGGAATGAGGAAAGAATGGACTGGCAACCAGATTGCTTGCAGGCCAGATTCCTAATGAGAGGCTTCATAAGCATATTTCCCACTTACGTATAACACCTGCAAAATACTTCAGGCACTAAATAAAAACATTTGCCCTGCTGTTTTTGTCACATTTCTCCATATTTGTTTTAAGTAAATTATCTTGTTTTCTTATATTTTAGATCTTATTCAGTGCACAAATGAGATGAATGTGAATATTCCACAGCTGGCAGACACACTTTTTGAGAGGACAGCAAACAGTAGCTGGGTAGTAGTGTTCAAAGCTCTAATTACAACACACCACCTCATGATGTATGGAAATGAGGTAAGACAGTAGTCAATTTGCCATAGAAAAATGTGTTTAATGGTAGGAAAACATTCAGATGTAAAGTGCTGGTGATCTCTGAAATGATGGTGAGAGAGAACAATTAAAAAATACAAATTGGAATTGTCTATCCTGTCCCCTCATCTGTAAGTAAGAAAGTAATAAAAGCCTGAGCTTAGCAATACCCCTCCCCCCCGCCTTTAAAATACTCAAATTGGTAAATTAGTGAGTGTATTAAATGAATGAATTGTCAATATTGGTATAGCTTTTCATTTCTGTGGGAGAAATTTATACATATACTCAAAGGTGCAGGAACTCTGTTCTGTATCTAGCAGTTGTGGAAACTATGTGTCAGGTTGCATTTGGCTAGATTAGAAATATTCCTACAGAAGTCTGAATCAGAAATGAATTTAATACACATCTTATTTTAACCACATATATACCTACACACATTGGGGTGAATTTGAACAATAAGCTTTTCTACAACCATCTCACTCTTCACAGAATTGTATAGGAACTGTTTTTGGAGAATAAGCTTGGAGCTTTTTCATTCATTACTTAGCCCTTGAAATTCTATTCATGGTGGAATCAGGAGCTGGCCTTGGTCTCATTTGCTCCAATCAACTCCCCTAAATTTCTTCTCGCAATAAAATAAGAAGTGCATGAGTAGATCCCACTTCAATTTGAAAAACCGAATTTCCTTGAAATTACAGGGTATAACTTGCTTTCTAGTGGATTCAGTCTCATGGGATTGGGCAGATGCAGCAATCAAATAAGCACAGACCTCCCAAGTATGGTTGATAACTCCTGTCAGTGGTAAGAGGGAGCAGGGTGCATTCTCTATCTCACGGCTGGAACAATCCCAAGGGACAATGAGTGAATGAGTGAATAGTTCCTTAGTCATGTCATCTTGCTGTAAATGTGATGAGCGTTGAAGGTGTTGGCAATGGGGGAGGAGGAGAATGTATTTGTCTGTAGTTTATACTACCTTCATTTCCTTATTCCATGTAGGTGGAGAGTTTGCATGTGTGTCACTAAAGAATAGCCTCAGAACCGTGTTTGTATCTTTTCATAACCCTGCTGTGATGTGGGCCACACATAAATGAATTTTATGCAAAGGTGTAATGTGTAACAAGTTCTGCTGCCGTTATCCTTTCTTCACATCAGAGTTTGCACAACATGGTGGCTGTCAATTGTGTTACACATTGGCCCTTGTTGCATAACTCTGTTCCAATTCTGGCTCTCCTGAGCAGTGATTGAAAAAATCAGGCTTGATAGTAGATCTAATTTGCTTGTCTTAGTATTAGATTTCCCTCCCGCTTTTAGATATTCCTTATACAGCTGCTTAGAAACTAGTTTCTTTAACACGGTTATGTCTATTGGGGGGGGGAAATAAATGAAGTAATCTGGAATCTTAATTCTTTCTCAAACAGCGTTTTATCCAATACTTGGCATCTCGAAATACCCTGTTTAATCTCAACAACTATCTGGATAAAAGTGCCATGCAGGGTAAGAATTTTTTACTTTTCTATTCTGAGGCAGGTTGCAATTTGCACAGTAACTTCTATGGGCAAAGGAATGTTAGAAATTCACTCATCTTAAATGAACCCGTTAATGTATCCAAATTGTGTTGGAGAGGCATGCTATTTTATTTATTTACGTTTGCATCCAGCTGTATTCTGCAGTTTCATTCATTGGCTCTAGTAGACCAGTAGTTCAGTCCAGGATTTGTAAGTATGGAAGTCCCACTGACTTTAGTTAACTTCACAACAGAGTAAGTATCTAGGAGTGTAGCCATAGAATATTTGTGATATGTTTTGTATTGGGAAACAAATAAATTAATATGAGCATTTATACTAGCTACAATTGCATAAAGTTTCATCATAAACCTGACATTCACCTCAGAATTATATCTGCTTAGGGATAAGATGCATATTTCTGATTGGCTCTCTGTACATCTTCATGGTTACTAAGTAAGATAACTTATCTGAAGGTTGAGGCTATTATCCAAGTATATTTATTTATCTGTAAGTCTTGTTGGAGCAAGGTTGGACTTACTTCCAAGTAAACATGGATAGGATCAGTTTTGTAAGCATCCAGGATTTTCCAGAAAGCAATATTTTACTGGGTAAAATATTGGCCTTGTTTGCACTAAACCATGATTTGTTGCATTAGCCACGATTTGTATTGCAGCCAACACAGCTTGATATCCTACATGACTCGATGGTGCTATAAAGTGTTACAGCCTTACGATATCACTAACCAACATCAGCAGCAGGACAGAGGAACTCTCCTCTCAGTTCTTGGATTGCTCTCAGTGCACCACGAAGTTTCCCTCCCTTCCACAGTGCATTCACCTTTTCTTAACCCTGCAACCCCTCTCCCTTATTATTATTTTATTAAGCTCCAGGAAATGTGCCTTATTAGATAAGGGACATGTGAATACTTATCCCATGGCACAATGAACTGCTCTAGGGAATTTATCCTCAAACACCTTTCTCTCTTGTCTCCATGAATTTCCAAACTTTTAGGGAAGGAAGGAGGCAAAAGGAGACATTCACCATTGATGTGTGTTAGCTGCCAATTCTAAGCTGTGTTTATAACATGTGCTCAAGGAGAAAGGTGTGAAATTGAAATATGAAGTTACTTCAAAGCAAAATAGGCAGGCATGAAAGGGGAAACTTGTTGGGAAGGAACAGGACAGGGAGGAAACCTCCTGCCATGCAAAGTGTGTGAATAGAGGGTAGGTTTTGGAAAGTGGCAGCTGAGAGTTGCTTAGTCTTGGGAGCAGTTTCCTTTTACAGCCACCCTTGCCTTGCACCTCTGTTGCCAAGTAAGTGGCCAGAATTCAGCACTAAAACAAACTAGTAGTTAGTCGGGATGCCAGGTTTTGAAACAACAAGAAACTACAGTTAGCACACATTGGCATTCAAACCCTAGCTTGTCAGAAACAAGCAAAACATCATTAGTTCTCAGGATGGGTTGGATATTCAGACAGACCACAATTAGTTAAACACCTCTGGCTCTCCAGGTGTTGTTGGACTGCACATCCAATTACCCCTGACTATTGGCCATATTGCTTGGGGCTGTTGGGAGATGGAAACCATGCACACATGGATGGTCATAGCTGAAATAGTCATGGCTTAGTGTTGCATGCAGGTATCACTGTTGTTTCTCCATTAGTTAAAATGTAAATCTACCATATTTTTGGCTGCTTAGTAGAGTTCTAAATATTCAAAACATGAGAAATAAACACACTGCAGAACTTGTGTTGTTTGTTGTTTGACTTCAAGGTTATTTATGGGGGATTCTGTCATCCTTATGATACATAGAATTGCCCACTCCTGGATCATGGCAGCTCTTGTTTGTCCCAGGGGCAGAACACCCACTGGGATATAGCAACCTGGTCTAGAGTAGACAGTTGTTTGAGGCTTCATAAACCATGGGTTATGATCTCAACTTGGTTTTCAAACCAACATGTGGCCAGAATTGCCTATTTTGAATGTAGTGGGACTTGATGCAAGCTTAGTAGATCCTTTGCATCTTGGCCCTGGCACTCACTTCTGGCACCATACCCATGACTTTTGAAGCCTCTAAACTGAATCAGAACAGTATGCGATTTATGTGTCTTTGGAAGAGAGAACCAAAGGAAAATAATGGTGTCCCCCCCCCCCCGATGCTAGATAACCTTCCCCCTGGTTCTTTTACATGAATTATGTTTCTTTTTGATAGATGTTCATTAACTGCAGACTTCAACATGTATATAATTTAGATTTCCTTTTAAACCAGTTTTTGTTGTTGTTTCAATTTCAATCATAGTCTACCTCAGAAACAAAGAATCTAAATTTAAAAATTAATTTTTATCAACCCTGGTAAAATGGCTTTCTGATAGTGCAGATTGTTAAAATATTAGTTTATTGGTGAAATACAAAACTTTTATAAAATCTTGTGTGAACCACATAAACTTGTGTTAACCACACATAAACTTATTTTTCAATGAAGGCTGTTAGAGAGTTTCACTGGTTCAAAATGTGTTGGTTTTTATTAATTTCATGAGGCAGTATTCAGAGAAACTATACCAACTTATCAGTGCTGGGAGCATGATCACTATACTACTACAGTGGTACCTTGGGTTAAGTACTTAATTGGTTCCAGGGTACCATTCGCACCCCGAAAAGTACTTAATCCTAGTGGCGATAGCGTGCATGTGCGAAGCGCTAATAGAGCGCTTCTGTGCATGCGCAAAGCGCACAGATTGCTTCTGCTCATGTGCGCGTGGCGGAACCCAGAAGTAAACACTTCTGGGTCTGCAGAGTACTTAAACTGAAAGTACTCAAACTGAAGCATACTTAACCCAAGGTATGACTGTGGTTTCAAATGTGTGTGAAAAAACTTTTGGAGCGTAATTCACACTGAGTAAAAAGTGATAAGAGTACTAAAATAATGAAAAGTCTAATGGAATAGCATTTCATTTCCAGGCTATGATATGTCTACCTTCATCAGACGATACAGCAGATACTTGAATGAAAAAGCACTTTCTTACAGACTTGTAGCAGTTGATTTCACCAAAATGAAAAGAGGGTAAGAATTCCATTTATTTTTATGCTCTTCTAGTGACTGGATGGGCGTCAAAGTGTTTGAGAAAACAAAATTGTCAAAACAGAGTTTGGAAATTTGTGCAAAAAATCATGTTCTGATGTGAAATTTGAAATATGCAGTGGTGGAAAAATTCAACTTTTGGAGTATTGAATCTGACAGTACATAAAATGGTCAGTGGCATTGTTGCTGTTGCAACAGCTTACATAAACCTTTAGGTATCAGTTTGAACCTTTTGGGAGGTCAGAATATTCCTTAAAGTATTTTATATGGAATGATTTGATGCAGAACTTTGAAAAATACTGTTCTATGTATGTTACTCAAAAGTCCCATTGATTTCAGTGGGCAGCAGTAGAGTCCTTTGTTTGATATAATCTGTAGTGCTGACATCGGGTGCCATAATAGTGTGTTCTATGATTGTATCTGTCTGCTTTATTTTCTGTTTTATTTTGAAGGATTGATGGTGTGATGAGAACAATGAATACTGAAAAACTTCTGAAAACACTCCCAATTATTCAGAATCAACTAGATGCACTTCTCGATTTTGATGTAAGCACTGTAGCTTATTTATTACTACAATCCATGATAAACTTTATGGAGGGTGAAAAATGTGTTGTGAATTCACTTTCTGGTGATTTGACTTATAAAATCTCTTTGCTTTCTACGCAGGCAAACCCAAATGAACTAACGAATGGTGTAATAAATGCTGCTTTCATGCTCCTCTTTAAGGATTCCATTAGACTTTTTGCAGCCTATAATGAGGGGATCATTAACTTGTTAGGTATGTGAAACAACACACAACAATTGTTTAAACATTTACCAGTGGAGACCTGTATAAATATGCAGATGTGGTTTTGTTTGTAATACCTTCCATGTTAATTTCTCCCTTCACTCCCTTGTGTTCTTTCCCATGTGTTTCTCTCTCTCTTCCCTTCCCCCCTCATTGAACTTGCACATATTAATCCTAAATTTTGCTGATTCACACATCATAGTAAGCCAAATCTCCTTGTTTATTTCTCCTGGCTCCAGGCAGGGCAGAGTGAAGTGTGAGCAATTGAGCAATGTTGCTCATTTGCAACAATCCATGGTTAATTTCTTGCTGTGGCTTACCAAGACATGCAGGCCAGCCCATTCACTACTTTTATACTTACACCATGTTCAAATAGTTTCTCTTAAACACGTGCACATACCGGTAGCTAACGGATGACCAACACCTTAATAGTCCTGCCTATTATCTCTTCTATTGCACTCCTTCACATAACAGTACACATAATTCTAGTGGGCCAGAAATTTATTTTATTTTTAAACTACTAGGCAGCTGAAGTGTTCATAGGCATAGCTTAACACTTCAGTGCTAAGCCAATGTCTAGGGAAGACTCATTTCACCCTGCAGAATTCAATAGCTGGTCTCTATTGTCTTTTCTTTTGTTGTGTTTATCTGATTTTAAAGGGTAGTGGTGGCTGGAGTAACTTGGCAAAGCACTTAAAGCTTTTGTGTGTGTGTGTGCTCTCATTTTATGCTCCAATGATGGCCATGGTAATATGTAAAAGTTATTGGGTGTGATGACAGCAAGAGTGCATGCTTATGCTCAGAAAGTACTTTAGATATGTTTTTATTATTTTCAGAGCAGTTAAGGCTTTGATTGATGTTTTGATTGTTTGGAAGATATGGAAGCTTGTTTGTCAGTGTTTGAATATGATTGGCTTACTAAATAGGTTCCTAAACAAATTTAATGTGTGTGCAGTAAACCAGAAGATTGTAGGCCTCTTCCGAGACTCAGACTAGCAATAGATTTTGATCAGTGTATTCATCTACAGCTGCAGATATATCTTTTCAGCTGACCTTCAGTTCTTCGGGCTTTACAATCCCTGCTTCTGTCAGTGAAGTTCTTGTGAAGGGCACTTGTAGAATAAACTTAACTGTTATTGGTGTATTCATTTTATGGTCTTGGCTAAAACTGCTGTTAAATAAAGTTGAAATCAATTAGTGACATCTTCAAATAGTAAAGCATCAAACCTAGCCTTTTTAAGTCTAACATACCACTTTATTATTAATAATATTATGTTACTCTTCTTTTATTTACACCCAATTTTTTCTTTGAATTTCATGCTTCAGAAAAGTATTTTGATATGAAGAAGAACCAGTGCAAAGAAGGTCTGGATATTTACAAAAAATTCTTAGCCAGAATGACCAAATTGTCAGAATTCCTCAAAGTGGCAGAGGTAAATAAATCCAGTAGCATTAGTAGTATTTCATTTAGCTCTCTGGACTGGTACAGTAATAAGTGCTTATGATCACAATTTCATGCAAGTTATATATGTTGCTGAATGTAAACATCACTTAAACTATGTACATTTAAGGGTATATTTTGAAAGCTGTTTCTATTTTTATCAACTAAGAAATGCCCGTTGAACAAAGGTTGTGGTTTTTAAAAATCTATCTATTGAATATATTTTCTCCAAAGTTCTGACAAGCTATTTATTACTATTTATGGTAACTGAAATACATAAAATCTTAAGAAATACCTTTCAGGATCTCCATATGAAATTTAGTTTAGAAGTCGCATTTAGAGTTGTACCAGTTCAGAAAGCTCTCCATGTCCTCCCTGTTCCCTTAGCTTTTATGTAGACATTCAGATCCACAGTTCTTTCTTTTCATTGCCACTGCATGTAGTAATGTACATTTTTTTCCCTTTTTTGTGAACCCAGCAAGTTGGAATTGATCAGGGTGACATTCCAGATCTTACTCAGGTCAGTGTACATTTCATATTAATTTAACCCCCAAGTCCTGTGTCCTTTTGTGATTTTAATAGTTAGTGTTCCATTCTATACATTCTGAGAATTCATTTTCTTCCATATATATTATATATGGAAATACATGCCATTTTTCCTGTAACCTGTTTTGCTTCATATAGGTAATGTGCTCAGTAAAAAGTATGGTAATGCTTTTGTTTTTCCTGTGCTGTTTTGGAGAATATTATTACTAGAAATTTTGAGGGTTTATTTAAAAACACCACCACCACCCTTAAAACACTTGGGGTAGGATACCTAAACCTGGTGCTTTGTTTTAATCAGCAATTTCCACAAATTGAGCAAGTGGGGCAGTATTGTTACTTCACTTGCTAAACAGCTTTTCTCAGCTTTTCAGCTTGTGCTTGGCTCAAGATCCTTTTGTTTTTTTTTAAGGCAGAGAGTAAAATCTCTCTGGAGAGATTTGTGCTCATCAGAGTAGACAATACTGGGCAACATAGTCAAATAGTCTGACTTAGTATAAAGCAGCTTCCTATGTTCCTGTGTGTTTCAGAGATTTTTTAAAAATGTAATGGACAGCCAGGGAGGGAGTTGGCCGCTCAAATAAAAAGTAGAAAATGGAGGCCTCTAAAGTTGTCCTTTGGTGCTGACATAGGTACCGGTATGAACTCCTGGTTATGGAAACTATATAGTTTCTTCTATGAGGTTTGCTGGTGCTCATACACCAGGCATATTATTCAGAAGTTGCAGCCACAGCTACAAAGACTTGATGAGGCCTATAGCTCAGTGGCAGAGCAAACTTTATCTGAAAATGGCCCAAGATTCAATCTCCAGGATCTCTAGTTATAGGATACAGTTAAGAAAGCTAGGCAAGAATTTAACTTAAAGAGTTTAGAGAGCTATAACACTGGACTACACAAAACAACGGTCTGATTCAATGTAAAATAGCGCCACGTGTTCACATAACGGGGTGTGTGTGTACAGAATTAATTCATGTAGGACAGCTCCACAAAGTGAAAAATTCTTGCTAGCCAGCTCAGGATCTGATAGTTCACATGCTGCCGATGTTACAACATTGCACCAAATGGTTCCATAGATCCCTCTTAATGTTCATGGATCTTTCCATTTGCTGGCGCCATGCCATGTGCTTCTGTTTCTTTTCTTGTCCCAAATAGGCATTGCCTTTTGTACCTACTTGCGCATGTCACCCATCTGTCCCCTTATTTTTATTGTTGCCTTTACAGTTGCTTAACTCCTGTCTGTTTCTGTCTTCCCAATCCAATGGGACAGCCCCCACAATGTGTCAATTGCCTTGTCAGCCCTTCTGACTTCTTGACTGTTCTAATGACTAGGGTGCCTAGTAAAGGCAAGGTACTCCTTTTGACGGCATGCCCCTGAAGTGGGTCCCTTCTTTAAAATGTTGTGTGTGTGTGTGTGTGTGTGTCCCACATTTTGGGGGCGTCACACCATTAATACCCCACTGAAGTAATGGCTTCAGACTTCTGTAGTTGAATCTTAATCTGACAAACTGGGAGCAAAACTAGGACTATTGTGTTTGTGTGGAGCCCTGCTGAATAATGCAGGCTATAGAAGCGTGGAGAGGGCTTTGTTTTTTTGTTTTTAATGCAAACATGGACAAAGAAAAACAATGGGTGATATCCAATGTTAAGAGCAGACACCGTGAAATCAATGCAGATACACCCCACTCTTTGGGCAAACTTCACTAATTTATTTCAGTGGGAATGAAGTGCAACCACCTTAGTGTGCATCCAGCCTTAGTATGCATCCAGGAGATGTTGAATTGATTTACCGACTCTCTTTCAAGCAGTTAACATGACACCCCTTGTGAATCAAAGCTAAAGTGGTGCACAATACAGGAATCTTCATTAATACATTGTCTAATCCTTTGGAACAACTTTTGCAAGTTTGCTCTTTAGAACTATTACCTTGGCATAATAGTTGTTTTCTTTGACTTTGGGAGGCTTAGTTTGAGCCCTTGCAGAACAGCCAATTTTTTTTCTGTAAATATCAGTCATGTTTTGGAGAAAAGCAATCCACTCCATTTACCTGTGTGTGAGCATCCAGTAAAACAAAATGACAGCTTATGGAGCTTATGGAGCTGAGCCGTTTTAAAATGAATTCAGCATTCTTCAGTTGTGCACATCATGTGCTCTTGTTTCTGATCATTTTGTCTACTGTAGAAGTTAATGAGCTGTGTGCTGGTGAATCTTTATTACAAGTAAATGTAAGGAACGTTTCACTCCGGTGTAGACTCCAGCATACCAACATAATTAAAACAGCAGAGAGCATTATTGGCTGCTCACTCACCACCTTAGAACAAATTTACACCCCCAGGTGCCATAGAAAAGCACTAGATATATCAAGAGATCCAACGCACCCTGGTCACCATTTCTTTCAGCTCCTGCCATCGGGACGGAGATATAGAACAATGCAGGCAAGAACGAGCCGTCTCAGGAACAGTTTCTTCTCTAGAGCAATTTTGGCCTTAAATGGAAAGCCCAGACTTTGAAGTCATCTTATTTTACTTGTTATTTTGTAGTATATTTACTGTTTTTAATTAGCTTTTTGTAATTTTGGATTATGCGGAATGCTTTATCTGAGTGGATGTAGCAACCGAGTAATTTCGTTGTTCCCGCAAGGGGACAATGACAATAAAGATATCTTATCTTATCTTATCTTATCTTATAATAAACTGAAAACTTTACTGTGGAATTGTCAGGGCTAACAGATTTCACCTCGAGAACTGGTATTGCTGAGGTGTTCCTACAGTTCTCTGGAATAGTTCCTGAAAACAACTCATCTGGAAGATGGTGACAGAAATGTTATAACAAGCCTCCTGCCTAAATTTTAAAAAACAACAACCAGGAGAGGGTTCCATGCTCACAGAGAGAGCAATGTTTTGCCTGCAGAAGTACCCTGGAAGCTCAAAATAAAAAGGACCGTATAGGAGATAATGGGAAAGATTTCTGCCTTTGGTCCTGGCAAGCTGTTGCCAGTCAGAATCAGCAGTGTTGGGTCTTATTGGCAAGTTGTCTGACCTGATGTAAGGCAGCCACTGTTCATTTCGCTCAGTTATGAGATTATGGTGGAAAGTAGATGTGGAGGCTTTGAGGCCATTGTCCTTCCTCTCTATGTATGTACCATACATAAAAGTAATTTCTTTTGTATTTGGAGTGGAAAAATGTAAAGAAGAAGTAGTAGTTTGCATTCCTGCATACATTTGATAAGAATTTTCACTTTAGGCTCCCAGCAGTCTGCTTGAAGCTTTGGAGCAGCATCTGGCTTCACTGGAAGGGAAGAAGACAAAGGAGGTTTCAGCTGCTAGCAGGTAAATAGGCAGGCGGACTGCAACCAGAGCATTGATTATTGGTATATTGGAGTGTTGAAGTATAGTATGTTCTCATCTCTTTTATAGTCTTGTTTTTTATGACTTCAATGTAATGTAGCAGAATTGTTTCTTCTCAAATAGTAAGGGCAAAAGTGGGTGATAACACCAAAGCAATAATGCAAAGCAGGCTGTTAAGTTGCACAGAAGATTTATTGAATTGTAGAACTATCCCAAAGCATCTCCTGCTATCACCTGCCTTTAAGAATGGGTGGATGGAATTATGGGGTGAAATGGGAAAAATAATTCATTTTTCCCACACTCCCTGAAAAAACACACAAAAAGAACCTAGTGAATTCCTCAGTTCTCCACCTAAATGACTTAGTACTGTCTACATGCATATGGCCATCTTGGTAGCTGTCTCACACATGTGGAATTCCCCTCCCTTTGAGATCTGTCTTATCTCTTGCAAGCACTCTAAAAATCTTTATTTGGATTTACTTTGGATTATCAGACAAACTAGATCATTTTTCATTGCGAAGTATACTCTAAACAGCGGTACCCAAACGACCATGGACCACTTGAGAATGCTGATGGGCTCAGTGGATTATCTAATAATTTTTCTGCCATTTGTAACAATTGTAATATGTTGTGCTTATTTTATTGTAATTTGTTGTATTTTGTAATCCAGTTCAAGTGCATAAAAAAGCATGGTAAACATGGATACTTTGAGATATCATGTTTCCCACTCATTTACTTGGATTTAAGTCCCTCTCAGTTAAGTGAGATTTCTTCCCATAGGATCCCAGATGTTATGCCCTTTTATCATTCTTTGCCAGGTTAATTTGGAGAAGACTAATGTTGTAGTGTTCTGAATTCTGTCCTGTTTCCCCCTTCCTCGTGAACTATCTAGGTGATGCTTGAAGCTTCCTTCAAGTTCAAAGATGTTAAATATGTGGTCCTTTTCCTTTAAATTTTCAGAGCAAGCACCCTATCCAGTGCCGTTTCTACACTTGCCAACACAGGAATGTCCTTCACTAAAATGGACGAAAGAGAGAAACAGCAGGCATTGGAGGAGGAGCAAGCTAGACTTCAAGCACTGAAGGTACTGCTTCTGGTTTTGTTGGACATGCAGAGTCAGAAAATGTGTAAGCTAGTTTGGCAGCTGCACTTCACAAACCCTTGTAAAAAGTAACTTGGCTCTGTGTCTTGTTAAAGTGAGGTAGGGGTGTGTGTGTGTGTGTGTGTGTGTGTGTGTGTGTGTGTGTGTGTGTGTGAAAGAGTGCTTTGAGTGTTTTTGGAATGGCCATATGCTGCAGCCTTAGCTTCATCTTGATCACAGCATCAAATCTGTGACCTATTTTTAAAAATCTGTAAATCTTGGATTCACAGATCAAGCCAAAGCTGAGCACTTCCATGTCTCACTGAGCTTGATGTGGAAAGAGCCAACCAAATTCTTCATGAAATCAATGTGATTTAAAAGTGATTAGCTTTGGCTGGATCATGGCCTTAACTCATGAACAGGACAGTCTCACTGATTTTCATGACAGTGGAGTATGGTTGGATTACATCATAACACTCTGTAGAATGGTGACGTGGATTAACTTCGCAAGATAGTTAAGTTTCATTGTTGGTGTACTTGCATTCTGAAAAACTCACATAATGTAAAATTTGAATTATCTTGCACAACTCTTTTAGGAACAGCGATTGAGAGAGATTTCTGTGGTGTCAAATTCAACTTCTACATCTGCCTCTCCAAGCACTTTATCAGGGAAGAGTGTAAACACCAACTCTGCACCTGTTGACCTATTTGCAACACCTGCTCCAACCACCAATAGGTGAGGAATATTTCAATATCGGGTACAAATAATCTAGAGTCAGAACTTTAATTATTCATATTATGTTACTGGAACACATTCCCAAGTGGAAACTCAGAATGCTTTGTGGGAATTGAAGAGAACAGGCACTTTTGCATAAAGGTTTTAGACTCTCATTCATTGTTTTACTGAAGAGAAACTTGACTAAGTTCCTTTGTTAAAAAAGGAATTGTAACCTTTCTCCTTCCCTTTTACAATAATCTTTGTAAGCAATTAATTGAAACATTAGGATTGAATACTGAACGTCAAGAAACATTAGGATTGAATACTGAACGTCAAGATTTATACAGTCATTTTTAGATATATAACATAGAAGTGAAGCCAGCAAGAAAAAAATGTACAAGAAGTTGCTCAAATCTGACTTTGCAATGAGAAATGAATGTATGAGATCAGGAATCAAAGGTTGAACATAGTGCTGTCCAAACCTCTAGCCTTAAATTAATATGGCATTCCTCCGTGCATTAATAATGACCCCACCCAGTCAATAACTGGATTGTAGACTTTTTCCAATTTAGCAGTCATATCATGCTTATCCTGCAGTTCCAAGCAGTTGACAATCAACAGCCACAAGAACAATAAATAAAACCAATATAAAAGCCACATAAAATTTCCACCTTAAAGTGTTACAAACCAGCAGCAGGAGAACAAACATTAAAACCAATTGAAGATTAAAATAGTCAAATAAAACCAGGCCAGATGCTGAAGGCCTTCCTTCACCATTTATTGGAAGGCCTATAAAGAGGAGTCCAAACAAGCCTACAGAATCTTCTGCAGCACAAGCCTGGCATTGACAGTATTGTTGGGGTGGCAGTGGGTTTAATACTTGTTTTACTGTTGTAAACAAAATCTATCTTGGAGAGTAAGATTCTTGGAGGATCTCATCAAATCAAATTTGTGTTGTAAAGTAAAATTTCAAGTTATTTCTCTCATGTCAGTGGATGTATATGCAAGCATTTCTTGCTTAAGTATGTCATTTATAGCTGACAACCTTCTTGGAACTTTCAGCATGCCCAACCTTTCTACTGATCTCTTTGATCTCCAACCTGCATTTGTTCCAACGGTACAGAGTACTCCAGCCATAGCAACATCAGCAGGCAATGCCTGGGGAGGTAAGTTTACTGCTGTGGTTAAACAAAACATTTACAGTCCTTGGAATTAATTGTCTTTACCCTTTCAGATTGTCATACATTCCTGAATGCACAGCTAATCTTATGTTGCCATGTAAACTAGTTACCTTTATTAATAGCTGTGGAATAGAAACATGTAATGATAACAGCAGCTATTATTGTACTCCAAAATTATTGCTGTTTTTTTCTTTCAAGGAATGTGTCAGTTTATCTTTGTTTTCTTTCCAGTTTTATTAGATACATAAGCATCTGCAAATTTTGTCTGCTGAGGGTACATTACATAGGGTGTAACACAGGCCCATGCAGAGCTTGTCTAAAGCCAAGGATAGGAGCGTTGTTAGAATAAAGTTTTAAAGTCAAACAAAAAAAAGCAGTTATTCCCTGGCAGAGCCCCCCGAGGCCTAGGGCAGGTGCACCCGGCTGTTCCCCCCCCCCACTGCCACATGGGCCTGGTGTAACATCTTCTCTGTATCTCCTGGTGTGTGTTCTGAACTGTTAGGTCATTGTGAACCAGTTTTCCATAGTAAATGAAACATGTAATAGGAGCAGAGAACATAACAGAACGTTTGTGGTCTGTGGGTATTTGTAACCGTTCCACTTTGCATTTCTGAGTTCTACATCCAAAACCTTAGCTGCTGTCAACTTGAGGTAGGAAGTTTGGTCTTCATGGAGTTGCCTTTCTGGCCAACATGTTCCTTGCTTCTGGGGGCAGGTGGTTAAGCTGTCCACTTGTTAACTTTTCTCATAAGCAGAGTGACCTGTAGGGTTTTCTGGCACTACATTTTCCTTCCCCAAACCTCTGGCTCAGAGGTGTATGATGCACAAGAGAGGATATCTGTGAGCACAAGTCTGTGACATGATCTTACTGTGCCTATAGTTGAGGGTGGGAAGTAGCTTCTCAACAACCAGTTTGGACTGTATCTGTGCCATAACCGAATTTTCTATATGTTGAGGACATAACTATTTTGTGAGCAAGTCAGTGAGGCTCAAGTAGAAATAGCAACTGCTTGGTTTAAAGACCTGGAAGTGTATTCTGGTGTAATATATGTTTCCTGCTCCCAAATGATTGTGCCCTTTTGTATGAAAGACAAAACTGGTATGAATTTCATTCATTTGGGTGAGCAGACCAATGAGAAACAGCCTTACACAAAACCGTGTTAAGTACTTACCATCCTGCTTCTGTGAACACCCCATGTTGTTCAGTGTGTCTTCTCTCTTGAGTACTACTTGTGTTCTAGTTTTACTTCTTTCCCTTTCTTTCAACCTAATGCTGTATCTGAAAGGAACTTTCTCATCCACAAATGGTTGTGTTGGGTCTCCACCCCACCTGGACCTCTTTGATATGAAGCCAGTTGAAGAAGCTGTAAAAAGTACCACCCCTTTTGTGACATCCACCTTTACATCCAAACAAACAGTGGAACTGTTTAGTGGTAAAACATCCTCTATTCCCCCCCCCAAATATACATTATTATAATGATTCTAATATTTCTAATTGTATTAATTCTTAGTTTCTACCTTAATTTTCTTAGTTTCAACTCAAAACTACATTACAACTGCTAATTATTAGTCATATAACTGTGACAATTTTAATTAAGAATCAAAATTGTGCACTTTAAATATGCAAAATTGCATGTGTTACTTTTGACATGTTCATGACCATAACTTTTTTATTTTTTTAAAAAAAGTATGTGTGTGTGTGTGTGTGTGTGTGTGTATGTGTGTATATATATATATATATATATGTATGTATGTATGTATGTATGAGATTGGGTTTCCAAAGTTCTATAATTCACTAGATGCCCCTTCTTAAATCTGGTGTCTGCTTTGTTCCTTTCTTTCTCTATACTACCCTGTACTTTTCTTATAAATGGTTACATAACATCAGCCTCTTAGAATAGCAGAACTATTTAATGACAACAGTACCAATATTTTTTATTATCATTTGTAGGATATTCCCTTAATTCGGTGCCACAGAATACTGCCTCTTCAACAGTCAGTGTGGATTTTGATGCTGTATTTGGTGGCAAATCAGCAGTACAAGAATTTAGAACTGCAACAGGTAAAGCTATTTAATGTGTTTCAAATTTCTGCATTTTATAAAGCCAGCAGCTATCTTTATTTGTCTAGTTATATAGGTCATTGGATTCAATATTTGCCTTTTTATCAGATAATTATTTTATATAATGTCAGTCTGTAAAACACTGCTTTCCAGAATGCATGGAAGGCAGAGCACCAATACTTCACATGTATGGACAGCTAGTAGCTAAGGAGTGGGGAGCAAATGAATAAACCTGCCTGGCAAATTTCCTCCTTGTCATTTACTGCTCAGCCATAACTTTTATCTGTATGTTTCCTTTCCTTGAACATGCATGAATAGCTTTTCCTCAGAGTCCTGGGCTGCTAAATGTTGTTGGCATTTCCATTAGGCTGGGGAGACCTGTGGCCCTCAAGATATTGCTGATCTACATCTTCCATTGTCCCTGACCATTGGCCATTCTGGCTGGGATTGATGGGCATTGGAATCCAAAAACAATTGGAGGGCAGCAGGAATGCCCACTGTTGTATTAGACATTAAAGCTCAGCCACAAGAGGAGGGGAGAATAGTCTTTGCTCTTTTCTACTTGCTAGTTAGTCACTTGCTGACTCACCATGCTGCCTAATCTTTGAGATGAAGTCATACTTTAATTTTGCTTAAATAGTGTGTCAAATGGTTTTATTCACTGGAGGGTGCCTGTCTTTTTAAACTGATGGACTTAAATAATTTAAATTTAAAAATTCTAAGCTCCTTAGAATGTTTCTGATTAAATTGTCTTTTAGAAAAAAGTTACCTGCCCCAAACTACAAGTGCTTAGTTCTGTTTCCGCTACTCTAATACCCATTGTGATTGTCCTTTTCTTTTTCTGGTATATTTCAATGTGGCGTTCCGGATCATGGATTTCAATGGGTAAGTTTATAAAGTGATTGTAAGTTTAAGGCTGCAATCCCATGCATGCTTAACCTGGGAGTGAGCCCCATTGAATAGCACAGGATTCTGTTCTCTGTAAACATGAATAAGTTTGTGCTGCCCCTGGTCTCTGCCCTTAAGCGTAACCCAGGAAGTAGAATCCAGGGCTTTAGGGTTCTCTGAAAGGCAGCTTCTTACTCATAGCAATGATTTTACATAGAAAGGCCACCTGGGAATTTATAGGTTGTGAGCAGGAAACTGCTCCTCAATGAGCACCTGTAAAGGCGTTCGTGCAGAGATTAGTCTGATTGTTGTACAGGCCAAAAATGCTTCTCTTACCTTCTTCAAATGCACGTGCTTCCAGAGTTTTCTGGGCACTCAGTATTGTGTTCAAGTGCAAGGGAGGGAATGAATTTGATTGTAAAAGAATACATGCCCAGATCAGAACCCTCAATTGAAATGGATGTAGAGCTATGTTAGATTGCAGAGGACAAAACTCAACTCCTGCGACTATAGGAATGCATTGTCTTTAAGCAGGCATCCCCAAACTTCGGCCCTCCAGATGTTTTGGACTACAATTCCCATCTTCCCCGACCACTAGTCCTGTTAGCTAGGGGTCATGGGAGTTGTAGGCGAAAACATCTGGAGGGCCACAGTCTGGGGATGCCTGTCTTAAAGCATACTGGAACATAAGATGAGCCCTGTTTAATCAGATCAGAGACCTATTTAGAGACCCAGATCAGAAAACCCAGGCAGGCATTCAGGATGGGGTTGCACTTCCTCGGAAGTAGCACATCCACAGCTTGGGCCTGCTC
Organism: Zootoca vivipara; assembly: GCF_963506605.1. Taxonomy (NCBI): domain Eukaryota; kingdom Metazoa; phylum Chordata; class Lepidosauria; order Squamata; family Lacertidae; genus Zootoca; species Zootoca vivipara. Next base: position 24,747,896 of record NC_083294.1, read on the forward strand.
CTAGATTCAACACTGTCACTGGAAGCTCAGGTGACTTCTGTGGCCAGAACCCCTTTTTCCAGCTCTGGGTGTTCTGCCAGCAATGGCCCTGTTTAGACAGAAATGACTTGGCCACTGCACTTTATGCTCTTGTAACTTCCAGATTCAATTACTGTGATGTGGTCTATGTGGGGCTGGCCTTGAAGGCAACTCTAAAACTTCAACTGGTCCCAAATGCAGCAGCCAGATTCTGTTTAGATCTCACATAACTCCTGTTTTAAAACGGCTGCACTGGTTGCTAGTTTGTTCCCAGGTGCTCACAATTAATGAGTAAAGCCCTAAAACACTCAGGCCCTGAATAATTGAAAGACTGCATTCTTCTCTACAGCCCTGTCAGGTGTTAAGATTGGCAGAGGGGCCCTGCTGATTCTATTCCACTGCCCCCAGAAGCTTGGGGTGGAGTGCCTGGGAGAGTGAATTCTCTGTGACAGACCCTAAATTGTGGAACTTGCTCCCCATAGAGATGTGTCTGGTATCTTCATGATATGTTGAAGACATACATCTCTTTACCCTGACTTTTGACACCTGAGTTAAATATATATTTAGTTCCCAACTTATTTCTGTGATTTTAAGTTGCTTGTTTTTAACATTTTGCTTTAATTGTTGAAATCTGCCTTGAGGGTAAAGGATGGGTAATAGTAATAGTCTACCACAGTGTTTCTCAACCTTTTTTGGGCCAAGGCACACTTGTTCCATGAAAAAAATCACGAGGCACACCACCATTAAAAAAGTTTTAAAAAATTAACTCTGTGCCGCCCTATATTGACTATATAATTATGACTGTAAGAAACACTTGCCAATTGCTGTGTTGGTTGCAATCTCCTGTAATAAGGCTTCACAAGCCGCTGATTTCTCTGCCAGCAGAATCCTTTGCTCAGCAAGTTTCAGGTTGAGCTCATCCAGCCAGCTTCTTTAAGTTTGTCTAAAACCACCCTCCCGTGGTGGTGGCTGTTGAGAGCTGCGCTTGCCCCGCGTCGTGACCCGGCCGGCTTCCTTTCCGGCGGGTCAGTGTTGAATATTGGCGGCCGCCAGGCACGTGACAATGCAAATCGCCCTTCTCGTCGCCACACGTCGCGGCACACCAGCCACCGTCTTGCGGCACACTAGTGTGCCGCGGAACAGCGGTTGAGAAACGCTGGTCTACCATCCTGTTCTCACAGTGGCTGACCAGAGTGCAAGAACACACTGCCCATTCTTGCTCCCCAGCAACTGCTTCCAACACTGAATACTTCTCTATAAGAACCACCACTTTCAAGACAAACATTGCCAGGGAAAGGCAAACAGCCAGTCTAATAATAATAATAATAATAATAATAATAATAATAATAATTTATACCCCGCCCATCTGGCCGGGTTCCCCCAGCCACTCTGGGCGGCTTCCAACTAAACATTAAAATACAGAAATCAAACATTAAAAGCTTCCCTAAACAGGGCTGCCTTGTGGTAAGGACCATTACATTGTAATGTTTTAACATGCCTGCAGTTCTTAGCTGTTATATTTGCCTAATTCTAAGAACATGATCCTTGGATTAAAAAACTTTTATTAATCTTTATCATTCCCCTCTTCTGGGGAACTCAGGCCAATGTACATGGCACTCCCCCCTTTGAGGTTGGTTAGTCTGAGAGATGATGAGTGGCTTAAGATCACCCAGGAAGCATAGTGACTGATTAGGTTGCTGTAAGGCTAGAATCGAAACATTGCTATCTAATTTCTTTTAACTGATTATTCTGATAAAATAAACATTGTGACCTCCCCATCTATACCCACCCCCCCTTTTTTGTAAATTTCCTCTTTTTGGTGCTGCTTAGGCAAGTCCATTTCCTGCACTGATGGTTGTGTGGGGGTTTGGGTTTGTGCTTTCTAATTTTACATCTCTAAGAAAGTGCAATTGTCAAACCACTATAAACATAGGAGAAACTGCAGTTATCTTTGTGTGCATTAAAATATTTTGTACACTTTCAAGACTGCTTGAAAATCCAGGGTTTAAGAATTCCTTTTTAAATCTTTGAAGTGTAAATCTTACATTCCAGCAGCGTATTAGAATTTTGTCTAGAATCATTTTTTCCCCAGGAATAATGTGGAGTTTAACCTATATCTTGTCTAATCCTTAAGCTCTTTTGAAATGGAAACTGTACATAAAAGCTAATGCTGGCTAGAATTCAGTTTCCATTGCTCGGTAAATAGTCTGCTTAGGTGGGTATGCACATCCCAGCTTCATCAAAATATACATTCTGACATTTCAGTGAGTATCACAGTATACATGTAGCTCTTATTCCTACATCTGTGGATGTAAGCAGATTATTGCATATACAACTAATTTAACTAGGCGAAAAGGGTGGTGGCATTTTATTGGGAGAAGGAGATTTCTGGGTGGTGGTACCCTTTTATTGCCTTCTGTTACCAGTTGAAATGTTAGCTGCAAACCAATAATACTCTTTTTAAAAAAGATTATCTCCTTTGTACCCAGTCTTTAATTTACAGATGATGTATTGCAACCAACAGTACAAGCTCAAAATCAGAGAGTAGCTTTAATTGGTCAGCACAGTGGGAAGATTTTGGCCAATGACCTTGATTCTTCACTTGCTAATCTGGTTGGAAGTAAGTTTAACACTTTCATTTTTTAGAAAAGGTTTCCCTTTGTTTATTATGAAAGGAATTCTAAATCTTAATTAAATGTTTTTGGGTATTTTATTACAGATCTTGGCTTTGGAGGAACACCATCAAAAAAGTGAGACATATATTTCTAAATTTCACAATTTCTAATTGTTGTTGTTGTTGTTTAGTCGTTTAGTCGTGTCCGACTCTTCGTGACCCCATGGACCATAGCACGCCAGGCACTCCTGTCTTGCACTGCCTCCCGTAGCTTGGTCAAACTCATGTTCGTAGCTTCGAGAACACTGTCCAACCATCTTGTCCTCTGTCGTCCCCTTCTCCTAGTGCCCTCAATCTTTCCCAACATCAGGGTCTTTTCCAAGGATTCTTCTCTTCTCATGAGGTGGCCAAAGTATTGGAGCCTCAGCTTCACGATCTGTCCTTCCAGGGAGCACTCAGGGCTGATTTCCTTAAGAATTGATAGGTTTGATCTTCTAGCAGTCCATGGGACTCTCAAGAGTCTCCTCCAGCACCATAATTCAAAAGCATCAATTCTTCGGCGATCAGCCTTCTTTATGGTCCAGCTCTCACTTCCATACATCACTACTGGGAAAACCATAGCTTTAACTATACGGACCTTCGTCGGCAAGGTGATGTCTCTGCTTTTTAAGATGCTGTCTAGGTTTGTCATTGCTTTTCTCCCAAGAAGCAGGCGTCTTTTAATTTCGTGACTGCTGTCACCATCTGCAGTGATCAAGGAGCCCAAGAAAGTAAAATCTCTCACTGCCTCCATTTCTTCCCCTTCTATTTGCCAGGAGGTGATGGGACCAGTGGCCATGATCTTGGTTTTTTTGATGTTGAGCTTCAGACCATATTTTGCGCTCTCCTCTTTCACCCTCATTAAAAGGTTCTTTAATTCCTCCTCACTTTCTGCCATCAAGGTTGTGTCATCTGCATATCTGAGGTTGTTGATATTTCTTCCGGCAATCTTAATTCCTGCTCGGGATTCATCTAGTCCAGCCTTTCGCATGATGAATTCTGCATATAAGTTAAATAAGCAGGGAGACAATATACAACCTTGTCGTACTCCTTTCCCAATTTTGAACCAATCAGTTGTTCCATATCCAGTTCTAACTGTAGCTTCTTGTCCCACATAGAGATTTCTCAGGAGACAGATGAGGTGATCAGGCACTCCCATTTCTTTAAGAACTTGCCATAGTTTGCTGTGGTCGACACAGTCAAAGGCTTTTGCATAGTCAATGAAGCAGAAGTAGACGTTTTTCTGGAACTCTCTAGCTTTCTCCATAATCCAGCGCATGTTTGCTATTTGGTCTCTGGTTCCTCTGCCCTTTCGAAATCCAGCTTGCACTTCTGGGAGTTCTCGGTCCACATACTGCCTAAGCCTGCCTTGTAGAATTTTAAGCATGACCTTGCTAGCGTGTGAAATGAGCGCAATTGTGCGGTAGTTGGAGCATTCTTTGGCACTGCCCTTCTTTGGAATTGGGACGTAGACTGATCTTCTCCAATCCTCTGGCCATTGCTGAGTTTTCCAAACTTGCTGGCATATTGGGTGTAGCACCTTAACAGCATCATCTTTTAAAATTTTAAATAGTTCAGCTGGAATATCATCACTTCCACTGGCTTTGTTATTAGCAGTGCTTTCTAAGGCCCATTTGACTTCACTCTCCAAGATGTCTGGCTCAAGGTCAGCAAACACACTACCTGGGGTGTACGAGACCTCCATATCTTTCTGGTATAATTCCTCTGTGTATTCTTGCCACCTCTTCTTGATGTCTTCTGCTTCTGTTAGGTCCTTACCACTTTTGTCCTTGATTATGGTAATCTTTGTACGAAATGTTCCTTTCATATCTCCAATTTTCTTGAACAGATCTCTGGTTTTCCCCATTCTATTGTTTTCCTCTATTTCTTTGCATTGCTCATTTAAGAAGACCCTCTTATCTCTCCTTGCTGTTTTTTGGAAATCTGCATTCAGTTTCCTGTATCTTTCCCTATCTCCCTTGCATTTTGCTTGCCTCCTCTCCTCCGCTATTCGTAAGGCCTCGTTGGACAGCCATTTTGCCTTCTTGCATTTCCTTTTCCTTGGGATGGTTTTCGTTGCTGCCTCCTGTATAATGTTACGAGCCTCCATCCATAGTTCTTCAGGCACTCTGTCCACCAAATCTAAATCCTTAAACCTGTTCCTCACTTCCACTGTGTATTCATAAGGGATTTGATTCAGATTGTATCTTACTGGCCCAGTGGTTTTTCCTACTTTCTTCAGTTTAAGCTGGAATTTTGCTATAAGAAGCTGATGATCTGAGTTACAGTCAGCTCCAGGTCTTGTTTTTGCTGATTGTATAGAGCTTCTCCATCTTTGGCTGCAGAGAATATAATCAATCTGATTTCGATGCTGCCCATTTGGTGATATCCATGTGTAGAGTCGTCTCTTGTGTTGTTGGAAGAGAGTGTTTGTGATGACCAGCTTGTTCTCTTGACAGAACTCTATTAGCCTTTGCCCTGCTTCATTTTGAACTCCAAGGCCAAACTTGCCAGTTGTTCCTTTTATCTCTTGATTCCCTACTTTAGCATTCCAATCCCCTGTAATGAGAAGAACATCCTTCTTTGGTGTCATTTCTAGAAGGTCTTGTAGGTCTTCATAGAATTGGTCAATTTCACTTTCTTCAGCACCGGTAGTTGGTGCATAAACTTGGATTACTGTGATGTTAAAAGGTCTGCCTTGGATTCGTATCGAGATCATTCTGTCATTTTTGAGATTGCATCCCATTACAGCTTTTGCCACTCTTTTGTTGACTATGAGGGCCACTCCATTTCTTCTACAGGATTCTTGCCCACAGTAGTAGATATGATAGTCACCCGAACTGAATTCACCCATTCCCTTCCATTTTAGTTCACTGATGCCCAGGATGTCGATATTTATTCTTGTCATCTCATTTTTGACCACATCCAGCTTACCTCTATTCATGGTTCTTACATTCCAGGTTCCTATGCAATATTTTTCTTTACAGCATCGGACTTTCCTTTCGCTTCCAGGCATATCCACAACTGAGCGTCCTTTCGGCTTTGGCCCAGCCGCTTCATCAGCTCTGAATCTACTTGTACTTGTCCTCCGCTCTAAATTTCACAATTTCTAATTATATATTGATAAAAATGTCCTTGACTTGTGTTTGCATTGCTGAGCTATCACAGAATTTTCTAATATTCAGTGTTGTGCCAATACAATCATTCTGTGAGAACAAATATTGCCTAACAGAACAGACCTTAACCTTCAAAAGGAGACATTCAGCAATAACTATTTAAGATTGTTTTGAGTTATTAAGAAGATTTATAGCCTGCCTTCGTACAAGCCCAGAGGTTCAAGGTAGTGCATGATATAGATAGTAAAACATCCAGGTTTTGTGTGTTTGTGTGTGTGTGTATCATTTTGGTTACATATTACAAATACATATACCGTACATACAGAAAAATAGAAAAAGAATAAAAAGAAAAACAGAGAAGAACACAAGAAGAAAAACTCGAACATTTTCAGTTATACATCTTTGTATATACAAGTCGTCTCCCTTATTTGTAACTTGACTTCCTGCCTCCCTTAAACGGTTCCTAATAATTTATTATGTATTCAGTTGATAAGTCTGTGGAGAGCATTCTAATTGCCAGTGGGATTTTAATCTACACTAAGCCAAGCAAAATCTTGGGAACCTATTTTTTCCATATAATTTATGAAAACATCCAGTTTTAACATCCAGCTAAAAATACAAAATTAAGCAAATATTAAAAACAAACCCAATCTCCCTATGTAGCATCTGGCTATTCTGGCAGTCATTTCCGGGCCAGGGTTGGGGCACAAATCCCACTCCAAAAATATATGACGCAATTTCATGAATAGCACTATTGTTCAAGTATTGGAAAAGAAAGGTTTGTAAAACTTTCACCATCCTGCCAGTCTCTTCTGACTAGAGGAAATATATTCCAAATGTTTTAATCCCAGCTTTGAATTCTAAGCATTCAAAAATTAACATATATATCTTGCTATAATCAATAACTGAAGCTGGTAAAGAAGAAGTCCCAGAGTAAACGATGTTAAAAGTATAATTTAATTGACTATAAAACAAATCACAAATAGAATTTGCCTGTAAGTGCAGTGACATCAAACTTGCCACCATGTGCTCTGAGGCCTGCTTCACACCTTGGGTGTAGGGCTCCAATCAATAAGGCAGAAGGTATGGGAGGTTCCTTGTGCAGGTGAATTTTTAACATTGCTAATAAAAATATTGTTTTGACCAGGTGGTGGGCTGGTTGGTATGATTTAAAATTTGCCTAAACCTCTGGGAACTGCTTTGTGATAGCAGTTTCCGATGTATAAAGCCAGCTGAGTTATCTGCTACCTTAGCAGTAACCGTAGCACCAGTGTAACTCACGAAGTTTTATGGAAATTTGGCTCTCATACTCGCCAGGCTCTTTCTGAAGTAAGCACACCTTGAAACAAATGGAGGAAGTAATTTATTGTGCAGTTATGAATTTGATAAAAAGTAGATGTGGTGTTTAAAAAGTTACATATACCAAATGCTATGATCCAGGGGCCATGAAGTATGATTATAGTGGCAGCTAAAAGAAATTAGTGATTAACAGAACAGTTCCGTATATTGCAGTATCATTTCAGCTGTTCTCCATATGTAACTGCTCAGCTTTCAATTCGTTTTTTAGATCTGATATGCAGTGGAATCAGCCTACAGAGAAGAAACTTACTGGTGGAACCAATTGGCAAGCGAAAACAAGCACCTCAACTACATGGAATACTGTCCCTATTCCTCCTGCTCCACAGATGGTAATACTTCCAGTATTTTCAGACTTTAAATTGTTTGTGTGTTTGCCTTTCCCCTGTATTTCACAAAGCATTATTGTCAAAATTTTGAGAGGAATTTACCAATAAGGCTTTGACATTAAATTTTAGAATCCCAAGGGAGAAGATTTGGACATAAAATAAATTGGAGGTTACAATGCATCTTGTATAACATGTATTCTTTAGTACCTTCTAGATGTGATTCTCTGTATTTTTAAAAGTATTTTATGATAAAAATATTGGCCAGAATCCAAAGAACTACTTAATTCCACACTAGGCTGATGCTACCCTAGTGGAATTGTTGCCTTGTTTTTCTCTGAGCACTTCACAGCCATCATAAACTGGTTTTGAGACTCCCCTCCAAGAAATAGATCTTGGAATTGTGATGTATATCTCATGGAAAGCATCAACTTACTATGCAGTGACAGTGAAAACTACAAATCCTATGTTATGGATTTTTAGGAAAAATCTTGAAATATGGTGGACAGGAGTGGGGCAAAATAGACAGGGCCAGAGGTGTCAATGTAAAAAAAAAACAGAAACAAAAAAACACCCAGCTTTTTAAAGTTATGTGTTTTTTACATTTTTTTAATACATTGTACGTCATATATTACATACTTTTAAAGCATTATATTTATATTTGATGCATTTTGTAAAAGTTTAATTAAGGTGGAACCACTTAATAGTTGGCATTACGTGAGTGAGGCTCAGGTTCACATGCATCCTCTTCCCCTTGCATCCTTAATCCACTTATTTCTTTGGTCAGGCAAACCATAGTCCGCCATTACATCTGACCGGGCACATTATGGTTTGCACACGCTCTCCTCATCAGAACTGTAAACCACGATCAAAATGTGATTTTTTAATTCTGTTGTAGGGGATATATGTAAGTCATATGTTGTTGTGAAGAAATGTTTGAAAGGAGGAAAAAGCGGGGGAGGTGCAGGCTTGTATTAAACCACATACTGGGACAAAATAGGTTCGGTCCTTTCCTCTTTCCCCTCTTAGGAGTCAGAAGCTAATGATTCTTGTAAGCTTATTTTCAAGACTCCCAGTGTTTTACTTATACCTAGGCCTTTTTTAGAATAACTTGAGGGCAGAAACACTACTCCATGATGCCTTTAGGCAGGCTCTAAAAACATTTTTTTTTAAGGATTGCCTTTAATGAAGAGGTTCAGTCTCCCTTTTTTAGTCTTAAACTGGTATGGCTGGTTGTAACATATTGACATGAAGTCTTATTTCCTACTGCAGATTGCAGCTTTACTGTTTTGGTGTGAATTGCACTTATGTGTATAAATGGTAGCTCTTTCTTAGATATCTATTATGCTTCCTGGTTGCTTCAAATTTGAGCTGAAAAGCATGAATCAAATTAATGAAAATATTCTCCTTAGCTATTCCTTCCTTATATGGAAAGAGAACTTTCTCTGTACAAAAGAGCAGTCAAATAATATAGCTGCCCCATCATTTCATTCAGCCACATTGCTTTAATTCTTTTTGAATGTACAGTTATATGGTGTGCAAGACTGAGCATAACTAACTTCATAACTAGCTTGTCTTGTTTCTAGCAAAAGTCATTCTAGTTTTGGTATCCTGTCACTCCCAATAATTTTCTATCCTTCCTCCTTTTGCTATGCTAGAATGGAGTATCTTATCTTGAATATGCAAGTGCCTATCCTGCAAAATAAGATGCATTTTATACAGTTTCTTCAGTGTTAGCAGTGTAATTTGTAGCCAAATTTTATATGCAATCTTTTCTCCCCCACCACTGTCAAAGGTACCTGCTCCTGTAACCTACCCACTGAATACACCTCAAGTGCCTGTGTATGGAATGGTAAGAATATTCACTCTTTATATAATACATTGAGAAGATGTTCTATTTTGAATGTCATTCATCATGATTTGCAGCAGTCTAATGAGCCTGAAATCTCAAATAAATACTAATTCTTTGATTATTCTGTTGCATTATAATGTAGTCTGAAAAGCTTCTGCGTGCACAAAGGAAGTCATTGAAGTATTTTTTTATCTTGCTTCCCAGTACTTACCAACATTTTAATCAAAGTATAATATGAAGTTTCCCCCACTGTTTTACCTGGATGTCCTAAGAAATGTCTTTTATATTATCCCCACACCAAGTTTTAAGATCTGCCAGTGTGGTCTTTGCATCTTTTAATGGATACAATTTTAGCATCCCCTTAGAGCAAGATCTTTTCACTTATTTGCCCCTCACCCAGGAAGTTATCTTAGCCTCGTCATCCCTTTCTTGAAACAGACACAAATATTCTGTTTCCACTATGTTTTTGAGAATCATGTCCACAATAGCTTAGGTATGGAAATCTGAGTCTAAAACAGAGTTTTAGTCCTATTTTAAGTAACTAATTCCATTCGTTTGGTGGTGTTTATTATTTAGAATGATATGTAAACTTTGTAAACACTGATTGAAAGTGTATTCAAGTTGTAGCTGAATCCACCCCCACCATGTATGTACAAATTCCAAAGAAATGCTTTGGCTGTCTCTGAATTCCTGCATTCATACTTATGCTCATGTTGCTCTATGGCAATTTATTATAGAAGCTGGCCATTACAGGTGGGTGGAATTATCTGGTCAACACACTTCAGAGGCATTTCAGTTCCTTGGTAGAGCACCAGCTTTGCAAGCAAATTCAGTCCTCCATCTCCCTCAGATTTCAGGCAGGGAAAATTATCTTCTCTGCCAGAGTCATTGGAAGCTTCCTGTAAGAATAGATGTCACTGGGCTAGATGGATTAGTGGTCTGACTGTTGAAGACTACATGAAACCACTTTCTGAAGAGTGCAGAAACTGGCCGCTTCAGCAGTAAGAGTACTGTGTTCATGCATAAGCAGCTTCTGCACCCCCTAGCCTTGAGAGCTTTGGTGTTAAGTTGCTGAAAGGGAACTAGAATTTGTTCAGATATATATATATATGTGTGTGTATGTATGTATATATATATATATATATATATATATATATACACACACACACACACACACACACACACACACACACACACATAGAGCAACCATGTTCAAGCTCAGAGGATCAATAAATGACTTTATCCTGTTTCTGTCTGACATTTAGGTACCTGCTCAGATTGGAGCTACTCCTATTATGGCACCCCAGCCTATGATATATACCCAAACCAGCCTAAGGCCAACAAATCCTTTTGCACCTATCTCTGGAACACAGGTTAGTGTATTCCTTAGCATAAAGATGAAATTCTTCATGATTCCTGTAGACTGGTATCCACACTTGCCACTTTAAAATATTTATATACCTCCCCTGATTGGTCAAATCTGCTCAAAACATCATCACCATCACTGTTACCTCCAAGGATGTGGACAGGCTACTTGGACGAGTGAAACCAACCATTTGCCTCCTTGAACCTCGCCCATCCTGGCTTATAAAAGCTAGCCGGGAAGTGCTGAGCGATGGGCTTCACGGGTTGGTGAATGCTTCTCTCTGTGAGAGAGCCTTCCCAGACCCGCTGAAAGAGGCAGTTATTAAACCGCTTCTTTAAAAACCATCTTTAGATGCAGCCAATATGGCCAACTATCACCCAGTCTCAAAACTTCCATTCTTGGGCAAAGTGATTGAGCGAGTGGTTGCTGAACAACTCCAGGCACGCCTGGAAGAAGTGGACCATTTGGATCCCTTCCGGTTGGGATTCAGGCCTCATCATGGGACTCAAACTGCCTTGGTTGCACTGGTCGATGATCTCCGGTAGGCTAGGGACAAAGGTGAGAGCTGTTTCCTAGTTCTGTTGGATCTCTCAGCGGCTTTTGACACCATCGACCATAACATCCTTCTGGACCGTCTAGAGGGGCTGGGAGCCGGGGACACTGTCATACAGTGGTTCCACTCCTTCCTCCTGGGCCGTGTTCAGAAAGTGGTGGTGGGGGGTGAGTGTTCAGACCCCTGGGCTCTCACTTGTTGGGTGCCTCAGGGTTCTGTCCTCTCCCCCATGCTTTTTAACATGTACATGCAGCTGCTGGGAGAGATCATCAGGGGGTTTGGGCTGGGCGTTCATCAGTATGCGGATGATACCCAGCTCTACCTCTCTTTCAAATCAGAACCAGTGAAGACAGTGAAGGTCCTGTGTGAGTGCCTGGAGGCAGTTGGAGAATGGATGGCAGCTAACAGATTGAGGTTGAATCCTAACAAGACAGAAGTACTGTTTGTGGGAGACAGGAGGCGGGCAGGTGTGGAGGACTCCCTGGTCCTGAATGGGGTAATTGTGCCCCTGAAGGACCAGGTGCACAGCCTGGGAGTTATTTTGAACTCACAGCTGTCCATGGAGGCGCAGGTCAATTCTGTGTCCAGGGCAGCTGTCTCTCAGCTCCATCTGGTATGCAGGCTGAGACCCTACCTACCCGCGGACTGTCTAGTAGTTATCTCTCGCTTGGACTACTGCATTTCGCTCTATGTGGGGCTACCTTTGAAGGTGACCTGGAAACTACAACTAATCCAGAATGTGGCAGCTAGACTGGTGACTGGGAGTGGCCGCCGAGACCACATAACACCGGTCTTGAAAGACCTACATTGGCTCCCAGTACGTTTCTGAGCACAATTCAAAGTGTTGGTGCTGACCTTTAAAGCCCTTAACGGCCTCGGTCCAGTATACCTGAAGGAACGTCTCCACCCCTATCGTTCCGCCCAGTCACTGAGGTCCAGTACCGAGGGCCTTCTGGCGGTTCCCTCGTTGCGAGAAGCCAAGTTACAGGGAACCAGGCAGAGGGCTTTCTTGGTAGTGGCGCCCGCCCTGTGGAACACCCTCCCACCAGGTGTCAAAGAGAAAAACAACTACCAGACTGAAGGCAGCCCTGTTTAGGGAAGCTTTTAATATTTAATAGATTATTGTATTTAATATTCTGTTGGAAGCCGCCCAGAGTGACTGGGACAGGGTATAAATAATAAATTATTATTATTATTATTATTCAACTATTATTCAACTATCCGTGAGCTTGAAAGGATAGTAGTATGTTCTTTTACCATCTCAGATCCTAAAGTACTTGCCTCACAGCACTGAGATCCCCTCCTATTAAAAGTTAAGCAGGCTAAGACTTTCAAATAGAGCTTGATCAGCTCCACTCAAAGAGTTACAGAATGAATCAAATACACATTTATTTAAAATGTTCTTTTTAAAAAGCAGTCATGGGCCCTTCAGCAATGGGTCTGTCAGCAACTGATTGTGCCTGGATGTTGCTAGCAGGAAACAAACCAGTTCTTTGTATCTTTTGTATCTTCTTATTTTGTTTTTAGTTGAAAACAGACCCCCCCCCCAAAAAAAAAACGTTTGCAGAATTTGCAGCTAAGATGTATTTTATTGTAGTTAGTAGAGTAGTGGAACTTTTTTTGTGATGAATGTTCAAAAGTTAAGACTTGATACCTTGTAGTTCAACTTTAAGAAGCAGGGCTTCACCCAAGCCTCTGATTGATCAGCACAACTTTTTAGAGATATTCCAGGGATATTATTAAGCAGATGGAAGGTGATCTGTGATTTTAAATTTTTACATGGCGTTTAGTGTGTGTATGTACAAAAGAATTGTTGTGTGCCAGAATTTTGTTTTAGTTTACAAGTATTTTTATGAATAAATATGTTGCCTTAATGACTTTAATTCAGCTTGGTTTTCTTTATATATGTTGCAGATACAATTTATGTAGACCCGCCAAAGCAGCAAGACACTTTGACAACCAAATATTGGTAGAAAGAAGACAAAACTTTTGAACTGCGGTCCTCACTAGGGCACATAACCTGCTTCCCATACAATATCAGTTACTTTGAATTGCTGTGCTTTAGAGATTATTGTTATAACAGTCACTATGGTATGAAATCATGTTTGGTTTTGGATAGCATAAGACTGTTTTCAGTGGAAAGCTGAAATATTCTGAATCTGAAGGTCAGCAAAGTATGTAAGGAGAATCCTGACTTTCCCTTTTTAAATAAGAGCTTACTTGGAAACTTTGCAGCATTTCCATGTAACAGCTTGCCTCTAGTAAGCTAGTGGAGGGTATAATTATTCTATTTATTTTCTCCCAGAATTCTGCGAACGTTGTTACCATGGCACCACTTAATGAAGTTGAGCAATAAACCTTTCAGATACTCTTAAGCAGTACCTGATACAATAAGACTCTGAGAAGAATCTTGCATTATCAGAAATGCCAATATTGACTGCTTTTTCTCATGCTAGACTAGCTTCTTCTAATTCACAAATTTTGTACTGTGAGTTTTAAATGCTGTGAATCAACTTTTAACTAAATGTAGGCCATTAACAGAAAACTATAGTCAATTGGCATTTCAGCAGAGTGTTGCCTTGCCAAGTGATAGAGCTATGCTTTGGCAGAGACTTGGGCACCTGACCTATTCTGAAGAAAATAGTATGTTACAAAGTAGAGTGTGTGCAGTCCTGGCATGGATGGCAAGAGGCTGCATAAGGAAGTGCAGCTATTATGTACAGATAGCAGCATCATTTCAGACTTTAGCTAGAGTTGCCTTCATGTCCCAGAAGAAAGTCTGCAGGTGGCCAGCTGCTGTGAGTCTGGGAAGCTTTTTGCCTCTTAATTTAAGACGTAGGGCACCAGCATTTTCTTAGTCATTCATCATTTACAGTGCTGCACTTTAAGAACTGGAAAATTGTGTTCCTGAGCTCCTCTATCCCTCTATACTTACGACCCATGTTGTGGGTAAAGGAGCAAAATAAAAACATTTAAAGGGCCAGTCACTACATAAAACAAACTTTTTTGGGGGGGGGAGGGAGTGTAAATATTTGTAAACCCTGAAGTACAAAAAAAATCTAGTGCTGCATAATCTTTTCTTCTTTGTAACACATTCAAAATGCTTTAAGACATTTAGCTCAAATTTCTTTTGTATTGAAAAGTTCAAACCATTATCCTTCAAGATAATTAAGATATTATTGCAGTGTAGGAGAATGTAAGATGGTCCATGATTTTCAAACACAATGCCCCAAAATAATGAAAGGATTACCTTAAACATTATTTTTTAATTTGTCAGATGGAGTCCAGGGCGTACCTATGAGGGGAGATGGCAAGCAAAAAAATATTATTATTATTATTTATTTTTAAAAGAACATTTTAATTGAAGAAAGAGTGAAAACTGGTTCTTTCCTTTCTATCACGGCTGTGATAATTTTCTTGTCTTGAGCTCATTGCGGTAGCAATAACAGCAAAAAGGTTCTCTCTTAAATGTCAATGTGGCTTTCTTTCATTAAGCTTGCCCCTTTTTTCATTTAAAATATTTTGCAGCACTTGAGCTTGATCTTCCAAGTGTTTTTGCCAAGTTATTGGCCCTTGTTCCGTGGGAAGGGATTTGCAGAAACAAAAAGTACTTTTGTGGCTCAGGCTGTGTCAAATTCTAGAAAACCAGTCTTTTCCCTGTAAGTGTCTTTTGTGTTTGTTAATATTGTGCCAATAATGTAAATATATATATATATGCTTGCTTCAAGAAAGATATACTTGTTTTGTCAAACTAAACATGATTTTTTAAAAAAAGAATCATTTTTTATATGTGTGTTTGCAATTTGTAACCACTAACTTTGTATGGATTAAATGTTGCAAGGTGGAAAAAAATGTTTTAGACCATATCTTGGACATGTACTGGCAAAGACATAAACTGGATGCATGTACAGTAATTAAATGTCGAAAGTGAATTTTCAAGGGCTTTGGGCTTTAATGTACTCTCCTGGTTTGTCCAAAACCAATATTTATTGTAGCCCTATACAAGCTGGAGCAGCTTACTTAAAGGCCTTGTTTTAGTTGATATTCTAGTGAGTTAATTCAAATGATCCTCATTTAGGATTATAAATCATGCTTCTAACCAATTTTCTGTCTTTTAATCCAGTTTGGACCAGTACATGTATTTAAATTACACATATTTTATAATAACTAGCTAAAATCTCAGAGGCTGTGACCCATGTAAAGTTTGGGGCTGTAAAATAGGCAGCAACCTTTTTTATCCCCCAGATATTATTTTCTAATAATTCAGTTTAACTGTGTTTAATTTATTGCATTTACTGGCCGCAGTCTTACAGCAAGGAACTTCATGCAATACCCACCTCCCCAGAGAGAGGGCAGCTTCAACTCTCCAAATGAATGGGTTTATGTACCGTATGTTGTTTTATGTACTTTCTACAACATTATACAGTAATCATTGATGTATCCGTTAAAATCAGATTCAAAGCATAATAATAATCACAATAGTCCCAAGGTAGCATAAGCCCCTAATACTTTACACATTCTTGCTTCTATTCATATGCAATTTAATTCATTAAGGAAGACCGGATTCTGTAATTTTTCTTTTCGTATCTAACTTGCCAGTTCAGTGACCTGAACTCAAATTTGTATGTGCATCTTCTCATGCTTGCAATCTTTGTAAGCAGTGTTGCACAACCTAATTTAACATTTTCCCTACAACAAATGTGTGGGATTTCCCCATGCTCATACATGAAGGTAACCTGTAAACCCTAGTAATGGCATTACTCTTAACCTGTAGTGATTATTTGAGGAATTCTTTTTAAGAATTGTTGCCCACTATACTGGTGTAATTTTTGTCAAATTCAGTTTTTCATTCTGTCTCCAATAAGCCTAAACTTGGAGGTTGTGCTTTTATCCTATAACCAAGGACTTTGATTTTATAATAAATGAGCTTTCTAGACAATAAGTGATTATGTATTACCGGTAGTTCAATAAACCAATGGCAGTGATACCTCTACTTACAAATAACTCTACTTACGAATGGAGCTCCGTCCGCCATCTTGGATGCAGTTTAGATAGGATTTTTTCTACTTATGAATTTTTAGATAGGCTTGCTTCTACTTACAATTTTTTTCTCCCAATGCATTCCTATGGGATTTGACTTACAATTTTTTTCGACTTACGAATGTGTGTTCGGAACGCATTAAATTCGTAAGTAGAGGTACCACTGTATTGTCCAAAAAAGTAAATAAATGTCAGTAGCTGTATTTTGGCTGTCAATATTAGCATTGAACCTTTGTAGGTAATACTTAGTCTGTAGTTCTTTAACTTATATATAAAAATCTCCCTCGTTTATCAGGTCTTTAATGTGCAATTGGTAGGGTGGTTCTTGAGTATCATTAGAGTGCTGTCTTTGCTTCATATTTAGGTTGCTGCAATTGAGAACAGTGGCAAGGTGTGAGATCAAAATAAATTGGGGAAAGAGCAGAATACAGCCATGGCTAGTCCAGCAGCGGAGGAAGCCTTTCAGGCACCTGGGGAGGGGTGAACTTCCCATAGGGGTGGGGCAAACCGCTCATAGGGGCGGGGCGTGCACTGGGGCCTCAGCCGCCCTACAGCTTGGGAGGGGGAGGAAGGCGGACAGCGCAGAACCTGCAGGCGCCGAGACACGTGGCTTGTGCGTGCTGCAGGCCCCGTGGTGATGAGTGCCGCTCGCCATTTTGTCACCCCATGTCAGGGTGGCACCTGGGGCGTACCTAGGCTAGTGGGCTATTCCTGCAGCCACACTTTGTCTTTAGGGAATTGTCTGTCCTTATGGAAAACCAAAATAACAGTTTGGTCACAACTGCTAGCACCACTTTCTGTGCCAAATCTGGAGAATTGGAACTCTCGTATCTCTGTGGAGGTGGGTTTATCACTCATTTCCTTGCTGAAAGATTGCAAGGCACCTTTTTAATAGCTGACCCTAGCAGTTAGATGGTGGTCATTGTTAACATTATTGAAACTGCATTTGGGGTTGCTGTGGCCAGAATTACACTTTTATTCGTCTTGCCAGAAATGCTAAAAGTACAGGTAGCTGTACTACTTTCAACTTCCAGTTGGTGAAAGGTTGTTTACAGTGGTATTAGTGGTGTTTATAATTGAACTGTCTGATTAATGTTAGATTATATGTTTTTAAAGGTTTTTAAAAGCCAATAAGATGTCCATCATACATACTTGACATTTGCTGCTTCCCTATTAGATATATTAGCAGGTTAAAGCTAACTATAAAAATAGCAACTCAGCTAAACTCAGGACAGCATTGCACTGCATATGACATCGTTGTGTAAATTTATTGTGAGAGAAAGATGCTGACCAACCTACTGCCTTCTCAAAGATACTGACTTTAGAGAACAACTCCTTCCTTATGAACATATTGGTATCATTTCTATTCATTATTTTAGGGCAACCTTCCCATGCTGACTGCGGCTGATGGTAGTTGTAGTCCAAAACATCTGGAGGGCGCCAAGCTGTGGAAGGTTGCCATAGTGTTTTGGTCATTAACAGGTTGACTGCAAATATGTGTTTGTGGTCCTGAAATATTTGCAGGTGAAGCAATGTGGTGGTGGTCTTGTCAAGATTATCCTTAAGGCAATGCTACAAGGCTGCCATTTTAAAAGCTACAATACCAAGGCTGATTTATTTCATCTGTTTTTGTTTTTGTTCCATTGTTTCCATTGTATTTAGGGTCACAGCTTAAATCTTAAGATTGGTGTGTCCTGGCTTTAGTTGTGTTTGATACTTTTATAGTTTGATAATTGGACTGGTAGGTCAGGGTTGTAATTCCCACAGGTATTCAGAGAGAGAAAATGCATGAAGCTGAGGAGAAAGAAACACACACACACACACACACACACACACACACACACACACGGATTTCTGTGTCAACTCCATTTTCTGCATTTCCCTCATTGGAGATTCATTTTTGCTTTAAAAAAAGGCATACTGTATAGCTTATTAAAATGGCAAGAATTCTATCTTGAAAACTTTGGGAAGCATGGACAGTTCGATTATAATATTATGATTTCGTACATTCTTAAAACGATGAGAGCGATGACAGTTTCATCATGTGGCTTCTAGGAGAGTGTGTGAGATTCTGAAGGGTGATAGGTGCCCTTGTACAGAGAGTGCTCTCTCTAAAGGCCAGATTAGACGTAATGATAGTGGCTGTGCTTTTTTTGTTCACATCTCTGCCTCATTTTCATATAGAATGGAAGGTGGCGTCTGAGCTTAATATTAGAATGCATGGACAGGCATGGAAATCTGAGCCCCTTCCCTCCCCTAGTCCATTGCCCACATGTGTTCCTCCAGCTCTGCTTCTACACTGGAAATGAAATGAGCTGGGAGTAAATAATGGGCAATGAGCCACATGTAGTTAATGCCATGGACTGGAAAGAGTCTGTCCCCTTTATTGTTGGTTGCAAACCTGTTGCAGTTAAAGCCAGCCTCCACCTTACCCCACTTTATATGAGACCCAGGAATAAATAAACATGGCTGCTATGGTCACATTTAGTTGGCCATAAGAATAGAAATGTGATATTAATGGGTAATATTGTCATACTTGAAAATGTCTCTTCTAAAGCTGTTGCTCCTTTTCCTAGATATACATTCATTTTTAAAAAATGTAATAAAGACATTTTCAGTCTCTGATAAGAATGTGTAGAGCTTAAAAAGAACGCAAGTATACTTTTTGGGTTTTTTTGTAAAATGTTGTCTTTGACTTTAAAATTAAATACAGG
The DNA here is from genome assembly GCF_963506605.1 of Zootoca vivipara. Classification (NCBI taxonomy): domain Eukaryota; kingdom Metazoa; phylum Chordata; class Lepidosauria; order Squamata; family Lacertidae; genus Zootoca; species Zootoca vivipara. The sequence continues at coordinate 24,766,890 of NC_083294.1, forward strand.
GTGTACCTGGATCTGTTTGGGATTTATTGATGTGTGGTAAGGGTGGACTACAATTTTAGAGTAGAATGCACTGTGGATCAGTGCTTTTATTTGTACATAAAAGGGAAAACTTCTTTTCTTTTTAAGTAGCCTGCATTTTGAGAATAATATTGACATGTGCTGTATACCAGTCACTTATTTCCATTTTAAAGATTATATTTTTGAGTAATGGGGAACTGTACATGCTATCGCTACAGTTTCTAGAAATTACTTAGAAATGTTGCTTTTGAATTTGTAATTTGACTTCTTGGCTGTCCCATGTACTGCTTTAGTATGTATTCTGTACCTCATACCCCCAGCTTTCTGATGATAGCATTTATTTTAAAATATTGTAATAACCAATGCAGTCTTTCTTCTTCTCCCCCTCCCCTACCAGTTTGGTAAATAATTTGATGCAATTGTATTCCTTTATAAAATAGTTGGCTGGAATTTTCTTGGAATTTTGGAAGCAGGGGGGGAGTGTTAAATGTGTATGTTGTTCTGGGTTTGGTTTTCTAATTGATAATTTCAACTCATTTCCCCCAATATTCTCTTCTTTGCCCCATCCCAATGCAATAGGTATGTGCCTTTATATATATATATATTAATTTGACAGGTGCTTCCTGTTTGCAGGATGACTTTAAAATTCTTGTATAATTTTTGTCACAGCAGGGCAGTATTGATAATCCATATATTTGTATTTCAAATATGATTTAAATTGCATATTGTATCTGATATAGAAAATGTATTGGGGGGGGTTTCTGTGGTTTTTGATCTTTTTCTACTCTGTAGGTAGAACGAGCAAGGAAAACCTCATTGTTGGAGAAGGTTGGAAGTTTAGTTGGGTTATCAAGCAGATTTTAGGTCCTGTGTGCTCACTAAACGACATGCAGCGTTGGATCCAGATAGTTAGTAGCACATAGCTCCCATTGTAATTAATGGGACAAGTTAGTAATAACTTGATTACTGCCTTAGTCTATGAGAACTGCCTCAGTCTGGGATCAGCCTATGTTTGTTGTTTTAAGACACATGAAATTGGGTTACTCATTTCTTGCATTGTCTAACATGGCCCCAAGAGGTCAGTTGAAGGGAAGGAGCTGCTAACTGAGTCTTACATCAGGCATCCCCAAACTCCGGCCCTCCAGATGTTTTGGACTACAATTCCCATCATCCCTGACCACTGGTCCTGTTAGCTGGGGATCATGGGAGTTGTAGGCCAAAACATCTGGAGGGCCGCAGTTTGGGGATGCCTGGCTTACATCAATAGTGCTAGTGCAGGCAAGGAGAATCTCAGCAAACATGGGGAGTTTGTGACACACTAGTGCCATTTACCAGCTATTGGTGGAAACAACAGGATAAACTTTCTGAGACAAAGCATTTGATTGTCACTGTGGTGTTAACAATGATATTAACTATGAGTCAGTTTTTAAAAGTCTACTACACCTTATTCTCTGGGAAATGGTATTGGTGAGCATTATATTGCATTATGAGCCGAACCCTCAATTCAGTGGCCTCTTTGCTGCATCTGTCTCTATCACGGCTAGGCAGCAGGAACCACAGCTTAAAGGCTAGATGTGAAGCTGTGGTTCCTGCTGCCTGGCTGTGATAGTGACAGACTATATTCAGAAAAATAATGTTGAATGCAGCTACAGAGTTGACTTCTTATTTTAGAAAAAGAGGAAGTCGTTTTGTGAATTTTTGTTTTGTTTTGAGAACATTATAGTAATACCTGCTACATTAATTGAATGACAAACAGCAAAATGTTTGAATGCTGCATGAATACATAGTAGGCCAAATTTTGTTTAGGTAATAAAATACAAGTACCTGCAGGAAATTTCTTTTAATGTACCGCTGTGATTAATCAACCAATAGTTTTGTTGTGATGAAGGCCACTAAACACCAAAATGATGCTAGACTTCAGTTTATCAAAGCGGATTCAATAATTTCCCCTCAACTGATATAACAAATAGCATATTTACTTATCTGTAAAACAATTAAAAACACAAGTACAATTAAAAATAGCAGGTTGTACAAGCATTGGTAAGATATTACTGAATAAATGCGTTTTGCAATTTATTTTGAAAACAGGGTTTCTGCAAATGTTCTCATATTTTGTATTTCAAACGTTTCTCAGTTTATTTCATATTTGAAATATAGCTTAATGGAGTGTATTGTGTTTTTTATTTAAACTACTCAAAAAATGTATTTTGCCCGGCTCTGCTTGTTCTTACTTAGATTGATTAAGATCTGCTTTCCCTTTACAAAGTTGCACTGTGAGAACATGGTGCATCTAGCCATCAAAAAAGTAAATAAAATTCTGCCTCTTCTCCCCGTCCCCAACACTTACTTTGCTGAAGCACAGGGCTTGCTATGTTAACGTTTTAATGATCCTTGACAGTATGTAAAACTGGAGGTGGTTGAGAGTCCTCCATTTTGTTAATGAAACAGGTTTTGGAAAATAAACTGGCACAAAGTGTCTTGGGTGTGTGTTTTAATATCTTTTTTAAAAGCAGTGTTTCATTTCAGCCAATGGTGCGGGTCAACCAGCAACATTTAAAAGCATTTATTGTTTTATTTGATGCCATTGGCATTGGGTGTTTAAGCATGATCAGCTATGGCTAATGAACCAAAGGGCTTTTCCGAAAGGGATACACTTTTTCATTAATGGTTCAGATAGCCATGTCAAACCAATAGAATAAAATGTTCCCCAAAATCAGTAGATTTAATCCTTTTGAGTAGGACCAGCTAAGAAGCTACCAAGTAGTGAATGGGCTGAAAGTCTGTGTGATCTTTCAGTTGAACCTATCAAATCTATTGTTGTACTGTCACTTTTAGAATTAAGTTGTTGTGTCAATGTTTATGGTTGGTGATTCTGGTAAATTACTTACATTTTTTCTTCAATTTAAGAGCTGCCTTACCCTTTTAATTATTATTTATATAGCTCCACCAGTGACTGGTTCCTTTCAGATCACAATAGGACACGTCCCTGACTCAATCCAAAATTTGTTACAGCAGAAATGGCATAGGCAGTATAAAAGGATGCACTACATGGTTGTTTCAGGTATATGTGCATATTTACAGGCTGTTACAGAATGACATGAAAGCTAGGAAGTTGTACTTCAAGTTTTCCATACATATAATGAACCTAGCTATCAAAAACCAAAGTACATGTCCAACCTCTCTCAATGCAAGCAGGTGAGTGAACACACCTTCCCCACCACATTGCCCAACTTCATATTTTCTTGGCCTATAACACTCTGGTTGTGAATTCTAATTTTATGTTAAAGTAAAATTTAGAGCTTATACCTGCATTGTTTGCCTTGGAACCAACTGGAAATTTGTACTATATTAGTGTGTGCTTTCTACGTTTAGCTTTTGTCTACTGGAAGCTATTCCCATGTACAAAGCTATTCACGGACCACATATCCATAAATGAAATGAGGGCATTAGGCAGAAAAATGGATATAAACAAAGGCCTAGGGTTTTAACTATCTCATCGCTCATTTATTTTGCCATTAAAAGCCTCAAATTATGCCCCATTCATAATTACATTCCTACCGGAATCAGTTTCACAGTACAGAAACTATTTTTATTGTGTTTGTGTGTGGCCCAACAACACAGTTCTCTGGGCAACATAACAATAAATGTCCAAAAATAATAATAATTGAAATGGTACTCTCATTTTGACTCAAGAAAATCACCATTTTATAGTTCAAATCAGGAAAAATACATTAAATGGACAAAAGTACAAAGATTCACAAAATGTTTAGGGGTATGCGTACCCCTACATATCCCCAGAAAAAACTCTCTCTCTCTCTCTCTCTCTGTGTGTGTGTGGGGGGGGGGTTATCTAAAAGCCCCAGATTACCTAGGGCTTTTAGATAATTTAGGCTATCAGAAAGATCTTCACCTGAATCTGAAAAGACCACAGTGATGGTGCCAAGTAAATCTGTCTGCGAAGGCTAGTCCATAACTGGGTGCTGTCACTGCTGAAAATGCCATCTCCCACTTCACTTGGTTTCGTGGAGCACCCAAAGCAGGGCCCAAGCTGTGAAGTTAGCAGTAAAAGTTACTAGTATTTTTTAGCATCAATGATATGGTAAGCAAATTGTGTATACATCAAATGTATATAGACTTGGAATTCCTATGGAACAAAAATGGATGTGTGAGGGAAGAGAGGTAGCAAACTTGCAAACCACATACCGGTATCTGTGGGTAGCTGGTTATAGTACATGTTCTTGAGCATGATACACTCCCCATCTTCTGCTTCCTCCTTGTCTTATTTATTTATTTAGTCAGTATACTGCCTTTCATCCAAAGGTCACAAGGCGGTTCGCAACATAAAAATACAAAATTTGAATTCAAAATACATAATACATGAAAAACAAACCAATAGCCCCCCCCCCAAAAAAACCATTTGAAAAGCCATGGTTGAAGAGAAAATACCTAGTTGAGATATACGTTCCTGGCATCTAAAGATATGAAATGAAGGTGATACTCTGTATAGAGAGCATTCACAAATGAGCAGATCACCTTGGCATGGATGTTGAAGTTGCCCAGAAACAACAGTTTGGGAGTCCTCAATGCCAGCTTGGGTGAGGAGACTGCTGGGCATCGAGGTGCTAAAAAGAGGAAGTGGACTCCGTGGTGCAAACTGGCTGATCTTAGCAGGGCTGGTTCTAGATTTGAGGGAGGCCATTAACGAAATAACCTCATGTCCCCTATTTCCATGTGCATGAGAGCTCTGGCAGGCTTACATCAGAGTAGTAGGGCCCTTGTCAGTCCTGAGCAGCTGGGGCTGGGAGACATATTCTCACAACAGCCCAGAGTATTCAGATGGGACATCATAAACAATAAGAGTTGAGTGCAAGAGTTCCCAATCTGCTCTATGAGCATCACTCAGGTGGTCCACAGCATGGCTGTGAAGAACAGTGGGTGCAGCAGCTGCTCATTCTGGAAACCCAGCAATCCTCTGGCAAGGGGAAGGGACTTGAAAGAAATGAAGAGGATTGGGAGTTTAAGCAAGAGGAAATTATTTAAAAGGAGTGGGGAGGATTAAGAATACAGAAGAGCAGGAGGGAGAGACTTAAAAGGAGTGGAGAAGATTAGGAGCCAGGAAACCAAGTGAGAGGAAGCAAACGTATCAAAATAGAAGCAATAAAATTAAAATTAAAAAGCATATGACATCTAACACAAATGTGTTACAATTGCCGCAACAGGCAGAAAAAACTTTTAAGTGGACCACCAACATACTCAGCAATTTTCAAGTTTGGAAATCACTGGTACAGGGCTTTGGTTGGCTAGAGACCCCTTTCTAAGTCTCTGAGGAGTCTTCAGACCAATGCTCCATCTAAGCCTGGAGTTAGCAGTGGCTTATGATCTCAGGCTAAGGTTTGCTTGCTGGAATTTGCAAAATACAGTGGTACCTCGGGTTACAGACACTTCTGGTTACAAACTCTGCTAACCAGGAAGTGGTTGCTCCAGGTTAAGAACTTTACACCAGGATAAGTACGAAAATCGCGTGCCAGCAGCGCAGCGGCAGTGAGAGGCCCCATTAGCGAAAGCACGCCTCAGGTTAAGAACAGACCTCGAACAAATTCAGTTCTTAACCCGAGGTACCACTGTAATGTCACTAAACCACTTAACAACTGTGTATCACATTGTTTGATACTATTTTTCCTTTCATTTATATAGTAAATCATGTAGAATGAGACAACTGATATTGATTGAATTTATATACAGTTCTATACCTGGCAGTCTCAGGGCAATTCACAGAATAAAATCAAAATATAAACCGCAAAATACATAATCAAAATAAAAACAACAACCCAATAACCCCCCAACCCATATTTTGAAAGGGCACAGGATGTCATATGATAACACATGATAAAAAATAACTAAGTAACTTTGATGTAACAAAAGGGGGAACATGATAAAGAGTTAAACCAGGCATAGGCAAACTTGGCCCTCCAGATGTTTTGGGACTACAATTCCCATCATCCCTGACCACTGGTCCTGTTAGCTAGGGATGATGGGAGTTGTAGTCCCAAAACATCTCTGGAGGGCTGAGTTTGCCTATGCCTGAGTTAAACACACAGTAGAGGATGAAGGATAAGAAGCCTTAGGTTGAAACTCCATATGCAATTACCTGAACCTAAGTCCCATTGAACTCAATCAAGCTTACTTCTGACTAGACATATCTATTAAAAATAGAGATCTGTTTTTCTTTTTTATAATATTTATTCATTTTATAAAAAACAGCAAAAAATACAAACTACAACAATACAAACTAAACATACAAATATAAAAACAAAAACACATACAAACATTTCTTATATAAACCTTATTTTCATGATCATCATATGACTTCCCACAATCCCTTCCTTCTGAATTTCATTATAATACATCTTTAGCAGTTTATTCGCCATCGTCTGTTAACCAAATATTAATTAAATTGCTCCTTTATCTATTAACCAAAAAAATTATATTATACATTTGCTAATTCAACATCAGAATCTTAATTTTAACGCTTATAGCCTATATTATCTTCACTAAGGGAAATAATTTCTATATATTGCAATACTTTTTCAAATATAATATAATTTTTCCCAATCTTCCACAGTCTCCTCCTTCTGGTAGCGTAGTCTCCCAGTCATTTCATAAAGTCCATCATCTTCATTTGCCATTCATCTATCATGGGTATCTCTTGTGTCTTCCAATTTTTGGCAAGTAATATTCTGGCAGCTGTTGTGGCATACAAAAAGAATGTAATACCTTTCTTGAGGATTTCTCCCCCTACTATTCCAAGTAAAAAGGCTTCTGGCTTTTTTAAAAAAGTGTTTTTCAACACTTTTTAAAAAATTCATTATAAATCTTTTCCCAGAAGTCTTTTACTTTGGGGCATGTCCACCACATGTGGTAAAAGGTCCCTTATTTTTCTTTACATTTCCAACACTTATCAGAAGTACGATACATCTTTGATAATTTAACAGGTGTTAAATACCAATCTATACATCATTTTCATCTTATTTTCTTTCAAAACAGTACATGCCGTAAATTTAAGGTCCCCCCCCCCACATTTTCTCCCAGTCATTCAACATTATGGTGTGCCCCATATCCTTGGCCCAATCTATCATAACAGATTTTACTTGCTCGTCTTTCGCATGCCACTCCAGTAACAAATTATACATTCTAGATAAATTTTTCATCTTTACATCTATCAATTCGGTTTCCAGTTTGGATTTCTGAGCTTGAAAACCAGTGTTTTTGTTATCAGTCCTGAATATCTCATTAATCTGATGGTATTGTAACCAATCATTCAGTTTATCTTTAAGATGTTCATAGGATTTCAGCTTAAATTTATTTTCCTCTTCCACCAGCAAATCACGGTATTTTAACCAATTAATATCCATATTTAATTTGTTATTGGGCTTGGCCTCCAATGGTTTAAGTCATCTAGGTGTTTTTCTTTCTAACAATAGAGATCTGTGTTTTTTTTCCAAAATTCTCCCCCTCTTGTAGCTTGTATTTGCTATTTTTACATTTACAGTATAGTTTAATATTACTATGTGAGATTCACCTGAAAAGCCGTATAAAAATATCTTCTACATCTATGTGTAAAGGGGAAGGGCCATGGCTCAGTGGTAGAGCACTAGGTTCTCAGGTTCAAATCATGGCATCTCCAGGCAGGGCTGGCAATGTCACCAGCTGGAAACTTGGAGAGCCGCTGCCAGTCAGTGTGGACAATACTGAGCTAAACGGACCAATGGTCTGACTTGGTATAAGGAAGTTTTTCTATGAAACCTACCAGTGTGATATATTAGAAGTTGGTTCATAAGGGTTAGGGGCACTACTCCGCCAACCTCAGTTTCCTTTCCTTCTTACAACCAACCCAGGAGGTGGTGGAACTAGTTGTTACGTTCCTCTTTTTCAGTCTCAGAGTCAGCGCTGCCCTTGTAGAATTCAGCAGGGAGGTGGATAGGGCAAAACCAGAATCAATCGGTTCTACCTGTCTTTGACTCTGGCTCCACCTCTTGTTGCCCTGCCTCCCTTTCCTCCCTACCATAATCAAGGGACATTTGCCACCGCTAATTTGATTTAGTGGAAACTAGGATTCAAATCCCCACCGGCTCACTGTGTTGCGCCTCTAACAGTCAACCTAATCTACCACACAGGGTTATTGCGCGGATAAAACGTGGAGTGGGAAAACCGAAGAGCGTGAGACCCCTAGTCTTGGCGTCGGGGGTTTAAACTCCACTTTCGGCGAAAGATTCCTGCAATGGCAGCGCAGGGGATGAGATTATTTGATCCTCGTGGTCCCTTCCAGCTCTTCTGGGACTCTATAACAATACATACATCATACTGAGTGAGCTCTTGGAAGGAAACGTCTGATATAAAAGTAACAAATATTCTGGCATTCTTCATGGCAATCCTGTAACTGCAGTTCCCAGGATTCTTTGAGGGGTGAAGCAATATGCTTTAACGACCCAGTGTGTACACAGCCTTGCTTCTATGATGTAGTAGTAGTAGTAATAGTAATATCCAATCCTATTTACCAATCCAATCCTATTTACCAATCCAATCTGGTAAATCACAAAGGGGCTTTCTTAGGGGGGTAGCTGCACATTATCACCGCCCCAACAATACAACCTTCATACCAAAAACAAGAATGGCGGGGGCACGCTCCTCTCTTACTCTCGGGCAGTCAATCAAGACCTATCAAGCAATACGGAGCCCCTCCCCTCCCCCGTGCGCGAGCGAGCGACGTCCTGGCTACGGTTAGCTCAGCTTCGATGCCACTCCGCATGCGCGAGAGAGAAAAAGCACGTCGGGCTCTGTTCCCCTCCCCCTCCCAATGCTTTTTCTCCCTTCATGAAGATGGCGGCGGTCACCGTCGGCGAGGCAGTTTGCGGCGACGGACCAACGGGCGGGAAACGGGCGCACCTGGGCATCCCCGAGGCCATCTTCGTAGTAAGCAAAACAGGAATGTGGGCGCGGGTTGGGTGGGAAATCGGGACCCACACGGAGGGGGCAAGAATGAAGTGAACGTGTGTGTGGGGGGGGTGTCCTGCGTGGTGTGCTTGTTGCGCATGCGCTTCACTTTTGACAGGGAGCGGGGTGGGGTGGGGGGCTGCTCCAGAATGATGTAGGGGAGGCTGTGAGCCCCAAAGACCCTCTTTTCCGCCCGGCGCCCTCCCCGCGGGGCAGGAGCGCGGAGGCTCTGCGGCACCTGGGCATTTAGGGGTAGACTGCCTATTAGTAAGGAGACCCTGATCCCTTCACGTGGCGGCGGCGGCAGCCTTCCCTGCAGTAACTGGCGCTTTAAGGTAGCCTATTATTATTATTATTATTATTATTATTATTATTATTATTATTATTATTAGGAACGGGCAGGAAGCCCTGCCAGATCAGCCCAAGACAGCAGCTTGGTTTTAGTTTGGGAAAAGACTACCAGCAAGCGAGGCAGGAATGCGAGGGCTCCGCTGGTATTCAGAGGCAGGTTAGGTGTCACCCTTCTGGGGAAATAAATCCAGCCTCTTCTGCTTTTTGCGCCCCACCCACTTCGGATTTCAAGAGTGATTGCCTTTTAATGCGGAGGTTCCGTGGCTTGTAACTTACTTATTGCATCCCGCCTTTCCTCCCAGAGAGCCTAAGACGCTGCCCATTGCTCTTCCCCCCTCACCCCTATTATCCTTATAGCAACACTGCAAGGGAAGCTAGCTGGAGAGATACTGCCTGGTCCCAACAAGCTTCACGGTTGGTTGGGAAACCAGGTCTCTGTTGTGGGCGAACTATAACTGCTATAATGTCATGGGTAATATCTGTGTACCATGGATTTGTCTTCTATAAGAAGAGCCCAACTGGCTCAGATCAAGTAAGAATTGCTTCCAAGTGACCAGGAAGGGGGGCTTTTATGCTGTAAACTAGGAGAGGGAATGAAATAGTGTACTGTAGTCAGTTCTGAGCTTGATGGACTGGCTCAGTATAAGGCAGTTCCTTATGCTTCTATGAGTGCCACTGTGATGCAACAGAGACTGGTTTATTAGGCCATATGATAACATTTTGCTACCAGTAGTTGAGTAGCCAATTATTACACAGAAAGCAGTAATCTTCCCTTGCTATTGCTCCCTTGTAGTCTTTAAGTTTGCCTATCTTATTAATCTAAATCATTATGAAGAATAAGAGTCCTGCTGGATCAGATTGAACATCTTTCTAGACAGGCCTTTGTTTGCTTTGAGTGGCCAGCTAGATATGTCTGCTTTGGGGGGGGGGGGGAGAGGAGCTGGCTGCATGGCTGCTATTCCTTCTTTTCAGGCAACCTGAATTGAATTGAATGGAATTGATACTAAAAGGAGAAACTAACTTTGGGCTCGTTTCTCAAATATTATACTGCTTGACTATGCTGTTTATGCTTTTGAATGTAGAAGAGTAAGCAGAATTACTGTTATTTAAAAGCAAAAAAGGGTAGGCAAGCAAGTGGTTAGAAATGGTGAGGAGGGTCAGGGGACTCTCAGTAGTGGGTCTCATACTGGAGCAGGGTCTTTGGCTGGTGCTTGGCCATTCCTGTCCCCAATGCCAGCCCTGGAAGAAGTCAGAGCAGGCCAGGCTTTGGCCAACCAACTATTCACATGGCTGCATGAATTGAAGGTTTTGGAGTTACTGATGTGTAATGTGTTTCTACTATAAGGAAGATGTAGATTCCTATATGAAACAGCCAGGAAATGAGACAGCAGACACCGTACTCAAGAAATTGGATGAACAGTATCAGAAATATAAATTTATGGAGCTTAACCTTGCCCAGAAGAAAAGAAGGTAGGTATTTTCTGTGGTGTCCTTTATAAGGATTATTCCAAAGTTAGAATGCTACTCCCCATGTCATCATGCAGACTGTTCTTTGGCTAAAATTTAATAAGCTACTACCCTTTAAGAAGCTAGACAGTAATTGCTACAAGCTGATGTACTGGTAGGATACTAAAACAACTTGCAATGCTAGGACTGTGGTCCAACTTGTGAGGAATGTCTGAAAGGCACATTTAGAGTATTTGACATGTTTGCAGTTAATATTTTTCTGCTTTATATCATGACGTAAATAAGCTGTTTTTTACAGTAATGATGGGGCCATTGTATTAAATAATTAGGTATCTGCACCCACTGTTGCTTTTTGTCATACATTATTTTGCTTGACTAGGAGTTAAAGTAAATCCAGGTGAAAAATTAGACAATGAGCCTGGCCATACCACCGAACTAGTTTTGATGGCAATAATTATTACTGGAATAGAAAAAAAAGCAATCACATGTTTACATTAATCAACAGAAGTGTTCATTCAAAAGAATAGGGTCAAGTTTCCATATGCTATTGCATGTACAATCACATTGTATGCTTACGGGTTTCGCCACGCATGCGCAGAAGTGGCGCCTCATGTTGCGGACTTTTTGGGGTACATAAGGACCCCCGGAATGAATTAAGTATTAAGTGTACTGGTGTCCACTTAATTCTATTGCCTGCAGTCACACCTAAGTTTGCATTAGAGATAAATTGAGTTTTTGGGGAAGAATTGTTAAATACTGCGGCTACTAGTACCATTGTTAGAGGTAAATGATCACTTTCAATATTATTGCCCAGCTCTAACTCCATGACAAACTTATATGCAAATCGTGAGATCGCAATATCACACTGCCTCCATGCTTTGTAAAGTGGGTATATTCTCTGGGCTGATCTCTCTCTGTCATACTGTTCAATATTAACAAGTCCCTCTGTCTTACAGCTTGGGCTAAACAGAGCTCTGAATAATTACATCTATGATGTAATTAAACAGATGGGAGGTACCTCTGGCTAAGTAAATATCTGGTTCCAGAATCTGAATGTAATTGGTGTACAAATTTACATTGTTGACTCCCATATGTAGGTTAAAATCCCCTGCAATGATAAACACTGCGGTAGGATATAGGGTTTCCGTGGATTCTATGTAATTCTCTAGATCTGTCCAGATAGTATTTACAGTAGTGGTTGTTTTTTTTTACAAGGCGGTATGTAGACATTAATCAGCATTAAATATACTTTCAAAACTGTAACCAAGACAGCAAACGGGTTACATGGAGTCATGGCTGTTGTAGTTGCATTCAACTTTGTGGAGATGAAACATGCTAGACTCCCACTGACCCTACCACCTTTCATTGAGGGAGTGGCTGTCAATGAGTGACATTTGTTTCCGTTAAGCGTTATAGAGTCATTGTGCCATGTTTCTTGAAGGAGAATAATATCAAATTGCACAAAATAGTTCATCAGCTGTCTATTATTCTGCTTTGAATGCCAGCCTGCTATGTTCCATGACATCAGTTTTAGCCCCGGCTCCTTTAAACCTCTGTGCTTGTTGCTTCCACTTTGTCCAGGTACCCAATTCCATCTCTTAAAATGCTTCCATTCCTCTTATCAGTGGGAACCCATTCAATGGTGTTAGTATACTTTTTGATTCTTGGGAGAGGACTACCAGTACCCATTTCATTTGGAGCTAATTTCCAATAGCTCAGCCAGGAATTTGTAGTCACCCCATCAGAATTGTCCCTCACCATATCATATTCCAAGGGGGGTTGAGTTTGCAGCTCTGCATCTATACACTTAAAAGTTTCTCTGGTAGTCCTCTTTTTAACTATACATTTTGGAGAAACAGTTTGTGGGCAAAAGGTTTGATTGTCAGTTGTTTCACCAATGTTTTGTTGTCCATGCTGTTGTATTTGGGTCAACCTTGAATGAAACTTAGCTAGTTTGATGAGAATGCCACTTTGCTCTTTATTTGGTAGGTTAATAAAATTACTTAGCAAATCCTCTTTTTCTGGGACTGTCCAGTCTGCTGAATCTGGAGGGTAATTTTTATTCGGAACTACAGTAGATTGAGTAGACCTCTTGAATTTTCCTTGCATAATCTCTGGAGACTGTGATCTTCTTCAGCAATAGGACAAATGTCAGCTTTAGTTGAGGTGACCTTGTTCCTCCTGATCACTCTTTTAGGTACAAACAGTGGCTTAGGTGATGTGTCTTCAAAATGCTGATAAGGGAAGACTCATTTCCTGGCTAAATGAGCCTTCTTTTTCATGATTATAGCTGGAATTCTACGGGTGCTGAAAGTTAGAAGAGTTGTCTTGCAACATCCATCGTTAAAGAGCCCCTTGATTGATTTTAATTCAATATTTCCAACATCACAACTCAGGCGTAAGTTCAAATGTAGGCTGACTCCCAGTAAGGAAAGTGTCCCTTATATGGAAATAGCTGTAGAACAACCTCATATGCTGGACTGAGTGTTTCTGCCCTCCAAACCCCAATTATATATCAAGCAGATTAGATTGTTTAGTAAGTGTAGCAGACATAAAATTTTACATCTGTTTTATTCACAGGTTAAAAAATCAAATTCCTGAAATTAAGCAGACATTAGAAATCTTAAAACACATGCAGAAGAAAAAGGTAAATACCTTTTACTGTGTGGTGGGTATTTATCTTGTGTACAATGCTACATCAATAGTTACCACAAATCAATCTTTATTTGGCTGCAGAAAATTATTAATAATGACTAATTTGAACACAAGTGCTCTAGCCATGTTCATTTGTCATCTCTCCTTTCGGTAGGAATCCACAAAACTGATGGAAACCAGATTTTTATTGGCAGATAACCTCTACTGTAAAGCTTCTGTTCCTCCTACAGATAAAGTTTGTCTTTGGTTGGGGGTAAGTAAAAACATGTTCACACTTACTAAGCATCTATTTTCAGCCACAAACATGGCTGAAAGGCAACATGAGTTCTGAATATTATGTTAACATTTCATGATGCTATTTGGTCACGCAGCTTGGTATATAATAATAATAATAATAATAATAATAATAATAATATAATAAGTTTCCCCAGCCACTCTGGGCGGCTTCCAACCGAATATTAAAAACAGTACAGCATCAAACATTAAAAACTTCCCTAAACAGGGCCGCCTTCAATTGTCTTCTGAAAGTAGAATAGTTATTTATTGCCTTGACATCTTCTGGGAGGGCGCCCTGTTCCACAGGGCGGGTGCCACAACCGAGAAGGCCCTCTGTCTGGTTCCCTGTAACCTCACTTCTCGCAATGAGGGAACCGCCAGAAGGCCCTTGGTGCTGGATCTCAGTGCCCACCCCCAATATGACCCCCCCCCCCAATTGTCATCATTACCCATTTCCAATCTCTGGATTTCTTTGGAACAGCAGGGACAAAAGCCTCTTAACAACATTGAAAAAAGAATACATTTCGGCCCAGATCTTGAAAGGTGCAACAATGGGCCCAGTTCTGCTGACCCTTCAGACTATAGAAATGAACTGGGTTCCCCTCTTCCTTTGCTCTAATGATCCATTTCATATTTTCTGTTCAATATTAGCCATCATTTACTGTGCTGTCCAAATACAGTATAGGCTTTGGCTTATACTTGCATGAATTGAAGGCGCCTCTGAATTCGGTCATTGTGCATTGCTACAGGTGGTGCTTTAAGTTGCATGTGTTTAAAGTTAGCATGTGAGCCTAAGGCTCCACATGAGTTTTTCTCGATAACTCAAACTGGGTCTGGAAAAGCTGTGACATGCCAGATGCTAATGGACTACAGTGTTCCCAGTATCTCTAACCATTGACCATATTGGCTGGGTCTGAAGGGAGTCCCAACAACATCTGCAGGCCAGAGGCTCCTCATTTCTGACCTTAACAATAATTTAAATGGTTTTCTGAACTGTACTTAACAGTAAAATAACAAGTGATTAATTGCTTGCCTGGATTAAATAAGAAACATGGAGTCTACTAGACACGTTGCTTTACCCCAAAACTGAAACATCCAACAAAGGGGCACATAATCCCAGATGAAATTGGCAGGGAATGTCTGGCACTCCTGCAGCAGAATATTTACAAAAATGTTTAAATTGCAACAGTTTCTGATTGGTTAATTTTATCTGCTTTTTGTAAAATTGAGTTCTCACAATGATCTTTTGCCAGACCAGTACTATTTAAGTTGTTTTAAATTATTTGCAGTTGGAGGTGAGCAGCGAGTGAGCAAAGTTTTTGAATGACACCAGGCTTTTCAGGAGATCCAAAAGTGTCTCTCCACACCTCTTAAATGGGCAACAAATGCAGCAGATGGCTCACATACTGTTTTTGAACTCGTTGCAAACAGTACTACCTGCAATATTTATATCTACATATCTATGCCTGCCTATCTATCTATCTATCTTTCTATCTATCTATCTTGGCTAATGCTTCTATATTTAACTTCCAAATTCAATGTCCAAGATCAGTCTTTTAACTATAATGTATCACGGGTTGTGCTTAACTTACTGTTTTCAATGTGTTTTAAGGTAATGGTCTCTATAAGAAAGGGTAAAACCAACTTAGGCTCTTGAATATTAAATTTGTAGTCAGTCATTCATTTTAAAAGTACTTAATTTCAAAAGCCATTGAAGGTTTCTCAACATAAATGTTGTTCTTAGGCCAACGTAATGCTGGAATATGACATTGATGAAGCCCAAGCATTGCTAGAAAAGAATCTCTTCACAGCCACAAGAAACCTTGAGTCTCTGGAGGAAGATCTGGATTTTCTTAGGGATCAGTTCACTACTACAGAAGTCAGTATCCTTTTAAAAAGAGAATTGAATTCCTGTTTCACAATGATATGCCCTCTATTTCTTAGTTTTCATCCACTTTCTTTGAACAAATCTGCTTGTGGAAACAATTCAGGTCAAGGAATAGTGAATCCAGTAGCAGATGCAGGTGTTTATTGCATTTGTCCAGTTTGTTCAGTCTAGATACCACTTGCTGTGAAAAGATACAATATCCTCAGTTATCACTGATATACAACAGTCACTGTGAGCAGTGGCTCCAGGGCAGTTGAGGTTCAAGGCTCTTCCCTCCATTACAAAACTTTTTTCATGCTGTGGGCCTCATTGACCCCTCTGGTGACCAAAGTGTAAAGGTGGACTTTTTTTAAAAGGACAAAGCAGGGTGGTTAGGGTCACAAAAGATTTTTAGGATCACAGGAGCCACCCATGGCAGTGGTTAATAAATAAGAAAATACTTTAAAAAATATTTTTTAATTGACTTTTTTCAAAAGCAGGTGATCTTGGAGGGTCACAAAAGAAAATTGTTTAGCATCATAGTGAGGAACCTGTCAGCATTCCTTAAACTTTTTTAAATAGTTTTTTTAAAAATATAAACATTTGGGAGGGGGCTTTGGAGGGCTCAAAAACATGACACCACAGTGGAAGACATAGAGTAGTAGAAAAAGGATTTGCACTGTCTAAAAAATGTTTTGAGGGGGGGAATCAAATTTTGGGGTGAGGCTTTGGGGGCTGAATGTTGACTCAAGGCTCCTGCTCCAGAGGAAGAGCAGAGAAGGAGCTAGAGGTGAGCAATACTCCTGAGTAATCAAATTCATTTAGGCCAGGCATCCCCAAACTGTGGCCCTCCAGATGTTTTGGCCTACAACTCCCATGATCCCTAGCTAACAGGACCAGTGGTCGGGGAAGATGGGAATTGTAGTCCAAAACATCTGGAGGGTCGAAGTTTGGGGATGCCTGATTTAGGCTCTTCGGAAAAGAAAACCTGAAAAAAGAACAAACTTTCTTAAGATTTTCATTTATAGATGATTTCTGGAAGTCTAAAATGCACTGGATTATTCAGTACATTTGTTAGCACCTTTTCCTGCCTTTGTTCTCCCTTAAACTTGTCACACTGTTGTTAAAACCAAAGGTTTATCTAGCTTTTAAGTTAGGACAGGATAGTTCTCATCCAAATTGTGATAAGCTGTTTGTCTACCATGCAGCAGAGAGAGTTTTAACCACACATCTGCATCAAGTCAGAAAAACCAGAGAAGCAGAGAGTAATAAAAAAATTAACCACTTGAAAAAAACATAGGCAAGTGTTATTTGCCAGCCTTTCCAAAATTACAAGTTGATTAAGTGTTCTGGTTATCTGCAGGTAAATACAGACTAGTCGTTGAGAGCCATCTTATTCTTTCCACAAGCATGTGCTCAGGTTCTTAAGCAAGTAAAGATGTGCTGTTAATGAGCTGGCTGCAGTCATTTTCCATGGTTTGAAAATGGAGTTCTGATCATGGAAAACGCTGCCTGTTGTCCACCCAGGTGTCACAAGAGTGTGTGCAGGGCACGTTATTGGCAATTTGAGAAAGCTAGTATTGTTGCAGGTATTCAGGAATAAAAACTTTGATGATCAAGCTTATGCTAAGGCAGGGGTTCCCAACAAAATTTTCTTGAGGACCCCTCATCGAGCCGCTATTGTGACAAGGACCCCCATTAATTCCTAATCCTAAAATTAAAAAGTGAGAGCCAAATTAAGGGTCTTTTTATATTTTATATTTATACGTTTTTTACAGTTCTTCCTCTTCATCTGTAGGCCTTTGTCGTTTTAACGAACCACTTTTTAACCAACGGTCCATTTTTAACTACGCAAACTGTAGCTTCCGCGAAAAACAACGCTTTGTTTACAAACACTACTGTTTTGCAAAGAGGCAGCGTGCGCTAGGGTGGAGGGAGGGGAATAGAGAAGACAGGGTACCTGCGCAGTAGCGCACAAATGAAGCCGACAAAGCATCTTGGGGAGGTGAGTGTTAGTAGAATGCGCACGCTGCCTCTTTGCAAAACAGTAGTGTTTGTAAAGCGCCACCTAACGGCATACAGCAGAACTACTATTAGCGCAAATCTAATTCTAGTTTTGCGCTAGACTCTGCTCATGCAGGAAGCGGCCAAAACAAAAAATATGTTATCATACGAAATATATTTAATATATTTTTTATTCTAATAGCATCTTGCGGACCCCTCTGGCATAGCTCGCGGACCCCTGGGGGTCCCCGGACCACCTGTTGGGAACCACTGTGCTAAGGAAACTGTAGAGCTTTTTCCTGCTGGCCCTGCACAGTGTTACTTGTGATCTATTTTCAGAGCACCGACTTAAATATTTCAGATTAACAGATTAGAAATTGTTTATGAGAACAGCAGTGTCTAGTATTCGGGAATCAAACTGCTTGTGCTAATTATGGGAAGCAGATAAAATCCAGGGAGAGGAGCATCTGCTTTCACCTTACAGCACAATAATTTCCTTAACTGTGTTTCCAGATATGGCTAGAGTTTATAATTGGGATGTAAAGCGAAGAAACAAGGATGACCCTTCCAAAAGCAAAGCTTAGTTATTAATAGTATTCATTAGTTCTCTTATATTAAATGTGTTCTTAATTTGAATCTTAGTTAGCAGACATCTTTGTAAAAAATGGTTTGCAAGCCCTGTTTGGTTCTGTGCATGTTCCATTATTGCTGCTTTGGGAAATGAGCCATAAAGGATTTTGGCTCTTTCCACATAATCTATCATAGGAAAATGTTGGTTACAAAACTTTACTGAAAATCTGAAGTGCATTATAGGAATTGTGTTTTGCAAAGGGTTGTTTGTATATATGAGTATTGAGGTACATCAAAATTTGGTGTGGGGAAGGTATGGTAGCAATATGGGGAACACAGTCCATTGTAATCCTGCTTCTATCTGCTTTAGCTATCCTCTAAACACTTCACACACATGAACTCATGTTTAGCCCTTGAGGAAACAAATAATTTAATACACAGTGCAATCTGTATGTGATCTCACTTAGTTCTATATTCACATAAATATCTCATCCCAAGTCTGTAAAACTGTAGGGATCCAGGAGCAAATGACCTACTATAAACAATCAGTGCATTTGCCATCTGTTCTAATTCAGATGCTTGCAAAGATTCTTGGTGGAACCTGCATTTAAACATGGATGGTGTATTTGAGCCCAGCTTCAGTTGGTTTAATGTTACTCCCTTTTTACTTCATATGAAGCTTTGCTAAAGTGTTGCCTTGGCATCTTCCTTTTTTTAAAAACCATGATGCACATCTTAAGGTCAAATAAAATGAAAAGCAAATGTTAACTGTGTTTTGATTTCTTCTAATGAACAACACTTGTAAAGCTTTTGTACTTTTATTTCATTATATGTATTTCTATATTTTGGGGAAGCCACCCAACCTAACACTACTACTACTACTACTACTACTACTTGTTGTTGTTATAACAGTGAAACTTGAAAGACTTATAGCAGAAACCTCTAGCACCTGTTCCTTTTAGCAGATGGGCACCAAAACTTTTGAAATATTTGGTAATGTAATTATTGACGGGTGATGGTGGAATGGTAAATAGAGATTGTTTTAGTTCTTAAAATGATGGAGAGCTTTCAAGTTTACCCAGTGTTGGAGGTGCTATACCCATCCCAAAGTGCTATACCAGGGATCAGCAAACTTTTTCAGCAGGGGGCCGGTCCACTGTCCCTCAGACCTTGTGGGGGGCCGGACTATATTGGGGGGGGTGAACTAATTCCTATGCTCTACAAATAACCCAGAGATGGATTTTAAATACAAGCACACATTCTACTCATGTAAAAACACCAGGCAGGTCCCACAAATAACCCAGAGATGCATTTTAAATAAAAGGACACATTCTACTAATGTAAAAACACGCTGATTCCTGGACCGTCTGTGGGCCAGATTTAGAAGGCGATTGGGTCGGATCCGGGCCTTAGTTTGCCTACCCATGTGCTATACCTTAAGATCCCAAAGCATAATTTTGAACCTGTAGAAAATAAATGCACGTTTAAAAGACAAATCTAAGATACTATGGTAAAATAAAAGGACATTATTTTATTTAGATTCAGAAGCAACAGAAACAGAAGACAACAATATTTCTGGTGAATAAAAATTCAGAATTTAACATCCAAATAATGCAACTAACATAGATTATGAAAGAAAATGTTTCTCATCTTTCTCATTTTCCCTTTTCGATTACAGAATTTTTGTATATAGTTTCATCTCTTCAAGCCATAGATTTCCCCCTCCTCCAAGAAGTTGGTTTTGCCTTACTATGAGACAAGATGGTGCTCTTGTGAGAATTTGAGTTGATGGCTTGAATAAAATTATGTGTGTTCAAGCTGTAGTGTTTATTATAGATGCTGAGTAAGGCTAAGAGTGCTTCAGCTAAAAGTTCCATATGGACATTGGATCTCCTAGATATGTAAGGCAATTCTAGCCTGAGCTGTTAGGGGGGTTGTAGGTTGGCATCTTAAAACTTTAGGGATGAGCATGTTTCTCTTGTGTTTGTTGCTCACCTATCTTAACTAGAGAATTGCTACAGTTCATGAGTTAGCACATTCATACTTTTCATTTAGTCTTGCCTTGTTGCACTGTGCTTTAATCATTGTGTCCATATATGCTAGTGTACATGGCAACATAAATGGAAAAAGGCATGAACAAACACCAAAACTGCTTATGGAACTGTCTGAACACAGTGCAGAAATAATGACGAAGGATAGTGGATCCTGAAATGGTTCTACTGCTGCACAATTGAGGTCAGCTAATCTTGGAGCCCTAAAATCATGTTTTGCATGCATCCCACACTTCTAAAAGATGGGAGGGTGAAATGGCTATCCAAGCATCTTTAATAGTCATGTTGCCACAGAGCATTGGTGCCTCTTGAATGCAATGGGAACAATCAAAAGAATTACAAGGCCACTTCTATACACCCAAAGGGTGTTTGGACTTGCTTGAGCAGTCACTGTCCTCTTGTTTTGTGGCACACTTTCATTGGAGGCTTTTAAACAGGCCAGATGGACATCTGTCAGATTTTTTTAGTTTTGCATTGCAAATGATTGGGCTAGATGACCACTGAAACCCCTTCCAAATACAATTCTATGGTTTTAGGAGAGTTTTAAAAGTGTGCTTCCTATGCATGTGCACAACTTGGGGATGGCTTAAAGTAATTCTATGGATCTCTGCCTGTGAATGTCTCCCTTTATTTCCCCAAACCTGCAGTTTCTGGGTATTCCACGGTGGCCTAACACTGCTACTCAGTGAACTCAAGAACTCTTGATTGTGTCTAGCCATGATGCAGCATGAGGGACTGAGAAGAGCTGTGGTGTCTTTGAAAGAGCTGAGAGCCCTTTGCTATCCTAGGCATGATTTGTAGCCAGAACGGCTGTATGGTAGCAGCAATCCCACCTCACTATACACCTCAGCCAGTTGAAAGCCCACTGTTAAAATGCTTCAGAATGGGTCTGAGTAAAGACAGTCTGAGAGCTGGTCACTTCCTGGATGGGAAATCCCCTCACATAGCCTATCTTGAGCTCCACAAAATAAAGTTGGTACTGTATATATATTTGTGTGTGTGTGTGGCAAGCACCCTCTTAGGCGATAATAGTCCAGAGAAGAAATTCCTTTTCTAAGACTGTGCTTCAGCAAGTTGCTGTAACACCAAACTTCCAGTGCATTGCCCCAGGACTGCAATAATTCTGGGGCTCAAATCCCTGCAGTTTAAAGGAAGAGGTAGGTTAAACCACAGAGCCTAGGGCTTGCCGATCAGAAGGTTGGCGGTTCAAATCCCTGTGACGGGGTGAGCTCCCGTTGCTTGGTCCCAGCTCCTGCCAACCTAGCAGTTTGAAAGCACGTCAAAGTGCAAGTAGATAAATAGGTACCGCTCCAGCAGGAAGGTAAACGGCGTTTCCGTGCGCTGCTCTGGTTCACCAGAAGCGGCTTTGTCATGCTGGCCACATGACCTGGAAGCTGTACGCCGGCTCCCTCGGCCAATAGTGCGAGATGAGTGCCACAATCCGAGTCGGTCACGTAAAGGGACCCCTTAAAGGGACCCCTGATGTGCTTTCGAACTGCTAGGTTGGCAGGAGCTCGGACCGAGCAACGGGAGCTCACTCCGTTGCAGGGATTCGAACCGCCAACCTTCTGATCGGCAAGCCCTAGGCTCTGTGGTTTAACCCACAGCACCACCTGCGTACCATCCCTTTACCGTTAGGTGCTTACAAATTCAGTCATGCACACATGGTCATCCCAGCACAAGATCTTGTGGCAAATGATGTGACATCCTTTCTGAAGTTTCATCATAAGAGAAGAGTTGCTGGCTCATGCCAAAGGCCTACCTAGTCCAGCATCCAATGCTCACAGGGGTCCCCTACATGCCTAGTAACCAGATATCCTTCATGAATTTTTATTAGAACAATTTTTAAAGTCATACAAGTTAGTGGCCATTACTACACATCATGGGTGCAAACTCAACACTTCCAGCCATGCACTGTCTTGAATCTTCCACTATTACACGACAGCAATGTTCCCTCTAGCCCTGAATAATTCTATAAACATTCATCATTCTCCATCCCTCAATTTACTCTCCTTTTTTCTAAAGCAAACAGCTCCAACTGTTGGAACATTTCCTCATATTTACGTACTTCCATGCCTCGATCATTTTAGTTGCCATTTCCTGATCCTTCTCATAGGAAGCAATGTATTCTCAAGAGGATACATGTACATAACCATAAGAACAGAAAATATGTTTATTGCTTCAAGAACTATTTTCTCCTACATACAAATATAACTAATTGACTCAAGATTCTATAATCAGGTGACAACTCTTGTCTTTTTGGTGGACTACAACTCCCATCACTCCCTGGCCAATGCCCTTACTAGCTGCGGTTGCTGGAAGTTTGAGTCAAGCAACATCTGAAGAGCATCATAGTTGACTGCCTCTGTTTTAAATCCATGATCTTGCAGGGATATATCAGGCTAAGACTGGAACATGACCAATGTCCGTCCACCATCCACCATCCAGTTGGCAGCATTGCTGAGCAGATGGACACTTTTTTGGTTCCTAGAAACACCACGCTATAGAACGTTATCTTTAATCCTCACCTTCACCAGCTGTGACCACGGCCAGGATTAAAGGGTCTGTGTGCAAAGTGCCTTCTGGTTCCTTTTATCCAATTGTGTTTCTGCTCTGAGCTGTACCAGGCCTACTGAGTCTAACCACCATTTGTCCTGCAGTTCTCTCAATACATCATTGCTCTGAGACATTGTGGAAAGCTAGGAAGATCCTGCCTCCACCCTGCCACTGCCTACTCTAGCTTTATTTCCCACAGGGCCCATTAGTGTTCCTGTGTCAGTTGGGCGTTAAAAGCAAGAAGCCTTTTTTTAATGGAAGGGGGGCAGCTAGAGTGTGGCAACAGGCACTGCAAGGATGCATGGATGTGGATGCTGGATGTTTTTCCGGCAGGATGTACATTTGTCAGCAAATGTTTTCCATGGCTGGATTTTCAAAAGTTTAACTGCAGCTTGCACAAATGACAATGCAGAAGAGCAGCAGTCCAATCTACCAGCAATTCCTAGGTCATAATTTGCTTGATTTCAGTTAAAATGTCAGCTGTGTGCAATACAGGAATTAGCGATTTCCCTGTAGTTCACAATACATTGCCTTGGCAATGATTCAAATGGACTATTTCCCATCCTGGCTCTATAGAATAAACTGTTCATTGTGGATTTGTACAAGAATACAAGTTTGAAAATGCCCAGGATAGTGGGAGACAGACCTTGTTCATATCTGCACCTTAAAAACACCAGTGGATTCTGTTAAAACAGTGTGTATGTTTATTATTAATCTACTCCGTACTGGGTTTTTACCACCATGGTTGCTGTATACAGATGTTTGATGGGGTGGGGTGGGGAACAGCAGAGGGAATAAAAACACGGATTTTCCTTTACAAGTTTTGAATGTCACATAATCACATTAACCATTTTGCTAGATACAAGCATAGTTTTCATTCACACACAGCTAAATACAGCAGGTTTTTTTTGTCACATTTCATTACAGTGCATATAACAGAAAGCTAGGGAAAGTGTACAGTATAATTTTAATCTGGAGGTACTGAGAGTTTTTTTTTCCTTTTAATCCAGCATGCAGACTGAGATTGTGAGTTTACCAACAGGCTTGTTTTTATTTTGTGTGTCTTTGCCAGAGAATGAAAATGAAAGAAAATGCCTTTTTTTTAAAAAAGTATTACCCTCCAGTGTATCTTGCAGTAGTCAAAATGCTAAAACAAGTCAAGAAAAAGATGAGGTTTTTCATTTTACAAAGTCAAACCCCACTTTTATTTGTATAGGAGGAAGTCCCCCTCCCCAGATGATCATTTATATAAGTTGCCTAAAAATATACGGCATTAGAAAGAGATTACATCATGAGTTTCGATCAGAATTATTTTACGTTTAAAGGTCTTCAGTCAAATTTCCTATACATTTTACTTTCTTTTGTAACTCTAATGCAGTATACATTATAAATCAAAGAGTCCAAATATGACCAAACTTTATTCCCTCTATGTATTTAAAATGTATTTATTGAGGCAGGCAGCAGTTGAACTATATCTATTTTGGTAAAAAAAACACCAGTAAATGCACTGAGGGGAAATGAAATTTGCCAGTATGCTAGTCTATGGATCCTGACGTAAAATGATGCTGGAATTCTTCATGCTAGTTGCTTTCTTTTGGATTCAATTGTATTTTTGCAGTTAAGAGGGCAGTCCAAAAAAGTTTAGAGCCAAAAATCAGCATATAAATGTTTTATAAATAGAGAATTGTAGCAAATGTTGGTCCTACTCAGAGCAGGTCCCTTAATTTCAATGGGTTCGTTGTGAGCAATATTGGTTATTATGCAGAATGTTTAATCCTGAATTCATTTTTAAAGCCAACTGAATACCTGAATCTGGGGTAAAGAACAATGCTTGGTAAATTAATGACAATGCAGAAGTAAATCTATAGCTTTTCCTGGGGTATTTATTTGCTGTTAAAAATATTTTCTCACTACACTAGAATGACTTTGGATAAATAAAGAGTAAGATTAATTAGAAGATTAATTGATGAGTAAGATTTTTTTATCATGTCCCTTACAGAGATACAAAATGTCTTAAAAGGTTTGAAGCCATGAAGGGTAATAGTATTTGAATGCTTTTTGAAGGTTGAGTAGAACTGAAATGTATCCAATGCTGATTTGCTTATGAAACCTAAATTTTAATACATTAAGGTTGCAGTCCTAAACACACCAGGGAGAGAGTCCCTAAGAATGCAATTGGCCTTGCTTCTTAGTAGCCACACTTAGGTTTGTACCATCAGTACGTGAAGGGGAGAGGTCATTCTTGGCATACAGAAGCCCTTATGCTCTTACTTTTCTCCGGTTAAAGGGATGTTAGGAGAGCCCTCTTTCTGCAACTTCAGAAAGCTGGTACCAATTCAAATAAACATGTTGTCATCATAATGGATTCAATGGAATGAGTCCGAATGACCCAAATCCAGAGGAAGTTAAATGTGCTGCTCTGAACTCAACAGGACAAGTGCCGTTGTGACTAATTTATGCCTTGTTAATTTAAACCAGTCCTTGAGTATCATGGCTAACTTTCTTTGGATTTGAGCCAATATATTTGCATTAAGTATGTTGTGTAGAATTTACATAAGAATGTAAGGAGAGCCCTGTTGGATCAGGCCTATGGCCCCATCTAGTCTAACATCCTGTTCTCTCAGTAGCAAGAAAAGGGCCACAATGGGAATTCCACAAGCAGCACTCGTGTGCAACAGCACTGAGCCCACTTTTGACTCCCAGCAACTCGTATGCTGGGGCAGAACACAACTGTCATAGCTAGTAGCCATAGCTAGTAGCCATTGATAGTCTTCTCCCCTTTAGAAGCCTTCCAAAGAGTGGCCACTACGACGTCTTGTGAGAACGAATTTCATAGTTTTAACTATGCGCTGGGTTGAAGATGTACTATCTTTTCCCTTTCCTGATTCATCCAAGGTTTTAAAAGCTATCATATGAATTAGTTCTGTGCAGCATATTTATGAAGTTAAAAAGTATAAATTGTTTTGCTGTACTAAAAGAAATAATCACAAAGATATAGTCAAGGTAAGCGATAAAAGTTGCAAGGTGCTGCACTCTTAAGATGTTAGGTATATTTGGGTTTTTTTAGAATTGAAAATAGGAACCACCAAGACTTTGGTTAAACAAGAAGAAGCAGTAACAGTATCTTATTTGGGTTATAAATAGTATGAAAGACCACAATATTATCATACAGAAAAGGAAAACTTGTGTTTTAAGATGAAAAGTTTGAAAATGAACATGCCTGGAATGAAATGAACATGTCAATTTAGCAATCTAAAATAAAACATGGAATATATTCAATTCAGTTATGGTAGGACAGAAAATTGGAAGTTTTTAATTAGACTTGGTTACAATGTTTATGATATAACTTCAGTATTACCGGTAACTGATACTGGTTTTTTCTAGAGGGCTGCAACAGTTAAGTCAACTGCTTAGATTAATTGATTATAAAAGCTTTTTGATCAACTAAAAAGGAGCCCCTAATTAATTGCGTAGTCATTTAATCTTATAATAATTTCTAATGCAAGCTCTTTTATAGATGGAAAGTACCATTTCAGAAGAACCATGATGCCTGCTGTCCATTCTCTAAAACTACTGTGCATTATATCTAAAACAAGGATATTGGCATCTTTGGGCTTCCAGATGTTGTTGGACCACAACTCCCATCATCCATGACCAATATGTGGAGGGCCATAGGTCCCTCATCCCTGCTCTAGTCTAAAGCATTTATGGTACATTCACTGAGCTCAGTTTCTCCCATTCACTATAAGGGTCAGTTGTAAGTTTAGATCATCATCCATAATCATTGGCCATGCTGGCTGATCTAATGAGATTTGAAGTCCAACAGCATGCGGAGGGCCACCCCAATCTAAAAAGAATATGCTTTTTTCTTTAGAAAACTTTAGAAACTTGTAATTGAAACAGCACAGAGTTCTGTGACACTTTAAAAAGTGACATACCTTCATTCAATCATTCTATAAGGTGTCACAAGATACACTGCTTTTTTTGCAGTAACAGCATTTAAGCAAGGCATCTCTGGAAATCCATGCAATGAAAATTCATAAAATTGACTAAAACAACTTTAATTGGGTGACAGCCCCAGTTTTCTTCCATCTTGCCCCCCACTCCGAGCCTGTATGTCTCTCTAATCCCAATGCAGCTGAATTTGAGCCAGAGTTTGCTAGGGTGTTAACTTCGAAACTCTTTTGATACCTGGGTTCAACCCTAATGTCAAGCCCAGAAAAATATAAGAATTTTCCTTTGATATTGTCTGGGGCTCCCTTCCCTCACCTATTGCATTCTTGCTTTGTAATATCTGTATGGGTTGGGCAAAACATTTCTCCTTAACTCCAATGAAAGTGGAAGTCAGGATGGACTAGATTAATTGGGGGTTGTTTTTAGCTATATATTTTTGGCTCAAGATTAAATGCTGTTCATATCCCATTGCTGTTGCAAGTGTGCAAAAGCCTGGCTGGCAGTGAATGTCATGTGACTATTTGTGTAATTATTATTACCACTTGATGAGAAGCAAAATATTATATGGGCCAATGTATATAAAAGTAGATGAGGGCTAGTTTGAAAAACATCACCCCTCTGAAAATATGTGTGCATGTATACAGACACACCTATACACACACTCTTGATTTTTGTTGGGGGGGGGGCTTTTTCAAACTGCCCCTCGCCCACTTTTTCTCCCTGTCTCAAGGTGGATATTAGTGGTGTTTATTACAAGGCTAGTTACCCAATTAATTATTGAAAATAAAGACACCAATATTAGCATTACCCCTAATATGACCTTTGTTGTGCCAAACTTAAAATTCTGTTTCCAGTTCAAACTCACCTAATATAGTTCTGCCTGCATCTTTACAAAGTAATGATGTGGGCAGTTCTCTTAAAAGGATCTTCTGTAAGTATAAAGTGCATAGCTGTCAACTTTCCCCCTTTTTTTAAGGGAAATTCCCTTATTCCGAATAGGATTCCTCACGAGAAAAGGGAAAAGTTGAAAGCTATGATCAAGTGTGGAAATGCATGTGAAGGTATAGATTAACTTCATTCAAAATAATTGTTATACCACATTCTTCCCCAACCTGGTGCTCTCCAGATGTTCTCTCTCTCTCTCTCTCCTCCCCCACTCTCTCCCCCTTCCTGCTTCCAGGCTTGTTCCATCTTAATATCTATCTAGACCATTATACACATTAAGCATCCTTTCTTTGCACATATGAATATCACTGTGTATCTTGCCAACACATTAATTTCTTCCTAGGTATTCAGGGTGGCTGTTATTGCTTACCTTAATTCATTTGGACTGCTTGCTTTCTTAATTCAGAACTCAAGAAGTTTACCCTGAAACAAAGGCCCACTTGAAGCGTTGTAGGCCAGCATTTTATCCAGTCCTACTTTCAAAGTAAAAAACGTTCCTTCTTGCGCTTCTGACCGCTTTCCTGTGGGTTTCCTACCCACACACCCTCTTCCTTAGTTCTCTCTCTCCTGCTGTTCACCTCTTCAGCTTCAGATAGTCCTTTTGAACTTGTTTTCCAAAAAAAATTCACCCCACAAAACAAAACAAAGAACACCCCCACTTCCTGCTCTTTGGGAAAAGTCTGTGCTCTCCATTTTGATGAGTCCTGCTTCTCCCCAGCCTTATTTGCAAGAAGTTTGTATTTAAAATGACCCAAAATTGCCCACTGCAGCTTGCTACTGGTGGGAGGGCTGCATCCCCCCCTGAATTAGGATAAAATAATTTCCCATTTAATGATTGCATATGGCTGAGAATTTCACCATTGCTGATAACAGATTTTACAGCCAATTCAGAAATGGGGAGCATTTCCAGTTCAATAACTGAAGAAGTAGCACAAACGTTTGGTCTGTCAAATTACTGGAATTGGAACCACCAAGTCTGACTTGATCAGGAAAACACCAGTCTGTGTTCTATTCATTGCACCACATTTTAACAGTTCTATTCACTGCACTGCATTTTAACAAGAGTGATCTAACCCTTTCCTTTTAAAGAGAGTTGGATTATACTGCAGCAATATTATAGGCATGAAAGCATTTGCCCCTTCTGCAAAATATGCTTTCCTCTTTGTGTTAACCATCAAGTTCTCGTAAAAAGAATGGCAACCATGTTATGTTTTAATCTTCCTAAAAATATAGAATAATAAGCCAAGATTTCTGTCTCTCCTCCTCCTCTGAATATGTTTCATATTAATAGGCTTCAACACAAAGCACTGAATGACAGATTTATTTAAAACAGGGTTTGTAAATTTCCCTGATATTTACTACCCCTATCGGATCTTTTCTGCTCTTAACATTACCCCATCTCCTACAATATAAGCATGCATCTGGGTTCATTCCTACATAACGGGGGGTTACAGCCCTTCACGATTCTATTCTTCAGAGGTTCAAAGCACCAGGCATTGGTACTTGCCATACTACTGTCACATTCTCTTCTGTCACACGACAAGTTTGTATAGCAGGGTATGTTTTGGTTAGTAAAGTTCAGCAATAATCTTTCCTTGCTTTCATTAAGCAATTAGCACAGACATCTCCTGTCTGATTTCACCACCTCTTCCGAGGAGTGGACTACGTTTGGGACAAACCCACTCTTCACCCCTTCCCAGCCCTCCTGGATAGTAATTTCGCCTCTCTTAACAAGCTCATATATGTCTCGAGTCAGGTCGGTGAAAGCTTTCTCCACATTAATGGCATCCCGGGCAGAGGTTTCAATGTACTTCATGCCATAAGCAAGGGCCAGTTTTTCAGCTTCGTGCCGGGTGACTTGCCGCTGAGTGTCTAGGTCGCATTTGTGGCCCACCAAAACGAACACAATCTGGTAAGGCTGGACGTGCGCTTTGGTCTCCTCTAGCCACTCGTGAACATTCTGGAAGGACCTGCGGTTTGTAATGTCAAAGAGGAGCAGACCGCCAACTGAGTTCCTGTAGTAGGCTTTGGTAATTGATCTGGAAGAGAGCAGCAGCCCAAGGAAGGAAATGAGAATCATTTTCAAGAGTTAAACGCTGGTGGCAAAGGCTAGTTTTGTGCATCTGAAATAGCCAGTTAGGTGCAAATCCACCCAGAACACTGCCCTTTTGTGCTACACAGCAAAATAAAGGGGGTTTGTACAAGACAACACAAAGATTCTCTGCCCCACCATCTTTTTCTCTTACACCATCTGGAAAGTTGTTTGTGCATTATGAATCTGGACACCTCTTAAGAAATCATGTCCAAAAGTTACATGGTGGTTGCTAAGACTAAGGTTTTCGTCTATGTTTGAATACAATATAGAATCAAGAAGGCTTACTGAACCTTTCAGAACTGTACTGATTTTTTGTAAAAATAAAAAATAAAAAATCAAGAGCAACACTGGGTTTGCGGTGGCTAGTACTTTTATCATTCAATGGACAGTCTAGAAATTTTATTCTAGAAAGTGGCTGGATTCCATTCCAATGTCACTGTTTCCATAAGACATTGGAAAATGTGACTGTTTCATTCCCTCTATAACCACTTTTTTTGTTTTACTTTTCATCTGTCCCAAGCCTCCCCTGTGCAGGCCACATCTACTATTTTGCAAAGTAAAAAATACCCCAGATTTTCCTAAGTAGCATTCCTCATTTATGAAATCTCAGCTGAACAGGTGAAGAGAAAGAGGACCAGTAATTGGTGATCAATTTCAAACCAGCAACGCCCCAAATAGGGTGTACAATTGGGGAGTATACCCTCACTACAGAAATTGGACCATTTGCTTGGGTAACATGTGGGCTGTAACATACAATGTGTGTATTGGGCTGGAGGGAAGAGAAGGAATGGCTGTACAGATGCAATTTATATGTGTTTGCAGAATCACATGGTAATTCTGTCTGGGCTATGACACTCCAAGTTGCAGGTATGAAGCTGTCCCTGTTATGGTTTAAAATGCCAGAGATTGTTTAACTAGCGAAAGGTCTAATTACTCAGTGCCCACCCCATATAATATTTCCCTTTTCCCTGACATACTAGATTTCTACATGTGAGGGATCTTCTTGCTTTTATTTACTTGTGTTGGGGGTGCAATGGTGTTAACTGCATTTACATTCCACCCACCCTCTAAGGAGCAGAAAAAAAATGAATCTTGCCCTCTTCTTTATCCTCATTAACAACCTTGTGAGGTAAGTTAGGCTAGGAGACCGTGACAGACTCAAGGTGACCCAGTGAGTGGAGATGGGAAGCCTGGTGCTCCAGAAGCTGCTGCATTATATCATGGCTGACCACCAGTCCACCTGCCTCAGTATACCGGTAGTTCACACTGAGTAGCAGTGTCTCTTGAAGGTTTCAAGCAAGAGTCTTTCTCCAGCCCTACCTAGAGATTGAACCTGGGACCTTCTGCATGAGATGCACATACCTTTGTCACTAGATTCTGCCATAGGCCTAAACAGGGCAACAAAGTCTTGGTTCTGCTTCCACTAAACTGATGGGCCAAGAGTCTGCTAGTTCAAGTCATCCTCAAAATATATGGAGAGACCAGAGTCATTTGGAGGTATTTGTAAAGCAAAACTCTTGACAATGCATACCCCTCCACCCCCCTCACTGCATGTGGTGTACAGAGGTTGGCTAGGTTTTAGGAATTGGCAAGTGAAGGGTGTATATAGAACACTCAATAGACTCCTAGGTTCCACACATCTCTATGAATCTAAGGAGACATCCAAAGGTGCCCTTTTGCATGCAGAAATTGTATTCTGGTCAGGGAAACATTGCTTTTCATGAGCCTTCAATTATCTAGAGCTCTCTGGATGTTGCTGCACTTCAGCTCCCAATAGCCCCAGCCATCATGGCCAATGCTGAGTGATGATGGGAGCTGTAGTTCCAACAGTGCTCGGAGTGCACTGGGGGGGGGGAGGGGCTGGAGCAGAATGCTCCTTATGTTCTTATTTTTTTCATTTAGTACACAAGTAGTTTGTGAAACCTGCTGCCACATGATGGAGTGATGGCTTTAAGCAAGGCAATGGTTTTCAACCAGTGTGCCGTGGGGTGCCTTGAATGATGGTCAGGGGTCCCCCAGGCAAAACTGGCCTCAGACCTTCTTTCCTTCCCTCTGATGCCTAACTAACTACCAGTCAGTTGCTAACCTCCCTTTCCTGGGTAGGTTCTAGAGCGAGTGATCACAGACTAGATCCAGGTGCTTTTGGAAGAAGCTGATTTTCTGGATCCATTTCAATCGGAGTTTAGGCCCAGTTTTGGCACAGAAACTGCCTTGGTCACCTGTATGATGACCTCTGTTGAGAGAGACAAGGGAAACATGTCCTTGTTAATTCTTCTTGACCTCTCAGTGGCTTTTGATACCATTGACCATAGTATCCTTCTGGAGCAATTGTCCAAACTAGGGGTGGGTGGCACCACTTTGGGGTGGTTCCAGTCCTACTTGGGTGGTCGTTCCCGGAGGGTGTTCCTTTTAAGCCCAGTGGAACCTTCAATGTGGGGTTCCGCAGGGCTCAGTCCTACCGTATCCCCAGCGTTGTATAAATTCTACATGAAACTGCTGGGTGAGGTTATCTGGAGGTTCGGAGTACATTGTCAGCAGTATGCTGATGACACTCAGCTCTATTTCTCCTTTACAACTGCTGGTGATGCAGTGGAAGTGCTGGACCAGTGTCTTGCCTCAAAAATGGACTGGATGAGAGCCAACAAACTGAAGCTCAATCCAGAGAAGACTGAGGCACTGTTTATGGGTGGTTCCCTAGATCAGATGGGTGGGAAGTCGCCTGCTCTTGATGGGGTTACACTTCCTCTGAAGGAGCAGGTTTGTAGCTTGGGGGGGGGGTCCTCCTGGATCCTTTGCTGTCGCTCAAGGCTCAAGTGGCCTCAGTGGCCCAGAGTGCTTTCCACCAGCTTCAGCTGGTGGCTCAGCTACACCCCTATCTGGACAGAGATATCCTAACTACTGTTGTCCATGCTCTGATAACCTCATGGTTAGATTACTGCTATGTGTTATGTGTAGGGCTGCAGCTGAAGATGAATCAGAATCTTCAGCTAGTGCAGAATTCAGCAGCCAGGTTGCTCACCGGAGCAGGACAGTTTGAACATATTACGCCGATCCTGGTCCGGCTGCCCTGGCTACCCATTAGTTTCATGGGCCCAATTAAAAGTGTTGGGTTTGACCTATAAAGCCTTAAGTGGCTCAGGACCTCAATACCTCAAGGACTCTCTCTTTTTATATTAACCTACCTGGACCCTGAGATCATCCTTGAGAGGTCCGGAGGGTGGCAACATGAGAACAGGCCTTTTCTGCAGTTGCTCCCCATCTGTGGAATGCTCTCCCCAGGGAAGTTCACCTTCATTATACACCTTTAGGTGCCAGGCAAAAACATTCCCTTTTAACTAGGCCTTTGGTTGATCTGATTGACATCCTATGCCCTTTTAACATGTGGCTCTTTTTGGGGGGAGGGGTGTTATTGGGTTGTTGATTTTATTTTGATTATACTGTATATATTATGCATTTTATGTTGATTTTGTTCTGTTAACCACCCTGAGACCTATGGGTATAGAGTGGTATAATAATAATAATAATAATAATAATAATAATAATAATAATAATAATACCCTTTCGTGTCTCTGCTTGTACAGCCCAAAGGCTTGCACAGCTGTTGGTTGCAGCAGCCTTGGCTACAAGCTCCCCAGGTGAATGGTGCCTCTGAGGCTGGCCCGGGGGTGCTGGTTGCCAGGATCTGAGGTAGCCTCAGAGTAAGCAAGCAAGTGGGTGAGGGAGCCCAGCCAGCCAGTCCACCAAACCTTGCTGTTGGGAATGGACAGACATGTCCCAAGCCCCTGTGGGACAGTGTGAGGAGGCACCTCTCTTTGGGGCAGGGAGGGGCAACAGCAGCTTCCCGGGGGACTCCCAAGGAGATGGGAGAGGAGAGAGGCTGAGAGAACACTCCACAAGGGAGGGTGTTCCAAAAAGGGTGAGAAGCTGCCAGCTCTGTGGGCAAGGGGTGACATAACCAGGCTCCTGAGCCCCACAGGGGTGCCACAGAAAGAATGTAGCTGGTCAAGGGAGCTTTGGACTGAAAAATGTTGAAAACCTCTGCATTAAGTGGGTTAGATAAGTCGATGAACGATAAGTATAGCCAAGATGGCTCTTTACAACTTCCAGGTTCCCAGCACTATGGCACTTAGTGTTGTCTACTGGGGATACTGGGTGCTTGCCTTCAGTCTGTGCTTGGAGGCTTCCCAGATGCATCTGGTTGGCTGCCATAGGAACCAGGAAGCTGGACTGGATAGGCCTTTGATATGATCCAGACTAAGTACACTAGAGAGCTATGCACTGCAACTGGAAACCACGAGATTTAAATCAAATAATAATGGGACAGCCCAAGACTGGAAATCAGGGTCCAAGAGGAAGGTGACTCAAGAGAACATCTTTAAGACCAGCAGCACAGCTGAAATGGTCAAAACATGTCATGTGGTTTCTGGGGGAGCAGGGAAACAACATTTTTATTCTTTATCCTTTATGTTTTTCAGCATTCAGTTCAATTGCACTACTTTTCTGCTTTTCTATTCCCCCCCCTCATTTATTTCAATGGGAGACCTAGTTGGTCTTCTGCTGCTTCTTACTTCTGCGTTTTTCATCCTAATGTCATGCAATTTTCAGGCATTCTGGCACCCCTTCACCTCACCCACCTTAAGCATCAGATTTGCTAATATATATATCTTTCCGTTTCCCCGCTCTCTGTCCCCATCCTTCTCTATAACCTTTCTCTGACCTGTACTATTCCCCCCCCAGGCTGTTTTCTATATTTCATCCTAACCAGGGGGGCCAACTTGAATAAAATATGGAGGGCAGGTAAGTGCCACCCCACTTAATTGATCACATGACACGGCACACACACACCATTTGAATGGCAATGCCCACCATCTTTGGGAAGCGCCAGCACCCTTAAATATTTCATTGGGGTGTGTGTGAAGGGACCTTGGACCCTAGGAGTTGGCTCCCATGATCCCAACAGAAATGAATGATGAATGAACCAAACAAAATAAAAATATATTTCTGAACTCATTTTCTTGAATTTCCATCTGTTTCCATAACTAAAGTGAATTGGAAGAATGGGACTTGTTTTTTTAATTTTTTTAAAAAGGAATTGAACCCTTGGTGATTCTAAATGGAAACAGTCTAATTAAGCATCCTGCAGCTGAATCTCTGGTCAAACAAAACCATTCTTTCTCATGTAGCAACTGGAGATTGGCTTCATCCTTGTCCAAATGTAGCTCATGTGTAGAGAGCAAGCAAAATTCCTAAATTCCTCCTCAAGGCCATGCCAGGAATGGAGGGGAAGCACGCAAGCCTGTGAGAGACTCGTTCCCAGCATAATAAATAGCTTATCACAATGTCTGAATGCAGCAGTGTTACAAAGTCACAAGATATATTAAACTGAAGGTTTATTAGTTTTGTAGGCACTAAAAACCCGACCCTGGAGGCCAATGTGCTGTTCAAATCCCCACACAGCCATGAAACTCATTGCGTAACTTTGGGCTAATCATTTTCTCAGGCTAGCCTACCTTGTTGGGTTGCTGGGTGGATTAAATGGATGAGAGGACAGAACTGGCTTAGAACTCCTTGGAGGAAATGTGGGAAACAAATGTAATAAAGAATTACTGAACTTTTCCGTGTATAAGACTAGGTGTTTTTTGGGTTTGTTTGTTTTTACTAAAAATGTTTAAAAGGGGGGGGTAGTCTTATACACAAGGACAATCTCCCCCCATTTTCTTAATTTTGTGTCCCCCAAAATAAAGGGTGCCTTATACACAGGGGCATGTTATTATCACAGAAAAATACAGTAGCTTGCTTTCACCTAAGGGAATGGAGACACCACGTATACAAAAGCAATTATACATCCATACCCAGGTTTATTGGGGAGGGGGCATGGAAAAACGAGATGGTGCAGAGTTTCCTTCCTTCCTTCATGTAGGGTCAGAAATGGGTGGAGAAGTGCTATTTTAGTGAGAGAGGGTTGCTTTGTCCCTCATAAACACATTTTTCAATCATGGGGCAGGAAAAAGGACAGGAGGGGTATCTGCTGACTGGGCAACATTTAGTCTGCAAATCACATGTTGCTCCCTCAAGCCAGTTCGGTGTTTGGCTGCCTGCTCTTGACATAGCTCTGATACTCAAGTAGTTTAGCAAGGGTGTTGTGGGGAGGAAAGTGACCACAATCCACAAAGTCCTCCAGGTGACACAATTTCTGAAGTCGTTACACCTTCAAGGCCTTGTTCAATGAGTAGCTCATGTATGTGCATATCAGGTGTGGGGAAACCTTTGGCCCTCCAGGACTTGCTGAACTACAAGTCCCATCACCCCCATCCACTGGCTGGCGGGAGCTGTAGTCCAGTGGCAGCTGGAAAGCCAGATGTTCCCCAAACCTGGTGTCTATTAAGAATGGACCTAGATGTTTTTAGAGGCATGTGGTACAGTACT
Source organism: Zootoca vivipara (assembly GCF_963506605.1). NCBI lineage: Eukaryota > Metazoa > Chordata > Lepidosauria > Squamata > Lacertidae > Zootoca > Zootoca vivipara. Next base: position 24,803,116 of record NC_083294.1, read on the forward strand.
CTCAAGAGATGGGGCTGTACCACTTGGGAAGGCACACAGAGAAGGAAATCTTCTGTTTGAAGGCACCACTGCATCAAAGCTCCTTGACGCATGTGGAAAGCCTGCATATGAGATCCACAGTGGCCTGGTTTTCCTCTCTCTTTATATTAGGAGACCCTTACTTAGGCAGGTGGGACAGGGAGGCCAGATCCTGAGAAACTGTTAAGGCCAGTGTCTCTTTCTTCCTGTCCAAGATGGTTGCTTGTGGCCTACAAATCTGCACTGTGGGAAAGTTTTCTTGAAGAAATCTAGTACAAAACCTCTGCAGTATCAGCCCAGACGCGGAGGATGGAGAGGGAAGGGAAGGGAAGGGCTGGAGCTCAGCAGCAGAGCTACCAGAAGACCCCAAGCTCTGCAGGTAGAGCTGGGAGAGACCCCTGCCTGAAACCATGGAGAACCACTGCCAGTCAGTGTGGACAACATGGAGCCAAATGGACCAATATTCTGGCTCGGTAGAAGGCTGCTTCTTATGTTTCTTTGAGAGGAGGGGCACTCCTCAGCAGCCTTTGTTGTGCTTCTGGCTCCCTTCAGAATTCAATGAACAGCTGTTAGGAGGATAGGGGTGAGGGAGGGGAGGAAGCTGGGTGTTGTTGTGTGTGTGACCTGCTGTGAGATCCCACTTGGAACCCGGACCCCACCCCAAGGTCTCTTCTTCCCTCCTACTCTGACTCCTCCATCTTCAACGACAAAGCAAAATCGAATCGCCACCCAACCGTCCGAGTCTTCCACCATACTTCACAATCAAGGCTGTTTTGCAGAAGAGCAAAGATGTTTTATGATGGTGGCGGTGGCGGCGGGTAAAAGGGAAAGAACTCGGGGCGCAGTTGAAGCCTCCGCCGCGCCGACCTGCCACTCGCCCTCCGTCCGCACACGACATGCCCCCCCCCCGGCTCCCAAGCCCCATCCTCAAAAGTGGCTCCTCCTCACCTGAATCTCTCCTGTCCGGCGGTGTCCCAGATCTGCAGCTTGATTCTTTTGCCTGGCTCGATCTCCACCAGGCGGGAGAAGAAATCCACGCCCACGGTGGGGTCGGAGACTTGGGCGAAGCGCCCTTCGGTGAAGCGGCGGATGAGGCAGGATTTGCCCACGGTGGAGTCCCCGATGACGATCAGGCGGAACTGGTAGAGCCAAATGGCCTCCATGCTCCACCTTCCCCAGACTGGGTAGCTCCGGAGCCGGCGCTTGGTGGTGGTGGTGTCGGTGCCGCCGCCGCTGCGTCTTCGCCCCCGGAGAGACCAACCACGCGGATGCCGGAGGCGCAGCGTCTTCCTTCGAGGAGCACAACACAAGCCTGGCGCAGGGAAGCAGGAGCGAGCCTAATGCAAGCCTTCCATACCCGACCGAAGAGGGTCTCCCGCCACCGCTAGCAACTCGAGGCTGCGCTCCCGGCGGCCCGCAAGGCGGATGGGGCGCCGCGTTGGAGAGCAAGGACTAGTTGAGGAGCGCGCCGGCGCGCACGCACCGGCCACTGGGCGGCGTTCCTCTTCCGTCCCCTTTTGCGGCTTCTTCTCGTCTCCTGGGAGAGCGAGCGAGCAGGGAAGAAAAAGGGGGAAGCGACGCGGTCCTTGTCGCAGTTGATCTTCTCTGGAGGAGGAGGAAGTGGGGCAGGTCCTACGCGTCGCACCCTCCAGAACGTGGAGTAGACTACTAGGCTGGTGTTACCTGTGTCACACTTACACACACACACACACACACACACACACTCTTCACAAATGTTCCCGCTGAAAGTGGACGGAAAGGTCAGGGGGTCTGAGACTCCTCACTTTAGCGCCTTCTCTCCCCTTCCCTCGACCCAAAGCAGCACATTTCTTTTTAAGCAAGACAGTAACAACGCATCCTTTCTGAACGTCAGCCCGTCACACCGCTCAGCCGAAGAGCCGCCCCTCTCGTTTTTGCCAAGGAAGGGGTCTTGCCGTTTGCAATGACAGAAAACACGCGCGCGCGCCCCTCCTCCCCTCTTTCTCAAGCCCTTGGTTTCTGTGGTGGTGGGTTGCTGTTCTTGTTTAGTTCTTGGTTTTTTGTTTTTACCCCAAACCCCCACAAAAGGATGTCATCAAGACGACCTCCCGGCTGCTGTCTCAGCACCCCCCCAGTAATCCGCCAGGCAACTGGTCCTTGAGCTGCAGCAGGGAGGCTTTTAGGAATATTGTCCTGAAACGATGCTCCATCCTCCACCTAAGGCAGGCCGGATGCTCCAAGCTCGTCCGGGCCTTCTTTACGAGGCAGAGGGGAGCGAAGGACAGTTACCTTGAAGCTTTCCGTCGGAAATATGTCAGGAGGAAGGAGGGTTGCTTCTCAAGGACATCTGGTTAGCACCAGGTGGATTTGGTTTGCCTCCAAGAGAGTAGAGAACATCCACCTTCCTTTGCGTTCTGCCCCCCCCCCCCGGAAAAAAAAGATACCCAGCGCTTCAAAGATGGAGGGGCAGCGAAGGGGAGAGATGCAGGCGAGATCACAGAACTGATGAAATGGCAGCAGCATCAGCACCAAACAGTCTGACTCATCATTGGCATCAGCAGCTTACTGTACTGTCCAGAAGAGAGGAGCCTGCAGGATATTGTTGGTTTTGCCATTACCACATTGTTTAGAAGTGAAGCGCCCTTAAAAATAAACCCAGACAACCTCTCCCAACAAAGAAGATCTCTCTCTCTCTCTCCCTCCCTCTCTCTCTCTCTCTCTCTCTCTCTCTCTCTCTCTCTCTATATATATATATATATATATATATATATAACCCCACCAATTTGCTAAGAGATCAGCTCCGGAGAATCAAGAGGCACGGAGAGCAAAGCAGAGGCTGAGACTGGCAACTATGCCCGGTGAAGAATTAATAATAATTGAGTGACTAAACCACGCACTGCCCACTCAAGATAGGAATAGCATGCAGTTCAATGGCGCTGGGCTGAGTAAGACACAAACCACTCTGCTGGCCACTTTTATGGCTGAATTTATTTGAGAAGGCTGTGCTGCACGTTGAACTGCGAGATAGGTAAAAATACTAAAAAATATTCATACCAGATACAAATAAAACAACAAAACCAATGTCCACAACAAATTAGCAAAACGAGCAATAAACCTTCAACAGCACAGCCTCTATACCTCACCATTCAATTCACCATTCAATTCACTCCCAAGTAAATGGGCATAGGACTGCAGACTAGAACTTTAATGCAGATTAAACATAACCATTAAAAATGGCTGGTAAATAAAAATGTAGATTGTAATCCTGTAGGCAAAGGACTGTGTTACCATTTTGTTTGGAAACCTTTATCCAGTATTAGGTAGGCAATGCTGAGATTGACCACTGGTCCATCTATCTGAGGCATCTATAAGGCTCTTTATAAGCCATATTTCAGCTCATGCTTGAAACATTAGTGTTGGTTAAATTAAATTAGATTAGTTTTAAAATTAAATTGATTTTACTTTTAATATTTTTAATACCTGTTTTCAAATTTTAATTCTGATGTTTTTATCTCCTTAGAGATGTTTTATGTGCTTGTAGATTTGCTGCTTGTTTGTTTTTGAAATCAATATATCGTCTACCTCCTGTTAGGATTTGTATATGTCCTCTGCTGCTCCAGCAAGAAGCATCATGTAATGTGTCTGTTGGTTTTCACACACACAGTCTGGGAAAAGAAGTGTATGTTATATTTCTTTACCATGTGATGTTTTTGTATTCTATTCTTCCCTTTCACTTTTAGCTTTCGTTCTGGCTGGAAGCAAAGATGAACAGCTCTGAGTTTATGAGCTGCGTGGCAGAGTTTTGGACTTTGTCTATAACCTTTAATAAAGCAGTTTAGCCCTACTTAGGGCTGGCACGTCCATTAAGGCGAACTAGGCAGCTGCCTAGGGCGCCAAAATGGAGGGGGCGTGGCTATTCTGTCCACCCCCCCGCTGCCGCCCGCCGGTGCTGCCTGGGGCTGCCTCCACTGCACCTCTCAGCTGTTGAGTGGCTTCAGGCCGCTATCCGGAGGCACGCGGGGAGCGCAAGCCTGGGGCCGCCTCCGCTGTAGCCGCTCAACAGCTGAGAGGCACAGTGGAGGCGGCCCCAGGCTCCCACTTCCTGTGTGAAGCTCCGGAGGCGGGCAGGGAGCGTGAGGCTGGGGCCATCTCGCCGCGCCTCTCAGCTGTTCAGCGGAGGCGGCCCCAGGCTCCCGCTCCCCGTGCGAAGCTCCGGAGGTGCACGGGGAGCACGAGCCTGGGGCTGCCTCCCCCGCGCCTCTCAGCTGTTGAGCGGCTTCAGATCACTCTCCGGAGACGTGCAGGGAGCGCAAGCCTGGGGCCGCCGTGCCTCTCAGCTGTTCAGTGGAGGCGACCCCAGGCTGAGTTCTGCGCCCCTTCCGTGCCCCTGATGGCCAGGCACCCTGGCGCCTTGCGCCACCCAGCCCAGGCCTAGGGACGGCCCTGGAGGTGCCCTCTCCGCTCGCTCGCTCGAGCTGGGCCTACCCCTCCAGCAGCTAGCACGCAAGATCGTACAGGGTAATTATAACTGCAGTTTGGTCCAATGAAAGCTGTAAGGAAGAAAGAGTAAACACACCCACCTACCCCACACCCAAAGCTGTTTAGGTCTTCTGTGGCCATTTGGGAACACAAACAAACATTTTACTTTAAATTCAAGAACCTAGTCCTTAAGAACTTTCGGCCCATTAGGAATTTGCCTTTCTTTAGATCGTAAGCCACTTGTTGTTGTTGTTTCTACATATGATCACGAGAACACTTAAACAGTACATAAGAAATTATCATTTTAAAACACTACACATTTTAAAACATTTACACAAAGGTAAAAAGTACCATCTGAACTATATCCAGGAAGGTTTGTTCAGTGCCATGCCATGCCCTGTAAATTTATGTGTCAGCATTTAACCATGATTATAGAATTGATAAGACAGAGTTCAGCAGATCACTCTTACATGAATTAGAGATCTAAAGATTAAGTGGCAATAGTTAAATCTCATTACATGATCTCATTATGGATTTTGCTATCTAAGGCACTGGGAGATTTAGCAGTTACCTCTTCTGGGCTGGGGCAGAAGGATTTTTGCATACAGGGGCGGGGGGAGGAAAACCAGGATATATTACATTTCTGCATACTTCAATCAATCAATCAATTGCTCAGTATGTCAAATGTAGATTACATTCAACTAACCATTAAGCAGCAGAAATCATGACCTGAGTAGAACTGATCATTGTATTAAAGTTGACAAGCTAAGGAGTCATAGCAGGTCTAAAAGATATTACAGCATTTACGGTAGATATCTTGCCATCTGGTTGGTCACAAATATAGAAGATACTCATAGGGACTTTAAGGCTTGACTAGGACAACACCTCATAAAAGAATAAATAATGCATTATCTTCACCTCGATAAGATAAGTAAAAGACAATGTGAGAGATGATTTGAGATGAGTATTTACAGGCCAACAATTACAGGCCAACAGGATTTGAGATGAGTATTTACAGGCCAACAATGACCCTGGAAAGTTCTACATACTTGGAGGTGGCATTGATTCAAATCCTCAGGCATGACCCTGTTTTTCCTTCAATTCCCCCCTCTGTCAGGTCCCTCTGCTTAAATAAAATAGCCAATTTCAAAATGAATGCAGATCCAGGAGTACAATCCCCATGGTTGCATTCTCAGTTGCCTGAGTAAGAAGACCTTCCATGTGGTGTAGTGGTTAGGACAGTGGTAACCCGCATGGTATGTTGCTGTACTCCAACTCCAATCAGCCAGCATGGTCAGGATTGATGGAATTTGTGGTGTAGAATTCACCTGAAGGGCAACATATTGGCTATTCCTGGGTTAGAGTACCATGCCAGGACTGAGCCTTAGAGTCCATTGGGTGAGCTTGGGCCACCCATTATCTCAGTGGCAAAATGTCCCAGGCTGGCCCTGCCTAGTGGGCAGCCTGGCTTTTGGCAGGGTTTAGCTTTTGACCAGGAACTCTATAATGCAGCAGATCCCGGCAAGGCTTGCTATGTGCCTCCCTTGCCAAGGACTATACAGAGGTGTTTTTTTAATTGTGGTATGCAACTAATGAAAATCTTTGTACTTGCATCGTATAACTTCCTCTCCCTCTCCTCCTTTTGCCCCCATGCTCTCCTCAGATTTGCTCCAGAGGGCTGTGGGGGGAAACCTAGAACAAATTTAGGAGGGCATGGGTTGTGCAGGCAGAAGAAAGAGGGGGCAAGTTCCATTGCACAGTCAAAAGTCCCTGTGTTGGTGGAGCTGCTTCATTGGATCTTGCCCAGAGGCTCCCAATCATGGCTTTGCGGCAGTGTTTGCACCTCCTCCGTACCTGTTGTCATGTGATGTCAGGAGTGGGCAGGTAGTGAATTCCTTCAATATACACACCCATTGTGATGTTTGAGGTGACTTTATTTGGTCAGAAAAGCAGCCACCCCTGGGGAACCCAAGGAAATGGGAGTCCACAAGTCTATAAATTACTGTACACAGGCTTATATAAAGGCAAAACTTTGGGGTCTGAATTCAGTATGTGCATCCTAACACTTTGCTAATTGCATGACAAGTTGTTTCCGATTTAAATAATTCTTTGCATTTATTTCATGCACTGAAACACTATGCATCCTCCCATGTTTTCTGATCACTTAGAAACTGCAGTTCCCACCCCACCCCACCCCCAGCCTTCCTTTGTTCTCTGAGTGCCAGAAATTTAATTAAGAAGCAAGCAATCGTGAAAGCTGATCCTTGGCATTTTATGAAAACCACCACATGGTGTAATAAAAGCTATGATCAGTTCAAGTGGGCATGTCTGTATGCATTAGAGGCTTAAAACACAGGGATGTTGTTTCCCCACCCCCTTCATGATTCAAGTCTCATATACACTTTGCTGTACACACCAGAGAGGAGGTGAGGATGTCATCAGTCAATGCATATCACCAGTTTGACTCCCTTGTGCCTGCAACCCCCTAAACTCCTATTCAGGGCTTATCTGCATTTATCTTTCCTCTGCAATTTCCAGGCATGGTCCACATTTTAGAGCTCTGTGTCCGAGCGCTCTCTCTCTCTCTGCTCTGGAGCGTTCTCTGTGAAAACCTGCTTTTTACCACTGAATCTGCAGAAAACCCAAATTGCCGTTTGTTGCACTTCAGCTCTAAAGACCGGGTTTCTGCGGGGAAAGCTCTGTGGCGAAAAGCCCTTAATGAAGGAACAATCGGATGAAAGTGGAAAACATCTAGGTGACTGTAAGGGGAAGATTTGGAATATTATGAGCTTGGAGGACGATTTGAACTTTAGAAATAAGACGGCAGTGGACAGTTGCGAGGAATTCCCAATTTCTTGAAGCATGGGAACCCAAAAATAAATTATTTAGATGATTTGGCATAACATTCGGTTTGATTGATATATATATGTGTATAATTTGAAATATTGAAATGTGATATAATTGGTTTTAATTGGAAAATTAATAAAAATATTTTTTTTTTTAAAAAAAAAGAAAAGCCCTTAATGAAGCTGTTGTTTGCACATGTGCAACAACTGTCTCAAATGCACACCACCTCAGCTGAACCACAGTCAACACTTTCAAATCACTTGACAGCTGGCCTGTGGAAAAACACATCTAACCAGTATTTGCCAAGAAACCAAAGGATACATATGGATGGTTGCTAACGTCATGTGCAATTGTCTCCACACACCTGTGGTGGGAGCACATTAGAGTCAGAGTAAATGGTAATGTGCACACAGCTTGAGACCCTAGTTTCTTGGAACTCTTTGTCATACATCGTTATAAACAACTCTTGTTTCAAAGGCCTACCTGTTGTATTAAAGTAGTTTATCATTTGAGGGAGGAACTGCCAGCTGGAAATGAACCAGGCACTTTGGGTCTAATTCTGTTAACAAATTACAACCGTACAGCTAAGCAACATCACCTTAAGTAGAAAAAGCTGTTTCTTAGAGCAACCAGCTTGAGTCGTGCTGGGCTATGAGCTACACAAAGTTTCCCATCTCAGTGTGATTGATTGTGATCTCTATGGTGATTTCTGTGCAATTTATGAGACATGGAAAGCATACAGTAACTGGGTGGCAGGGGTGCTTTGAAAGTTAATTTGCTGCATTTTGCTCAGAAGAAATTATTTCACTTCTCAAGCTTGAGCTCAGGCAAAAAAAAAAGTTTGAGTTTGCAGCAGGAGCAAGCTATGTACAGTACAGATTGGTTGGCATTGGTGCCATCAAAAACCCCTCTCTCCGTTATCCCTGAATAATCATTATAAAAATCTAAGGAATGAATGAATGAATGAATGTTGAAATGAATAAATGGACTTGCTAAAATAACAAACTAAAAAGCATAGAAGCATTGGGGTGGGGGCACAGGAAGATAGAGGAGGAGGGCAGTGAATCAGCCTTTGGATTGTCAGTGCCTGCCTTTGGAAAATTCCAGTCTATCATTACTTTCAGGCAAGATTCAATCACATGCTATCAATTCAATTGTAGTTGATTGGGATACCTTGTGTAACAAACCTGATTCCCGAAAAGTTCAGGCTTTTTTGCGATACGGAAAGTGATGGGAAAATTCACTGGGAAGTGTGGGTTTGATTGCTTTGATGCAGTATCATTTGTAAACAAATAAGAATGAATGTTCATTAAACTACCAGAAATATCTAATCTTACCCTGCATAAAGATAAAGGTGAACACTGAAGAAACAGGCTGTCTGCAAACCGCCTTTGAATCATTGACATCTTAGTCTAGAATAATCTTTGAACAGTTGATATGTTCACTTGCCATGATTCTGAGCGCTGAAAGAAGCTAGCTTTACTTGATAGTGCAAAACCTTTTCCCAATTCCTGTTTTACCATTACTTCTATATGCATGCATAGAAGGGAAATGTCTTTCACATTGTCCCAAAACTTGATTGTTGCAGTCAATGACCAGCATTAAAGAAGCAAAATAAGAAGCACATGGAACACATTTTCCAGGTGTCTATAGTAGGGCAAAATAGAAAAATAAATGTAGTGTAGAATAAAATAAAACGGACCTCAAAATTTTAAACGTTGCAGTCATATCATGAACTCCAAAGAGGAAAAATCGTAAGATGTCTGTCTGGGGTCAGTTCCAGGTGGGGGTTGCCTGCTGCAGCGCAGTACTTGCCTACACTGAGAGCAATAGATGCATTTTAACCTGAGAGGAGTAAAAGGATGCAAAATTCATTGGTTTAATGAGCAGCCGGAGATTTTAGCAATCTCCTGGCTGAAAAGAAGACTACAACAACAAGCGCTGTAGGACGCCATGCATGCAACAGTGCTTGCATCTGCGTTACCTGGGAGACAGAAACAATAAATCAATTGAACTGCAACATGCGTTTTCTTTTTCAGATGTCACTATGCAACAGCAGCGCCTCTGTTCCCAGAACATCTTGGAAAAGGCTGTAACCATCGCATTCAAGAATCATGAGCTGAAGGTGTTCAGTACTATGGCTGTGTGTACACACTCATTCATTTGTAGCACAAGAGTAGCTTTCTCAACCCAAAATTGTTTGTGCTCTTCCTCAATGTGCTGCTTTCAGTCTAAATTGATTCTAAACCCCGCCATCCACAAGTGAGGGAGCAGTTACTTGTTACTTGATATGCATTTGATTAGGCTACCCATACTTTCCTCCTCTCTGCACATTCCCTTGGTGAATGAAGGAGGAAGTGCCATTGGGCAGGTGTGGATACACCACCCATAGCTGGGAGAGTCTATATCTGCAACGATCCCCGGTGACAGTAACAAATAGCAACCTAGAGGTCTGCATCTCACAATAACCTCTGGGCCACCCCAAATCATACATGCATACCCCTGGGGACTGCCCTCTATAGCAGCCCCCACCCACCACTCCAATGTGGCCCTTGGGAGGTTGCCCCAAAGGGAATGCAGCCCTCAAGGTGAAAAAGCCCCCCTCCCCAACACTGCTAGAAAGCATGAGGCCCACTGATGGGGCTAAATAAATGGCAGCAAAACAACAGCTAGCAACCACAAACAAAATCGTCAGGTTTATTATATATATAATTAACATTCAAGGCACATATTCACAGACCCATATAAGGAGCGGCTACAGCATTAAGAGATATTTCTGTCTTACAGGTAACATTCACAAGCATTGCACACCATGAAACACAAGTTTACATTGTTACAGGCCTTCTGGACCCACCCAAGAAAAATAGTGGCAAGTACCTATTTTATTTTTTTTGGGGGGGGAGCATTTCCCATTTTTAAAGTGAAACATAAAGAGTATGGCAACACTGAAAAGGGGAAGTTATTTATATTTATTTGTGATATTTCTTACTTGCCTATCCTCATAATCTCCCACAACAGGTTTCAAAATCACAACATAAAGTTATAAAAACTGATTGTATTCAACAGATTCTATTCAACAAAGTCATTCCTGTGATGGCACAAAGGACTTCCACTTGCTCAATGGAAGTTCTCCTTCCTCTCCTCCCCTGTGTGCCCCCAAATCTCTTCTTAAGGTTCCAACCATCATTTAGGAGCTGAGGGCACAAAGGGAAGTTCCGTTGCTGAAGTGGAAGTCCTTGTGGTAACGGGATACCTTTGCCAGATACAACTCCAAGCTGTTCCAATTATGAAAAATAAACAAACCATTTGAACCAGGACAGAACAATATAATAAATTCAGCAAAAGAGATATTGTGCTCGCTTATGGATGCCACACCACAGTTTTTATTATAAGTTCCTCTGCCCAGAAAAACAAACAAACAAAACCATCATGGGAATAGTAATAGAACAGAAAATTCAAAAACCTATAAAATATTTACACCCCTTCTTCTTTGCCTTTGTGTACATTTCCAAAATCGAATTAAAGACAAAACAAAACTTAATTTGTAGTACATAATGTTGTGGAGGTATACAGTAGTTCTTCCATGCTTTTTACCTAAGCTGAAATGTGATATCAGCATTATATCGTTTCAGACCTCTCTTGGAATAAAAAAACAATACTTAGCTTCTTTGGAGTATGTCACATAGCGTTATGCTTACTGGCAGTCAATAGTCCTCCCCTGTCTATCACCTGTACTCAAAACTTCACCTCAGGTGATTCCCAGAGTTCCCAGAGTTTCATTTAAACTTCTTTTTCCCTGCCAAGGAGCGCAAAGGCAGTGATCCTTCAATCCATACATTTGGTGTCATCATCATTTCCTGCCAAAAGGCTACCTCCTCTTGTGTGGAATCCATCCAATCAACAGCAATCCCATAGCTAGAACCTTTGGTGGTGGGGGGGGGGGAGAGAGAGGGGTGGTGGTGGTGAATCACTGTAGAAATAATTGCAGGAAGGCCCTATCCCATGCTAAAGTGTTTCTTTTCTGAGTCTCCTGCATTCTCTGCAGGACTGTTATATACATAAGGAGCAATTACATTATGAACATATGGAGGAAGTAGGTAAAGCTTCCCCCCCTTCTCATAACACAAGAACTCATTGAAAACTAATGGAGCTGAATGTTGGAAGATTCAGGAGTCAGGACATGCTCTTCGCGTAATATGTAGTCAAACTATGGAACTGGATACAGTGGTGGCCACCAATAAGTATTTTTTATTTTCTTTAACAGTATTATTTGAAACAAAATAAAAAAATTCTTTCCAGTAGCACCTTAGAGACCAGCTAAGTTTGTCATTGGTATGAGCTTTTGTGTGCATGCACACTTCTTCCGATACACTGAAACAGAAGTTTCTTCCTTTTTAGTGTATCTGAAGAAGTGTGCATGCACACGAAAGCTCATACCAATGACAAACTTAGTTGGTCTCTAAGGTGCTACTAGAAAGAATTTATTTATTTATTTTTGACTACGGCAGACCAACACGGCTACCTACCTGTAACTAGAATTATTTGAAAATTAAGTTCTTGGTGCTGAGAACGGGCTGGGGCTTCCATTATGTTTAACAGCCTCTCCTGATCTCTTCTAAAACACCAAGGCAGACTTGGAGCTTCAAAGGAACCTAGGTTGCTAAAAGCTGCTGAATCTTCTTAAAGGGAAAGCAAACTGTAACAGGTAACAAGTTTAGATGGAGAGAGCTTCCGGATGGGATACCAGACTCTTTTCACCCACTCCAGTTTATCTGAGACTTACCCTTTCCAGAGACAATCAAATAAGTAAAAAATAGAATAAAAGCAACCCACTGCAACCACTAGCTTTCAAATTAAGCCCCCACCCCCAAAATCTGGAAGCCAACTGAATCTTACAAAAAACGCTACTTTTCAGCCAAGCCCTCCTTTTGAAGAAAAGCCTTCCCAGCACACACACATTTTCTTTCTTATTTAAATACACTCCAGGGTTAACATTCTGATGCCAGCTCTTTGTATTCATAGTAATTACTTGATGACAGACTGTGTTCCATGTTTCCATAAATGAAAATCAAAGGATGAGAGCAAGTGGCCCACTTACCTGTCCCTAGTCCCAGTCGAATGCCACCAAGGAAGTGATTGGTCAGCTTTTCATGATCCCAGACGGTCAGCTCCACACACGCATCCTTCAGATCTTCTGTGTGAAATCCATCATACACAATGGTGTGATTGAAGACGGGGTTTGAATCTCTCTTGACAATTCTGGTTTTCTGATAACTCTTCTTACTGGTGTCTGGAAGGACGTAGCTTAAAAAGAAGCAATGTTTCATGACATATATGCCAGCAGTTCTTTATTTGCATGTTCCTTCAAATACCACCCCTCTCTTGCAAGCAAATAACAATAATAGTAATTACAGCAGCAGTGGAACCTGAGGGTAAGGGGGCAGAGCAGCAGAAGCAGGACCGCCCTCCTAGTGGGGTATAGCTGCATTTGTTGTGACCAGGGTGGGGCGGGATAAGGTGGGGGTGGTGAGGTCAGGAGGACCTGAAGGGCACCAATGTCACCAACAGAGAGCTCCCCCAAACTTTCCCTGCCTTGGCAAGGGGTAGCAAAACTGCAGCAAGGAGGATGCTGCTTTCATTCTGAACACTCCATGTGATGATGCTGAGTAATACTTAACACTGGAATAGTTATTTCGATAGTTCAAAGTATATCGCCTGCATAGTCCATAGAATTCTAGAGCTGGAAGGGACCCTGAGGGTCATCTAAGTCCAATCCCCTGCAATGCCAATCCCCTAACCCTAACCCTCTCTGGGCTTCCCTTCACCTGAGTGGAATTAGTGGCCACATGAGATTAGGTTGAGGGGCACAGGATTCCAGTCCCTAATCTTCCTGTAATCCTCACAACACAATCCTGTAAGGGAAGTTGGTATTAATATCCCCCATAATGTAATGGGGGAGGGGAGGAAACTACTGAGGCTGAGAGAGGGGGGTTACCTAAAGTCACCAAGCGAGTTCACACTGGAGGGGAGCTTCAAACCATGGGCCTCCTTATTCTCAGCTTTATCCAATGGAGGCTGGCCCATTTGGTGCCCCCATCAACTTTATTCTAAGCTTGGCTGGCTCCCACCTGCTTCTTGCATGCATGTCCAGGGGGTGGCACTGCCTGCCAGGTTCCCCCTCTTTAATCTCCCTGTTGCCCTTGCAGAACTTAGCAGGCATGAGGATGGGGACAAAACTTGAATTAGTTGAGCCTGCCTGTCTTTGGCTCTGTTGCCACCTATGGTTGGTCTCCCTGCCTTCCGCCCAATGAGAACCAATCAGCACTGGCTCTGTCTCAGTCCAGCCTTAAAATATTATTTAAGGGGTTGCATGTTCCTAATATGCCTAATTCTGCACTGGGATTATAGATGTCCATGGTCAGAAAAGGAATTTATGTTAACTACAAATACATCTGTGTGTGCATGCACGCGCACACAGCTGCACGGCAAATGACATACATACCATTTCACAAAGGAATCCACTCCAGAAGGACGTAACTGTGGGAGGTCTTTAGTGTCTTTCACCCAGATATGGACCTCTCCGGATGCAGGACTTTTATGAGCTGCCATGAAGTAGGCATAGAAATCCTTAAACTTATAAGTTTGCAAGTGCCAATACTTCATAGTTATAATAAAAGAGGTCTAAACAGAGAGTGAAATGCGATGGAGTGGCCAGAATATTGGACTCAGTGGTGGACAGGGCCTAGGAAAGGTGCCATTAAGTATGGGGAATACTGTAGCTCAGTGGAAAGCATCTGTTTTGCAGGTCCCAGATTCAATCCCCAGCAGCTCCAAGTACAGTGGTGAGAGAAGACCACAGCCTTAAATCAGGAATCCCCAAACTGCGGACCTCCAGATGTTTTGGCCTACAACTCCCATCATCCCTAGTTTACAGGACCAGTGGTCAGGGATGATGGGAATTGTAGTCCAAAACATCTGGAGGGCTGAAGTTTGGGGATGCCTGGCCTTAAATCCTGCAGAGCCACTGCCAGTCACTGTAGACAATAGTGGGATTGAGAGACCAATGGTTTGACAGCTCTTTATGTTCCTATGACTAGGGACAAGGATATTTCAAACCCCCACTCAGCTATGAAGCTCGTTGGGTGACCTGGGCTCAGTTGCTGTCTCCCAGCAACTCTACCTTGCAGAGACAGTTGTGTACAGCTAGGAGACTGCTGCTAACCACCAGAACATGCCATTTGAGGGGGTTCTCTCACTCTGCCTAATGGTAGAGCTGGCCCAGCATAGGAAGCTGACTTAGACTGGGTTAGAACATTGCTTCATCTATCCCAGTACTGTCTATTATGACCGACAGCAGTCTTTGGTCTTCTTTAGCCCTATCTTGAGATGCAAATGGTTGAATCTGAGACCTTTTCCATGCAAAGCACTGAGCTATGGCCCTCACCCCATTGAGCTACAGCTCTTTCCCCCAGGTGCTGGCCTGTTCCATAGCATGAGGTTTACTTCTGACTACACACACATAGGGTTGCTTTGCTGGTGACCATGAGCCAGCCATTCCCTCTCAACCTAACCTACCTTACAGGACTGTTATGGGAATTAAGAGGGGAGAACAACATAGACCTCAGCATGAAAGGACCCCATAGGTCTCTATGATTCTGTTCTGAGTTGGTCCAACTACTCTTCCTAATTGTCCAATATTCAGTGCTGCTGGGCTGGGGGGAGAATTCTCAAATTCCCTCCTCTCCTCCTCTCTTTCGAGATCTTTAGGGATTCAATTTCAGTCCTCAGCTCTTCTCACTCCACACACTGTCCTGGGGTGACCTTTTTTAGTACAACTTGTGTTCCAAAGAATTCAAATTGCAATACGATAAAAGAAAGTATGTAAGAAATAAAAGAAGCAGGTAAATAAATAAAAAATCAAAATGAATATTTAATGTTGACATGTTGTGAAACACCTGAATGAAGCTCAAACACCACTGGTGATCCATGGAACACAGTTTGGGAAACCCTGATATATGTAGTGTCACTTGCGGCGGCAAGGGGTCCATTCTGATTCAAAATAATATATAATAACGAGCATGGGTGGTGTGCAGTACCCAACCCTCTAGTAACATGGAGATGCTTTCTGAAATCTGCACTGTTGTGTTTTTACCTGGACTGCTTGGTGGGATATACCTGATGGAGAGGTTCATCACACCCCGATGGTCGACATGATTGATGGCTGAGAGGATCTGAAAGAGAAAGGGCTCTGAGAAGCATGGTGTGCGGAAAACCACAGTGAGGGATTTCAGATCAGCTGGTGATCGGATCCAAACAAATCCTGAAAACCTATGCTGAAAATTCAATCAAATTTCTCTCCATCAAAATCAGCAAAATTGCCTCTGGGCAAAACTAGATTGTAAGGGGCAATGCTGATCTCTTTTCCATGGCAGTTGAGAGTAGTTTTTAAATGAAATGCAGCCCTTGTAGGCTGTGATCAGGAGTAGAAGCATAAAAGCAGGGTGGTCAGGTTTGACTGTTTCCACCACTAGAAGCCTACACAAGGACTTCTGCTAGCACAACAGGGCTTTGGGTCGTCCCTAAATTGGCTCAGGAGGATCAGGAAAGCCACCAGAATAGCACACAAGGGAAGGAAAGGACAGTAAGCAAGTAGAAATGCTGGCTGCACTAATGGAGAGACTTGCTTAACATTATGTTGAAATTCTCCTTGTTGATCTAGGGTAAGCTGAACAAGAGTACAGTGGTACCTTAGGTTACAGACGCTTCAGGTTACAGACTCCACTAACCCAGAAATAGTATCTCAAGTTAAGAACTTTGCTTCAGGATGAAAACAGAAATTGTGCGGCGGCCGTGCAGCAACAGCAGGAGGCCCCATTAGCTAAAGTGGTACCTCAGATTAAAAACAAGTTTCAGGTTAAGAACGGACCTCCAGAACGAATTAAGTTCTTAACCTGAGGTACCACTGTATATAGTTTGAAGAGAAATGAACAGAGAGAGTTTGCCTTTCTTAGAACTGGCCTTAAGAAATTCCACAACATATACAGTACTGAGGAAAACCCCCTCACAGCTACAAAGCCAATCAGAGCATGAGTTACCTCAGCAAGGATCATGCTATTTTGACTGGTTGCTAGGCAACACCCCCACTCCATTTATACCCCACATTGTTCTCCAAGCAACTAAAAATGTCGTACAGTGGAACCTCGGGTTGCGGATTTAATCCGTGATGGAGGCACATCAGCAACCTGCAGCGTTCGTATCCCGCAGCGCTGCGTCTGCGCACACGTGTGACACAATTTGGGACTTCTGCGCATGCAGAAGCGGCGAAACCAGGAAGTAACCCTTTCCGGTACTTCCGGGTTTCCCGTGGTACACAGCCTGAAAACGCCAAAGCGTCTGTAACCCACTGTACCACTGTACTGTATATGGATCTTCCCCTTTTTATTTAATACTCACAGCAACTCTGTGAGGTGGGTTAGGCCAAGAGGCAGTGGCAGGAAGGCCCAAGGTCACCCAGTGAGCTTCATGGCCAAGTGGGGATTTGAACTTGGTCACCCAAGTCCTAGCCCTTCCATGCTAACCACTACAGCACACTGTCTCCGTTCCAGAAATGGGTGTGTGTGTCCATGCGTGAATGACTGAAGTTTTCTTAACAGAAAAATGTGAATGTATGATTAAACACTTCACCCTATATAAGAACCTATATTTAGCAGGATCCCTGCTGAACCATACTTACCCGTGGCTTGAGCATATACCAGTTCAGTTTATTGTTCTGCCAGTCCCAGCTGGCAAGGTCTATTTCCACCTCGCCCAGGAAACTATTGCGTCCCAAAGGGTCATTGTGCCAAATGGAGAGGTTTAGTTTTTGAATCAGCAGGACCATTTTCTCTATTTTGTACTGAGGAGAAAGGAGAACGGACTTTTATCACTTTGCACACATTGTTTTTACTTCTGTTCTCCTAATGGTCATCATCTCATAGTGCTGAGTGGAGGGTTCTGGGGGCAGGGGCAAAGTATTGATGGAATTAAGCAGCACTGAGCTGGGTAATCGCTTGGATAGGAGACCACCAGACAGTTCACAGAAGAACAGGACGCATATGTAGATATGGATCATTGTTATCCCATTCAACTGAAGCTAAACACAGCTTTTGCTCACAATAAAAAGAGGAACACACTGTAGTTCGCCCTGCTATGCATTTGTTTTATAAACAACAAATGGGACCTGAAACTAAATACTTCAGTGTATCATCACCTCTTAATTCCTGTTCATGGTTCCAGCCAGCAGCCAGCCATGCCCTCTAGAGGATATTCTCAGTAGTGGTCCTGAGCTCTAGTGTGATGGGAGCCTGAGATTGGATTCAGAATTATATCCTCAATTCCACCTCCTCCATTCCCACAAATCCTTCCTAGGTATTTATTCCTTACCCGCAACACCTCACTGAAAATGGGGTTCACAGTTCTTTTCTTCACAGACGTCTTCCTCTTGCCCATCCGTGCTTTGTCTGGAAGCAGGTAGGTTTTGACGTACCTGTGAAGAGGCAGCCACTGAGTTAACATTCAATACAGTTTTAGGATCTTGCATACAAACAGGAGACGCCTGACAGTCAGCTACTGCAGGCTTGTCAACATGGTGTCTGTGCTGATGGAGCCAGGGTCAAATATAGGGTTGGTCACCAACTTAAATGGCCTTAAAAAGGGATTAGACCCCATATATACCCATTCGACCACTTGGATCTACAGAACTGGCAGTATAACAGGTGCCACATAGTAATACTCAATGCACATTTCTAAGAAATTGGTACTTTAGTGTGGCAGCACCCAGACTTTGGAACTCCCTGTCTATTTGACAATAGGCAGGCACCTTCATTATGGTGCCTGTGATAAACAGTTTTGCTTAGGCAAGCCTACCCAGATATGCAGCATGTTGACTTGTGCTTTAATATGTTTTTAGCTTATTAATTTTTTTTTTTTTTGCTGAAATTGAAATTTGCTGAAATTGACTGTATGGACTATGCTTTTATATGGACAGTTCTGTATTAAAGGAGAATGCGTATTTTCCTTTTTGTTCATTTGGGGGTTAGGGAGTTTATCTTCGAAGCCTGATATGCCCTGCAGCAGAGTTTGGAAGAGTGAACTTCATGGTGGATAAAGATCCTGACACATCTCCCATCTGAGGTCCCTCATGACTTCCTGTTGCCTGTGACCTGCTGGGCAGAGATTGTGATGGGCAGGGGGCAGGCAGAAAAAGGATATATATGCAGGTAAGTAGGCTGGAGACACCAGTTCATGCCAGAACTCAAGAGACATCAAAAGGCTTTTGTATGCCTGGGAGAGAGGTGGCAAAAGAGATATGTACTGGGGAAGGGCAACAAAGTAGAGTGTTATTTTACAAGGAATGTCTGCATTCTTCCTCTGAAAATGAAGTATAGTATGTTTCATTTGCAAAGTTATGCAAAGTTTGCTGGACTACTCAGTCAGCTGAAGGCTGGTTTGGGTGCTAGCTCTTGTCAGCCCAGCCCACCAGCCATGGAGAAGAGCTAAATGCACAGTATTATTCAGTCCAGATCCTCAGATGTTGTGTTGGACTACAATTTCTAAACTGGCTGGGGATGATGAGAGTTGTACTCCAACAGTCAACTGCTTCCAGTTACAAGAAAGTGGATTCCAACTAAACATCAGGAAGAAGAACTTATGGGAAGAGCTGTTCGTCAGTGGAACTGACTCCCTTGGAAGGTGGTGGGCTCTCCCTCCTTGGAGATCATGGGTAGGCAAACTAAGGCCCGGGGGCTGGATCTGGCCCAATTGCCTTCTCAATCTGGTCTGCAGACGGTCCGTGAATCAGTGTGTTTTTACTTGAGTAGAATGTGTGCTTTTATTTAAAATGCATCTCTGGGTTATTTGTGGGGCATGGGAATTCATTCATTTTTCCCTTCAAAATATAGTCCGGGCCCCCACAAGGTCTGAGGAACAGTGGACCGGCCCCCTGCTGAAAAAGTCTGCTGATCCCCGTTGGAGGTTTCTAAGGAGAGGCTGAAAGCTCATCTGTCATTGATGCTTTAGTTGACTTCCAACTCTACAGTTCTATAATGTTATGAACATCTGTGGACAGAGGGCTAAAGATGGATTTATAGCACACCTGCCCTCTATGCACGCTCTGAGTGCTTGATTACCGGTACTTCCCTCCTGGGATGTCCATGTGTGGCTAATATTCCACCTACATGTGGATAATCCAAAGCACATGGCAAATTTCCCAGATAATCTCTGGTAACTGACCATGCAGGCTGTTCCTACATGTACTAGATATTATTTGTACAGGCAACATTTGAATCTTATGGTCCTGAGCAGATGTCCAGGGATGCCAGAGGCAGGCATGTAATGGAATCAAGGTCAGCAGCTATGCTCTGGTCCCCTTCCATATCTATGAGACCCACCAGGGAGATACTGTCCAACCTAGTCCTAAAAATCTCTTACAATTAATTGGCAATGACAGTGCTATTTCCCTCCCCACCCCAATTCCAGAGTTTAGAATTTTAGCACCAGGTCCCCAAGAGGAACTGCTGGAATGCCTCAGCAACATTTATGAAATGTATGCTTTGCTACAACATTTTAACTTCCACTTACGGGTCTGTCCTTCCTTTCTTCTCATCCACAATGGCCAGGTCCTTGCACTGAGAAACGAAAATTTGAAATTCCCGGTTCTTCTCATCATAATCCAGGGCAAACTGAACGTGTCCCTTGGCATCGACACTCCCAAAATCACCACTGTACACACTCAGGACGCTGCCACTCACCTGTCCAAGGTGCAAGAGAGACATTCATTCATTGTTAGAAGGTCTATAGCAGGCATCCCAAAACTTCGGCCCTCCAGATGTTTTGGACTACAAATCCCATCGACCCTGACCACTGGTCCTGATAGCTAGGGATCATGGGAGTTGTAGGCCAAAACATCTGGAAGACCGCAGTTTGGGGATACCTGGTCTATAGGTTCAGGATTGCTTTATAATGTGGAGAAATGACCCAAATTGGTTCTGTGTACACAACATACTTTTAAAACACATGGATTCCCCCAAAGAATCCTGGGAACTGTAGTTTACCCCCTCCACAGAATTACAATTCCCAGCATTCTTAACAAATGACACTGAGAGCCAGTGTGGTGTAGTGGTTAGAGTATCAGACTAGGACCTGGGAGACCAGGGTTCAAATCCTCTCTCAGCCGTGAATTTCATTAGATGATCTTGGTCCAGATCTTGGTCCTAGGGGTCTCAAATTTCAGCGGCACCCTGTGTGATGCCAGAATTAGCAACCCCCCATTCAATTCTAAATAAGAGTTGCAACATCTCCTGCGGCACCCCTGAGGCTTCATGCCCAGTGCAACCGAATCAATCGTGCTCCTCTAAATCTGTCTCTGCTTACCGAGGAGACGGAGGCCATATCAGAGGAGTGGCTCCCCACACTGGGTGTCTTCTTGTGTCTGCTGAACTGGAAGCTGATTTCTGAAGCTGTGTCTGATTCCGTCTGCAAATCAAGCCAAGGTGGATATTAATTATTGGTCATGGAATGTTTGAGTGTTTTGCTGCAATGGGAATTGGAAAGGATGGAGGGATGTGATTGATGCAAGCACAAGCAGAAGATGGTTTTGAATGACTATGGTTCTTGACTTCCTGATTTTTATTATTGCATCAGAATGCTTTTTGTGGGAAGGGGGATATCCACCTGATTTTTCTTATTAAAGTAGAGAGGGCTTGGAATAAAGTTGTTCAGTTTAATGAAGTTTAACTGTTTTAGTTCAAAAACATCAGAAAGCAGTTGTCATAATTGCCAGGTGCACTGATGTGAATTAAGTTAATCTCGGGTAGAACTTTGAACAGTTCCTACTTCATCTTCAAGTCCATTTTCTTGAAAGTGGTTCTCTCAACCTTTTCTTAGCCCTCTAGTGGCTATTGTGGACCATTTACCAGAAGTAATGTAAAGGTAAAGGGACCCCTGACCATTAGGTCCAGTTGTGACCGACTCTGGGGTTGCGTGCTCATCTCGCATTATTGGCCGAGGGAGCCAGCGTACAGCTTCCAGGTCATGTGGCCAGCATGACAAAGCCGATTCTGCGAACCAGAGCAGCACACAGAAACGCCGTTTACCTTCCCACTGTACCTTCCCTATTTATCTACTTGCACTTTGACGTGCTTTCGAACTGCTAGGTTGGCAGGAGCTGGGACCGAGCAACGGGAGCTCACCCCATCGCAGGGATTCAAACCGCCGACCTTCTGATCGGCAAGCCCTAGGCTCTGTGGTTTAACCCACAGTGCCACCTGTGTCCCAAATAGCTCTAGTGGCTACTGTGGGCCATTTACCAGCAGTAATGTATTTATCCTTAACTCTGGAAGTGCATGCTCAATTCTGACCAAACTAAGCCTCGTGCTAGGAGGGACTCATTGGTTGCATGTGAATTTTTCCAACTTTCCGACCCCACTACCCAGGGAGTTCTGAGAACTGCAGTCCTGTGAGGGGAAATAAGGGTTTCCTAACAACTCTCAGCACCCTTAAACTAAGTTACAGCTCCCAGTATTCTTTGCGGGGAAGACGTGACTGTTAAAGTAGTATAAAAGTCCTGTAAATATTTGGTGCAGTTGCAGCCTGAGCAGCAAAAGGACTTAGTAAACATGATACAGGCAGACCAACATAGTCCTACCTCAGACAGCAGGAGAGGAGTGGATTTCCTGAAGTCTTTGGCTCTCTCAGGCTCAAGATACTGGTGGTTTGGCACCTGGGGCTTAGTGTATGCTGGAAACAATAAAAGAAAACATATTAACATAAAGATTGTATCCTGTTCTCTGAAGCAAGAAAACCAGTTTTATTATCTGTCTAAACCATTAGATATAGAGACTGTGGCAAACCAAGCAGCTTTAAAAAATATGTGTTAGATTGCACTCACATATTCTTAAGCCTGTTTCATTTCCTTTTTTAAATATCATTAGCCATTTTCTATTTTTCTAGAAAAAGAGGTGCTGGAACTCACCATGAACACCTCCCCCGTTCTCTTGGAACAGAAATGGTGCCCACCTGAAAGTCACTGGAACTGGGTTCCAGTGAGTTCTTGCCTTTAAAAAGCCCATGACAAAAGCATGGCAACTAAAACAGTTAAAGAGGAATACAGTACAGTGGTACCTCGGGTTATGAACACAATTGGTTCCTGAAGTCTGTTCATAAACTGAAGCGTTCATAAACTGAAGCGAACTTTCCCATTGAAAGTAATGGAAAGTGGATTAATCCGTTCCAGACGGGTCCGCGGAGTACTCAACCTGAAGCGTACTTAACCCGAAGCATGGGTGTACTGTAATTGGTTCCGGAAGTCTGTTCATAAACTGAAGCGTTCATAAACGAAGCGAACTTTCCCATTGAAAGTAATGGAAAGTTAATTAATCCGTTCCAGATGGGTCCGCGGCATTCGTAAACTGAAAATTCGTAAACCGAGGTGTTCATAAACCGAGGTTCCACTATATGTACTGTATCAGTGTTTACACATGGATTCAGCGCCATCTGTTGGTTGAAATCAAAATTGCTGGATTGCCAAAAGCAGTTGGTGAAATTAGTGTACCGTAAATAAGGCAAAGGATTTAATAAATTGTGTAGATTGTAGATTTAATAAATTGTGTAGTTAGGAGTCTGTTAGTGGGGGTTGTTGCTGTTGCATTGTCCACGTGTTGTCTTCATCAAAGTGTCATCCTGTATTACTTCTGCATTTCACTGGTAAGTAAAAACAACCCCTTATAAGTTGACTACTGGTGTGGGAGCTCATAAGAAAGGATTCCAAATATTCAGGAATCCTTCCCCACCCTTGCCAAATAATTTTTATTGATTTTCCAAATTTTACCAAATCAGCCACAAAATAAAACAAATTTAATACATTTTTTTAAAAACAACAACAACACACAAACTGGTTTCCCACACTCTATTCTTGAAGAATCCTTTAGGTGTGTTCAGCCAAATGCACTTACAATCTTACAACAGACCAGGGGTGTTTTAGCCAAGCCAGTGTCAGCTGGGTGATACAGAATTCTGCTGGAAACGGGTGCAGGAATCATTGCAATGCACATGTTCGTTTGAAGTCAGGAATGGAAATCAGGTGAGTATGACCGATATTTGATGTAGCTTTTTTTTTTTAACTTCACAATTGTTACATTAATAATTATGTTATTTGCTGCACTGTGTTTGATGTTCCCCTTCCACTGAAATTAATTACGTAATTAATAATGTTAGCTTTGGCCGTAGCTCTTAGCAAAACAAACAATTTCCTCCAGCAGGAACAGCAATGTTGGGGGGCAGGGAAGGAGTAGGGCTAACATGCACAACCCCCACTCCACTCTAAGAGCATTTTCCTTTTGAACACCTAAAGGCAGGTGGGCTGCAAATGTCTTGAAAGGCCTTCCAGATGGTTGGGCTCCTCCACCCTATTCTGTTTCCTTATTCTCCAGCAGGCAGCAAAACCAGGAGATTTGTCAAGCCTGCTGCGTATGACTGATAGGTTCAGCTCCGTGTGTTACAACTTTTGCCAGCTTGCTTTGTTAGAAAAAGCCAGGCCAGTGGATTGAAGCAAGCTGTTACTTACTTTCTGTGGTAGTGTAAATGTTCACCATGCTCTTCGCAAGGCTATAGCCATTGGCGCGTATTAATTTCTTGGCAGCCGGAGAATGATGTTCATTTCCCTCTGGAATAAATTGGAAAACAAGTAGGTGTGTATTAAACAATGTAAGACATTGGCATTATTGTAACCAAGGTTTGAACAGGATGGCTTCCACCTCCCCCTAAGCTTTCCCCTCCTATTCTTTGTTTATTTGATCTAGAGATTATGGCTTGTGGTCCTGGAGCTTGTGTACACAGCTGGGCCTTCTGGCTTACATTGTTCTGCTCCAGCAGCTCTCCAGACCTGGGTTAGTTTGTATTAACACACTGCTGGCCACCCAGGTCAGTTGCTGCCAGCTTGCAAATGAAGATGAGCTGTTTGTAATATTGATTCCAGTTTTTTTGTCCATAGCTAAGCAGACCAAGGGTGGAGAACCTGTGGCTCTCCAGATGTTGTTAGACTACAACTCTGATCTTCCTGGACCATCCACTGATGGAACACTCAGGGTCCGTCCTCATAGTAGATAATTGTCTCTGATTGTAGATAGTAGATAATTGTCTCTCACCAGCTGGCCTGGTGAGAGTTGGAGTCCAACAACATCTGAAGAGACACAGGCTCCCCAGCCCCTGGGAAAGACAAGCCTAGAGAATGGGCAACTGCACTGGAGGAATAATTATGGTGGTTGGATTTCCGAAAATAAAAATGGCTGTTTATAAGTAAGCTGAGATAAGGCACCAACTTGTAGCTTAATTGTTGTTTAAGATGTATATGATGGTGGCTTACTATCCTAGATGTTTTTAAACAGATGACAATATTTTACTTAATATTTTCTACGTTTGATTGGCAATGTGATATGTGCATGTTGGTACAGGGTTGCAGCCCATGTTAGTCTTACTCAGAGTAGACCCACTGGACTTAATGGGCATGACTAACTTAGGCCCATTAACTTTAATGAGTCTACTCTAACTTATCTGGGTACAACATCAGGTTTTTGTTTTTGTTTTGTATCGAACAGCACAAAACTATGTATAACTAGCAAAGCATCAGTACCTGAAAGCATGGAAGAATCCACTTCCGGAGCGACTCCTCTTTCATCTACTGCCTCGTTTTGTAGTGGGTCCTCTGCAAGGCTACTAGGCCCATCTTTAAGTTGCTTCTTTACCATTTCCAGGTTGTCTTGAAAGCCCAAGTCAGAACTTATTTCCACAGTGCTACCAACTTTATCAACATCCTCTGAAGATACAGAATCTATCAATATCTGAACCCTACCTGCTAATGAATCAGTCTTGCGTTTGCTTTCGTCAGCCATGACAAACTCATCAGCAGGGGTCTCTGGCTCAAAAATGATGCCAGTCCGTTCTTTAGCCGGTGCCTCTATTTTGACTGATGGCACTCGAATTGGCAACTTTGATCTCCTTGTGCAACGTGGTACCTTCTTCTCCTCCTCCACTGGAGACTGCTTCCCATTCCCATCACTTAGGCTATTTCTGTTGGTCATTGCCCCTTTGCTTCTGCCATACGTGGACCGGGGGATTGCAGATCCCGATCCTTTCCTTGGGGGAGCTACGTAAGTGGGCTCATCTTCACTGGAAGACAAGGTGACTGGCTTCCTGTAGGGGATTCTGGCTTTGGGGTGTATATTAGAAGTGACCTTGTCGTCACCATTTTGGCTGTTATTAGACTGGGCTGAGAGAGGTCGGTTCAGTTTTGATGGCCTTCCATTGACCTCTGTGGTGCTGGCCTTTTCTGCTGAGATTTCAGATACATCATTAGCCAAGAGTGGCTCCCCACCCTTCTCCCAAAAGCTCTTCAGGTTCTTAAAGTGTTCCCGATCCAGACCAATCGCCTCATCTTTATTGTTGCTAGATGAGATTGTATAATTGGCTCCTTGTTTGACAGAACAGCCGTTTTCCCAATCTAGAGTGGGTAATTTTGAACTCTTTGCTAGACCAAATTCGGGATTCTCAGCTCCATTAGCTATAACTGTGCTGGGTTGGAATGGTCCTTTGTTGGACACCTTCTTCACGGGTATTTTGCTGGAAGGGCTAAATTCTTCCTGTGGAACTGGTAAGAATGTGCGGCTTTCTGAAGGAGCATCTGCAACATCCCCACCAGTTGAGTAAGAAAAATCATCAAGATCCTTTTCAGAAAGCTTTGTGGATATTGCTGAGGGTATTTCATGACCTGCAACAAAAAGAGAACCCCAAGAGTCTGTTCAGAGCATCATTGACAGAACTACACCCAACTGCTTTGCAATTACAAGGTGTTCTGAACTAGTGTTTTCCAGTCTGGTTTCCTCCAGAGGTTTTGCAATACAACTCTGTGAGGGACAGGGGATATCGCGAAGTCCCTCCCCTCCTGAGTTCAAGCCCGTCCCCGAGCAAAGGGGAAAGCAGGGAGAGTTCCGATTCCAGTGGGGAAGCAGGAAGTCGTGTCCGAGGCTCAGGCAAGGTAGAGGAGACAGGGTCCCAGGTGGGACAGGAAGGGGCAAGCAAGGGGGGAAGACCCATCCCTCCAACTCCAGAATTACGCAGGAAGAGGAGGGGCAAGAGGATGGGTCTGCCAAAGCTTTTGTGTTGGAGAAAGACGCGCCAAAAGCCATTAGGAGGTTCTGAAACCGACTGACAACATCGCTCCGTGTAAATAGCAATGACTTGAGCACTGTAAATACGCAGCACCAATAAAAGAATAAAATGCAGAGCTGCGTAGCGTCGTTACTCTGAAGTAGTCCACTCCGGCCACTGTGACAGCAACCTCCTAATCATTTTTGGGCTACTTCGGAGTTGCCGGGATGAGCGTGTCCGAGGCGGAGAAGTGGCGGCAGATCGCTGAGCAAGCCCAGCTAGAACTGCAACAGCTGTCGCTGCAGGCGCAGGGAGAATTGAAGGCAGCTAAAGAGGAGACTAAGAAGGTCCAGGACGACCGGCTACAACTTGCGGAACAGGTGAGAGAGCTCCAGGAAAAAGAGCAGCATTTAAGGGCGGTGGCGGTAGACCTCCAAAACAAGCTGGATGCAGAGAAAAACAAGGCGGGAGGGGCTCCCC
This sequence comes from Zootoca vivipara, assembly GCF_963506605.1. NCBI lineage: Eukaryota > Metazoa > Chordata > Lepidosauria > Squamata > Lacertidae > Zootoca > Zootoca vivipara. The sequence continues at coordinate 24,830,098 of NC_083294.1, forward strand.
AAGTCCAAGTGCTGCCAGGAAGGAGAGCAGGGACCCTTGTAAGCAAGTTCAATGGAGACCCGAAGGAGTTTCAGGGCTTTGAGACTGAGATCGTGTATGCTCTTGAGCTGCACCAGAATGAGTTCCCCGATGATGAGCACAGAGTAGCGTTTATTGTGGAACATCTCACCGGAGCAGCCAGGGAGTGGCTAAGACCATTAATCGCAACCAAGAATCCTTGCATGAAAAATGTCCAACAATTTCTAGAAGGTTTGAGGACGATGTATTCGTCCGATAGTCATTTGGACCAGACTAAGGAGGAACTGCATAATTTACGCCAAGGAAATATGACAGTTCGCGCATATTGGGCGAAATTCACCATGCTGGTGCACAGACTGGGGTGGGTTTTGGATTCGCCTCCCATGCAAGCTGCGTTTTACTTGGGTTTGAGCGAGGAGGTGAAGGATGAACTCTCGAGAGGTCCAAAGCCCAGTACTATGGATCAGCTGAGCAAAGCAGCTCTGGCGGTGGGGGTGAGGCAGGAATCCCGGTGGAACGACAAGCAAGCGACGCGCGCAAAGCGGGCTTGGTTCCCACGGTCGCAGGAGAAGCCACTCCCTCAACAACCCTTTCAGGCCACGCCTGGAGCCAGCCAGGACCAGGAGCCCATGCAGATTGATAGCGCGCGCGCGCGGGCTTTTCAAACCCCAGCGGCGCCAAGACGCAAGGAGGGAAGGGGCGGGAATTGCTTTCTCTGCAACTCACCCCAGCATCTCGTCAGAGACTGCCCACATCGCAGGGAGTGGCAAGGAAAGGCGGGGAACGGTGGTGCCCTCCCCCACTGACGCAGCACCACAGCAGGGAAACGGGAGAGCCTGGCTGCAGGAGACAAGGGGCAGCAGCCAGGCACAGTCAGCAGACAACAGCCCCAGCCCGCCCACCCGCACAGAGAGGTGCAGAGCCAGCCCACCCCTCCCAGAGCAGGAGTGGTTCTAGAAGTGACGCTAACGCTCCCAAATGGCTATCCCCTGACGGTCCTCGCCTTAATTGACAGTGGGGCGTCAGCCAACTTCTTCTCGAGAAACTTTGCAGAAGAGCACCAGATCCAGCTTCTGCAGCTAGATTTTCCTCTGCACGTAGCAACCATTGACGGCAGGGAGCTGCTGGGAGGGGCCATCACACATCAAACCCCCCCCATGAGAATGACGGTGGGAAGGCACTCAGAGACACTGGCATTCAACGTCACCACCATCTCAGACCCCCCCATCGTCTTGGGCATGAGCTGGCTGGCGCGCCACGACCCCTCCATCAGTTGGCACCAGAGGTGCATCACGTTTGGGTCAGACTTTTGTCTGGAACATTGCATGCAGCACCAACCAGGGGAGGGGCCTCCGACAGCCACGGTGGCCACCATGCATATCAAAGGGGGTGAGGCAATACCCAAGCAGTACTGGGACCTGCAGGAGGTCTTCAGCGAAGCGGAGTCCGACCACCTACCCCCGCACAGGCCTTTTGACTGCCAGATCAACCTGGTGCCAGGGGCGACGATACCCCCAGCCAAGCTGTACGCCATGTCAGACCAGGAGCTGGAGGATCTGCGCGCTTTCATCGACAAGAACCTCAAGCGGGGGTTCATAAGGGAAAGCAAGGCAGCAGGGGGCAGCCCGGTCTTCTGGGTGGACAAGAAAGACACGCAACAGCGCCGTCTTGTGGTGGACTTTAGACGGCTGAATTCGGTGACAGAGCCCGTGGCTTTCCCCATGCCCAGAGTGGATGATCTCCTGACAGCGGCACGCAGGGGCAAGATTTTCACCAAGCTGGACCTAAGGGGGGCGTACAACTTGATCAGGATCCGGGAAGGAGATGAATGGAAAACCACGATGTTCACGCCTCTGGGCTCTTTTGAATATCTGGTGATGCCCTTCGGTTTGCAAGGGGGCTCAGCATGCTTCCAGGCCTTCATGCACCACGTCCTGGGGTCCCTCCTCTTCAGGAAATGCTTGGTCTTCCTAGATGACATCCTTATCTACTCGAATGACCCAGTGCAGCATGTGAAAGATGTCAGAGAGGTGTTGCAACGCCTGAAGGAGAACCACCTGTATGTGAAGCTGGAGAAGTGCAAGTTTCACACCAAAGAGGTGGACTTCCTGGGCTACAAGCTGTCAGACAAGGGGCTGGCGATGGACAAGGACAAGGTGCAGGCCATCCTGGACTGGCACAGCCCCAGGACGCGCAAAGATGCCCAACGCCTACTAGGCTTCGCTAACTTCTACAGGAAGTTCATCAAGAACTTCTCTCGCGTTACGGCTCCCATCACGGACTGCCTGAGAGGCAAGCAGAAGTTCAAGTGGACACCAGAGGCGCAAGCAGCGTTCGAAAGCCTCAAGAGAGTGTTCGCCTCAGACCAAAACCTGTTCCATGTGGTGCAGGACGCGCCCCTACGCATTGAGACAGATGCTTCTGAAAAAGCTGTGGGCGCAATTTTGTTGCAACTGGACGCCAACAGGGAGTGGAGACCCTGTGCCTTCTTCTCCAGGAAGCTGACACAGCCTGAACGCAACTACACAGTGTTTGATAGGGAACTTCTTGCGATCTACGCTGCGTTCCAGCACTGGCGACACTTCCTGGTGGGCGCAAAGCACCCCATCCAGGTGTGCACAGACCACAAGAACCTGGAGTTCTGGAGAACTGCCAGGGTGCTCAACCAGCGGCAGATACGGTGGGCAGAGTTCTTCTCGAACTTCAACTTCTCCATCCACTACATCCCGGGGGAGCAGAATGTCAGGGCGGATGCCCTCTCCCGCAAGCCAGAGTACATGGAGGAGGAGGCGCCACCAGCCCCGAGGCACATTTTCCCCCCGTCGGCATGGTCCTGCGGAGCAGCTGTGGTGAGCGAGGCAGAACTCACAGCACTGACGGCAGCGGATGAATTTGCCAACCGCATCTTCAGAGAACTGAGAGGGGGGAGGGAGCAGGCAAAAGACTTTGCAGAACGCAGAGGGCTGCTTTTCTACAAGGGTGCGCTGTACCTACCCACCACCCAGCTTCGACGTACGGTCCTCAAGCAGATGCACGACAACCCTACAGCGGGGCATTTTGGAAGGGACAAAACCGCTCACCTAGTCATGAGACACTTCTGGTGGCCAGGGGTGCGGGAAGATGTTCGAGACTATGTAAGGGGCTGTACCACCTGCCAGCGGGCGAAGGTGGTCAGTGCAGCGCCACCAGGGTTGCTGGAGCCCTTAGCCACACCACACAGGCCGTGGGAAGTGGTGTCCATGGACTTCATCACAGATCTGCCTTCGTCCAGGGGTAAGACTGCAGTGTTGGTGGTGGTGGACCTTATGTCCAAAATGTGTCACTTTATACCGTGTGCCAGGGCAGTCTCGGCAGAAGAGACAGCCAAACTGTTTGTTGATCACATTTTCAGACTGCATGGATTACCTTTAAGGGTTATTTCGGATCGTGGCCGCCAATTTGTTTCCAGGTTCTGGCGGCGGCTCATGAACCTCCTGCAGGTGGAGGTCAGCTTGTCGACGGCTAGACACCCGCAGACCAACGGACAAGCGGAGAGGGTCAACGCCATTCTGCAGCAGTACCTGAGATGCTACGTCAGCCAGCGGCAAACGGACTGGGTGGTTCGCTTGCCACTAGCAGAATTTGCCTACAACAATGCAGTGCACGTCTCCACAGGGGTGTCGCCCTTTAAGGCCAATTACGGGCGCGACCTCAGATCTTTCCCAGAGAGGGAGAGGGAGGAGGAGGAGGAGGAGGGCCCACAGGCTGAGGATTGGGCAGAGGAACTGGAGACGGTGCACCAGCAGCTCAGAGAACACTTGGAGAGGGCCAAGGAAGCGTACAAAAAGGGGGCAGATCGCCACAGGCGACAAGGGGAGGTCATCAGGGTGGGGGACAAGGTGTGGTTGTCCTCGGAGGGCCTTCCCACCAGAGGGAGGTGCAAAAAGCTGGCACCCAAAAGGCTGGGCCCCTTCACGGTCACGCAACAGGTAAACCCGGTGGCATACAGGCTGGCACTGCCAGAGGACATGAGGGTGCATCCAGTGTTTCATAGATCGCTGCTGTCGCCGTACAGGGAAAGCAGCAGGCTCCGAGACAGCGAACAAACCCCCGAGGGAGGGGGGGAGAGGGAAGGCAGGGAGCAACTCAATGAGGCCACGGCCATCCTGGATTCAAGGTGGGGGGTGGGGGGACTGGAGTACCTCATGGCATGGGAGGATGCTCCACCGTCCCAGAATGAATGGGTCCCAGCCACTCAGATACAGGAGGAATTCTTGGTGGAAGAATTTCACGCCCTCTTTCCCCACAGACCCAAGCCCTGGCACATGGAAAGGGAGGGGGAGGAGGAGGAGGCACGGGAGAGCAGCTCACCATGGCGCTGGGAAGCGGAGTTTGAGGAACCAGAGGATGAGGTATGGGTGTCACCGAGATCCACCCAGTCAGAGGAAGGAGCAGATTGGCAGAACGTTTTTACCCCCACCAGCTCTGACGCCACGGACTTTTTGGGATTCCCGTCCGCCCAGGCGGAAGGGGGGGGCTCGCAGGACTGGGGGGAGGTATTCACACCAACGGGCTCGGAGAGCACTGAGTTCTTAGGCTTCCAGTCGTCACCGACACATGGGGGGGGCCTGGGGAGGGGTGAAGGAGAGCTTGGGAGGGGGGTGGATGTGAGGGACAGGGGATATCGCGAAGTCCCTCCCCTCCTGAGTTCAAGCCCGTCCCCGAGCAAAGGGGAAAGCAGGGAGAGTTCCGATTCCAGTGGGGAAGCAGGAAGTCGTGTCCGAGGCTCAGGCAAGGTAGAGGAGACAGGGTCCCAGGTGGGACAGGAAGGGGCAAGCAAGGGGGGAAGACCCATCCCTCCAACTCCAGAATTACGCAGGAAGAGGAGGGGCAAGAGGATGGGTCTGCCAAAGCTTTTGTGTTGGAGAAAGACGCGCCAAAAGCCATTAGGAGGTTCTGAAACCGACTGACAACATCGCTCCGTGTAAATAGCAATGACTTGAGCACTGTAAATACGCAGCACCAATAAAAGAATAAAATGCAGAGCTGCGTAGCGTCGTTACTCTGAAGTAGTCCACTCCGGCCACTGTGACAAACTCCCATGAACCCCAAACATCATTTCCAATGCTCACAAATGATGGTAGCTGAAGATCAAAACATCTAGAGGATACCAGGTTGGGGAAAGCCTACTTAGCAAATACAGTAACCCCATAATTCATTATGGGCAACTGACTGTTATCAGGAAGTGCATACCATCCAACTGGGCTATGTGGATGTCCTCATTCTGTGCTCTTCTATGATTCTTTTGGCTCTGGAGAAAGCAGTGTGCAACTACACATTGCAAAGCAAACCTGGGATTCCCAATTGCAATGGCAGTGTGTACGGCATGGTGGAGCTGAGACCAGTATTTGCTGCTGCTGACTTGGGCAGGGCTGGAGCAGAGGTGAAGTTGGGGCTGTATGGGTGCATCAGTGGGGCATCGGTGGGGCCACCAATTTAGTACTTCTGCTGGTTCAACTCACAGGGTTTAGACCTTGCAGTGGCCCCATCCAGGTAAGCTGCTACACTCACCTACCACCTGACCTCAGATGGCAATGCAGGGATGGAATATGGGCCAGGAAGAATTACTGGGTGGGAGGGAGAATGTTTTACCCTTCCTTCACCTGCTGATTCTCCCCTGTAAATGTGCCTCCCTGAAAAGAAGCCCCCAATGCTTAACTTCAAGAAATGAAACATACCTTTTCCATACCCTTGCGAGTTGCTTCTTGTAACCAGGAAAGGACTTATACCAACGCCACTGTCTGCTGGAGAGATATCTTCTAGGCTCGATCTCTGAAGAGGAAAATATGACTTATTTATTTATTTACTAAGAGAATCTGTACCCTGCTCCCCAGCCAAAAAGGCTCTCAAGAGCAGCTTGTATACGATCAAGACCAGACAGACAGCCCTTACCCATAGGCTTACAACCTTAAAAAAAAGAACCAATGGAAGAGAGGGAAGAGGAAAATCAAATTCACAACTCAGGCCCCAATTTCTAAGCAGTTGCATTGTAGCGACCAGTTGGCACAGTTCAGGGGCAGGAGATGCCTGATGGAGCTGGGCCTCCAACAAAGCTCCAAATCCCAGCTATCCCACCGAGGGGGGAATGGCTGCCCTCAGATGACAGAGATATTTATTCAGGCTAAAAGTGGTACAGGCTCAGCAGCAGAAGTCATTATTCCAAGGGAAGAGATTCATAATGAAACAGAAGCTACAAAGATGCCCCAATGGTTGACATACCCCACCCACCACGCTTTTAAAAACAAAGTGGATGTGAGCTCACTCATGAGACTCTCCCTATCGCCCTACAATTCTGCTGCATGTCACACACACACACACACACACACACACACACACACACACACACATTCCATTTGGGTGCAGTTGTTGTGTTTTGGGAGGGAGCCTGACATGTAAACCATGTCCAGGGGCTTTTTTCCAATCAAGTGTTATATGAATGAAATACATTGCCCAGGAGAACCTCTCTCTTTGCTGCCTTGCCCCACTGTGCTTTGGAAGCTCCACCTTGGGACCAGAAAAGAAAACCTGCCTTCCCTGAATCTGCGTACCGCCTCCCCATCTAAGCCACCACACCTTGTGACAGCAGATTCCATACGTTCTGAATCCTTTATGCCAGATGTGGGGAACCTTTGGCCCTCCAAGTGTTGCTGAACTAACACCAGCCCTATCAAGTATGGTCAATGGCCATGAATGATGGGAGCTGCAGCAGGTTCAACAAGGTTCCCCATCCCTACCTACCGGTATGTTAAAGAGGACTTTCGTTTGCCTGTTCTAGAACTACAGATGCCAGTCAATGCCAATCCCACTTCCATTGGACACACTACCTTTTCTGCAGAGGATGGAAGAGTAGACAACCTCAGTCTTGGCTTTGGTTTGGATCTGTGTCCTTCTGCTGAATCCAAAGAAGGTTCACGTGATCTGCAGAGAAAGAACAACATTTTATCACAAAGACACAAATCCTGAGATGGTGATGATGATGATGATGTATAGGATAATCTCACTGGATCATGTATTGGTTACAACAGTATGAAAATCCTAGGGACTGTGACCCTGCTTGCCTTACTCACACCCCCACCCCCACTATTTCTCCCATATTAACTCCTGGCCTAGAGCTTCCCCTTCCCACCCCATAGAACTACTAAGCTCACTTTTCACCTTCCCAGCCACGTTTCTGAAGCCACTCCTCTCATCTATTCTGCAGCCTCACTTTGCAACCATTTTTGCCTTCACACTCATGTCTCTGCCTCCCTTTCCTTTTGTGCATGCAAACCACCCTTGCAGTAACTTCATGCATCTTCCTCCTCCCACAGACTACAACTACTAAGAACCCCTTTTCACCTTCAGCCAGTGCCAGATTTATAGGCTAAGTAGGCTGAAGCCTATGGCTTCTAAATCTAGGGGGCCTCCCCAGCCCGCCCATCCTCCCAGCGGGCAGTCTCCCCTCTCCCCAAATTGCAAACCCAAGACTTCATGAGAGGGCAGGGCAAATTGGGCCCAGCAACTATGAGACTCAGAGCCAGCCAGTGGGGCACAATTTGAAACTCTGGGGCCCAACTTGAAAGTTTTTTTGTGGGGCCCTAGTTCACACTCAAAGTCTTAGAGATATAAATCCGTGTGCTAGGTCATTTTCACAAGGTCAGCAAAGCCCTTCAGAAATCAGGCCTGTTATTGAGTTCTTGTGCAAGTTCACTTCTAGATTTTTAAAGGAAAATTAGAGAAGATTTTGATGAGCCTGAGAAACAAGCAAAAGCCACCTTGCTAAATGTTAACTACAAAACAAGGAGACAAAGAGTGAGGGAATGGCAAAGAAATGACAGAAGTGCACCTGATGCCTTAAATGTACTTTCTTCAAGAGATAAAGTTAAGGATAAAATCCTTTATTCCTATATTCCTATATTAGATGCACTTGGAGCCAATTTAAAAAGAAGTGTACTGTGTTGCACAATGTTGCACAATTGTTTTCCATTCTTGCCATCCTGATAGCATCTAAGCAAGAAATTCAGCAAGGTGTTGAACTGTTGATGGAAGCATACCCAGAAGATATTGACCTGAAACTTACTGATGAACTTTTGCACTTTCACCTGTATGTGAGCTAAAGCCATGGGGTTACAGCAGAGCACGCTCTGTCTCATACAGACCTTTATCAAATTGTATACAAGGAAAAAATTCAGATGGCCTTTCCTAATGTGGAACCAATCTTGCAGCTATTTCTTAGCTTTATGGTCACTAACTGCTCGGGAGAGAGGAGTTTTTCAAGACTCAAAAGAATTAAAAATGAATTAAGGGCCACAATGTCTCGAGAGGTTGTCCGCACTGAGCATTCTGTACGTTGAAAGTGACAAACTTAGACAAACAAATTTTGATGAAGTTTTCTAATGTCCTTCAGAGGAGAAATTGAGAATTGCAGAATTTTAAATACCTATAATCATCCTTGGCTTCACTCCATTTTGTTTATAACACTCTTCCATTTTCTTCTAGTCGTGAGGGTGGGGGATTAGAAGGGGCCTCTCAAGTGGAGTAGCTTAGGGCCTCCCTTCATTTAAATCCGACCCTGCCTTCTGCTCAGTTATGAAGCCACCATCCCTTCCTCTTCTCCAGACACTTTGATGTTCCCTCTTTCATGCTTCTTCCTCCCTCTTTTTTGCAATCCCCTCTGGACTCTCCTATTCTGCAGCCACCTTTGCACCCAACCACCCCATGCTGATATACAGCATGCTACTGTGTCTTGAAAGTGAACAGAATCCTGCCAGCTTGTTCAGTTACAGAAGGTTAACGTCAGTTGATGGGTGTTGTACAAAGATGGGGGTCTGCTCATTATAAAAGTATCTCTTCTAAATTACAACAATGGATCCTGAACTTCATGTTGAAGGCAACTCACAGTACCAGGAGCAAAACAGTTTTTGTGCAAAGGTGCTTTGGAATATTTGAGGCTAATACAACAGAGCCTTTCCTGGCTCACTTCTCACAGTAGTCAAACCTTGTCTTAAACTGCCACTCACACACACACCCCCGCCCCAAATTCACTCTACTCACACCTCTGCCATTGTTTAAAATCACCACTTCCCCCACTGCTCAGTTTCCTTTATTGAAACCTCCACTGTTGTCTAAAACCTGCCTTCTCTTCTGCTCCCCTCCCCCTGCCTGACTTCATGCAAATACAGGATTGTGATGCAGCCCTACGAATCCTCCAATGGGAGCTGAGTGATGACATTCTGACACGGACAAGATTGAAATAAGTAAAAACAATTTACAGCCAGAAGAATAGAGGAGGTCCTAAATCATATAATAGTATGAGGTGTCAAAGGCCAAGATACAAACAATGTTGTTCAATGAAGATGCTGGGTGCTGTTACTTTTGCTGGTTGAGTGGGTGTGTTGTGTGTCAACATGGGGTCTATCACAAGGTATATCACATGTAGTGTATCACCGAGTCAGACTATTGGTCCATCTGGCTCAATACTGTCTACAGTGACCAGCAGCATCTTGCCAAGCTAGGAAGGTGTCTTATACTGAGGCAGTTCACTGGTACATCGGTATTGTCTACAATGCCTGGCAACAGCTCTCCAGGGTTTCAGACAGGTTCCCGGTTCTACATAGAGCTGTCAAGGATTGAACCTGAGACCTTCTATATGCAAAGCTATGCCCCTTTGTTAGAAACAACAAGGTTCAAAATTTGAACAAAAATAAAATAAAATACACAAAACATAAAAAACACCAGCTTCTACTGGTGGGGGACAACCAATCATCAATATGGAGAGTCACTAAAACAAAGCTTGTCCCAGCAGGATCAAATTCCATCCAACACCCGGGTGAAAAGGTTTTTAATGTGGCACCAAAAATATGTTGGTGTCAGGCAGGCCTCATTTAGAAGATAATGCTTCTGGCAGTGGTTACAAGGCTTCAAGTAACAGGCAGCACAAAAATAGTGGGAGCTTATAACAAACTTCTCTTGTGTTTGTTCATCACTTTAAAAAGTTGCATTCAAGCACATTATAAACTGCATTTCTGTCTTACAAACAGAGAGAGACACCAACAGCAAGAAAGAGGCTCATAAGCACTTTAAGTGCCATTGGTGAAATAGTTCCTTACTCTGCTTCCAGTCTGCCTTCTCTGAATGTTTTGGATCTTGGGAGCAGCCAGATGTGAAGGAGTTGACTCCTTAGCAGGGGACAGTCTGGACTAGTTGGTTGAGGCCAGACATAGTCAAATCAGAACTGCCCCCCCCCAATGTTTCTCCATCAGCTGATTGAAGTTCAAAATACTTCACCCTGCACTAACTGGCAAAAAAGACCAATTTGCAAAAAGGAAGCAGTTACAGCCTTAAATAAACAGTTTGGCAAATGGCATCCACCTGTTTCAGCACCTCAGCTGCTAGTGCCTGTTTAATGATTAACATTTGGTTGGAATTGTTGTATTTGCAATTGACAAAATGGGGAAGCAATCAACAGAAAATTCCTTGCATGGTTTATTTTTAGCTTTCAAATAGCTGAAAGTAGCTGTGACTATCCCCCAAGTCTTCAACGGGTAGATGTCTTCTGAACATAACAGCAAACCATGAGCCTTGTGGCTGGATCAGGCCAAAGGCCCATCTGTTCAGCATCCTGCTCCCACAGTGCCCAACCTTTGGGAAGCCTGCAAACAGGACCTGACAGTCTGCAGGTTCAAACCTAAGTTCAGAGCATGGATTAAGGAGGCCCATTTTTACTGTGAATAGCCAGGAAAAGTGGCAAGACTTTCAAAAACAAAGCTAGGAGGAGGAGGTTTTCTATAGTGCTTGATTGCAAAACTTCATATGTTAGAGCAAGGATATCCACCCTTCCTGGGCCTAGGGGCACATTTGGAAATCAGAGGAACTGTTGTGGACTCGTGCAAGTTACTCCCTTCACAGAAGAAACACCAATGATGCTGAGGAACCCCCACCAAAAAACACAACAGACAAAACTACATCCTCCCGCCCAAAAGAACTGGCATGCCCTCACCCCAAAACGGACCACCCCTCATCAACCAAACACAAAAGCCTTCATTTAAAAAGAAATGAATGGGTGGCACAAGGTGCCCTGGTGGGCTCAAAGGAGGGTATCTGAGGATATGGTGGTACCCATGTGCTCCCCATTGGGGAGCCCAGTAACAGTTATACTTAATTGTAAATTTCATCATTATTGGTGTCTAATATTATCTATTATTATCTATCTAATATCTATCTAATATCTTCATCTAATATTATCTATCTGAACAATAATGGTGAAATAATTAGTTTTCCTCCTTCCTTTTTTAAACAGAAAAGAAGTAAAAAAAAAAATCCCCAGAACTTTCTCAGAATTATATTAGGAAATAATCTTGATTTGATAAGTACATAATCAGACACTTATTAGAGAAGAGAGATAATGGGCTTTAAATATACCTTACCGTGTTTCTCATATTATAAGACATGTCTTATATTTATTTTTTCCTCAAAAAACACACTATGGCTTATTTTCAGGGGGTGTCTTATTTTTTTTCTTCCTCCTCCTGCCGCGGCCGGCATTGCTGCTGCGCCTATCACTATGTCTTATTTTCGGGGTATGGCTTATATTCCTTGAATGCTTAAAAATCCTGCTATGGCTTATTTTATGGGTATGTCTTAAAATATGAGAAACAGGGTACTTGCTATCAAAAGGCACTGGCAGTTCAGTTAAAGAGGATGGTCCTAATGTATTTAATACATAATAGCTTTTCCTGCTGTTCATACAAGATGACAACAGACTTGCCAGGCCAGGCAACTGTGAGGTCTTGAAGTGCTGGCCTCTGAACTTCAATGCTTCGACCTTCTGGTGGAGACCTATGGGAAAGACCTTAACTGCAAGCCTTCTTTGGGTGTTCTCACTGATGCCAGATCAATTTTGGACCTTCTCAGACCAATGTGGTGCCACTTGTCTCCTTTTTCTAAGTATGTATAATTTCACTGGCTAGCACAGGGGTTCCCAAATTGTGGTCCATGGCCCACTGCTTCATTTGTGGAGTCTGCAGTGTGTATGTCTGTGAACAAAACCTACCCATTTGAATCCTATGGAATTCAAATTAAAATACAATATGTACGAAATAATTTTAAATGTGATTGTGGGGGGGTATTGGTTTGTTTTTTTGCGTGTTTTGTATTCTCATTTAGTGTTTTTCTGTTGTGAACTGCCCTGGGGTCTTTGGATGAAGGGTGGTAAACAAATTTAATTAATATTAATATTAATATTAATAATATGCACTTTGAAATGATTCCGATTCTAGCACATCACATCACAATTGCTGCAGTAGGCAAAAAGGAACCCCCCCATTAAGTGGTCCACCAAGATCCTCAACAATTTTCAAGTGGTTTGTGGGTGGGTGGGTGGGGGGAGCTTGGGAAGCATTGGACTAGCATACACCCCTTGTTGCTTTTGACTTTCTGTGTTGCCTTCTCCCCCCCCCCAAATCTATATTTAAATTGCAGGTGCTTGGGGCAAAGACCTCCCTTTTGACGGTCAGTGCTCAACAAGCAATATCACACCAATTCCTTGACTGTGACAGTTTTCGTTGACAATGAGTTCCATGTGTGTACCAGTAGTTCTCTTTTGTTAATATTACCTTTCTTCTTCTGAGATAGCGGAAGACAAAACTGTTGCTTCTGGTGGTAAGGATGATTCCCTGTCTTCCGGACTCTCTGGGACATGTTCATTACTCTCACCTGTTAGAAAGGAGTCAGTGAGATTGAATCAATTATTTTTTTAATGCTGATGGCTGCTATAGTTTCTGTGGTATTTTACATAAGAAAGAGTTTTCTGTATGATTAATGCCAAGCTAAGGCACCTGGCTTCCCCCCAAGAATCCCGGGAGATGTTGTTTATCCCCACAGCTACAATTCCCAGCACCCTTAACAAACTAGTTCCCAGGGTTCTGGAGCTAGAACTGGGATTCTGTGAGCAACTGCCCCATATTGAAGTGTGGAGCAACTTCCTGCACACACAGTGAAGTATTCTCATGCTCTGCACTGGCCCTGCCCACCTGGGCTGGCCATTGGGCCCTTCTAGACAGGGAGAACTATGTAAGACTTCCTGTCTGGGCTGGAACCTTGCTTGAGCAACTGTGGTCTTCCTGAGTAGGACTTTATTTGGTTTAGTGCCTGGCTTAGTTCCTCCATACGGAGTATTGCTAGATTCTGCCCCCTCCCACTGGCTCTGACCCAACTCCAAGCACACAGCTCCTAGCTCCAGCTATGGCTCAGGCTTAAAACAACAGCAATGGCTGAAAGGACTGGAGGAATGTGCTGATGTTCAGGGAGCAGGGGAGTTATTTGTTCAAGGAAGCAGTGATTGGTGGGCAACACTTCAGTGTATGGCAGCTACGTGGGAGGGGGCAGGGACACAGATATCAACTGGGGAGTGGGTGGCATATGACCCTTGCAGATCAGCTTTGTGAAAACTGCCTTACAGGGTTCAGCCATAACCAGAGGCACAGACCACCTTTTTCCCTAGGTTGGCAAGCTAACAAACCCAGCTTGAAAGTTAATCAGGACGTGGCAGAGAGCTGTCAATGAAATTAATCCACTCCAGGATTTTAAGGTAGCTACTTCCTGTTTTGAGTCAAAGTCTTCTGATCTTAGCAAACACAGGAGGAGGCAAAGAGAGCTAATAAAAGGAGGACCCCCCCTTTGTTTGCTCTGGCACAGGAAGAAGCAGTGAGTTGAGAGTTGTGTTGTACCTACCAGATGAAAGAAAAACAATGCAGTTCACACAAATATTTAAGGGAACATGGAGGCATCAAAACTACCCAGGTAGGTGCCAACTGGATGTTTGGCAGTAGACCAGGGGTAGGGAAACTTCAGCCAAATGTGGACCTCTAAGCCTTCCATCTGACCCTCAGGACTCTCCCCAGTATACACATCCCATCCACCCCAGACCATAGCTGCCAAGTTTTCCCTTTTCTCGCGAGGAAGCCTATTCAGCATAAGGGAATTTCCCTTAAAAAAAGGGAGAACTTGGCAGCTATGCCCCAGACACACCCCTCAACCCCCCTGTTGCATGCCCTCCTTGAGTGTTTTTGCCTGTCTGGAACTGGTCCTAGAACTCTTGTTTGCCTGGAAGGAGGATGGAGAAGAGTGTGTGTAGAAAAGGGGTGGGAAACACTGTTCAGTCTGAGGGCTGCATTCCACTCCGGGCAACCTACTGAGGGCCACATGCCAGTGGTGGGTGGGGCCAGTGTGAGCAGAGCAATCCCTGTAAATTTTACCTTTAAACTACACACACACACACACACACACACACACACACACACACACACACACTACTTTCTATCCTCCACCCAACCAAGCAAAAGGCATTATTAGAATTCAGGGATACATTTCATCCAGGCAGAAACACTTGGGGTTCAAAGCAGAGCCAGTGAGAAGCATGGTCGAAAGCTGTGAAATGAAGCTGCCAAATGCACCTCTGTCAGAAGGGATTTCCACAGCTTAGGGGCAGCCACAGAGAATGCTCTTTCCTGGGTCACCACCTTCTGAGTTTCTGAGGATGGAGGAACAACCAAAAAGGCCTCCTCTACCGATCTTAGCACCTGAGAGGATATATGGAGGGAAGGAGGCAGTCTTTGGGGACTGAGTCGTTTAGGGCTTTAAACACTAAGATGCACACCTTGAATTAAATGCATTGGTGCAGTTGCTATGTTCTTTGGCAAGAGTGCTTTACTCAGGTCAGCTATGTCTTACCAGTAAAGAGATTTCAAATATGCAAACTTGAGTTATTGCTATTATTTATTATTCTGCATCTTTTCCAAGACACAATGGGCAGGTTGCTAGTGGTGCTAATAAAATTAGCAATGAACCATCATAAAAACTAATCATAAACACTGAAGTCAGCCCACCCCTGTGTAAATACTCAATGCGTCTAGACTGGTTTACACCACACCAATCAAAAATGTGCCACTGATCTTAGAATCATAGAATCATAGAATCATAGAGTTGGAAGAGACCACAAGGGCCATCCAGTCCAACCCCCTGCCAAGCAGGAAACACCATCAAAGCATTCCTGACAGATGGCTGTCAAGCCTCTGCTTAAAGACCTCCAAAGAAGGAGACTCCACCACACTCCTTGGCAGCAAATTCCACTGCCGAACAGCTCTTACTGTCAGGAAGTTCTTCCTAATGTTTAGGTGGAATTTTCTTTCTTGTAGTTTGAATCCGTTGCTCCGTGTCCGCTTCTCTGGAGCAGCAGAAAACAACCGTTCTCCCTCCTCTATATGACATCCTTTTATATATTTGAACATGGTTATCATATCACCCCTTAACCTTCTCTTCTCCAGGCTAAACATACCCAGCTCCCTAAGCCGTTCCTCATAAGGCATCGTTTCCAGGCCTTTGACCATTTTGGTTGCCCTCTTCTGGACACGTTCCAGCTTATCAGTATCCTTCTTGAACTGTGGTGCCCAGAACTGGACACAATACTCCAGGTGCATTGCACAATATTTGTCCTTTACTGTAATTTTCCTCCCTGGGGTCATTACAGAACTAAAACACAACTCACCGGATCAGCAACACATTGGGAAAACTTTAAAGCATATCAGGTTGGAGATGAGAAGGATTTTCCTTTTATGGTAAGTTTTGTATCTAAAAGCATTTCCACGAGCTATTTTGCTTGTTTAAAGAAGGTGCTTTCAGAATACTAAACTTGCCTTAGGAAATAGTGTCATAGAAGGAAGACAGCTAGAATGAAATGGCAAGTGACACTCTGGCTCACAGTTGCCCAACCAGTTTAACTTGCTTAGTTCTTTGTTGTGTTAAAGGTCCAGCTCTTCAAAAACTATATCCTCTTTAACAATTTTAGTATCCAGTTGAAACAGAGGCCTGATGAACAGTAGAACTTTAGAGATGCTTCATTCCAAGTAATTCAAGTTGCATTTACTATTTTTGTTATGCTCTGTCAACTTCAAATTCTAAAAGTATGTAGGGAACAGTGGTGAAATAGTAAGAGGATAGAGCTGGTGTTTGAGTTTGACACGAACATGAGTTTGACCAAACTACGGGAGGCAGTGCAAGACAGGAGTGCCTGGCGTGCTATGGTCCATGGGGTCACGAAGAGTCGGACACGACTAAACGACTAAACAACAACAAGAGCTGGTGTGCCATATGGTTCCTAAACTTGCCTGCTGTCTTCATTCAGGGTGGAAGACCCTGCCCCATTGCCAGTGATGAAATAAGACTGAACAATAATTACTATGAAAGCTGTTAAGCTTTGTTTTTTTTAAAAAATGAAATACCATTGCACCACTGGGCAAACAGAAGGGCTGGGGATTCAAATGCAACATTTGCTGCAGTTTAGTTTGACAGTAAAATCCCTTCAAGTGACCTTTGGGTTATTACCGTGTTTCCCCCTTTTTAATACGTAGTCAAAAAGTAAGCCATGGCAGGGTTTTTAATCATTTGAGAAATGTAAGACATACCCCGAAAATAAGCCATACTTCCGCGATGTGCGGAGCAAGACCACTGAGCGCCCCAACCAGCTAGCGGGACCCAGCATGCTGGCTGCAACAGGAGGAGGAAGCCTGCTGGGTCGGGTCGGTGCCCTGAAGCGGCGGCGGCCCTGAAGCGGCGGCGGCAATGCCGATAAAGCGTGCAGCAGTGCCGCACGGAGCACCAAGGGCACAAGCCAGCAGGACCCAGCTCCTGCAATGCCGGCCGCGGCAGGAGGAAGAAGCTGGCTGCAACAGGAGGAGGAAGCCTGCCGGGTCGGGTCGGTGCCCGGAAGCGGCGGCGGCAATGCCGATAAAGCGCAAAGCAGCGCCGCACGGAGGTATCAGTGATGTGACAAAGAAAATGCTATTGACCTTGAAAAGAGCTGCATTCCTATCTGCTGAGCTATTTAAACGTGGAAAAAGTTCAGGATGACTTCATTTAAGTACACTTAATATCTGAATGAAACTTTTCATGCAGCCTAACTACCGGTATCCATTTCTGAGCACAACATGGTTGGGACCTGACTACCTGAAGGAATGAATGAATACCTATTCCCACATCAACCAAGGTCAGGGATTAGCAGTTTTGGTTTGCCTCATTTCTGCATCTGTTTCTAAAGGTCACACACATTTTTACGTTCCTTTCTCCTAACATACATACAAGAAATTTTCTCCAGTACCGTGGTACCTCAGGTTACAAACACCTCAGGTTACAAACACTTCAGGTTACAGACTCTGCTAACCCGGAAATAGTACCTCGGGTGAGAACTTTGCCCGAGGATGAGAACTGAGAACTGAAATCGTTTGACAGTGACAGCAGGAGGCCCCATTAGCTAAAGTAGTACCTCAGGTTAAGAACGGTTTCAGGTTACGAACGGACCTCTGGAACGAATTAAGTTTGTAACCCGGTGTACCACTGTATAATGCACTTTTTGTATGTTGTTGTTTTCACATATATTCATTTTGATGCATACTTTTTCATAATTATGATGTTATGCACACATTTGTGGTTAGCGAACTGGATTGATTTGCACTTTCCTTCTAAATTTGTAGTTCTCCAAGTTTTGCAATGCAGTTCACCAGCAAGATGTGTGCAGAAATGCATGTTCTAGGGTAAAATGCACTATATTAGGCAAAACTGCTATTCTTCTAACATTGCTACAATTCCCAGAGGTCCCTGGGAAGAGGAATTGATTATTAAACCACTCTGGGAATTAGAGCTCTGTGAGGAGAACAGGGATCTTCTAACAACTCTCAGAACTTTTAATAACACAAATGGTTGGGTTTATTTTTGTCCCACTTTTGTTGTGCTGCAGCCTCTCTGAACAGGAATAATCTGGTTGCCCTGAGGAAGCATAAAAAACAAAACAAAAGCAGAATATTCATCACTAATGCACTATTACTGCGTCCAGAATGTATTGCAAAATACATAAAGGTAAAGGTAAAGGGACCCCTGACCATTAGGTCCAGTCGTGACCGACTCTGGGGTTGCAGCGCTTATCTTGCGTTATTGGCCGAGGGAGCCGCCATACCCGCTTGGAGCGGGTATTTATCTACTTGCACTTTGACATGCTTTCGAACTGCTAGGTTGGCAGGAGCAGGGACCGAGCAACGGGAGCTCACCCCGTCGCAGGGATTCGAACCGCCGACCTTCTGATCGGCAAGCCCTAGGCTCTGTGGTTTAACCCACAGCGCCACCTGCGTCCCTGCAAAATACATGCATATCATTAATTTGCCCTGAAGTTTGTGCAATACTTGGATGGAGCAGGAGGGAGAGAGATTGTTACCTGCCACCACAATCTCTGACAGGTGAGAGATTCCAGGGGTTCCAAGCGCTTACACCGGGTTCAGTTTCCGTGGAATGAGGGTCAGTGGAGACTGTGGTATCTTTAGGATATATGGTTTATTTACACACACACACACACACACACACACACACACACACACATACAAACTAAACTGAGCCTACAATGGAGGGGCTCACAGCATTAACATGCCAAGAGAGCCTTGCTTCTCTCAAAGTTTCAGCCTTTTAATCAAACATAAATCAAACACAGTTCAGTCTCTCTGGCTTCTGCCTGCTTCTAGCTCAGCTAACACCCACACACTGGCCCCTGAACTTCAATATACTAACCAGGTGTGTGTGTGTAAAGCCCACCCATTAGCCTGTGATTATGGCGTTTAATTGCTCAGACCAACAGTAATTGCTTAGATGAAGGGACTAATGACAGTACTTAGCTGGTAAGCTATGGCCATTATCTCGCAAAGGAACTTGTTCCACTAGTTCAAAAATAGACTCCTCCATTAGCAGTAGATTTTAATCCATGCTGGATCCAGGACCATGCAAACTGCCCCCTCAAATGAACTATATATGTGTGAGAGAGTGAAAGTGAGTGAGAAAAGTTAGGTGAGATGTTGGACAACACTTCTTTCAGTTACAATATTTCAGTTTTATTATGTATGTAAACTTCATATATGCACACAAGCAGTAGTTGACAACAGATTGCAGGTAGGGTGGAGGGCTCAATTCACATACTGTGTACATCCAGAAAATCCATAGCTCTGAAGTAAACCCTGACAGCAAAAGCCAGAATTTGTCTCCACTTCCAGCCAGGAAGCGGTCTAAATTTGCACCTTTATGTAAAAAGTAAAATGTGCAACTATTGTGCAACTTTGTGCTAAGGGGCTGAATCCTGGATCTTTTAAGTATCTAGCATCACTGTGATACCAGGTTGTTGCCATTGTTAGTATCCGTCTTGTCTCAGGAAACAATGGAGGAGGGAAGTCAAATCGCTGGAGTCACAGTGCCTGCTGTGGCTGTAGAAACTGATACGGAAGAGACATATTTTGTTGCAGCTGGGGGAGATGGTGGCCAGTTATACTACTCCAGATGCACCATGGCCTTTCTTTTCTCTGTGCTCCTTCCAGTGGCCTTTCCTCCTCTGGTCACCACTATGGATGCACAACATGCCTGTCTCCAGGCACTGTGGTTGTCTGCAAGCGATTCCCATACGGCGGGGTTAATGTTGCCAGCCTTCATGCCATGCTTGCAGACATCTTTGTAACACAGAGTTGGTCTTCCAGTTTGGCTTGGGGCCAGCAGCCAGCTCCCTGTAGAGCATGTCTTTGGGGATCTTGGCATCTTCTATTTTGTGGACATAACCAAGCCAGAGTAGACATCGTTGACAGGAGTGTGAACCTGCTGGGACTGTGGGCTTTGGAGAGCACATCTTTGTTTGAAACTCTGTCCTGCCATGTGATACCTCAAATCCTCCTGATGCAGCACATGTGAAAGGCATTGAGGCACCGCTTCTGATGGTTATAAGTTGTCCATGACTCACTTCTATAAAGCAGGGTGCTCAACACGCAAGCCTGGTAGACCTTCATCTTAGTATTAACATCACATTCTCCCATGCCCTTTTGGAGAGGAAACCCATAGCCATAGCTGCCTTGCCAATATGCTTGTCCAACTCATCATCAATGGAGGGGTTGCTGGTTGTGATGAAACCCACGGAAGACAAAATCATCTACCACCCCATCAAGTGTGTGGTCACCAATGCTGATGCATGGAGTGCTAGTGGCGTCCTGAACCTAGATGTTGGTCTTTGTCAGACAGAAGGTAAAACTGACCTCCCTGCAGACTTGGGCAAAACAGCTGATGAGTCTCTGCAGGGCTTCCTTGGAGTGCACTGTCAAGGCTGCAACATCTGCAAAGAATAAGGATAAGGACCCACCACACTTTTGTCATGGTGCAGAAACATGCCCTGTTGCTCCTTGAATGAAAGTACATACCATCTTCAATTGAGCTGAAGCATAGGAGAACACTAGGGAGAAGAATATGCCAAAGAGAACTGGGGTGAGAACATAGCCCCGTTTAACACTGCTCTTTATAGGGAAGGGATCAAAGGATGAATGGACGTTATCATGGATGGTGCTGTGCATGTTCTCCTGGAAGGACACAATCTTCTTGTGCAGCTTAGGTGGGCACCCTAGCTTGTTGAGCAGTGTGAAGGGTATTTCTCGGCTGGTGAGGTCATAGGCCTTCGTCAGGTCTATGAAGGCGTCTCTGCTGTCTGCATTTATCCTGCAGAGGCCTACATCTCCCTGGCTTCAGAGGAACTTGATTTTATTGTGAGTCAGAACCTACAAAATGAAATACTCCTACAAGCCTCTCCTTGAGTTTCTTGGAGGGAAGGTGGAGTATAAATAACACACATTTCCTCATTGCGAAAAAGGCAAATGAAGATAGATGCTGGAAAATAGAACTACTGTACATCATGTGTAGACAAGATTCCCACAGCGCACAATATGCTATGGGAGAACAGGGCAAAAAGTAGTATCCTCCCTAAAACCTCCCTCCAGAGTACTTAGCAGGGCTCTAGATTCCTGGAATCAACACCTAACCTTTTTCAGATTCTGCTGTGTTCCATCCTCACTAAAAAGAAAGAAAATGAATTTGTCTGGAGGCTGGGCAGCGTTGCTCAGCAGTCCTGTAATATTCCAGCCAAGGCTTAATTGGTCTGCCTCTGTGATCATATGAATCATCCCAAAGTGTTATTACCCACCAGTGCACCCTGATAGCAAAGAGCCAAATACAGGTTGGCGGGATTTGGATTCAAGCCCAGCTTTAATGAACTACCTCACAAAAGCTCCGTCAGGTCGGATTTGTTCTCTTTCAGAAAGTGCTGTGTGTTTCCAAGCAAAGTACAAGGCAATAACCCCCTCTTTCTTTTTTGCTGTAAAAAAGGCAAGGTCCCAGAATGCCGCTGAGGAGTACAATACGGATCCCCTTCAGTGTTCACTTCACTTGCACTCGTTTTGCTCTCAGAAGTAGACACAGTTTGGTTCAGTGGTTAGAGCTCTGGACTAGGGCAATGGACTCCAGAGTTCAAATCCCTGTTCAGCCAGGAAGCTCTCCTAGGTCAGTTATGTAGGCCTAGCCTACATCACAATGTTGTTGTGGAGATACAGTGGTGCCTCGACGTGCAAATTTAATTCATTCCGAAGGCACCTTCGTAGGTCGAAAAATTCGTAAGTCGAAAAGCGCCATTGGAAACGCGATTTCCCATAGGAATGCATTGGAAACGGAAAAAATCGTAAGTCGAAGCAAGCCCATCTAAAAATTCGTAAGTCGAAAAAACCCTATCTAAAACTGCCGCGGTTTCTGTTCAGATGTCGAGAAATTCGTAAGCGTGCGGCCATCTGCCCCACTCATAAGTCAAAAAATTCAGTTGTCGAGTCGTCCATAAGTCGAGGTACCACTGTAAAATGGGGAGGGGGAGAACCATATACACTAACTATCTTGAGTTTGTTGAAGGAATTGAAAGGTGGGATATAAATGTTGTAATAAAATCATCACCACCATCATCCATCTTCTCTATTACACTGGTATTCAAAACAGATTACATTTAGATTCAATAAGGTGACAATACTTGTGGTAAATTTTGAAGTGCATTAATGGCCCCTAGAACCATGATCTCAAAGGGAGTCCAAAAATGTAGGCAACAGTATAATAGTAGTAGTGGTAGTAACAACAACAACAACAACAACAACAACAACAACAACAACATTTGTACCCTGCCCATCTGATTGCCTTGCCCCAACCACTCTGGGCGGCTTCCAACATATAAAAAACGTAATAAAAAATAAACATTTTGAAACTTCCCTATACAAGGCTGCCTTCGGATATTTTCTAAAGGTTATATAGTTACTTATCTCCTTGACATCTGATGGGAGGGTGTTCCACAGGGAGGGGCTCCACTACCGAGAAGGTCCTCTGCCTAGTTTATATCCCACCCTTCCTCCCAAAGGAGCCCAGGGCAGCAAACAACAAGAGAGAAATGCTAAAAACATCTTAAAAGCACACTTCCCATACAGATGCAGAATGGGAAAGACCTCAACTTAAAAGGCTTGTTGAAAGAGGATGGTCTTCATTAGGTTCCAAAAGGACAAGAGAGATGGCACCTGTCCAATATTTAAGGAGAGGCAATTCCACCACACTAAAGGCCCAGTTCCCACACTTTGTGTAATGGACCTCCTGATAAGACGGTATCTGCAGGAGGCCCTCGCCTGTAGAATGCAGTGATCGACTGGCTATACAAGGTGAGAGATAATCTGTCAGGTATCCTTCATACACCAGCACCTTGAATGTAGCTCATGTGTTCTGTGTTGATCCATACACATACCCAAAAGTGTTTAAGGGCAAAGTAGAATACCCTATTATTAGGATTACTATGCCTGCAGTTTTATGCTTTGTTTCCTGGAAATAAAAGTCACTGAACTCATTGGGGCTTACTTCTGACTGCACAACTTATGAAACATACTGAGATTTAACCAAAGATGTTGAGCCAGCTGAAATGCCACCTTTCGCTTTAATTTAGAAATGCAAATCATCTAGAAAAAAAAGTGTTGCCGTTGACCCTGCTCATGTGAAAGCAGGAACTCTATCAAAGAGAAAACCTGAAGTATTCAGCCACTGCTTGATTGTTTTCCTCACTCTGACTTTCCATATGCTAACCTGATGCAAACAGACTTGAAAGCCTTGTTATCTCCTTTTTCACTTGCTAGAGCAGGGGTAAAGAACCTAAGGCCCAGGGGTTGGATGCGGCCTAATCACCTTCTCAATTCCCGCGGACGGTCCGGGAATCAGCGTGCTTTTACCTGAGTAGAATGTGTCCTTTTATTTAAAATGGATCTCTGGGTTATTTGTGGGGCGTGCCTGGTGTTCTAACATGAGTAAAATGTGTGCTTTTATTTAAAATGGATCTCTGGGTTATTTGTGGGGCATAGGAATTTATTCATTCCCCCCCCCCTCCAAAATATATTCCAGCCCACCACATGGTCTGAGGGACGGTGGACTGGCCCATGGCTGAAAAAGGTTGCTGACCCCTGTGCTAGAGCAAGGAGAGCCTGTCAATTACCCTAACACTGAGGTAGATAATGTCATTACCCCTATTCCGGAAAAAAAAGTCTGCCTCCACTACACCACTGGAAAATACGAATGACTAAACTCCAAAAAATATTCCATGTGCTAAAGCACATCCAGAATATGAGAATGAAAGTTAATGCATGTTGATTTTAGCTGGAAGGTATAGGTGAGAAAGCAGGAGCAGGAATAACTGTTTCCATCTTGTTTAAAGGAACCTGACATATATCATCCTCTTTCCTACTTTTGGGGCCAGCAAAAACCCCAAACCATTATCCATGCGTTTGGGTTTCTAGCATAGCTGCCAAGTTATCCCTTTTTTTAAGGGATTTTCCCTTATGCTGAATAGGCTTCCTCACGAGAAAAGGGAAAACTTGGCAGCTATGGTTTCTAGAGCTGCAAATGAAGCAAACTTCAGGCACCCAAAACATCACTTTGAATTTTAAACCTTCTTGTATGTTGTTTTGAGGTTCTTTGGCCATAACAATAAATAAAGAAATAATAATGTTGATAACAATAGTAATAATAATAAAAGTAGTACTGTACTGTCACTATTATTACATTCTTAGTCACTTTTCTCAAAATGACCCAAGGTGACTTACAGGTAATATACCTAGCATGCTTCCTAACCACAGATTGCTATGATGACAAACTATGGTTCGTGCTCCAACAATAGGAATTAGAAATTATGAAGGTGGTTTCTGTAAGACGTGAGAAGAAAGGACATGAGCCTGTGGTGTCTTTCTGCCATCCAAACCATGGTTTAGAGCAGGGTTTCCCAAAATGGGGGGGTCTCCTGCTGTTTTTGGACTACAATTCCCATCATCCCTGACCAGTGGTCCTGCTAGCTAAGAATGATGGGAACTGTAGTCCAAAACCAGCTGAAGTTTGGGAAACACTGGTTTATAGGATCATTTGAACTGTGCCTCTGGCTTTCTATTGTGTACTTACGGTCAGAGTTGCTCTTTTTCTTTTTAATCGATGCTCGGAGTAGTTCTGAGCCTTCTAATCCCTCCTGGAAGCGCTGTGCCTTCACCTCATGGAACCATTGTCCAGTCACAAATTTCTTCTTCTTTTCATCCTTCAGCGAGCCTTCCAATCTCCTTAGCAAAAATGAAAATGAAAATCAGTGGCAGAGCCTTGCATTTACACAGTGCACAGAGGTACTCAGAGAAAACCTGCATTTTACTGCTGAACTGGAGCAAACAGCTATCTGTAGGAAACTTGATTGCCATTGCTCTGATCCAGTAGCAAAACACCTTGTTTCCCCCTCTCCCCCCAAGGAAAAGCACCAGGACCAAAATAATCCAAAATGAAACCACTTGCATACAGATCTGGCAGCCATGAACGTGTGTCTAGAAAAGGGGCACAAAATGAAGTGTGGATGAGCCCTATGTGTCTAGGTAAAGGTAAAGGGGCATGGGCGTAGGCAGGGGGGCAGGAGGGGGCAGCTGCCCCCCCTAGAAGCAAAAAAAATTAATGTATTTTACAGACCACAACCAGCACTTTTCCCCTCCAAAAACTGAAGTGGAAAGGGCTTTGCTTTAGCAAGAGCAGCTAAGTCTCCGCTTGCTGGGGGGGGGGGGACACAGAAGTAACAAAAACACATCAAATAAATAAAGCAAAGTGGCTACCAGTAGTTAAGCAGTTAAGACAATGGAGCATATATCCCCAGGCAAGATTCGATAGCTGACCATTTCACCCTATTGTTCTTAAGTGGGAGTTGTTAATGAGCATTCAGGAGCATTAAGAGTTCTATTGGCGATTTAATGAGGGTGCAGACTCAGAGGATTCAATTTGACTAAGGTGGCTCTGCAAGGCTAAAAAGAAGTGAATAAGAAAGGGGGGAGGCTGTAGCTTTGACAGACACAGTGATGTTTATAAAAAGCATTGGTGTTCCAGTCTGCCCCTCCTCCTGCATCTGTATACTGTAAATCAGGGGTGGCCACCTCCCAAGAGACTCTGATCTACTCACAGAGTTTAAAACTGGGGGTGATCTACCCCCTTTTGGGGGGTTCAGGGCAAAGCTGTTGAGTTTTTTTTAAAGGAAGGGAAGCTTCTTTTAGGAGGGAGGGAGGCCCATTTTTGTTTAGGGCTTCAGGTCATAGTTCAACTTTTTTGAGGGAGGAGGAAAATTTTGGGTGAGCTTTTTTTAGGGGTGCCAGTGACCTACCAGTGATCTACCACAGACATCCAGTGATCTACTGGTAGATCACAATCTACCTGTTGGACGTGCCTGCTGTAAATCAAGCAGAGAGAAAGCTGCTTACAAGGCTCCTGTACATGTAGAGTTCCAGCATCACAGCGTCACCCAGAGGCACCCACAAATATGAGTTATCCCTCTCTCTATTTCTTCCTTCCTTCCCTCCCTCTTCCATCCTTAATAAAATACGGGGGGGGGCAGATAAGCCCCACATAGAAAGCCCATCAACATGGGGGGATGACTCTTTCAAATACGGTATTTACCAGTAATTGGGGGGGGGGAGAGAGGCACCTAGGCCTCTAGGAGTTGGCTGCTATGCCTAGGAGTAGGACAATTCAAGAAAGCAGAATGATGCATATGCTATGGTAATATATCAATAGAATCATAGAATTGTAGTCGGAAGGGACCACAAGGGTCATCTAGTCCAACCCCCTGCAATGCACGATTTTTTCCCTAAGGTGGGGCTTGAACCATGGTTGAAATATTATGCTGATATGCAGCAACGCCTCGGAGCCGTCGTGGCTGCGGCCGTGTCTTGCCTCGCCCTCGCCCGCCCTGCCACCCCCTCTCGCCTGCCCGACCCTCCCGTTCTCTCCAGCCAAGCAGGGTAGCCGCCAACGCTACCAGCCCCAGAAGCACAAGGTGGCCGCTGCTGCCGCCGCCATGATATCATCAGGCCCGCTGGCCCTTTAGCCCCGCCCACTTCATGGCCCCTCCCCTTCCATGGCTTGGCCCCGCCCCTGAACGACCATGGCTTGCCTCCCCCTAGTTTTGATCCTGGCTACGCCCCTGTAAAGGGGACCCCTGACCATTAGGTCCAGTCATGACCGACTCTGGGGTTGCGGCGCTCATCTCGTGTTATTAGCCGACGGTGTACAGCTTCCAGGTCATGTGGCCAGCATGACAAAGCCGCTTCTGGAGAACCAGAGCAGCACACGGAAATGCCGTTTACCTTCCCGCTGGAGCGGTACCTATTTATCATCTTGCACTTTGACATGCTTTCGAACTGCTAGGTTGGCAGGAGCTGGAACCAAGCAACAGGAGCTCACCCCGTCACGGGGATTCGAACTGCCGACCTTCTGATTGGCAAGCCCTAGGCTCAGTGGTTTAACGCACAGCGCCACCCGCATCCAGTCTTGCCTAAAAAAAAACACCCACACCTTTTTTTTTTGCAGGCATCAAAAATAATCCATAGAAGTAGCCTGCCTATTATCAATAAGCAGGGAGTTCCAGAGAGCATGTGCTCCCACACTCAAATATGTATTTCTCACAGAACATAACATTGCACTTGTAAAAGTGCCAGTTCTGCAGATGAAAGTGGTTGAGTGGGCAAATATATATGGTAAGAAAATCCTTCAAATCAAGTGGTCACAAGCTTTGGCAAGCTTTATGTTACTAGCATCACCCTAAATTTGTCCCAGGAACAAATAGTAACAAATCGTTTTATTTCTATTTTTTTTACTGGCCAAGCCAAAATCCTGAACACAACAACATATCAGTCTGATTTTATTAATTTTGAATGAACATTTTACACCATTGTTTGTATGCAACAGAGATACTCTTTGATTAAGTGGTATATAGGGCTTGCTAAATAAAATAAATGAAAAATATATGGGGATGGTTGGGAGTGAAGCTTGCCATTGTGAAGCCACTCCCGCTCCGTCTTGTATGTACATTCATTCTACATGAAGAAAACGTCTGTCAGTGAATTATAACTTGTGTTCTTAAGCCAGAACAGAGTTTACTAAGTCACTATGAACAGCTTAGCCATAGGGAGAGTTTTGCCTTTGGAGGGATATTCCAGACCACGTCTCTGATCACTTAGAGCTACAATCCAGGAGAGCAGCTTAACAATCAATCCCTCTTCCTAGAGAACTCTGGGAATTGTACCTCTGCTTGTGGGTTTCTCACAGGCGTCTGGTTGGCCCCCTTGAGAACAGGATGCTGCACAAGATGAACCATTGGTCTGGTCCTGCAGACTATGTTAAGACTCCCAAAATTCTTTGAGGGAATCCATTATAGTTAAAGTGGTATAATAGTGTTTTGATTGTATAGCATGGATGTGGCCCAATTGGAGAATGGCTGAAAAGAAATTGGAGAAATTCCCAGCCCACTGCTAACTTAGTACTACAGTTGCTGTAAAATCCTTTGCACGAGTCTTTTGGGGCCAACTTTATTGGTTTTTTTGGCGCCAAAAAAACCCAACATTTGATTTGTCTAGGACGTGCAGCATGTCAGTTGGTTTTCATCGTCCCTCCGCCCACTTTCTGTGCTGATTTTATTGCTTTATTGACTTTTTATTGACTTTTTTATTCCTCTGCTTGACTATTTTGTGTTTCACTGTTTTATACCAGTGTGCAGATATTAGACTTTATTGGAAGAATGTCCAACAAATATTTTCCCACCAACAAGAAAAATTCAGTTTTTGAAAGCAAACAAATAGGTTGTAGAAGTAAACTTCCCTCCGTTCCCCGAGCAGCCTTTGACAACCTGGTCCCCTGCAGGAACTTTGGACTACAACTCCCATCACCCCCGACTATCAGGTATATTGGCTGGGGCTGATAGCAGTTGGCCCAACAAACATCTGGAGGAGCACAGTTGCTCCATCCCTGATTTGTGAGGGTGCAGGGCATTTGCACTGCCCCGGGCGCCCAAGCAGCTAGCTACGCCTACCTAATAGGATTGTTGTGATAATAAAAGTAGGAGACACATACACTACCCCAAGCTCTTTGGAAAGGATGGAAGCATAAAAGTAGTAGTTTGGAGATTTATTTTACAAAAATGGACAGCTTCTCAATCATGAATAAGGGAAAATGTTCTTTTTCTCGCAGTGCCGTATGCTGTTTCATTCACATTCCAGAAAGCAAACCTGCTGTCACAGGAAGAACACCTGAACTTCAGGTTCTGGGGCACATACAGATTTTTGAGCAGGTACCATGGGTGCCACCTGCTCTGGTCACTTCTCTCCCACTTCCCCCAGATGAGATCTCCACCAAGACAGAAGAAACCATGTGCACACATGCACACACACACACACACACACACACACACACACACACACATATACAATCTTACCAGGGGATCTGGGTTAAATCCAAATCCAGTGGAATTAATCTGAGCCCATGGAAATAAAAGAGGAAATTGAGAAAGAGCATCACTTGAGCAGTACTTTTCAGGGCGCAGAGGAAGCAACCACCCTCACCAACTCATGAGCAAGGGGGAAGTGAGTGGGAGGGATCAGGGGCAAATATTAAGGGTGCCACTGTGCCTGTGTGCACCATGCTGGTGACCCCTGCATCATCATCATCACTATAGGAAACTTAGAATTTGTAAATACTTTGCTACAGCCCTGACTTCTTACCTGATACGATCTCCATCCTTTTTCTTCAACTCGGCATCCCTCTGCAGTACCTTCATCAGCTTCCCATACTCCTCTTCTGTGAGAAAGCTGAGATCCAGCATCTTTCCCTTGGTGTTTTCTGGGCAATCAAAGCATTGGCACTTTGGAAGCAGCAGCTACAATGGTGAGGGGCTCATGAAAAACCCTGAGTAGATAGCCTGAAGCGATACAGTTTTTATGTATTGAGTCAGAATGTGCAGGGAGCACTTTACTCTGGCATACCTTGGGGAAGAACCCCCTGTAGGATCCAGGCTACCGTTTCAAAGCACCGATCTGTTCTTCCAGGCTCTGGTCCTCTATACGGCATGCCTGTGTCAACCAAAACAATTGCAGCCCCCAGTGAGTTTTTCTCCCTTTCACTCTGTCCACGCACAGGTGGAAGTGTAAATGAGTCAGCTTTCCTAGGCAGCCAAATGAGAAGACAGGGCAGCTGTTGGATGCAGGAGAGAATTAAGAGGACAAAAAACGATCAGCTGCTCCAGCATCTGCTTCCTTCAACTGAGAAGTCTGTCAGTTTGGTTCAGTTGCTCCTGAGAAGAGAGGAATAATAAAAAACCCAATGAGATGCCTTTTTAGATCAATGCAGTGATAGCATGCGAACATCAAGGATGTTTACTTACTCCTGAGCACATGAGCCTCGAGCAAGCAACACTGTGTGTGTGTGTTTAACTGTAAACAATCTCTGTTGTAGCAGCCTGAGAATGAGATATAATCTTAGCCTAAGTTTAGTTGCATGGAGAAACCCAAGTGAGTAGGCAGGCATCACAAACTGCCTTAATGTTTTGTTTTTGTAGAAGAAGGACTCGTTTGCTTCAGCCAGATCAAACTTAACTGTAAAAAGGAGGAAAGGGCATCTGCTCACTTTGAGGATTACCAAGAAGAGCCTTGTAGTCAAAAGGATAACTAGGTGATTATGACACAATGCTAGCATATGTCAATTTGTAAACTGCTGCAAGACTCCTTGTTGTATTGCAATTCAGGATGGGGGGGGGGGATTCAGTTCAGTTCACATCTGAAGGCGATTCACACTTTCCAAAACAATATGCAAACTGAAGCACGATCACAATTCAAAATTCACACTTCCCCACACTTTAGGATAAATAACAATTTATCCTAAAAGACAGATTTTTGTGTGGAATTTTGTAAAGCAATTTCCCTTGATATAATTCACTGTTGTATGTTACATTCACTGACGTGTTTTTTAGTGCACACTTTACCCTAGTGCATGCATTTTTTGGTACACGTTTCTTGGCTGGAGAAAAATTGCAATGAAAATTGCAATAAAAAAAGGCAATGAACATTTCAATGGCTGTTTGGGAAACTGCAAATGAAGGAGGCTCACCTTTATATTTCTCACTCATCCATGATTCTATTTATTTCTGAGGACAGGATTTCACTCTATGCATGTTAACATACTTTTCCAGGACTAAGTGCCATTGGACAAAAGGGGAATTACTTCTGGGTAAATTTAATCAAATATAGAGCTCTCAGTTTAAGTTAAAAATTGTAACAAGCTGCAATACTTTACAATATTATTTTAAATTGTCACTATTTATTTAGATAGCAACTGGCTCCATTAAAGGTCTGAACTGTGTGTGCAAAAAAAGGTCCCTCTATACATAATTCTGAGAAAACTCAATGCTGGGGTTTCAGGAAACCAATCTTTTGGGCCCTTCTTTTCAGTGCTGCTAAGCTCACAGTATCCAGCTGGCAAAAGTAAACAGAGTCTGAAGCTGTTTGCCAGTCTGGTGTACATATCGTGCATTCAGCCATAAAGATGACGCTTTTGTACACTTTGTGCATTTCCTGTGCAATATTTGTTCTACATGCTTCTGAGCCTCCAGAGGCCTCAGAAAATAAAAAATAAAAGGAGCCATAAAAGTTTCCATTGCAATCTCCCGTTCGCATGCTGTTGACTTAATAGCACCTACAGGACAAAATCACCCGGCAAATGTCATAAATACAACTGTATTTCTGTCTAGCAGTCACAGTGGGAGCAGCAGAGTCATTCCAGCTTGGGTAAAGGAGGCATCTGCTCCACCAAGGTACTTGCTTTGTCCCATTTCCTTCCATATTAGTACAGACAGCAGGCAGAGAGGTCTGGAACCTGCAGTCCGGATCTTCTCTCCCTCCCTCTAAAGCAAGGATGGGGAAACAGGATGGGGAAACACCTGGGGAGGTGACCTGGCTGCACTGGGGAATATACTATAATGGCCTTTATTGTGGCAGAAGATGGTGGCCACTGAAACTGGTATAAATTCATTTTGTTAACACTGCAAACTGTACTGATCAGCAGAAGGGGAAATCTTGCCCTGAGCGGAGGGGAGAAGAAAGGAAAACAGCCTAGTGGGCTGCCACCATCCAACTCCCACTGGTCACATCTCCCTTCTCCAACTCTCAGCACAGTGGGGTGGGGGGACGATGGTGACAACATAGCAAACAGCTGTTGTACTTTCCATTTAAATCTTTTTTTAAAAAAAGCAGTGCTTCTTGTTCTGATAAATCACATGCAAATCACTTTGTGAAGTCCACCTTGAAGGCAGGCATATAAACAAACAAACAAACAAACTGTGGGAATGTTCAGGGATGCAGGAGAGGGTATATTGTTTGATAATATCCTTTCCAACTTGTGTTAACAAGTTCTACAATTTAGCAGAGTAACATTCCCTTTTTAAACTTGCACAGCGGACGCGTTTGCTCAGGCTCACTATAACCTCTAAAATAAGTTACCTGGTAATTTCCCCTTTAATCCCTCATAAAAGAAATAGACACGACACAGTCTTCTATAAAAGTATAAAAAGAGTTTACACACTCACTCATTCTGTTCACAGATGGATCCCAGAAGGCAGATTTAAGTTACAAAAGTAATATACCTGGAAACTATCCCATAAAGAGACAGCTCCTTTGTCCTCTCTTGGTTGGAGAGCATCTTAGGCTAAGCAGATGTTGCTTCTTTGACGAATGTAGTCAGAGAGAGAGATGGCGGCCAGTCCTATGCTTTTGTTACCTGCACAGGTGAGGCCATGCCCACCTATGGTCACATGTAGAGGAAGTCTGTCTCAGCCAAGGAGGAAACAGGAAGTTCCAACTGGCTAGTCCAGACACCCCCTTTTTATGTCCACTCTAAGGATGTTGTACTTGACTGCTCTGTGTTTCACATCCCACGCAAGCAAGCAAGCAAGCAAGCAAGCAAGCAAATTCCCACTTCAAATAGGATGGCGAATGAGAATCTCACAAAGTGAATATTCCTCCTTCCCTGCCTTATCTCTATTAAGATCAGGGCCGGCCCTGCGGCAAGGCTGGGTGGCGCAGGGCGCCAGGGCGCCGCTGCCCGCGCGGCGGGCACTGGGAAACGGGCCGGGGGGCACGCGCCGGAGGGATCTTTGCACCAGGGCGCCAGATATGCTTAAGATGGCCCTGATTAAGATGAACATAAGAAGGGTTCAGCTGAATCAGGTCAAAGGACCATCTAATCCAGCATCCCGTTCTCAGAGTGGCTAACCAGATACCTGAGGGAAGTCCACAAGCAGGACCTGAGTGCAATAGCACACTCCCCTCCTGTGGTTTCCAGCATCTGGTATCCAGAAACATACTGTCTCCAAAGCAGAGGTCAGTGGCGTAGCGTGGGTTGCCAGCACCCAGGGCTGCGAAGAGGGGTTGGGTGAGAGGGAGGGAAACAGACAGAGTAAGCATGAGCATTCTACTGCCTAACGGTGTCAATGCCACTCAGGAGATCACATTAGCAGAGAAAAAGGAAAAATAGTTGTTGCATTGTCTAGAGAAGTCACTTCCTGATTCACATGGAGAAACCATTTTCAACTGAGCTGAGTGATGGAAGCGCACAGCTGTATTGAGGCAGCACTGGGTGTTGACATTTCGCACCCCTAACAACAGGACCCACATACCTGTTGGACCATCTGGACTCCACTCCAGGCTCAACATCACCCCTTTGCATGGTGGGGCAAACGTCCAGGGACCTCAGATGACCCACCAGAACTCAGGTCACTATTCCTTTGCATTTATCACTCCCACAACTAGTTTCGTATAAATAAGGATGCAAATTTCAAGGTGTTATTCTTTAAAGCCCTCAGCGGATTTGGACCAGTTTATTTTAAGGATCACCTTGCTCCATATGGGCCCACTTGACAACTTCAGTTTGTGGAACTTATACTGTACTTTATAAATGCCACATAATATTTGTTCCACACTTGTTCAATCTTGACGACACCAACTTTGGAACTCTTTGCCTATTGATATTAAGCAGGCACCATATGGGTACCTGTTTTTGACACTTGTCAAAAACTGTTTTGTTTAGACCAGCCCTCCACCCCATAACAATGTTTTGCATACAGTGGAACCTCGGTTTACGACTACCTCCGCTTACAAAAACCTCCGTTTATGAACGCCGCAACGCGTGCGTGTGCAGAAGTGCTCTATCGGCGCTTCGTGCATGTGCAGAAGCGTGCCTTCGGCAAGCAAATACCTTAGCGAGCGAACGCCTCTGCGGAACGGATTGTGTTCGCAAACCGAGGTACCACTGTATTGCATTTGTTTTTAAAACTGTTGATATGATGTATATTTTGATAATTTTATTACATACATTTTATATTAGTTTATGTAGACAACTTAAGGAGGTTATTTTAATTAAGTGACATATAAATATTTCTATAAAAGTAAATACAGAGCAGCTATATAAGATGTTCAGTCCAGTGGCCAACCTAACATCTCTCTTTAAACAGACCTCGAAACCAATACATACTACTTTGTTCTAAAGCTCATTCTAGCAGAGTTAATAAATAATTGCCTTTCAAAAGAGAAGACATTTTTAATCTTGCCTGCCATGCTGAGATACATTTTGATCCTGCATGCTGCTAAGTAGCTCCTTATTTACCTCCCCATGTCCTTCTTGTGTCACTTGACAGTTTGGCTTGCCATGAGTGTATAGCAGTATGAATGGTGAAACAATGGAATTACTTGAAAACATAGTACAATCCATTCTGCACTGAAACATCAAGTTGTTCCCAGCAGGGACTGAGCAAAAACTGATGCAGAAACAGATTCTGAAACTTTATGCCACTTGCAGGAGTAAAATTATAATAATTACTAATTCATTATATAACGACAACAATAGTGTTCCCCTAGATATATAAGGCCAGCCCTACCATTAGGTAGGGTGCAACGGGTGATTCTGGGAATAATGAAAAGGTAAGGTAAAGGTAAAGGGACCCCTGACCATTAGGTCCAGTCGTGACCGACTCTGGGGTTGCAGCGCTCATCTCGTGTTATTGGCCGAGGGAGCTGGCTTAAAGCTTCCAGGTCATGTGGCCAGCATGACAAAGCTGCTTCTGGCGAATCAGAGCAGCACACGGAAATGCTGTTTACCTTCCCTTACCTATTTATCTACTTGCACTTTGACGTGCTTTCAAACTGCTACGTTGGCAGGAGCTGGGACCGAGCAACGAGAGCTCACCCCATCGCAGGGATTCAAACCGCCGACCTTCTGATCGGCAAGCCCAAGACCCACAGCACCACCTGTGTCCCAAATGAAAAGGTAGCAAAGAGTTATTATTGCATTTTCACTGCCAGGAAAAGGCAATTTTCAGATTTTCTGACTCAACCTGGCTGGTCCCGGGCACTATGTGTTTTGCTTTGTTTTTTAAATTAATAATATCAGTTTATGACACTGCAGCAAAATCAATTCATGCTTAATATATCCAGCAAAAGTTCTGAGCAGAGGTTAAAAAAACCTTCTCATTTAATCTATTGCATCCTACCCAAGACAGGCCAAATTGTGAAAAGCCACATCATCTCCAACCAAAGGTGAAAAAGTCCATTATTGGCCAAAGTGAATGAGGTGTGCTTCAAATGCCTTAAAACTCCAGCTCAAAGTAGAAGGAATTGCTGAGCTGGCACATACTCACCAGAAAACAAAGAGAGCTGTGTGGTTTATCGCAAAACAGCAGCTCTCCCCATTCCACCTGTGTTTTTTCACCCCGAGGGTCAAGGCCTGACTCTGTCAATATCAAGAAATAATCTCACCCTTCAGAAATGCTCCCCTGAAAGCTTTTATTGTTCCATTTCTCCAGCTTCAAGGTGGAAGCAATGCAAAAGAAGAAGAAGAAGCAATTTGTTACTTCCAAGCTGTCAAGACTTCTTATTAGGTTACAACAGGTGGAACCTGCAATAAAATGTTCCAGTACAACCCCTCTTGTTTAATGGACGAAAGGTGGAAGGAGAGGGGTGTAGATCTGAAATGCTGATCACTTGGACTTTAGTGGCTGGAATATACCCTACAATAGAAATTAAGAACTACATCCATTCCTCTGTCTACTTTTGCCCCCTGCCTCATCCAACACCAGCATGTGACAAACACACTCCTCTGAAGGTTCCTCGCAAGGGACTTCATTCCTACACCATTTGCATTTAGAGGCATGGATGCAAAACACTACTCAGAACCCATAATGACAGTGGAACATTAAGAGACTTAACTGCTGTAGTTTCAATATTTGGAAATAGTGTTGATTTTATAGGTGCAGCATGTTTAACCAGCCTAGGCCACCGGATGTAGTCTCTTCACTTTCCGTATTGTTAGATGGAACAATGAGACACTGCACAGTTCTCCAAGCTGTTGTCCTACGCAACAATGGAAACTGGAAAGTTCTATTTCCCGTGCCTCTGTTTTGCATACAAAACACACATTGTCTGGAATATGCAAATGATCTCCCTCAGTGGTTGAGTTACTGGAGATTAGAGAAGCTCGAGGTGCCTATGGGTAAGTTCACATCACCTGCGACCAGGAGACTAGCTCCTGGGAGCACCCACTGGAGTAGCACACCTGTAAAGGTGCATGTCCTGCAACTGGAAGTGGCTGAACAGGCATGTATGTGAAATCACTGGCTCCACCTCTGAGCCACTCAGCACTTCCACCTCATAGGTTCAAAGGAGCTGACCTTTGGCAAGCAAAAAAGAACAAACTGCGACTGTAACTAGTGCTAAAAGTTATGGTTTTACATAGCATTAATCAAAGCCTGAAAAGGTTGCACAGGTGTAACAATCTGCAGTTGCTCAAGGTGAACAATCCGAAACAAGCCAGTTTATTCAACAGCACCAGCCACACATCAGTCAGCGTAATAGTGGTGCCTGCCAAATGGCAGCTTCCGTAAACTGTTGCCCCAATCTGTATCATTTCACATGCTCATTGAAAGACAAATGGCTCCATTTGGCATCACCTCCAAACATTTATTTGATTTCTCAGTTCAAGGGGACCTGTGCTTTACTCCCCAAGGTGTATTTACAGCATGCTGACAATGGTCAGAATGGGCTTTTATTCACTCGTGTGACTTTATTGGAAGGTTACTCAAGATAATTTGCTGCTCGTTTGGTTGTGCTACAATCTTTCTGAGTTACAGATAACTCTATTGATTTATAGTGCAATCAAAAGTGAGGCAGCGACACAACGAGCACATTGTCTTTGCCGGGCGGAGAAAATTAATTATGTGCATGGAGAATACATTTTCTCAAGAAGAAAATCATGAAATGAGCTCCGTAATGAACAACAGGAAAGGAAGAGAGACTGGGGCTTAAACAGCACCTCGTTCAGATAAAGAAGTCAAGCAGAACTTGGGATAGTACAGTCAGTACAGGATGAGGCACTTAGTCTCATGGTCGTGGATTTGAGGCCCACATTGAGCAAATGATTCCTGCATTGCAAAGGGCTGGAGTAGATGACTCTCATGGTACCTTCCAACTCTACAATTCTACAATCCTACGAAAGCTTTCCTTGTGCACAGTATGACTGAGATAGATATAACTTTACTGTTATTGTACATAGTACAACAAAATTGAATGCCGTCCCATGAAAACAAAAACACAATTACAGCCACATATACACATACATACGCACACATCACAACTCCCCAAGATTATTTAGTTACAGCATTTAGGATGGTTATAGCTCTTGGATAAAAACTGTTTTTTAATCTATTTGTTCTTGATTTAATTATTCTATATCTCTTGCCCGAAGGCAACAGTGCAAAAAGACAATGTCCAGGGTGAGATGAATTCTGCAATTTGCATTTTTAAGGCAACGGGAATTGTATAGTTCTTCCAGAGATGGGAGGGAATGACCGATGATCTTTTGGGCTGTGGTTATGACCTTCTGGAGCACTTTCCTATCCATGACTGTGCAGCTGGAAAACCAAGCACAGATACGGTATGTAAGAATGCTCTCTATGGAGCCTCGGTAGAAGGACACCAGCAGTCTCTCACTCAGCTTGTTCTTTTTTAAAAGTCTGAGGAAATAAAGTATCTGCTGGGCCCTCTTTACCAGAGCAGTAGTATTGGCGCACCAGGTCATACCCTGCTCTATGGTAACTCCCAAGAACTTAAATACAGCGACCCTCTCCACCCGGTCCCCGCCAATATACAGGGGCTGAATGTCTGCCTTTTTCTTCCTGTAGTCCACCACTAGTTCCTTGGTCTTGGTGATATTAAGGACCAGATTATTCTCTCCGCACCAAACACAGAGCCACTCCACCTCGTCCCGATAGGCGAACTCACCCCCCCCCAGAAATGAGCCCCACCACAGTGGTATTGTCAGCAAACTTGATGATTTTGTTGCTGGAATGGATAGCTGTACAATCATACGTGTAGTAGAGGGTATAGAGCAGGGGTCTCACAACCCTGTGGGGAGCCTGTGTTGAGGCTAAGAGCTGTGGACATATATGACCCCACTTTTAACCCTCTGGGAGCAATCTGACAGGAAATGGGAGCAATCTGACTGATGCATTGCAAGTACTGAGCTGGGAGGGAGGACTAAACCAGGGATGGAGAGCGTGTGACTCTCCAGACATTGCCGAGCTCCCAACATCCATCACAAAGTACTCACTAGCCAAGCTGGGTAGGGCTGATGGGAGTTGGAGCGCAAGAACATCTGGAAGACCACAGGTGCTCCATCTTATCATAGCCCTCCAAACGTACTGAAAAATCTTGGGAGCAGGGCTGTTAGCCTCCCGCAACTTTGGAATCTTCTATTTGGACTGTGATGCTCCACTTTCATAGAAGGAGCAAGGAAGGCAGAATCAAACAAACCTCACGGCAGGAGCTTAACTCCTTTGACAACAAGAAGTGCTTATGCCTGAATGGAGTGGTGGCTGATGGAATGCAAGACAGGACAGAGGGCAGGGCAGCTAAAAGCTAGGGGTAGGCAGGAGAGCACACTTGACTATGGTTACCATATTTTTTTTTCAATGAATCCGGGGACACTTTTTTTTTTTTTTAAAGCTGAGTAGCAACAGGGAGTCAGTAGTGGGGATAGTGAGGCAAAAGACCCTGGGCCCAAGCACACATGCATATTGTATAGAGGTGCAAAGCCCTATTTTTGCACCCTGTGAAACATAAATGTGCAGGTTCCAAAAAACTGGGCAAACCGTGACTCCCGAGCCTTCCCCGATCTCCTGCCCCTTTTTGACAGATCGGGGGAGGCTCGGGAGTCACGGGCGGGTGGCGTGCCATTGCCCAGGAGGAGTGCAAGGGGCGTGGTAACACTGCCAGGCAAAGTGCAAAGCCCTTCTTTCGCACCCTGTGAAACATAAATGTGCAGTGTTTTTTAACAACTGGGCAACGGCCAGCTGGCTACAACTCCCGAGCCTCCCCTGGTCGGTCAAAACAAAGGGGGAAGGGGGAAGGAGATCTGTACCACCGGACGTCTCTGGTCCCCCCTTGGCAGTGGCGATGGCAGCCAGCAGCCCGGAGCAAGCCTGGTAGGAGCTGCTCACTGCTCACTGCCGTGTCATCCACCTTTTTTCCTTGCTGGAAGTCCCCATATGATGTGTTGCATATAAGATACAGTGGTACCTTGACTTATGAAGACGATCCATTCCACGGCCGTCTTCGTAAGTCAAAGTCTTCGGTTTTCGAAGTGCCCGTTCTGCGCATGCGCTGACCGCGCGCGTGACGAAAAGACTTCTGGGGTTGTCGACTTCGGAGGTCGAAACCTTCGGAAGTCGAGTCGTTCGGTTAGCGAGGTACCACTGTACATCATATGGGGACTTTCAGCAAGGAAAAATGGCGGGTGCCGTGCAGATCGCTTCTGTGCATGCACACGCCATGGAACCCGGAAGTAAACAGTTCTGGGTCCGCGGAGTACTCAAACCGAGAGTACTCAAACCGCAGCGGACGTAAACCAAGGTATGACTGTAGTGGTGATGGTGGTGGCTAAGAGAGAGAGCAAGGTTAGAGGCTGGGTAGGAGAAGAAAAAGAAGTTATGTATGAGAAAAAGAAATGCACAAGAGGTTAGGCGGCAGGGAAAGGGAGAGAGAGGTTAAGAGAAACAAACTCAAACAAACTCAAATCCATATGAGGGCAGCACCTTTATAAGGCCAATGAAAATTGGTCAAAATATGTCACAAAATAGCTTGCAAGCTTTTGCGTTTCCCATAATGCTTCATCAGATTAGACTGTAAACAAAGGTATGATTTCTGGAGAACTCCCAAGCTTGCACATTGTTTTATAGCATTTTGACTGGCCTAATAAAAGTATTACCCTAACATGGATTGATTATTTGTTTGTTTGTTTGTTTGTTTATTTCCTGTTTCTTATGAGCCAACACAGCTATCTTTACTTTTCTATATAACTTGAAACAAACCCATAGCAGCATATATAGAGTTCGTGCACAGTCTCCCATCCAGATCTTGACCAAACCAGGTGCCTTCAGACCAAGTCCACCCTCTTCCTTTTATCATTCAGCATGAAGCCTTCTCTTGCCTCCCTGTCTCAGAAAAGATTTGCGAGGAAGCGCTTAGGAATGCATTCCACGAGCAAAGCTTTTCATTCAGGAATGCCCTTTCTGAATGGAAGCTTTGCTGCTTGGTTTGTTCTGGTATTTCCCATCACAAATCTATCCCAAAGGCACGATAACTATGTTCGTACTCCCCCGGCCATTTCAACATCAGATTTCAGGAAGAAGAGACATAACTGCGTATTTCAGATGGAAACTCCCATCCTGAACATTTTTTGCTCCAGTTGTGATTTTGATGAGGAAAATTTTAAAGTAAGCACACTTAGGAAGACTAGAGATGTAGTTTAATTTTCAGGTTCATGGTTCTGTTGTAATTTGTAACCGGTGAAAGCCCAAGTCATTTTGCTGCCTGAGACAGATCAGCAAGTGCTACCCAAAGTCAAGGGGAATGGTACATAAGAATATAGGCAGCTGCCTTATGCTTAGTCAGAACATTGGTTCTACCAGTCCTATCTGGAACCAACTGCATTGATGGATGGATTGATTATCCCACCTTTCCTCCAAGAAGCTCCAGAACAGCATACATGGTTCCCCTCCCTATGCCTATTTTATCTTTACAACAACCTGAACAACTCCTGCAAGGGAGGTTATGCTAACACACAGTTCAAACTGAGCTCAAATAGGCTTACAACATAAGAAATACATAACTGCAACATAACAAAAGTAGTCATAAACAATAAATAAAACATCAACAAATACACAACCAAAATGAACAATTTCCACATAAACAACAACAACAACAACAACAACACAGAAACCCCAACAAAAACACCCCAGCCCCATTTTATGCTGGGAAATATGTACTTAGAAGGACATTTCGTGTGATCACTCTTATGATCAGTGTGTGTGTGTACATAATATTTGTTTGCATTTACTTGTTTATGATCTATGTTTCCTTGAGACCTTCGAGTATAAGATGACCCATACATTACATCATCATCATAATTTGAAAGTTTTATTTTGGGAAAAAATAATCCAAAATCTCTTTATTATGTTCAATCAAAATAATCACAAAATAGTGTGCAATCTTTTCACTCCACTAGAACTTCTATTCAAGGTGAATGTTAACAAGGAGGGTAGAGGGGGCAGGAAGGATAAGAAGGTGATTTGCCACTGAAACCAAAATGTCTGCATTGGTCAATGTTTCAATTCTGTTGCATACCCTAGTCATAGAAGGGGCACAGCTACAGAGGCATAACTATGGGAGTTAACCTTGTGTCATGCTCCTTATCCAAATTTCCCCCTACCCCTTACAGCTGCAGTAATATTTATTCATTTATTCTCTACTCTTATGTTCACATCCCACCTTTTCTCCATACTCTCTCTCTCTCTCTCTCCTTGTTATCCTCGCAACAACCCTGTGAGGTAGGTTACGATGAGAGACAGTGAGTGGCCTAAAGTTACCCAGTGGGCTTCACTGGCTGAGTGGGGATTTGAACCCTGGTCTCTTGGCTCCTACTCCAGCACTCTAACCACTACACCACACTGGCTCGGTTCTGCATCCCTTCTGATTTGGTTGTGAGAACTAGTGCAATCACAGCTCCCCCACCAGTAACCTGTACATGTATGGTGGAAGCTCAGGCCAAAGGAGCCCATCTAGTCTAGCATTCTGTTCTCACAGAGACCAATCAGATGCCTCTGGGAAGTCCACAAGCAGGACCTGACTGTGTACAGTGTTCTCGCCACTTGTGATTTCCCAGCAACTAGTATTCAAAGGCACAATGCTTCCCTGGTATTCAGAGACATACTAAGGTTTAAGAGCAACTTAAAGGGGTGGTTTTCACCAGGACCATGACTGCAGGGGATAGGGTTAAACATTGCTCCCTGTGGTTCAAAGCCCTACTCCTGATCACTTCTCATTCCACAGCTATTCTTTAACTTCTAAAAAATTAGACCCGTTAATTGTAGTCACACATGTAATGCCACATGCGCTACTTTAGTCTTTGCACATTTGCATTCGAGTGTCTGTCACATGCATAAGCAGTTGGATCATTCGATGTGCAGGCTTAAAAGCATATTAAGTCATATTTCCCTTGAGCAAACAAACCTGCAATGTGTGATGACTGCACATACCTGGCATTGCCCGCATGACAATCACGTATTTGTCCCCAACCCAGAAGCAATCGAAGAAAGATAGTTCACACCTGAGCACTGCTAAAAGAAAGAAAAATGTATCACCACCTGCCCCCCAAAAGGATAACAATCTGCATGAAGAGCTAAGAGCAGGCATCCCCAAACTGCGGCCCTCCAGATGTTTTGGCCTACAACTCCCATGATCTCTAGCTAACAGGACCAGTGGTCAGGGATGATGGGAATTGTAGTCCAAAACATCTGGAGGGCCGAAGTTTGGGGATGCCTGGCTAAGAGCATATTTGTAACTAAGAACTAGTGCCTGGGGTTTTCTTTTTCCTCCCCCCTCCCACTCCCTTTCCCTTTTCTTCTGTGTCTTTCAAACTGTAAGCTTGAGTGGGATTTTCTTATTACTGTATTCTTAAGAACAAGTTGCTCTGGGAGCCCCACTTTTTTGCTGAAGGGGGATAAAAATGCTGTTCATATGCCAATTTTTAAATACATGCAAATTTTGAAGTAATAATACTAGCCACTTGAACACCCAATATCTCACCACTCTGGGGATGGCTGTGAGCGTATGATCTGTGTACCTGTTCTATCTGCTGCCCAGGTGATCCCTGGTGATGGGCAACTTCAAGACTCTCCTTTTTAGAGGTTCTTTTTGAGGGAGAGGGGTGCTTCCAAGCAAGTGTGTATTGTGGGATGGGTGCTCCTCGTGTATACATTTTTTTATTTGCAACAACTACACAAAGTCCTTGGGGTGAAAATGACAGACTGTATTGCACCCAGCTCCCACCCACCCCTTTAATCCAAATTTACATTTTCTGGGAAATTTTTGATATGACATGTTGCCAACAAGCCATTTGCAATAGCTGAATGAAACTTCACATTATGCACTCTTTCAAGACTGAATCTAGCTTGAAAATATATAAATAAATAAACAATTTATATATACCTGAAAATTCAGGTTGCCTAATTATAACTGACTGGGTGCCTCTTGCACAACAAACCCGGTCCACCACAAAAATTAAAATAAATACATCACTTTTTGCATAAAAGAAAACGATGGGGAAACGATGTTGTATGTATAAGAACTGCTTTAGGCAACATGGTCTAGCCCCTGCAGCAGACAAACCAGGATGAAAATGTGCAATAAATAGACGGAACGTCATGAGAAAACAGGGAGGAAGTCCGCTTGAACTTTAAAACCGGGTCTGTACCCAGCTGCCCTTCAAACAGAAGACCGTCTCTGTAACGTGGGACACATGGTCCTGAATGGAAGAAAAGGAGAGCCAATGTAACAGTGAAGAGTGTTGCGACTATGGCTTTGGAGGAGGGAAACCAGGGTTCGAATCCCCCACTCAGCCACGAAGCCTGCTGGGTGACCTCGAGCCAGTCACTGCCTCTCTCAGCCTAACCTACCTCACAGGGTTGCTGCGAGGATAAAATGAGAAGGAGCAGAACCAGGCGCAGCAGTTCGAGCTCACTGAAGGCGAAGGTGGGCTATAAATGCAATAAACAAGAGAAA
The DNA here is from genome assembly GCF_963506605.1 of Zootoca vivipara. Lineage (NCBI taxonomy): Eukaryota > Metazoa > Chordata > Lepidosauria > Squamata > Lacertidae > Zootoca > Zootoca vivipara. The sequence goes on from NC_083294.1 coordinate 24,873,531, forward strand.
GAAGTGGGGGCAGGGAGAGCAAGCTGGCAAATGCACCCCTGCTGGGCTAGGCGAGCTGGCTAGAAAGTTACCCGGCAAGTTTCGCCCGTGCCAGGCTGAACTACCGTAAGCTGGGCGCTCCCTTTCGCTGCTCCCTTACCTGAGCAGCTGCTGCTGCTACCGTCGCCGGCCAGACCTTCCCGATGCCGGGGAGGCAGCAGCTCGGTGGGTTGAATCAGCAGCAGGAGCGGACGCGCGCTCCCAAGTGCGCAAGAACACCCTTGGCGCTTGCCGCCGGCGACCAGCCTTCTTGGCAAAAGCGCAGCCACCTCTGCGTCGCTCGCCCTCTGTGCTTCTCCGCTCCTCCTCCTCCCAACACAGCCAGACCAGACCAAGCAGCCCGGCTGCAGAGGCGTGAAAACCCGGCCTGGATTCCAGCATCCAGCCCTTTGGCCAGAACTCTATGCCTCGTGTGTGAGTGTGTGTGTGTGTGTGTGTGTGTGTGTGTGTGTGTGTGTGTGTGTGTGTGTGTGGCGCGCGCCCAAGGAGCGAGCAACAGGCGGGAAAACCTGGGCTGGACGCAGGGGACAGCACAAGCGACACTCCCTCTAAGGTGGGCTGGGCTGGCCGGTCTGTGCAAACAAACATTGCAACATTGAAGGCAAAGGAAAAAGCCCTGCTTCTATCTTTGGCTGTCTGGAGAAGGGCAGCGTTGGCAGTCGAGGATAAATAACTAAAGGGATAGTGGTGGTGGTGGGGAAGGTGGTGGTGCCTCCTCTCCACCCCCCCTTGTTGGTATCGATCACTTGTGAGGCTTGGGTTGCAATGTTTTCAGTTTGCTGAATCAGAGAATTGTAGAGTTGGAAAGGATCCTGAGGGTCATGTAGTCCAACCCCTTGCAGTGCAGGAAACTCAACTAAAGCGTCTGTGACAGATGGTCATCCAACCTCTGCTTAAAAACTTTCCTGAGGGAGACTGTTCTACTGTCAAACTCTTACTGTCAAAAAGTTCCTCCTGGTGTTTAATTGGAATCTCATTTCCTTTAACTTTAAGCCATTGGTTTGAGTCCTACCCTCCCAGAGCAGGAGAAAACAAGCCTGCTCCATCTTCCACATGACAGCCCTGTAGATATTTGAAGATGACTATTGCATCTCCTGTCAGTTTCCTCTTTTCCAGGATAAACATACCCAGCTGCCTCCTAACGCTTGGTTTCCAGACCCTTAATCATCGTGGTTGCCCTACTCTCCACACATTCCAGCTTGTCAATATCCTTCTTAAACTGTGGTGCCCAGAATTGGATGCAGTACTCCAGGTGATGTCATAATGTTTTGTATTTTTGTTTGCTATTTTATTATATTATTAGTTTCATAAAATTTATATACTGCTTGGGGGTGGGAGCTCAGCTTCATAGTTATGCTTTGTGTGGGGCGTGGAGGGAGTCTCACTATCCCACTATTGCTTAAGGAAGGGAGGTAATTGTTTTTCCCAGATAAGTGGGGGACATCCCTCCCCTGTTCTTTTCAAGGCACTGCTATTTTTTCTTGTTCCCCTCACTTTACTTTGCATTTCCTTCTCTTTCCTTCTTTCCCCTACTTTCTTATTTCTACCTGTTAATTCTTATTTTCTCTTCCCTCTTTCATGTTCTTTCTTTTGGTTACAAATAGTATGCGGTGTGTGTGCAGTGTACTGTCCCCTCCCAGGACACCAGGAGTGCAGTTAGGTGATTTCGTCCCTGCTAGCTTCAACATCTTCTTCATTTCCGTATTGTTTCGTGGTCTCTTAATATAGATTATTAAACATTACATTACATTATATGCCACCCCGAGGACTGGTTGCAGGTAAATAAGGAGGTAAGCAGTTGAGGGCCGGCTAAGGGTGGACTGAAGTTGGTGGGGCAGTGCCCCATTTGTCCTAACAGAGCAGCCTCCATGTAGGATGTTTCACTGAAAGGCAAAAATGCCATCTTTTAATACGGTTTAAAAATCCCATGCTCGTGTTAAGTAGGGATCTAGTGCTCTCTAGTGGTAGGAAGGAAGCACCACTACTATTACTAACTTCTGAGAGGTCTTTCAAGAGTGGGCAACATTTCGGCTTGTCAGTGGGATCTACAGTACTTTGTTTCCCTCTGAAATGCTGACACCCACAAAGTGAAGCGAGGTGGAAAATACTGACTCAGGAAGGGGGTCATAAAATTTTTGGAACAAGCTGTCTCTTGAATGCATGCTTGGCCCAGCAGTTTATTTTCCGTGCCCAAATATTAAAACTCTCTTTCTCACTCCTTTCAACCACATATCTTTTACTGCTTCCCCTAAACACACACACACACACACACACACACACACACACATAAAGGTAAAGGGACCCCTGACCATTAGGTCCAGTCGTGACCAACTCTGGGGTTGCGCGCTCATCTCGCATTGGCCGAGGGAGCCGGCGTATAGCTTCCAGGTCGTGTGGCCAGCATGACAAAGCCGCTTCTGGCAAACCAGAGCAGCACATGGAAACGCCGTTTACCTTCCCGCTGTAGCGGTTCCTATTTATCTACTTGCATTTTGACGTGCTTTCGAACTGCTAGGTTGGCAGGAGCTGGGACCGAGCAACGGGAGCTCACATATGCGGCCCAATTTAGCATGTGAGGGCAGGAGGAAGAAGAGTGACAATTATTGTCAGTATTGGAAAACCACTGGGAGGTAGAAAGCCACACAATCTTCAAGGAGCTATACTAGTACATCCTAATCTAGAATGCTGGACTGCGAGACTAGGCTTCAAGTTGCAACTCTGCCATGAAGCTTCCTGAGTGAGCTTGGATAAATCGCTGTCTCTCATCCTAACTTATGTCACAAGGGCTGTGGTGAAGAAACAATTGGGGGAGGGGGAAGAATCTCCTTAGAGGAAAGGTGGGATCTAAATATAATAATAAATACCTTCAGCCCACCATTGTTTTATGAGGCCAAATACCGGGTACATTATGTAGGAGATTTTATGATGGGACATCCTGCATATTTACTTTTACAGTACTATATTTGAAAGCATGTCCCTCCTTTCCTCAGCTGGATCAGGGCATGGAAGCTAATAATGTTTGACCCTTTCCTTGCACCATTTTCTTTATCTAAATCACTGATGCAAGATCTTGTGACAGCTCCCTTCTGAGGGCAGGTATGACTGGGGTGCCATCAAAAGGAAGGTTTTCAAATGTTAATGTCATGTCATGCACTGCCAACAGAGCTTTCTCAGAGGAGGACAGGAACAAAACTAGGATTATTTAGCTCTGTCTATCATTTCCTGACTCCGTTTATCTTCTCAGCCCTTGGCCCTACCAGTCCTAATGGACTAAGTAGCTGGGTGAGAAATCAAGGCCTAAACTTTTACCTAGGAGTAAGACCCACTTACATTTGGGAAAATATGTATAGGATAACACAATAAATTGCATTAGTACCTGACCATGTTGAAACCTACACATGAAATTTGCTTTAAAAATTAAGACAAGTAACAATTTTTTAAAAAATCAATATGTATGGAGTATTGAACTTTTCCCCTGCATACATCAATAGATACGACACGTGCTTTATAGTTGAATACTGTGAAGATTAGTTTTCTGATTTCCTCGGCTGAAGGGTGATATAGAATCTCTCTCTCTCCGGGGTCACTCGCGCATGTTCTGTTATGAGCGCTGGGAAAGAGCGGGGAACTGGGAACGGGGGGGGGGAGAATACAAATCTTCATCCTTCGCGAGCATTAGTAATTAATTAATCAATCAGTTTGGTGTTTATACTAATCGTCAGTATGATAACATCATCATGATAAGTGTCGGAAATTTAAAACTTCCAATCAAACTAAGGGAGGAAAACAACGAGCCATGAGTTAAGAAGACTGTCTGGATAGGGATCGGTATGCAGTGTGGCAATGGTTTGAAGATTCCTTATTAACTTCCCCCTCCCTTGCAAACGTCCACTTTTAAAGTTGCTAATAGGAAAAAGCCCCACCACCTCTCGACAGATATCTGTTGCTGCTTTAACACCTAAACGCGCTGTAAATGTATAAAAGATAAGGCAGTCATAACAAGAACGTTGAAAGCAACACCTTCCGACTATTGGTATTTATTGTCTTTATAATATATATTACATACATATATGTGCTATATAAAATCAAAAGACCGGACTGTTCACAAAGAAAAGGAAAAGACAGCTAGTGAAATTCAAAAATGGAAATAGGACGTTTGTGTGTGTTTTTGGAGGGTGGGTGAGGGCTGTGGGTCAGCGCTACAGCATCAACAGCACATCCCTTGCGGGGCATTAGGACCCAGGTGCAATGTCTGCCACCTCCCCACCCCCCGCCCCCGGTCAGAGAGCTTGGAAAGCTGCTGCCGACCAGTGTAGACAATAATACTGAGCCAGGTGGACGTTGGTTTGATTTAAGCAGCTTCCCGCGCTCCTTATGAAAAAAAAAACAATACGGAAAAAAGAAAGCGAGGAAGGAACCTAGAACCAAAAATAAAAATGCTCAAGCGGGACTAAATGCTATTAATTAACCGGTATTGATTATTAAAAGCGCGACGATGCCATTGCAAGCAACCCTTAAAATTCGCCTCTGCAGTTTTCCAAAGGGGGAGGAGCCTCCTGTCTTGCGTCACGTGCTCCTCCGAACCACAACAACCACAACCTTGCCTTTCCGTTCCCGCGCGCGGGAAGGCGCCCAGCGTCGTTCTCGCGTTTTCTTGCGATACCCGTCGCTGCCGAGGGAGGGCGGCGGGAGGAAAAGGAGGGGGAGCCAAAGGAGGGGGGCGGGTTTTGAGGGGGTCCCTACCCCGCCCCCCTCCTACCCCCCCCCCCCAACTCCTGCTCTACCGACGGCGGTTGCCGAGACACAAAATGGACGCTGCCGAGGCCGACGTCGTTGTCCCGGTGGCGGTGACAGCGGCGACCGCACTGACGGCGACTCCGGCCCCAGCCGCTGCCAGCCCGGGCTGCGAGGAGGTCGAGGAGGAGCCCTCCACCTCGGCCGCTTTCTCTTCCTCCTCACAGGAGCCCGGCGGCCCAGAGGAGGTACGGCGCGGGAAACGGGGAGGAGGACGAGGGCGGCAGCGGCGGCCTCTAGATCGCGCGCCACAATAACCTCAAACCTCTGCGTATGCTCAGAGGAACACTTTATTTTCATTTTTAACACCCCCCACCCGGTGCGCTAAGCTTCGAGGAGCCAGCATACGAAACTGCAGCCGGCCTTTTGAGAGACCATCCTTCACCCCCACCTTACCCTCGCGCGCCCATTAATTTATTTTTCGTTTACACCAAGGCTGCAGAACCAGCGGCCCTCCAGGTGTGTCCTCCCCATCAGCCGCCCAGCCAGCATGCCCCAAAAGTGCTCGGGAATGACGGGAGCTGCTGTCCAGCACATCTGGAATGGAGGGTCTCTGGTCCTCATCAGCCAAGTTTTACGCTCATCGCGGTCAGGGACTTGGGAAGGTTTATCATGCAGAGCCCTTGCTTGCCTGAGTAATCTGCTGTTTGATACTTAATGTATGGAAGAAACGCCCTCAGGCGAAGTGTATATTCTCCAGGCACATGTTTATACCACTCGTGGTGTGGGAGGGAGGGGTTGACTTTGCGAGGGCTGGTGCCAGCCCATCATGTGCAGGTTTTATGTGGCTTCCCAGGGGCACTTGGTTGGCTGCTGTAGGAGGCAGGACTAGAGCAAGGGTGAGGGACTTGTGGTTCTCAGGCTCCTTTCTTTCAAGGAGCTCAAGGTGTTGAATGTATTTCTCTCCCCCTGTTTTATCCTCACAACAACCCTGTGAGGTAGGATTGCCTGGGAGTGAGGGACTGGCCCAAGGTTACCCAATGATCGTCATGGCTGAGGAGGAGGGGATTTGAACCCTGGTTTCCCAGGTTTTAGTCCAACATTCTATATCCGTGGCTATTCCATCTTCTCGGCTAATGGCAGTGCTGCCTGGGGCTGATGGTGTGCAGCAACTTCAGGAGGGTCACAATCTCCCCATCCTTGGTTTAAGATTGCTTGAAGAGCAACGAAAGGTCCTGGGAGCAGGACTGTGAAGTTCAGTTATGGTGGGAGAAACGAGCAGTCCTCCTTGCAAGTTCTTGACCTTCTCTTGCTTATGCCTGAATGCAATGGTGGCAGCTGTGCACTGAGGCTGTCCACAGGACAGGTTGAGAGCAGGAGGGGTGAAGCTGTGATCCTCTAGGTGTGTTGGTACTGAAACTCCCCTATTCTCCGGCTATTGGTTATGCTGCCCAGGTTGATGGGAGTGGAGTTCAACATCTGTAGACCACCAGGTTGGTTATGATTTTTATTAACCATCCAGAGTGTGTTACAGCAATATAATATAAACAAACAATACCACAATCAGTTAAATAAACATACAATCGGAAGAATAACTAACATAACCTAAAAACATAAAAAGCCAGGCAGATTCCATTCTTTAGGAGTTTTCATTAGGTGCAGTTACCATCATTGGCCAGTGGCCCAGGTTCTACCTACTTTCTGTCCACTATGGGCACAGAGACCTGAAAAGAGCAGATGATCATCTTACCGTAGTTTGCTGTTCTTGTATATCCACCTAAATTATAACTTATTTAAAGTATGATTGTTGGCTTATCGTGGTGCAACAGGAACAAGCAGCAATACTTGAGCATGTTGCAGTTGCTCAAGTTTTGCTCATTCCCAGCCCACCTGTCCATTCCTGCTCACCTGTCAAACTAGCCCAACCCCTGACCTAGAGAGTGATCTAATTTATTTATTTATTTTACTTATATTAAGTAAACAAAGATGAAAGTTTTGAAACTGGAAGGTGTGCCTAATATATTTGTAACTAGTATCCATTCACTGCTATTAATGACCTTATGGAATGGAAAATGTTCCTTGGAAAAAATAAAGCACTGGAATTTTCCCTGCCCCACGTCACTATGTGTAAGAGCCTAAAGAGCAACTTTAGGCATATCCAGTGCAATTTTGACTTCCCTTTTTCAACAGCCCACATGTCTCCCCTTGTTATACACCCATGAGTTTTTGAAATTTCCCTCAGTTTTAAAAGCAGTGCACAATATGTCACAGGGATGTGTTGCTGTTCGAAAATCTTAAGTTCAGATGCCCATAGGGTATGCATAACTACAGGTACTTGTAAAATAAAAAAATTCCTTCAGTAGCACCTTAAAGACCAACTAAGTTTATATTTTGGTATGAGCTTTCGTGTGCATGCACACGAAAGCTCATACCAAAATATAAACTTAGTTGGTCTTTAAGGTGCTACTGAAGGAATTTTTTTATTTTGCTTCGACTCAGACCAACACGGCTACCTACCTGTAACTATACAGGTACTTGTATCACTCGTTGAATCCTGAGCAATTGTTGTGGGATCTGAGTGCAGGAAACTTCACAGTGTGGGTGGTGGAGGTATATGCCTTGTTTTGAAAGCACAAACAAGTTCTTCACCTCATTTCAGAAGTCGTATTTTTTGATTTTTACAGAGGCAGTTTTTTTTGGGGGGGGGAGGTGAGTTGAATGGGAAATTTGGTCCTACACACAGTAATAATAGAATTTGTCATTTTGTTTACAGGGAAATGATCCTCCATTTCAACTAAAGCCCCCTCCAAAGGCATCTAAATCTGAAAAAGACATTGATCCAGAGTATGAAGAAAAGATGGTAAATTTTCTGATACAGCAGTTTATCTGATAATATATTTATTATGTTTTTGTTGAGCTTTGGTTGTGGTGAAAAAAGAAGTAAAAATATTAGTATACATCAGGGATGGCCAACTCCCAAGAGACTGTGATCTACTCACAGAGTTAAAAACTGGCAGTGATCTACCCTCTTTTTTGGGGGTCGGGTCAAAGTTGTTGAGTTTTTTCAGGGAGAAGGTAAAATGTTGAGCTTTTTTAGGGGAGCCACAGTTGTTAAGCTTCTTTGGGGGGAGCCAATTATCTACCAGTGATCTACCGCAGATGTCCAGTGATCTACTGGTAGATCACAAGCTACCTGTTGGACATGCCTGGTATACATAATACTAATAAACTAGATTGTTTTTCTAGACAGTTTTAGGAAGCTTTAAAGTGCATACTGTATATGTAAACATTAAAAAATATTATTTATTCATGATACCATCACAAAACAAATGTTTAACAGTCCAAGAGTAACACAAGATAGCATCATTTGAAATTAACCTAGTACTAGACCCAAATAAAACTACATCATAAATGAACTTAAAATGCTGAATTTTCCTGGCAGATCACAACATGTGCCCCCCTTTAAAGTTCCTCTTTTAAGCAATATGTAAAGTAAAATAAAAAAATAATACACTTGTATCTGAATAAAATTAGGATAATTTAACTGGTGTACATATATGCCAAAGTGAAAACAGCAAGCTATAACCCATTCAGGGGATCCTTAATACACCAAATCAATCACTAGAACAAGTTTGTGTATGTAGTATGTGCAGCCTGATCCCGTGCATTTTTACGTGGAATTCAGTCCCCCCACCCCAACCCCGGCTTGCTCCCAAGTAACTGCAATTAAATTTGAGGCATTTGTTTGTATCTTCACATATAATAAAGCTGAGGTGGAGGAGTCTGCTGTTACCCAAAAGAAGCATGTGGTTGAGGGGTGTAAGACCCATCTTACTGTACTGCTTTCCATAGATTTTAGCAAATTTATCCCTGTTACAGAGTGCAATAAGGTAAGCCAATAAAAAGGCAAGGTTTCGGTCCACTTTCCTTTGTGCTCCTTTAAAATTAGATCCCTTTACCCCCATTTTATATGTGAATGGAGTAAGTGTGTGTTACACATAATTGCCTTACATGTCTTTTAGAATCCAAACAGCAGCATCTATTCGAGGTTCCATCATTTGGTGTGAGAAGTTTTTACTACTGCTTAAAAAGTAAAAACATTTTCTCGTGTCAATAGCCTTGAGAGAAATCATTGTTTTGATTCTAGAACTGATGCTCAACAAATCTTCTTTTTAATGTTCTAGTGATCTTCCCTTAGGATGACCATACAGAAAAGAAGAGTAGACTTCTGTACTACTTTTAAAGACTATGTGGAAGATGCAGTTTGTCAGAAAAGTGAGGAAAGTTGCACTTCTGAAATTCTCTCTTCCACACATTAAAAGTATAGAGTACCATTGTCCTCTGTTAGATTGGGTTACTCTCTGTTATTCAAACAGTGACTGTATTTGCATAATCAAATATTAGCTTAATAAGATGAGATAGGAACAAGCTTCATGCACAACCAGTTTGCTCATTCCTTTGGCTGAGTGAATAGAGAAGCCAGGAAGCTACAGTTAACAATAGCTTTCTATTATATCAGAATTGGGAAACTATGGTTAATATCTTCCAAACAAGCCAGAATATGAAGCCATGATTTCAAGTTGGCTTCCAGAGTCTGCTTTGTTTGGATGCCATTAACCATAGTTACTATTCCAGCCTCATTACATTACTTTTGGCAGCACTCAGTGGTTTTGTATTTCAAGCAAATCTGTAATTATGTTTGAAATTTATAGTAGCTTTTCACTATTGCTAGAATGTTTCTTGGTAGAGAAAAAGAAGAGATTTTCCCTTGAAAGTGAAAACTCCTAAAGATGAAGATCACTGGTGACAATAAAGTTAAACAATTTTAATAAAATAGAAAATAGAAAGAGTCACATTTGTATAGTATAGAACAGAGATAGCCAGGGTGTTACACTTCAGATTTTGTGTGGACTGCTGCTACCGGTACCACCATTCTTGATCACTAGCCATGCAGGCTGGTGTGATGAGAATTGGAGGGCACTATGTTGGCTATTGTGGTATAGAAAGACCTAATGCATAGGATCTGTCAAGCAAAAGTATAGTACAACGTAAGAAAATGTCCATATTAGAAACTATTATTAATATAATCCTGCTAAATAATAATTAGCTCTGAAAGTCTACAGATTCCATTGAAAAGGAAACTGAACAATAACTGACATTTAATCGTTCACTTGTTTCCATGAAATCTTTATCAAGAATTAACTTCAGCTACCCAAGTATGATAACATTATAGCAGCAATCCTGCACTTTCTCAAAGCTGCTAATAGAATCAGACTTTTCAGTTAGCCAGTATTCAAAATCTGCCTCAAGAACTCCTGTAAGTAAGGAGACAAACAATAAGACAGTCTTCAAAACAGCTGACACTTGGCTGGTTTCATGGTTCTTTGAAGAAGTTGAATATTGTTGCTTCCAAGTTTGTATAAAGATAGTGTGGTTATAATCTTATACACATTTACTTGGGAGCATTATTTCTAAGTAGACATGCGTAGGATATTATTGTGTGCCTACTACAGAGTGTATGTTATTTTTGGAATTGAAGAAACTTGTGTCTCCCCTTTGCTCATTCTTTAAAACCTTAGCTTCAGCATAGTTCCTGAGCAGTGTCTCAAAAAAACAGAAAAGCAAAGGAAAAAGTAACCAGAAAATACAGGAAGCTCTTGCATATTATTCTAAATAGAGCTATGCTCAGTTTCAGTCTGTTCTTTTTCAAATCCTGTGTATGATGTTAAATGCCCCCCCCCCCCCGCAAAAGGCCTCAAGACATCAAGAAAGTTTATGCTGTGTTATGTTGCCCTCATGTGGTGAAATGTTATGCTATTCTCCTTTTTAGCTTAAATAAAAATAATAATGCTTAGCATTTATATATACATGCAGGTCCCGCTATCCGAATGTTTGTTGTCTATTTATCCAAATATAAAAAATTATGCCCAAACCCCACGACATGCATGGCTGATTCAGATAGCCGGAGTTTCCCCACATCTTTGTTTGTTTGTGCTTTGCTGGTTGACTGCAACTATTTTCAGATGGAAAACATAGAGGGAGGTGGGGAGAGAGATCGCCCAGAGAGCAGGAAAAATCAGACAAATCAGTTTTTTCCTTTCTCTTTTATTTGCAGGTTGGCTGCAGCCATTTTAGGAAGAAACCATAGTGGGTGGGGAGAGAAAGATCATGGATGGCCCAAGGGTGACTGATCCAAGGTCATTCAGTGGGTTTATGGCTGAATGAGGATTTGAGCCCAGATCTTCCCTGTTCTAGTTTGACATTTGTCATAGTCCAGTTTCCAGGCTTTGCTCTCTAGTGGGAGGGGACAGAAGCAGCTACAGGTGGACTTGTAGAGCTGGGTAATGATAAATATTGCTACCATGCTGGAGATGGGAAGCAGAGAAAGTGTGGCTTGTTAGTACAGTAGTCACCTAGTGTGTTTGTGAAAGAGACAGGATTTGAACTCTGGACTTCTTGGTTCACAGTGTAATCATAAGCATGTATACTCCTAAGCATGCTTTTATATATATGTTGGCTGGGGCAAGCCAGTCAGATGAGTGGGGTACAAATAAAAAAATATTATTACTCATCTTAATGGGGCTTATTCTTAGGTAAATATGTATAGGATTGCAGCTTTGTTTTCATAGCCACTACAATTCACCAGCTGTTTCTTACTTAGGCCATCCTTACAAAAGAACTGTGTAGCATATGCCATGAAAGCATGGGGCTGTCACAGTATGTCACTGGTCCAATGCATGTTGCAGGTCACATTCTGGATCTTGTTTTCTCAACTGGGCAGAAAGAGGGTAATCTGAAGATGGGGGATATTGACATCAGTTGCTTGTCATGTTCAGATCACTTCCTGTTGAGATCTAGACTTGCAGCACCCTTTCCTCTCTGCAGAGGCACTGGACCTTTTGGAATGGTCCGCCCTCAGCGGCTAATGGAGCCAGTGGATTTCAAGACAGTTCTGTGGGATATTCTGGCTGGTATGAAGGACGCTCCTGTCAAAGCACTGGCTGACCTCTGGAACATCTGAATAGATTGGGTCATTAACGTGATCACTCCTCAGTGCCATTTCCTGCTTCGTAGAGCCATATTGGTTCCCTGGGTGGCACCACTTTGCAGTGGTTCCGCTTCTACTTGGATGGGGACTGCTCTTTGGCTCCATGGAACCTTCAATGGGTTCCTCAGGGTTCAATTTTATCTGCTGTGCTGTTTAACATATACAGGTGAAACTTGGAAAATTATAATATCGTTGAAAAGTGCATTTATTTCAGTAATGCAACTTAGAAGGCAAAACCAGTCTATGGGATAGATGCATGACATGCAAAGCAAGATGTGTCAAGCCTTGATTTGTTGTCATTGTCATTATTTGTTGTTAGGCAGGTCAATTATAAATGGAACGTCATCAATGAAATGTCATAGCGATGTTGATTTTTCTTGATTTTTGTATGATTGTAACTATTTGTTTTATTCCTGTGGAATTTCCAAAAGAAAGCATTTGTAAAAATTAATCGGAAAATAAAAAATAATAAGTTGCATTACTGAAATCAATGCACTTTTCGACGATATTCTAATTTTTCTGAGTTTCACCTGTACATGAGACTGCTGAGTGGGGTCATCCAGAGTTTTGGAGTATGTTGTCAGCAATATGCTGATGACACAGCTCTACTTCTTTACATCTGCAAATGTAGCAGTGGATATGCTGGACTGTTGTCTTGCCTTGATAATGGACTGGATTAGAGACAACACACTGAAGATCAATCCAGATAAGAATGAGGCACTCTTAGTGGGTGGTTCCCTAGACTGGATGGATGGGAGGTTGCCTGCTTTTGATGGGGCTATACTTCCTTGGAAGAAGTGTGTAAGCAACTTGGGGGTACTTTGGGGTGTTTTGCTGTCACTTAAGACTCAGGTGGCCTCAGTGGTGTGAAGTGCTTTCTATCAGCTTTGGCTGGTAGCCCAGCTGCACCCATAATCTGGACAATGATATTGTTGTTTATGCTTTGGAACTTCTAGGTTAGATTACTGCAATGTGTTATACGTAGGACTGTCTCTGAAGACAGTTCAGAAACTTTGGCTGGTGCAGAATTCAGTGGCCAAGTTCCTCACTGGGCAAGACAGTTTGATCATGTTACACCAATGCTGGACCAACTGCACTGGCTGCAAATTAGTTTCCAGGCCCAATTCAAAGTACTGGTTTTGACTTATGAAGCTTTACATGGCTCAGGATCTCAATACCTCAGGGACTACCTCTTCCCAAAGAACCTACTGGGAACCTGCGATAATCACAGGCCTCCTCCATGAGAGGTCCAGAGGGTGGCAATATGAGAACGGGTCTTTTCTCCAGTGGGTCTCCCTTTGTGGATGCTCTCCCCAGGAAGGTTCACCTGGTGACTTCATTATACACTTTTAGGTGCCAGGCAAAAATATTCTTCTTCAATCAGACCTTGGGCTGATTAACATCCTCTATCCTTTTAAATGTGTTAATGGGAGGGTGTGTGTTATTGGTTTGTTTATGTTGTTTTTATTACGTATTTTGTGTTTTTATCTTGTATTTTTCTGAGGTTTTTCTGAGATCTTTAGGTTTATACTAGAGAAGTTGAGAAAAGATTGTATTCTTGATTAGGAAGAGTAAAGTTTATATTAGATTCGATAGATTATTTTGCTGCCATGCTTGTTTATGAATGGATTATTGTAAGGCTTTGAGGTATTTTAAAAGTTTCAAAATGTATTTTTGTACTCTGTTTGGTCATTTTTCTACACTGCATTTGCCCACTTTGTGAGGATATTTTCTGAATAAGTGGAATACAAATACGGTATATAAAATAAAGATAAATGAAATAAATACTGTGTTTGTTGCCTTGAATATAGAAAACTGATCGAGCCAAGAGATTTGAATTCCTGTTGAAGCAGACAGAACTCTTTGCACATTTTATTCAGCCTGCGGCGCAGAAATCACCAACATCTCCCCTGAAAGTGAAACTTGGACGACCACGAGTAAAGAAGGATGAAAAGCAGAGCTTACTTTCGGCTGGAGAGTATGTCTTTTTAATCTGTTTGAAAAAATACTTAAATTACTGTTTTATCTTAAATGCTGTGTGTGTTTAATGTAGTGCATCTTTTATATGCAAACCTGTACAGCTAACTTGCAATTTACATGGGAGTTACGTTCCTGGCCATCAAACATATAAGCAAAAATTGCCTAAAGCTAGAACACTCCCGGAAATCCATAAAAACCCCAGGTAAAGGCAAAGGGACCCCTGACCATTAGGTCCAGTCGTGACCGACTCTGGGGTTGCAGCACTCATCTCGCGTTATTGGCCGAGGGATCCGGAGTACAGCTTCCAGGTCATGTGGCCAGCATGACAAAGCTGCTTCTGGCAAACCAGAGCAGCACACAGAAATGCCATTTACCTTCCCGCTGTAGCGGTACCTATTTAGCTACTTGCACTTTGACGTGTTTTCGAACTGCTAGGTTGGCAGGAGCTGGGACCGAGCAAAGGGATTCGAGGGGATTCGAACCGCCGGCCATAAAAACCCTAGAAAACCTAAAAACAGAGTAAGCCACCATGTCAGTGACTGTGAGTTTGTGGTACAGCCTCATCTTGCAATGAACCTTTGCCATAATATGCTCCTGGAATGGAAGGATGCTCTACTTGAAGCTCCTGGGGTGTCTCCTTGCCCATGGCAACTGGACCACACCTACTATTCAGAACCTCTCTCCTCTTGATTTAGGTTTACTGCTGGGGCGAGGACCATGGCTGGAGCCTTCATTAAAAGGGGTCCTGTGGGCTAGCTTCTTAGGCTAGAGTGAAGCTGATTAAGCTGATAGTTTGGGCTGCAGCCTGCTTCTTCCCCTGCCTGTCCCTGCAGTTTGGCTGCCTCAGGACTGTGTTATTCTCCAGCTCTGTGCTGGACGAATCATGGCTTTTATGCCTGACAAGAGTGGGGTGTGGTTTGAGAGAGTGAAAGTGCCATCTCTTGAAGCTGAGATGGCCAACAAATTCAGGCATGGGGAGAAGGGAGCCAATGAGGAGTTATTTTGCCCTTTACTGTTTTGGGATTGTGCACTGCCACTGGGCCTACTTCTCTTCTTAGGCCCACAAAGGTCTACCCTCCAGTGAGAAGCACCTCGCTCTGGCCAATCCTGGGTTTTTGTTTTCCAGTAGAATTCGATGTGGAGGGACTAAATAGCGGGATGATACCCTCTTCAAGTATGGAGAGGAGAGATAAAGCCACTGCTGAGGATGGTCTTTGCTTTGCTGGTCTTGGCATCCAGGAGGCTCCTCAAACCTCCGTGCCTCCTCACCATGGCTTTGATGCATGCCTTGAAGTATTGTCCAAGATAGTTGAATTCAGCAGCTCTAGAGAGGGGAAAAGATGGTAGGCATAATGTCCTGACACTGGTCTAAATTCATCCTCCTTTCCTGTCCCATGTATGAAGAGTAGCCCCGAAAGGAAGTGAAGAGAGAAAAGAAGGGCTGCCAAATGTGCAAGGAAATGGCTGATTGAGTAGGCAGGAAGGAACTGGGGCAGGGGCTGTCCCACCCCTTAATGAGTATGTTTCATATTCACATAGTCCTTCCGGTATCTTACTTACCGGTATCTGAGATTCCTTGCTCTACTAGAGGAAAAAAGGCAGGCCTTCTGTGGCATACAAAAAGGTCCTTGTGGAAAGCACATATTAGGTTTGACTAGTTTCTTCATTTTTTCTTCAGTTATCGCCACAGGCGCACAGAGCAAGAGGAAGATGAAGAGCTACTTTCAGAAAGTCGAAAAACCTCAAACGTGTGTATTAGATTTGAGGAATCTCCTTCGTGTGAGTATATTTATTAAAATCTTTTTCCATTTTCTTAAACGAGTTAGGAAATAATAGCATAATCAAGCATATAGATAAAAAGTCACATTTTATGTGCTTTGCAGATGTTAAAGGAGGAACGTTACGAGACTATCAGGTTAGGGGTTTGAACTGGATGATCTCCCTTTACGAAAATGGTGTGAACGGCATTTTGGCAGATGAAATGGTAAAAAGCTTTTTTTTTTGAGTACATCTTTGGGGTGGAAGTGAAGTGTATGTCTCTTGGAAGAAGACAATTCTCAAAGCGGAGAAAAATGGTTTTAAATAAAAATGTAATTCTCATTGAAGTCAGTGGCCATAAGCCAGATCTGGACCTCCGATTATGTCTCCCTTGTCAAACTACTTTTTAAACCCTCATGAATTTAAAGAACAGTTTTAAGATTGGAGTCCACATTTCCTATGCTCCAAGTAATCCAGTTGGTTTTAGTACAACTTTGGGAATAAGTCTCCTCAGCATACTTAGCCCATAATTATTAGCTAATTGGGGAATATTGGGAGTAAGATTTTAAATCCATTGTCTTCAGATATCATGCAGCTGTTACTAAAAGCAATGGTGTTTCTTACTATCTTTGTGATTCTGATAAGCTATGATTCCTAATAAGCTAGTCAGATGAAGTTGGCTAGAAGAATCTGACTCCCTGGTGGCATTCATGGAAGAACAAATTTATCCTGTCATGTGCCCATGTTAGTCATTTGTAGTGCCTGATTGGGGTGACAAGAAAGAAGAACCAATTGACCCTCAATTTACTTGAGCTTTCTGTCTGGTTGCCTCTACATGATTGTTACTTGCCCCAGGTAATGAAAGTAATTAATGGCTACTAAGAGGACAAATGGTTGTGAACTGTTCCCAACCCTTATTGAAATAAATAGTAAATGTCCCATTCATTTTCTTAGTTGTGACTTGTGCTGCCAGTATAATGATCTTGGTCTAATAAATCATGGTTTATTTGATCAAGAGTGTTGTATTATGAGCACTACAATACATTGCTTTTGGCGTTCGTTAAGCAACACTTTCCCATAACATCTGAACTGGGAAACTGGTTTTATTAATCTTGAACTACGGACCAGGATCTGATCATGGTTTCATTTTCTTTTTATAGTTCAGGATTAATAAACCAGAGTTTCCTGGTTCAGATGAAATTGGAAACTATGACTTAACAAACTGCAGAATTAATACTGTTGTGGCATAGAAGATGAGAGAAGGCAGCACAATACTTGCTCTTTCTGACAAACCATGATGTGTTAGATGAAGATCACTACCGGTATGTCTAAACCAGGCATCCCCAAACTTCGGCCCTCCAGATGTTTTGGACTACAATTCCCATCATCCCTGACCACTAGTCCTGTTAGCTAGGGATCATGGGAGTTGTAGGCCAAAACATCTGGAGGGCTGCAGTTTGGGGATGCCTGGTCTAAACTGACGTACTATTGACTGAGCTCATGAAAGATTTCTCAGGGGTTCATCGGCAGCAAGTCTGTTGAACTTTGGTGGAAATAGAATTCAGTATGGTGACAACTGGCCTGCCCTTAGCATTTCCTTTTATTATGTGGGCATTTTCTCTTCTGTATGTAGAAAATTTACTGAACTCAGAGAGTCAAGGAATAACAATTGTGTGTAATTCAAAGAAAAGATGCATAATGCATAGCAGTAGTACAGACTGAGACTCAAATATTCAGTTGTAACATAGCTAAGAGCAAAATGTAATTAAAAAATTCATTCTCTGCAATAATTCATGCATATTGCAGAGGAATGCTTATGAGAAGCTGTAGTTTTATTATCTCAAAACAAACTCTAACCAGAGTTGTAATTTGCATATTGCAGTATATTGAAATTATGGCAGATTTCTGTTCCATAAACTACCATGTTCGTAAACTTTTCTACTCATTATTATAAATGGAAATCAGTTCAGTGCTGCTAACAATGATGCATAACTTTAAATAATTTTAATACTATTGTAGGGTCTAGGAAAGACTCTGCAAACAATTGCATTGCTGGGCTATCTAAAACATTACCGAAACATTCCTGGCCCACACATGGTTCTGGTCCCCAAATCAACTTTGCACAACTGGATGAATGAATTTAAACGCTGGGTTCCATCTTTACGTGCCGTTTGTCTCATTGGAGACAAGGATGCCAGGGTAAGTGAGCACTATGTAAAAAAGTGACTTTCTTTTCTTTTTTAAAAATAATTTTTATTGATTTTACAAAGAAAAAAGCACAATACTTTAAACACATAATATACAAATAAAATTGACAAGAAAAAACAACATTACAAAAATAACAATAACAAACACAAAAATCAAAATACCAAATCCTTTTCCTTTAACATTGTACCGTGTTTTTCACATTTTAAGACATGTCTTATATTTATTTTTACTCAAGAAAATAAGCCTATGGCTTATTTTCGGGGGGTGTCTTATTTTTTCTTTTTTACTAACCGGTAAGTTGCTGTTGCTGCTCAAGCGCCGACAAAGCTCCCGGCAGCGCTGCGCAGAGCGCCCTGAGCCGCAGGAGGAGCACCGTGGTTCTCGGCCTCTCCGCCGTCCTGTTCCTGTCTCCGCCGCAGGCGCCGCCGCCTCCTGCTCCCTCCCGGGGCGTCTCAGGCTTCGCCCGCTCGGCAGCGCTCCATGCAAAGCCAGGGGTGATCGCAATTCCACCAGGATGTTCCCTCCGTGGCATCCGTAGAGACCATAGAGGAAAGGCGCGCGGCAGACACACCACTTCCGTTACCCTCACCCACTCCTGCTGCGGCTCGGGGCGCTCTGTGACAAAATGCCCGGCAGCACCGCGCAGAGCGCCCCGAGCCACAGGAGGAGGAGGATTCAAAGTGCTACAGAGCACTGCTGGGCCCCGTTGGCTCAGGGTGCTCCGCATGGCGCTGCTGGGCGCTTTGTCGGCGCTTCAGCAGGGCCCGCAGCATGCACCGCGTGGAGTCCCGAGCCAGCGGGACCCAGCAGCGCACTCCGGGCTTTTTCTTCTTCTTTCTCTTTCGCCCTCCTTCGCCAACAGGGGATCCATCATCGCCTGTTCTACCCGCCCGGAGTGCAAGACATCGTAACTCCCCGCCTTGCAGTCCTATTCATGCTTCACACACTAATACAACTCCTTTCTGTACAGGATGTATTATTACCATCATTTTTAAAAAAATGATTCGGCGCTCTCTGAATGTGTGTGTTTTGTAAGGCATGGTTCGAACTCTTCCCAACCCAAAACTTTGTGCTTTGCCAAGGCAAAGCTGGGAAGAAACCCCACGAGTTCCCCCCGCCCAGCGCTGCCGCTCTGCAGGAAGGAAGTGAACTGGTTGGGTGGTGCGGCGCGCGCGGCGACGGCAATGCCCGGGCTCGGCAGAAGCGGGGCACCCCGGGTGCATCACCGAGGGCCACTGAAATCGCTTTTGTGACCCAGACTCGCAACTTCGACTGCACACAATCGCGAGCGCACGCATGCCCCGCGCCGATCCATTTTCTCGCCGCCTGCCTATTATCTTTTCAAATTAGATTAGTAATAACCGAAAGAGAAAAGGGAAACTTCAGCGTGAGCCCCAGCAGCTAGGACTTTGCTTTCCATGCCAAGGGGAAAGGAAGGGAGGAGGGGAAAGAGAGCGGGCAGAAAGGGAGGAGGGGAATAATCGCTGGTGCTACACGGCGAAAGAGCAAGGCAAGTTATGGCTCCACGTGGAGCGACTGTCCCGAGATAATTGGAAAACAATCCTGCACTGTGTGAACATTTCTGCAGACCACGAGGCGCTGCTTGGCCCTTCCAGTTTGCTGCTGCTGCATGCCACGAACAGCGGAGGGTGAAAGGAGCAGTGCCGGGTAGCCAGAGTAACCTTCACCACCCCACAGCCACAATGTTTCCCAGCACAGGACGATTGAGGCTTTGTCGGCGCTTCAGCTGGGTCCCGCTGGCTCGGGGCCTCACACGGCGCGCGCTGCGGACATTGCTGGGTCCCGCTGGCTCGGGGCTCCACGCGGCGCGCGCTGCTGGCTGTTTTGGCGAGGGCCTCCAGAACTGCACTTACGGTAGCACTACGGCTTATTTTCGGGGTATGTCTTATATTTTTTCAAAGCATGAAAATTGTGCCATGTCTTATTTTATAGGCACGTCTTAAAATGTGAGAAACACGGTATGAGGGGACTTCCTCGAGTTCCCTCTATCTGCGGTTCATTTCTCCTTTATCTTTAGCAATTTCCAAATCATTGTTTAAAACTCCTTACAATTTCAAATCTCTCATACATCAATTTACTTCACATAATTGTCAAACCCGCAGTTTCTATAAACTTCTAAATCTAATCGTAATATACAATTTTACCATATTTTTAAAAATAAACTTAGAAATCTTTCCACTCTTCTTCTGTTGCTTCTTCTCCCCAGTCGCGTATTCTCCCGGTCATCTCAGCCAGTTCCATGTACTCCATCATTTTCATTTGCCAATCGTCCACTGTTTGTAATTCATGGGTCTTCCAGTTCTTGGCTAGTAATACTCTTGCCACCATTGTAGCATACATTAAAAAATTAACATTTTTCTTGGGAATCTCTTTTCCAGCTATACCCAATAGAAAGGATTCTGGTTTCTTAATAAATGGTGTTTTTCAACACTCTCTTTAGTTCATTATAAATCTTCTCCCAGAAATCCCTTACTAGTTGGCAAGTCCGCCACATATGATAAAAAGATCCTTCCTCTTTCTTAAATTTCCAACATTTATTATCCTGATTATGATAAATCTTAGCTAATTTTACTGGTGTAAGATACCATCTATACATCATTTTCATTATATTTTCTCTTAAAAGATTACATGCAGTAAATTTCAAATTCTGTTTCCATATTTTTTCCCAATCTTCCATCAAAATATTATGTCCCACATCCTTTGCCCACAATATCATAACATTCTTTGTTTGTTCATCTTTTGTATGCCACTCAAGCATTAACTTATACATTCTGAAAAGTATTTTTGTTTTTGGTTCTAACAATTCTGTTTCCAGCTTTGACTTCTCTGATTGAAAGCCAAGTTTCCTGTCCAATTTAAATACTTCGTTAATCTGATAGTATTGGAGCCAATCATCAAGCTTATTCTTCAACTGTTCATATGTTTTTAACTTAAATTGGTCTCCTTCTTCTATCAGCATGTCCCTATATTTTAACCAACTGGTTTCCATATTCAATCTTTTGTGTGCTTTAGCTTTGAGAGGTGAAATCCATTTAGGTGTTTTTCTTTCTAGCAGATCTTTATATCTAATCCAAACATTATACAATGATTTTCCGATTATATAATTCTTAAAGCCTTTGTGGACCTTCAACTTATCATACCACAGATATGCATGCCAGCCAAATGCGTTATCATACCCTTCCAAATCTAATACATCAGTATTTTCCAACATAAACCATTCTTTCATCCAGCAAAATGTAGCCACTTCATAATATATCTTTAAATCTGGCAGGGGAAACCCCCCTCTATCTTTACTATCAGTTAAAATCTTATATTTAATCCTGGGTTTCCCCCCCTGCCATATAAATTTCGAAAGCACCTTTTGCCAATCTTTAAAGCAATCCATCTTGTCAATTATAGGCAATGATTGAAACAAAAATAACCTCTTTGGCAATACATTCATCTTAACAGCTGCAATACGGCCCAACAAAGACAATTTCAAATTCGACTAGGTTTCTAAATCTCTTAATTTCATTCCATAACTTATCATAATTGTATTTAAATGAATTCAATTTTTTTGCTGTCATATTTACACCAAGGTATTCCACATTTTTAACAAACAACAAACCAGTTGCTTCCTGTAGCTCCTTTCTTTCATTAATATTTAGATTTTTATCTAAAACTTTGGTTTTACTCTTATTCAGTTTAAATCCTGCTACACTTCCGAATTCATATATCAAATCCAGTGCTTTGATTGCACTGGATTCAAGATCTTGTAAAGTCAATACCAAGTCATCTGCAAAGGCTTTGAGTTTAAATTGCTTTCTCCCCACTCTCACACCTTTAATCTCATCTTCTTTTCTAATCATAGAGAGTAAACCTCCAGGACAGATATAAACAACAAAGGAGAGAGGGGGCACCCTTGCCTTGTTCCTTTTTCAATTCTAATTTCCCCTGATACCACATTATTAACAATTACCTTTGCTTTCTGCTCAGAGTAGATCGCATTTACTCCAAAAAGTTCTGGCCGATCTCCATCTTTTCTAAATTCTTCTTTAGAAACATCAAAGAAACATTGTCAAAGGCTTTCTCAGCATCTATAAACATTAATACAGCTTTTGTATTTTTCTTTTGCTTGAGCATCTCCAAAATGTCCACTACATTCCTAATATTGTCTTTCATATGTCTTCCGGGTAAAAAACCCGCTTGATCATGATGTATATAATCCTTTAAAACGTTTTTCAATCTAGAAGCCAAAATATTTGAGAAAATTTTGTAATCCACGTTCAATAAGGAAATCGGACGATAATTCACTTGAGCTCTATCTGTATCAGGTTTCAGTATCAGAGTAATGTAGGCCTCTCTCCAAGTCTCCGGTGCCTCCCCTCCTTCCAATATTTGGTTGCATAAATCAGTTAAAGGCTGAATCAGCCAGTCTTTCAACGTTTTATAATATTTAGCTGTCAGTCCATCAGGTCCTGGTGCTTTACCCAATTGCATTTGCATAATTGCATTTTCCACTTCTCTTGAAATTTGTTGACCAAGTAGGGATTTTTTATCTTCAGGAATTTTATGCAAGCCATTTTTGTCCAGAAACTGCTCAATTTTATCTTTATCTTCTTTTTCTTTTTTATACAGCTGCTTATAATATTTTTGGAAACATTTTCTAA
Organism: Zootoca vivipara; assembly: GCF_963506605.1. Taxonomy (NCBI): domain Eukaryota; kingdom Metazoa; phylum Chordata; class Lepidosauria; order Squamata; family Lacertidae; genus Zootoca; species Zootoca vivipara. Next base: position 24,895,968 of record NC_083294.1, read on the forward strand.
TCTCTGCTGGGTGCTCCAGATTATTTCCTTCTTGCACAAGATTCGTTATTGTATTCTGTTTCTGTCTCTTTCTCAATTGCCAAGCAAGCAATTTGCCACATTTATTTGCAGATTCAAATGATCTTTGCTTCATCCATTTAATTTTCCATTCTATCTCCTGATTGACCAGTTGAGAGAACTGTATCTGTAATGCTTTAATTTCCTTTTGTACCTGTTTATTCTTGGGATTGCATCTTAATTTCTTTTTTTCTTTTTTTTACTTAGAATACTCTCTTTTCTTGCATTTTTTCTTTTTTCTTTATTGCATTTTGTTGAATCAAAAATCCTCTCATAACTGCCTTGCTTGCATTCCAAATTGTCCTTTTTTCAACTGTCGAATTCAAATTTATTTCAAAATAATCTTTCAAGGTTTTCTGGGCCTTCTCCACAATCTTCTCATTTCTTAACAGTACATCATTCATCCTCCATGTAAAAGCACCCTGCAAAGATAACTTTAAGTCCAACTTTAAGACAAACAGGCCAAACCCTACGCCAAAGGATAAATGGACATAAATATGACATCAGGAACCATAAGACAGAGAAACCAGTAGGAGAACACTTCAATCTCCCAGGACATTCTATACAAGATCTCAAAGCAGCTGTTTTATTACAGAGAAATTTCAGGAACAGACTGGAAAGAGAAGTTTCTGAATTGGAACTCATTACCAAGCTTAAAACCATGGAGCCACCTGGGATGAATAGAGACATCAGATTCTTATCTCATTATGCATGATCAAGCTTTCTTTAGCGTCTCAGCCCTTGTTTTTTCCCCCCAGGACTAATTGCAGCCATCAGCAACCGTTAACAGCCATCCACAGGTTTACCACTCCCATCAGCCCATCACCCATTCCCACCCACCCCCACCACCCTCTGTATATATATAAGGGTCTGACACTTCTGTTTCCAGTGTATCTGAAGAAGTGTGCATGCACACGAAAGCTCATACCAAAATAAAAACTTAGTTGGTCTTTAAGGTGCTACTGAAAGAATTTTTTTATTTTGCTTCGACTCAGACCAACACGGCTACCTACCTGTATTTAAGTCCAATAATACAGCATTATGGTCCGAGGAAGTTTTTGGGCAAATTTCCACATTGTTTATTCTCGGGGCTAACTCTCTTGTAATCCAGATGTAGTCGAGGCGGCTCCAAGATTGATTAGCATCTGAAAAGAAAGTTTGGTCTTTTTCCAATGGGTTTTTCAACTTCCAAGTATCAATCAAACCAAATTGTCAGTCATTTCGAAAAAAGACTTTGGAAGTCTTCTTTCATTTGTAATTTTCTGTCTGTGACCTATCCATTAATGTTGAAACGACCCCGTTCAAATCGGCCGTCAAACATATTTTATAGTCCAAATATTCCAATAAAGCCTCATGGAGTCTTTTAAAGAAGTCAGCCTTTCCATCATTTGGTGCATAAATTCCCAGAATTAAAATTCTTTTGCCTTGCAACGTTATTTCAACAGCAACATATCTCCCTTCTTCATCCTTGAACAGCAGTCTTGGATTCAATTTTTCTTTCGCATAAAATACCACTCCTCGTTTTTTAACTTGAAGTGACTTGCTTTTCAAGTTGGGAGTGTGATGCCTTTCCCCCATTGTATAGCATCATAATTGTGCACAGCAATTTACAGGCCATCAGTTAAACCACACATCACTAATGTTCTTATTGTTTTACTATGATTTTGTTTTTTTTAACTTTTTATCAAATTTTGTAGCGCTCTGTTATTTATTCTTGCTAGCCACCTCAGACTCCATTTGGAGAAGGGGCGGATATAAAAGTTTTGTATGCATTAATGAATGACATACTTCATTTTAAGATACACATGTCACACCAGGGTTCATCTGAGAAAAGGCATTCACTTATCCGTCCCTCCTTTATTTTTAAAAATACATTTGTCCTCATTGATTTTGATTTATTTACTGGGTGATGAGTCATCATATTAACCTTTATGGAACTTGATTTCCTCCCCACCTTCCATTTCTTCTTCATTTTTGTGAAATGCTTTCCCTTTATAATTAGTATATGGCTGCAGCAGCAGCTTCCAAATGAGTTAGGTGGCCCTATTCAGCTTGCCTATCTAGAAGTGTTTACAATGTTCATTTTTCATTAGGCTGCTTTTATCCGCGATGTTATGATGCCTGGAGAGTGGGATGTGTGTGTTACCTCCTATGAAATGGTAATTAAAGAGAAGTCTGTTTTCAAAAAATTCAACTGGAGATATCTGGTGATTGATGAAGCCCACCGAATCAAAAATGAAAAATCAAAGGTGAGCCTCAGTTTTATTTCTGTAGATACCTAGAGAAATACTACAGAATACTAGGATAGTGGAAAAATCTGGTAACTCTTGAATGGAAGGATAACTTTTTGTACACAGAAAATAGGAAACAATAGGAAGTGAAAAAATAGGAAGTTAAAAAATAATTCCTTTCAGAATGGCAGGCAGGGAAAAAAAATGAAGAATTTAAAACACTAACTGTTACATCTGAACTATTAATATTGCTTGTAATTATTATGTTAGGTTATGGGAGTTTGGAGCTTCATTTTGAAATGCTTTGTATGTACTTTCATTTGTAAAAAATGTATCCTGGAGTATGGTAGTAATGTAGTAGTAATAAGTGCTCTTTTAAAAAAATTCCTAGCTCTCTGAAATTGTTCGTGAGTTCAAGACAACAAATCGGTTGCTATTAACAGGAACTCCCTTACAGAATAATCTTCATGAACTATGGGCATTGCTCAATTTCCTTTTGCCTGATGTCTTCAATTCTGCAGAGGTGAGATTGTACATTATGTTAAAGTCCTTTTTTTCCCTTCACACTTTATATGGTAACCTAACTTTTGCCAATAACTTAAGTTGTCTTTTTATCATAATGGTTTACATTCTTAAGAGAAGATAAATGAATAGAGAGGAAAGTGAGAAAAAAATTATGTAGCAGATTCTTAATACTGTTACATAGTGAAGTTGCATAACGAGCAACTGAAATGGTCACTGTGAGAAGAGAACATTTTACAGGAGAGGGACTAAGTCGTCATTGCATCTTTCAAATACAACCAAGTAGAATTAGTTCATTGTATTGGTGTATCTGAACTGCATTGTTTCCTATTGACTTAGTTTTTAGTCAGTGTATTCTACATGAGCATTTGAAGGGAGGGGTAGGTGCAACTGCTTTGATAGGTTGGTTCAACCACCTTGAGCCACATTTTAAGGTGGATCTGTGCATTATGAGAAACAGGGATGCTTGTGCCTGTTCACATACGCCCTCCTGCTAGTGATGCACATCTGTGGCAGAAATAAAATAATGTCAGGGCATAGGTATGTTTTACTAGATGTTAAAGAAGGGAAGAACTGTTCCAGTGGACAGCTTCCTTTCTAGTTTACTAAAAAATTCCCTTGAGTTTTGAAAGTACAAACACAGTAACAACAACATAATTTTTACAGGACTTTGATTCATGGTTTGACACTAAAAATTGCCTTGGTGATCAAAAACTTGTAGAGAGACTTCACGCAGTAAGTATGGCAATTCTGCTTTCTGAAATAAATTTTATTTCTCTCCCATTGTATTGTACAAACAGTATATGATTCTTAGTGTAACATCTTGATGTATGTTTCTGAGAAATGAAGGCTATGTGTTGTGTATATTGTGATGTGATATAAGCCAGAATTTGTGGAATTCTGGCGAGGCAGTCATTTGTTTATTGCTTATTAACATAACTACTTATGTGTGCCTATGTGTCTTTTCCCAACAGAAGCAAAGCATCCAGTTATTTATACTATACACTCAGTAAATGTATTTAGAATGAGGCGCATATTGAGACTTCCCTTTCACAAGGTCTTTAGGAGATATGTTCTGTGTAAGGGGATCCTAGTTGCTCCTGTTGGTCCTATAAACACCATGAGAAATGCTTATGTATTCTGCATGCTCTCCCACTTCAAGTAGCCTCAAAAAAGGAAAAGGCACCATAAGAGCAGTATAAGAAGTCTAGGACACTGGCAAAACAAATACTGTACTTGAAACGCTGACTTGTAGCAATATGTAAAATGTGTTGATGTGTTGATTTTTAGGTTTTGAAGCCATTTTTGTTACGGCGTATAAAAGCTGAGGTGGAGAAGAGCTTGCCTCCTAAAAAAGAAGTAAAAATTTATCTAGGACTCAGCAAAATGCAGAGGGAATGGTAAGATTCTTTTTTAAAATTTAATTTAAAATCAGTCTATTATACTGGCCTAACATAGGAACTATAACATATTTACAGTATAGACCCGCTTCAAACCTACGTATGATTTAAGATACACATTCATTAAATTGCCTTAGGCAAGCTACCACATCTCTGTCCCAACCCCGCACCTTAGTCTGTAATAGAGAAATAACAGTACTGACCTACCTTACAGTACTACTGAGACAATGTATGTGAAGCACTTTGCGCATTTGAAATGTACTATATAAAGTACAGGTGTCTGTGTAGATAAAAAATAAAACCAATTCCCTATATTCTATCTGTGTTTTATACTGTGAGCTGTCACCTCAGAGAAACAGAAGACAGAAGCTTGGTTTCAGGATGAGATGAAGCAAGGCCATTCTACATGGTGTGAACCTTAGGTATAAAAACATTTTTTCCTCAGTTCCAACATGGAGCTAAGGAAATTTGTATACAGAGAAAGAGTGGAATGGTGTCAGAGATGCAGTCCCTCCCTGGAAGCCAGGAATTGGCTAGCGGGTGAGTGATGAAGGAGGCAGCGTATCTCTTGGCTACCACTTTAGTATCCAGATTCAGTAGCTTTGGGGCAGAATGTTGTGTTTGAGCTAAGCTGGACATGGGTATTTGTGTTTCACTATGGTCGTGTAGCAGGGCTTCCTGCCCAAGCTTGGCCCATGGTAGCACTTCAGGATAAACTCAGCTGGGGGCTTCAGAATGTGCAGAAACTTGTCCGAATTCTTTCCTATCTTTCTCTTAGTCTGTGCTTGGAGTGGCCTCCCTGTCCCCAACCACTGTCAAATCTGATGGGTGTGCAGCTAGTGCTAATGAATCTTTGTTTGGAATCATATTTTGCTGAAAAATAAAATAATCTTAGAGACGCAAGCCACATTTAAATAAATGCCAGTTGCCACTGTGTAAATGTGTAAAGCATTGGGATTTAGATGCCTTTATATTTGTATGCTTTCATACGTCCAAGGACAAAGAGTTGTTTTACTGGTTTCCTACTGGTTTCCCCGAGTAAAAGCAGTCAAAATCTGTGCCAACTACCTGGTGGATATCACTGATCCCACCTTCTGGAGAGCTTTCACTATGGCCCGATTTCAAACATTGCCAACTGCATACCTGACTGGTAGATTTACAGAAATCCCAGCAGAACACTGTTTATGCCCTTGCTTCATGAAAATTAAAGAGGATCTTATATATTACCTCCTCTATTGTCCCATTTACTCGGGCTTTAGAGATGCGATGCTGCAAATTATACCCAACTCTATAATCAATCCTGAAGATAGAGTAAAATTTTTGTTAGTTGATGCTAACCCACGAATTACCCATGTGGTAGCGGTCTTTGTGATGAAGGCCATGAAAGCCAGGGAAAGATTTATGGATGATAAAGTAAAGACCCCTTCATCGTTTGTTTAACTCATTGCTTGTTTTCCTTCTCTTCCTGTTTTGTGGGATGAAGGTTTTGTTGGGATAGTATGCAATGAATTTTAACATTTTAATTATTGTTGTGTTGATATTTGTGTACAGGCATGGTCCTCACAATAAACAGTTTTTGTTTTTGTTTTTAAATTGTCCAATAACCTTTTAGGTATACCAAGATCCTAATGAAAGATATTGATATCTTAAATTCAGCCGGAAAAATGGATAAGATGCGGCTGTTGAACATTCTGATGCAGCTGCGGAAGTGCTGTAATCACCCATACCTCTTTGATGGTGCCGAGCCTGGCCCACCCTATACCACTGATACTCATCTTGTGACCAACAGTGGCAAAATGGTTGCTCTGGATAAATTACTATCAAAACTCAAAGAGCAGGGTAAGAAGGGCTCGTTATAAGTCACTGTTCATTTAGAAATGTATCTAGTAATTGTGGCATGACCAAGAAAAAAGAACCCCGGGTGAAACTATGAGGGAAAGCAATTTTAAGGTTCTCTGGTGGATCCCACTGAATGAGAAGGGGCAAATGGGATGTATTTCTGGATGCAGCCTAGATGGAGGAAAACCTGGGGTCAACTGGGGAAGAGTGCAGATTTAGTTCCCACTGCAGGTGGGTCTATGAATCTATCCCTTTTAATTCATCCATCTATTCATATGGCAAAGAATACAGTGCCTAAAAATGGGGACCTTAAAGTAATGTACTGGGAACAAACCCTGCCACCCCTCTTGTAGAAGATCTGGCCTTTAGCAGGGCAGCCCAAGGTGATGTGTATTATGTCTGTGTTCTGCAGGGGCACACATTGCACCGACCCAGGGTTCCATGCCTTAGCCAAATAGATGTGTACAAAGTGGTATTTTAAATGGATGAAAAGTAGTGGGGTGCAATTATCAGGATCCAAAATTGAGAAGGTCAGTTGTTACTGCTGTAGACCTTTGGGGTGGAATTCTCGAGACTAGGGAGATGCCAATGAAGCAGAAGACATTAGGTTGGAATGGGGGAAGCAAGTTTTTAGTATGGGGAAGGGGCTTAGGAACTGAGAGAAAGTTATAGAGGGGGAGGAGCAGTACCAGAAGTTATAGAAGAAAGGATAGAGTAAAATGGAGAGGCAGTGTATGGGACAGAGAACACACTTTTATTTAATACTAGCTGGCCCTGCACGCGTTGCTGTGCGTTAGTCTGTGAAATGGAGGGTAAAAGCCCCCCTTCAGATCCCCCTGAGCCTCAGAGTCCCCCTGAGTCGAGGCGAGACACTGTGGAGAGGGCAGGTTTCATCTCTGTGTCCCCCCCCCGTTCTGACCCATTATGTATCCCTGCCCTCTATTGCCCCCCCACCTCCACTTGGCCTAGTCTGGAAAGCGCCCTAGTCTGCAAAGCCAAGGGGAGATATTGTGGAGAGGGCAGGTTTCATCCCTGTGTCTCCCCCCACCCTGTTCTGACCCATTACTTATCCCTGCCCTCTATTCACCCCCCCCACACCTCCACTTGGTGGTTTCAGTTGCTTGGTTGATGATGATGTAGAGCTGAGGCCTAGTCTGTAAAATGGAGCCTTGACCTCCCCCCATGACCGGTGTATCTCGTGACGTTTTGAAGGATGGTATTTATTTTTGTCTTGTGGATTTGGGGGGGGGGGTAGTGTTGCTAAATGGTAAAGTAAAAACCCCTTGCCGTACAGGGGCCTACATAAATCAAAGGCCGTGTTGCGGTCTGTGCCAACCCCCCCCCCCAGGCAGGCCCCGACCTCCACTTGGCAATGTTGGTTTTTTGGTGGGGTGTTTTTTTGGGGGGGGGGTAGTGGTGCTAAATGGTAAAGTAAAAACCCCTTGCCGTGCCCCCAAGTGCGTTGCTGTTGGTCGTCCCCCCCGGGCCTGTCAGGGGCCTACATAAAACAAAGGCCTAGATCATGGCCGCCTTGGTGGTTTCAGTTGCTTGGTTGATGATGATGTCATTTGCTTTGTGGGTGTGGCTTAGATTTCACAGGAAGGGAGGGGGTGTACTGTGGGAGGAATTCCACTTGAGGGCGCTGTTTGACTTGGTGGAAATCCAGGTTTGTACCTGCCCAGGTATGCGATTTGAGGGATTTTTGTCCCCAACAACGCACGGGGAGTGGCCTGGATCGTTGTGTCAAAATTTCAGGACGATCGGTCAAGCGGTTACGGAGAAAAGTGGAACCTGGATTTTCATGATTTTTACATTTTTATATATATAGATAAGCGTAAGTTCAGCAGTGTGATTAATTGTATTCTTATAACTTATTCGTCTCTCAGGTTCCAGAGTTCTCATTTTTAGCCAAATGACCCGTCTGCTGGATATACTGGAAGATTATTGTATGTGGCGGGGCTATGAGTATTGTCGATTAGATGGGCAAACACCGCATGAAGAGAGAGAGGTGAGAAGGATTTATGTAGCTCATTGGATTTTCATTCCGTTCTATCCTGGAGGCAGGTTGGAGCCTTGACAGTAGCTGTCCAGTGGCTCTTATATGGTGGCTAGTCATTTCTCTGTTGGCATTTAAGCTTCCCTGAGTGCTATCTTGCTAAATAAGGATTTCTTTTATGGCATGCCTTATAAACAGGGATTGATCTAGGGTTATTAAATGGTCCTTTGAGTTTCTTTCATATCATTCAGTCTTCTAATTTGTGTTTAAACAGTCAAGTGAAAGATGCATTTACACAGTACCTGTGAGGAATAAGCATCCAGAAGGTTATCTGTGATTCATTGGTTCAGGGGGCCTTGTTGTGGTACTATAGTGAAGTTGAAGGAAATTATTTTGATTCATGGCGATCTTACTTTGTCCATATTTAGCCCAACAGCTTTTCCAGGGGAAATAAGCAACTTTTGCAATTTTAATACCCTGTAAACAGGTTATTTTCATGAAATCCCTGCAATTTTAAATTGTTTTCCCTTTATAGGAAGCAATAGACACCTTTAATGCTCCCAACAGCAGAAAGTTTATTTTTATGCTGAGTACAAGAGCTGGAGGCCTGGGGATTAATTTAGCAACAGCTGATGTTGTTATCCTCTATGACTCTGACTGGAATCCACAAGTCGATCTACAAGCAATGGTGAGTACTCTTGGTATGTCTCAAGCAAAGCTAGAGTTCCTACTGTAGTGACAACAGGATAGTTAGAACTGATAGGCTGTGTCTGTGGAGCTGAGAGGCAGGCTTGGAGCAATCTTTCAGAGAGCCAAGAGCCTAGGAAGCTGGCTTTGGCTTGCTTCACGTGTAATAACGAACAGGTGTGGGTGAACATAAGAGGAAGGGGGAGCACCTGCGCCTCTCTTTCATAATACTAAACCATGGTTGGTGTTAGAATCATAAAATCATAGAGTTGAAAGGGAACCTGAGGATCATCTAGTCCAACCCCCTGCAATGCAGGAATATGCAGGTGTCCCTTAGGAGATTGAACCTGCGACCTTGGTGTCATCAGCATCAAGCTATAGGTGTGAATAGGACCTGCAGCTGTGAGCCCATAACAACTGCCGGGATCCAGGGAAGAAAAAAAATGTCCAATTTATTCCCTGTTAAGAAGGGGAGTAGCTGTCTATTCAGTTGTGGTAGATTTGGCAGTGGGCTGGGGAATTTATCCCAAGGAGCTATGCAAGAGTTAAAGGATGGAGATGGAGTCTTAATATGAGTGGACTGGAAGGCACTGGGTTAGGGAGGGATGTGGAAGTGGTGACTTTGAATATGCCTGTAAACAGGATCAATGACTCCCCATTGCTTTTGTGGCAGTTAACCATTCCAACCAAATAATTTCCAATGTCTTGTGATAGATTTGGGGGGATCTTTTCCTACTGGTGGATCCCCTGTAGGATTCACCAGAAAGGAATCCTGACAGGCTTCTCTTAGTTGGGTTGAACCTCCCAACATACCCTAGACCAGTGTTTCCCAACCTTGTGCCCCCAGATGTTTTCGGACTACAATTCCCATCATTCCTGACCACTGGTCTTGCTAGCTAGGGATGATGGGAGTTGTAGTCCAAAAACAGCTGGAGGCACAAGGTTGGGAAACACTGCCCTAGACTGTCCAGCTGCTTTGGAGGTTTCTAACTTCTACAGATAAGGACCCTCCCTTCATGGCGTTTCCATGTGGTGCTCTGGTTCGCCAGAAGTGGCTTTGTCATGCTGGCCACATGACCTGGAAGCTATACGCCGGCTCCCTCGGCCAATAATGCGAGATGAGCGCGCAACCCCAGAGTCGGTCACGACTGGACCTAATGGTCCCTTTACCTTTACCTAACTCCTACAGATAAGGACCCTCCCTTCAGTCCATCTCTAGAGAAAAATAAATGGGCACTTTACTTTCACTTTTCCAAAGGGCAGAGGACACCAATTCTTTACAGAGCCTTGTGAACTCTTCTTAGAATAAAAAGGTAGTTACCGTGTAATGTAGAACACAGGGACAATTTTAGTGAGAAATTCAGTAGAAATCCCTTTGAAGTCAACTGTCAGTGTATGGAAAGGGTAAAGGTAGAAAAAGTAGGGGAAGGGAAACACATTTAAAATCAAATCAAATCAAAATCAGTCTAGCTCAGGCATCCCCAAACTGTGGCCCTCCAGATGTTTTGGCCTACAACTCCCATGATCCCTAGCTAAGAGGACCAGTGGTCAGGGATGATGGGAATTGTAGTCCAAAACACCTGGAGGGCCAAAGTTTGAGGATGCCAGGTCTAGCTTAGTTTGCTGTGTTTTACTTGCTGGAGTAGAGTCTTGGTTTTCAGAGCTTGTGCAAAATTACTTGCAGGAAAGATTCTGAGAGTGTAAGAGCATCTTTGGTCACCTGCTTGGATGTTTCCAAGGTGACTAAAAACTGGATGATTCTTCACATATTTATGGGAGTGAGATTGGTAAAAGCTGACCCTTTACTGGAAGCAGATTATCGTTTTGCCCAGTGGTAAGGGAGACACTGTAGAGACTAAGTCCATGTCCTTAATGATTCTAGACTTCAGTTGCAAAAAAATTAATTAGACTAGTTGACTAGTGTGAAAAAGGGATTAGCTGTCTATTCACCAGGATAGCTGTTTATGCAGGAGTTTAAGGGCGAAGGGGTCAAATGTCACATGCATAAAGTGATGCTACTAGTCTGCATCTTAATATAGGCGTCTGTCAAATGCTCATAGACAGAACATAGGAACACATAGAAGTGCCAGTGCAATGCAGCACATTGTCACACTGATGCATTTGGGCATAGCCACATTGCACAGACCCAAAAGAGAACAGTTAACGGAATATGTCTGACAATGCACAATGCAACAGTTGCTAGGCCTTTGTTGACTAGGAAATCCATTTTTAAAAAATAGAAAAATGGATATCTATATTCACTTTTCTACTTTTTTAAGCACTCAGGCTGTTGTATTTCCTCTAAAATCATAACAAAGTAACAAAAAGAAAAAAATATTGAAACAGAAGCACATAGAAGTCAATCATTTGGGAGAACTAAAACACTATTAACAATCTGAGATAGTGGTGGGGAACATGTTGGCCATCAGATGTTGTTGGACTCCCAGCACCCATCAGCCTCTGCCAGGATATGGGACTATGGGTGTTGCAGCCCAGTAAATATCTTTTGGAAGGCTACCTGTTTCCCATGCTTCAGCTAAGCTGAAGGCCTGCTGAAAAAGCAAAAGTTTAAAGTGGTCTCTCATGCTGTTAAAGAAAAAAATAAGTAGATCTTGCAAATAACTTGCTCCAGTTCATGTCTTGGTGCAGCTGCTGCCCTTAAAATGAATTGAGAAAAAGAGAAAACAGAATAACAAGCTGCTTATGTTAATACTTGCCAGCTTTGAGGGACTTCTAAAAATAGGGTAAACAATTAAAATAAACAACAATGAAAAATATTTTCATTTGTGCTAATCTTAATAATTATAGGGCAGTGTGTGGGTTTTTTCTTCTGTCAGAATTTTGATTACAGATGTGCCAGGATGCTTTTATTTAAATTTGCTATTTTTGTGATTTAGGATCGAGCACATCGTATTGGTCAAAAGAAGCGAGTTCGAGTATTCCGACTTATCACAGACAACACTGTTGAAGAGAGAATTGTAGAGAGAGCTGAGATAAAACTGAGGCTAGACTCAATAGTTATACAGCAAGGTACTGCATAATGTTTAACTGTTAGTGGCTAAATATTCGCTCACCTGGGGCTCCAGGTGGGCGGCATTTGCCGCATGGCATGGCCATGGCTGGTCCGGGGAGCCCGTCACCTTCCTGCGTGGCTGGGGGAGGGGATGGTCACCTGGTGCCACCCCCTCCGGCTGCAATTGACCTCCAGGTAGGGGTGGTCAGTGCCTGCAAGGCCCATAAAGGGGAAGAGCATGGGGGCTGAGCCCAACCTGCCCCTGGCACATTTAAGGGAGCGGCCAGGTGCAGGCCACCCTCTTTGTAGATCGACACAGGATTTCCCCACACACTCAGACTGTTAAGGGATTGTCCGTTGGGGAAAATGGGCAAGTTGACATATGGAGCTTGCTATGGTTTATGCGGTTGCCATATTTGGGGATAGGGAGGAATTTTCTCCTACAAACGAATTGGCCAGCTTGCAGGCTTTTGCCTATCTCATAGCATCCGTCGTAACTTTGGTGGATAAGGCATTGGGTGAGTTCTCTGTTTCATGGGAACCCTGTTAGAGGGGTCCAGGAGGGTTCATAGAATCATAGAGTTGGAAGGGACCACAAGGGCCATCCAGTCCAACCCCCTGCCAAGCAGGAAACTCCACCACACTCCTTGGTAGCAAATTCCACTGCAGGGTTGACTGTCTGGGAGTTCACAGGGAGACCAGTGGGCCAATACAACTCTCCCAATTGCGGCCTCTGCAGTGTCATGGCATCCAATCCATGTCAGGGGCGACTTAACAGCACAAGGGCGACCCCACTGAGTTCCTATCAGGTAGCAGGCAGGCTGCCTGTTGCTGGATACATGCCCATTGCCATAGCCAAACCTACTCCTTTCCTGTAATCAATAAAGTTGTGGCATAATTCAACCCAATACCAGTCTCCTGTGTCCATTTTGGAGGCCCTCCTTGCACCGGCCGTGGTCATCATGTGCCTGAGGCGGCAAATGTTTGTCATGAAAAGGAATAGATAGTTAGATAGATATTCTAGTAGAGTGTTTTGCAGTGCACCTAGAAAACCCAGCTTTTAATTTTTTTTGCTGGGCAAGCCGCTATCTGATCACCTCTGCTTCGTGTCATAAAAAAGAGTCACAATCCCCGTTGTCATCCCACACACAATTATTTTGGAGAGATGAGTGAGTTGTTATACAAACAAAAAGCAATTATTTAAGATAAAACTAGGCTCTTTTGTAGCAAGGATATTTCAGCATAGATAATTATTGACCACTCTTTACTCATTCACGCAGAAGAGCCTCAAAACCAACAAGCCTTTTATGGTTAGGATATGTAAAGTATTACTCTAAATATTGACTTAATGTTAGCAAAGATTAATTTTGTAAAGCAGATTACAACTTAGTTTTCAGCTGGTGAAAGCTCGATTGAAGTAGTTGAAACTTTGTGACTATGAAACATTATGTAGGTCAGGCATCCCATTATCAAGTTTTTTTAAAAAAGAAATAAAATATATAAATGCTGGGTGGGCAACATAAAACTCATAAGCCATACATAAGTTCAAGGGATTTTTCTGCAGTCTGCAACATCTTTGTTAGAATGTCAGCTTTTGTATGCTCTAGGCACTTAAGGATTCCAGGGGGATGTTCTAAAAATACTGTGTGAAATAATTGGGATTGGAAACAAAGAATGCTTGTAAAAGAAGACTATTTTCTTTGCTCAACATCTCTTCTGATTTTGAAGTCCTAAAGATTTTCAAAGCCTGTCTCATATATTTCACATATGAACCAGAATATTGCAAAATAAATGCTTCTGTCCACCAATGTTGGTTGAATGGCCACTGTGGTCATAAAAATATCTAACTTATGTTAATGTAATGCAGCTGAAACATGCTGAATGCTCAGCATCCTTCTATCTTACATTTCTGATGTGCCCCTCAATGCCAAACAAGTAGGCTATGCCTTCCAAATATGTTATGTTCCTTAGCAGTGACAGCAAGGCAGAGGTGGCAAACCTTCAGCCCATGGACCAGTCTTGGCTCGCCACAGAGTTGAGTTTGGCTCATGAAGCCATCTTCCCTAGACTGCACCACTCCCATCAGCTGATGTCACTGGGGACATCAGATAGTGGGTGGGAGGAAAGGATTTAATCCTGCATTGGCTGCATGCCTATTCCTATCTGACGAACAAGGATTAAAGTAACAGGTAGGTAGCCGTGTTGGTCTGAGTCTAAGCTAAATAAAAAAATTCCTTCAGTAGCACCTTAAAGACCAACTAAGTTTTTATTTTGGTATGAGCTTTCGTGTGCATGCACACATCTTCAGATCCAGCTTGTGCTTCAAAAGTCAGTGGATGAGCAGTGACAGCAGTGAGGTGGGCGAGCACCTACCCTGCTGCCGCTGCCCATTCACTTGCTTAAAGAAGAAGCGCCTGAAACGGAACACTTCTGTTTCAAGAGGCTGAAATGGGAGTGTAGGGTCTGTCTTAAAGCCTTTGCAAATCTCCACGTTTCCCTTTTAAACCTCAGATTGGCCAGGCTTGTAGGGGACAAAAGAGATTTTATCAGGTGAGCATCCTCACCCACAGGTCAAATCAGGCTGATCCTGATAAGTTTCTGACCCATGGAGCCAAAAAGGTTCCCCATCTCCGCAGTAAGAAAAAATGCTCAAGAGTTACTTTGATGAATCTATAAAATTGCATTAGTTTAATGTGATGCTTATTATAGCTCATTACCTGCACCAGTAGAAATTATTTTTAAAACTTATGCATTTTTGGGTTGGAAATCATGTATTAGGATTCATTCTTACCCCTCTGCCTTACTACAGGTTCTAACTGGAGTCCCTTTATAACTGGTATGAAAAAGCTGAGAAGTTTTGCATTAAAACTGTGACTTTGTTTCCTGTATCAGGGAGACTTATCGATCAGCAGTCTAATAAACTGGCAAAAGATGAAATGCTACAGATGATCCGACATGGAGCAACACATGTATTTGCTTCCAAGGACAGCGAACTGACTGATGAAGATATTACCACTATTTTAGAAAGAGGTGAAAAAAAGGTGAGAGGATTTGGATGGTGCTGTATGTTACCATTACTTTCATTGTTGCCCATCTTCTGTCTCTATAATAATCATCTGCTCTGAATTAAGAAAAAAGAATCAAGTATGTCTGAGTTAACATTTCAAGTAAACTTGTCAAATCAGTTTTTATGTTGAAACATCAGTTTTATGAAAAATGGCTTTTCTAAAGTTTAACTTCATTTTATTTTTGGTGGCCTGCTTTAGACAGCCGAAATGAATGAACGTTTGCAAAAAATGGGTGAGAGCTCTCTCCGAAACTTCACTATGGACACAGAAGTGAGTTTGTACAATTTTGAAGGTGAAGATTATAGAGGAAAACAAAAGGTACCTTTCTGCTGTACTGATAAGTATAAATGTGTTTGCATTGTATGTTAAGTGAATAAAGTTCCACTTCAAAGAGGTTAACAACAAACACTCCTAATATTCAGAGCAGGTTATGTAGGGAAGCTGTAGGATTTCAATGTACTTTCCCCCCTTTTTGGTTCACTTTACCTATAGCACTTTGTAGGGGCATTAACCAGGCTTAGAGTATATCTATCAAAAAGAAAGAGTCCTGAGAAGACATCTTTCTTTTGATGCCTGGAATTTGAACATTCAGAGGAAACAAATGAAGCTTGCTGTAACAAGACATAATTCTATGTTTCACATTAGAAAACTCCCTCAGTATTTGAGGGAGTCCATAATAATGTAAAGTGTATTCAGCATGAACATTGTAGAACTGTTGCACGTGCAGGGGAAAAAATACTGTAAGACATAAGTTAAAAGGCTGTGTAGACAGATTGAGAGGCCTCTGTTCAGAAATTACTAGAATGGGATTCTGTCGATAATGTGAGGGAATAATACAGTAACTGTGAAGAAAAGAAATGAATGAAAGCAATCTATCACTGTATGAAATGGGACAATAAAGCTATAAGAGCAGGAATTTATTTCATGGTAGACATCTAACATTCTTTTAAGAGCCTACAAATAAGTGCAGACCTTGGATTGGAAGATTCCGTTAAAGCAAAGAACAACTGATAGTTTTCTTAAGTGAAGTGAAAGAAACTTGCTGAAAAGTGAACTCTGTTCTAGAGTTCAAGTTCTGTTCTAGTTCATGCAACAGGGCAACATAAGTCCTACCAGCTTCATTTAATGAGGCAAGGTTTATGAGCCAGGTTTCAAGTTCATGTGTTTGGAATGTTCTGTTGTTCTCTCTGCTTGTGTGTGAGAGAGGTTTTTTAATATAAAAATTCACTAATAGTGCAGATTAGGATGTGGCAATGAAGTTTGGTATTTGCGCTGATGGCATACTGGTAATAATAATTCATGTTTGAATGTTAGCCAGTCTACTATCTGCTTACAAGAGGAACATGAAAACATACAAAACTAATTTCTTCTGCTTATTCAAAAACTGATCAAGTTTCAAAGAGGAGTCGGAAATTAAAAAATAAAACCTGAAAGAAATGATTTTCTAAATTAACCCCTCTTGAACTAAGTGATTTGCTATTTTAACCATTCATAGCAATGCAGGTAGTTTAATATCTATTGAAACATGCACTAGTCTTCTGCATTCTA
The DNA here is from genome assembly GCF_963506605.1 of Zootoca vivipara. NCBI lineage: Eukaryota > Metazoa > Chordata > Lepidosauria > Squamata > Lacertidae > Zootoca > Zootoca vivipara. The sequence continues at coordinate 24,912,329 of NC_083294.1, forward strand.
GTCTTGTCTTAAAACAAGCACCTCTGTCAACAATACCAATTGAGCAATTAAATATGTGCTACTTAGAATTATCTTTCAGTATTTTTTAAAGTTTTGAGCTTATTTGTTTTCTAGCTGAGCATGATGGAATGGATAGAGCCTCCAAAACGAGAACGCAAAGCCAACTATGCTGTGGATGCCTATTTCAGAGAAGCACTTCGAGTTAGTGAACCAAAAATCCCAAAGGTGAGAGTACAGTTTGGTAGTTCATACTAGTTACACCTACCTCCCAACCTCAGTCTTTAATAACCTTTTAAATATAAAAACATGTTGCAACATGTCTGAAGACAAACATGTAGCATTAATGGTATATATGTTTAATTTCAAAGGCTCCACGACCTCCGAAACAGCCAAATATTCAAGATTTCCAGTTCTTTCCCCCACGGTTGTTTGAACTCCTTGAAAAAGAGATTCTTTATTATCGCAAGACCATAGGCTACAAGGTAAGGATCTGTTTCCCTTCCCTTCCCTAATATGAGGCAGGAATATGGATTTCCATATATCCACATTTTGAAAATGATTAGATGACATGCTCGTCTGTAAATGGGGGACATTATAAATTACGTTGTGTGCTCAAGGGTGAAGTGGAGTGAGAGCAAACACAATCAAAAGTGATTTTAACAAGGAAAAGGAGGAGCAGTCTCCTCCCTATGTAAGCTTCTGATCTCAGTTTTGGCTTCCTGCAGCTGCTTGACTTTAAAATTAAACAAAAACATTAGAAAGCTTGATCCTAACCCACAAAGGCATAGGGACAGCAGACATTCTGGTGCCCTGAACTTGCCTCAGCAGGAGTGCTGCCAATAAGGCTGTGTGAATATTTTGTGGTGACAGTGATGTCCCCCAGCTACCTTCACTACACCCTTCTGGGATTACTGCTGTTGGGCTCCAAGTGCTATTTTGTCAGGTTGGGCCTCCACAGTAGTGGTTCTACTGTCTGCCACCTTTGGTCTTGCTTGACAGCTCTGCCCCTACAACTTATATGCATTGTTTCCAAATAAGCCTTCCAAATTTGTCCTTTTACCGGTAAATGTTTGCATTTTTGGCACATTGTCAAAAAAAAATTCAACCATAGAATAGATAGATTGTATGAATAATAATATTGTGCTTGGAAAAGAGCAATATGTTGGTATGGTCTTTCATCTTCAAAGAATAAAATCAGAGCTATTTAATTCTATGTTTCTAAACTTTGCTTTTGTGACTGACATGCTTAAATGGAAATATTCAGTAGCTAATTTATATAGTCACAGGCAAAATTACTTCCATGCCCTCTAAAAATGGTTTTACAATGGTAACAATTTGCCTCTAACATGCTCTATATTAAGCCAAGATTATATATGTGCTGAAATCAGTGAAATATCATTTTGTAAATCAATGTCATGGGCTTGTCTCAGTACATCACAGCTCAAATGCATGTGGCAGGATAGGTCCTTGATATGCTTCTTGCTATAGTGTGGAGTAGGGAGTAGGGAGTGTTTTAGTGTTTCCATTGCCATGCATGAGTTATTTCCTGGCAATGCTTGGCTTGACAGTGGCAGTTCTTTCTCCCCCACCCCCCTGCCCATGCCAGGCCATTCCCACAAGGTGGGGGGACTTAATGAGATGGTTTGCCCATGGAGACTTAAGGAATCCAAAAGGTGACTGAATGCTCTGGGGTATTTTCCAGTTGACATGGCTGGTGCTCTTGTCAAGGCTCTTTTTCAGTTTGGAATGGTGAGGAGACACAGTCCTATATGCCCTTTTTTTGTGACAAGGAACCTGTACTACTCCCCCTGCCCCTGTTTTCAGGAGAGTTACAGGCGAGGAAGCAGAACAGGTAACAGCCGGGGTGCGAGTGCCACAAATCTCACAGAGAATACCACTGAGCACATGATTGCTGCCATCGCTGCCACATGGTAGGCACAAAGTAGGCTTATTTTTCCACCATCTTCACATGCTCAGGTAGCTGCCCAGGAGAGCTTTTCCAAGTGGTTAATGAACTGTTGAGATATGCCCCAAAGGTTATGGGCAATGGAGCATCAGAATCTTGCTGTGACAAATTTTCTATGCACTCCAATGGTAAAGTTGTTCACTTTCACTCTGAACTTGATATCACTGTTGATACAGTTTCAGCTGAGGTGTCCAGAGCACTGACAGGTCCAGTTGCATGAGATCAGTTTCAGTGATAGTGATCATAAATGATGCCAGGTGTGGAAAAGGTGGGTGCTTGCCGAAAAGGCCTTGGGGTTCTAATAATCACTGTAGTTGGGGAAAAGTTAGAAATATTAAAAGAAATAAAGAGCACTAAAAACACATTTAAACATTATTTTGATATCAGATAATTGCAACTTGTGTTCATTCCATTTTACCCTAACTGTAGGAATTAATGTCTGCTTCACTGTTTAATCGCTGGAGTAATACACACACATTTCCTCCCCCCCTTCTCTTTCTTGTTTGTCGTATCCGGGAACACTGGAAGCCTTAAAGAAAATCCTCTTGAGGTGCAGTGGTTACTTGCTAGTCGCAGTTATCATTACATTTCCATGGACAAGAGCCTGCAAGCTATAAAAGGACACATGTAGATGGATGAGTTATGATATGCTACATTCACCTTGCCTGAAGAACTTTCTGAGGACTGTAAACACAAGTAAAAATATGTTTCTCCACCAGCGGCCACATGCTAGGGAAATATTTCCTTCTCTAACAAATACTCAGTAGATGAGAAGCGCATCAATCCCACCCGACTAGTGTTTCTCAAAAAGGCAGTAAAGGGAGATGGATAGGACTATATACAGAACCTTTAATATCATTGCTCTTTTACTATACATTCATTCCACCACTGATTTCAGGTCCCCAGGAACCCTGACCTCCCAAATGCAGCTCAGGTACAGAAAGAGGAACAGCGGAAGATTGATGAGTCAGCTCCTCTTACTTCTGAAGAAACTGAAGAGAAAGAAAAACTTCTTACCCAGGTAAATGGCTTTTAAATTTCTTTTCTTTAACAAAAGAAGAACCTTTAAACAAAGAACAACATTTATAAGCTTGTGTGCTTACTGTGTGACATGCTAGATTGGGATGAAAAAAGGTTGATAACAGCCATGTGCAGTAAATGCAAGCAGTGATAACTGTAGTTTTCCTATGAAAAACTGCAGATACCGCCATCTGAGCTTACAAATTCTCTCATATGGTAGTTATATTAATTTGAAGGGATTTAATTACAGTGCCTCTGTTTTGGAGTGTGTGTGTGTGTAGAAACTGACAAAGTTGGTTAGGCTCTTCTATTTTTAAAATGGCAGCTGCTAAGCTGTCGCTGGTTTGTGAGGTGATTTCTCTCCACAAAAAGGTGCAGGTGGACGAGAGTTCAGAGAAGAGAGCAGCTGAAATCGGCAATAGTCAAGTTGAATCACAAATCCTTCAACAGTTCCTTTGGAAAGATCACATTGTTTCTCTTGGAGTGAATGGTTTTCTTCTTGCAATGATTACGTTATTAATTTTCCTTTGAATAGCACAGTTGTGTACAGTACAGTGGATAGGTTCTGGCACTCTCAAATCAGGCATTCTTTATCTGTCCACTTCAGCTTTAAAAACTTAGATTTACTTTATGCATTTAACTTGTCTTGTTGACACTTACATAATTATTTTTGAGTTACTCTGAAGATCATTTTTAGCTCACTTGACTTTTTAAATATTATAAGGAAGGAAGTGGAGGGTTTGCTCACATTCTCTGATACTTTTCTGCATGTAAGTAGTCACATTCTTGAGTGGTGTTCTTAAATGGTTATTTTAGTAATTGTCCTTTGAAAATTTAAATTGCCTTGTGTTGATTGAAGTGAATCTCTTGAAAGTACAATAATATCAGCCATATCGCTCTTAGCTTCTGTGTAGGCAGTTTAAAAATCTTTAATGCTAGTATTGCTCTCTGGAAGTAGAGCTTTACCAAAGTACCTGGAGTTTTTCATATTTCTCTGTAATACCTTTGATCAAGTCAAAACCATATGAGTCTATCTACTCCTTCACTGTTTGAAAGCATTCCTCCTCTTTTTGTCACGTATGAAGGATAGAGTATAAAAAGAAGAGCTGCTGGGTTTCTGTTAATATTTGAAATACAGATATGCATTTCACTTCTTATTCACCCAAAAGCAATTAGAATTAAACCAGCAAAACCAAATGTAGATATGGAGCCTCTCATTGCCATTGGTTTTCTTTTCAAGCATTCCTTCTTGTTAAATTGTGGTGGATACAAACGTTCCTTTCCTTTGATGAAAATAGATTTTATTTGATGGAAGAACTGCTTTTGTTGACATAAGAAGTTTTCCCCCCCACCAGGGGAAGGCTGTCTGTTGGAGCAAAGGAAGCTTTGGATCCAATCTGTTGTATAGAACAGTTTGCTCTCTCGTATGCACAATGTCAGAAACAATTTACAGTTGGTTTGTTACAACCATGTGAATTATGTGTCATGTCTGCAGTTAGTCCGACATTCGTTATCTATGGAATCTAGGAGTAAAAATGATAAAGATGAAATTTGGAAGCTTTACTTCTCCATGAATATATTTTTTACTAGAAACTCCATGAAGTTCTTTTTAAAAAGTTGCCATTATTCTTGTAACTTATAAATCAGCTTCTAGTGGCTTAAGAACCTGAGGAATTTTAAAGTTTTGACTTAATATACAATGTTAGCTTTGGGGTATTTTGTTTTGTTTTGCAATTGCTACAAGAAGTTCTTGCAAATGTATTGATAGAGGAGGTGTAGGGAAATAGGTGTTTTGGCTCTATTTTCTTCCTATCCAGGTGTTCATTTCATTCACCATTTGCTTTGTAAGTATTCAAAACAGAATGTTATTGCATTTAGTTCCAGGATGCCCAGGAGATTGCCAGTGACATCTGGACAAGTGCCCTCATACTCTTGCAATTTTATTTGTTACTTGTGCTTGCTCAAGTGTGATATAAGTGAAAATCCATTAAGATTTGAATTGAACTTTGTTTCTTCGAAGAAATGCCATTTACAAGCGTGAATAAAAAGCTTCTCTCCCTGATGCATGGGGAGCTGTGTGCAAAAATAACTCGTTCAACTTTTTATGACTGAGTAATAAACCCTGGATAATAGATGTTTATGGAAATCCTGCAAGATCATTAACCCCTGTAATTATTATGTGACATTGTACCGAAGCATTAACGAGCAAATCCAACTGTATCCTTCTAAGATGCAAGATCTAGCAAAACATTTCCTCCTTCACCTAATGGCAACTTCTTGCTTAACAGGGTTTTACAAACTGGAACAAAAGAGACTTCAACCAGTTTATTAAAGCTAATGAAAAGTACGGACGAGATGATATAGATAATATTGCCCGTGAAGTGGAAGGAAAGTCACCTGAAGAAGTTATTGAATATTCAGGTTTGTCAAATATACCTTGGATAATTAAAAAATATTTCCGAAATGGTTAAATTTGTTGGGTTACTTTTGTAGTTCTACAGGGGTTGGTAATTTTGAAGAATGTGTAGTGTAGAAAGAATGCATGGTCCCGCATGGAGAGATTTAAAATCTGCAGAGGGATTATGCTGAGAATGCTACTCTGTAACCCTTTAGCCATTACTATTCTGCACTGTTTTTTAGATCGTGACATGCTTCATTTGCCACCGCTGTGGATGGCAAAACAGGGGCGGAGCGGCTGGATTTATTCTTCCCTTCTCTTGACAGCAATATAATGCTGATAATGATTTTGTTGAGTGATAGGAATTTGGAAGAACCCAAAATGCAGTTCTAATGTATGCAGACATAATTGTGTTTTGCAGCCTCAGCCGTACCTTTTCAGGGGTGAGGTGTGTTTTTAAATAGTTTCAGCCATTTATTGGAAAACACTAGAAATTGCTCCTGCCTCCCTACAAACACGCACATAAAACCACATGCTGACTGACTGCCTGTTGCACTGAGGTATAGCACTGGAAAAAAAGAAAGGAAGCAAACTGCTCCAAGGTCACCCAGTGAGTGTCATGGCTGAGTAGGAATTTGAACCTGTATCTGTACATCTGCCAACCTAGCAGTTCGAAAGCACGTCAAAGTGCAAGTAGATAAATAGGTACCGCTACAGCGGGAAGGGTAAACGGCGTTTCCGTGTGCTGCTCTGATTCGCCAGAATCGGCTTTGTCATGCTGGCCACATGACCTGGAAGCTGTACGCCGGCTCCCTCGGCCAATAACGTGAGATGAGCACCGCAACCCCAGATTGGACCTAATGGTCAGGGGTCCCTTTACCTTTACCTGTACATCTTTGTCTGCTTCGGACTAGATGACCCTTTGGTTCCCTTCTAGCTCTACAATTCTCTTATTTTATGACATGATAGCCATCCTGTGCCAGAGCTTATAGTATATTTGCATGCTCATGTTTAATGAAAAGTTGTAATCGGAGGCTTTGATTGAGAGTGAGGTGGGGACTCCTAAGGCGCAGTTTGCTTCTGTCTGTTTTCTGCTCAATTCCCCCCCCCCTCCCCGGTTATTTCCTGTGAAACAACTCAGTTAGCTCTATATGTAGCATTGGTTGTTTTCAGTGGGCCTTTTCTGGAGCAAGCATCTGGAGTTCCTTCTTGTAGGAGATTCAGATTATGCATTTGCTTTCTGTTGCAAATTTCTTAAGGGTCTTAGAGCCTTTGTGGAACAAGACTTTCTGTATGAAGTCCAACTTACTACATTGTAAGATTTAAATCCCCCCCCAAATATAGATATGATAATATACCTTGTTTAAACTGTGTTAGGCAATATTGGGAAAAAGCTTTAATTATATAAAAGTAGTTAATAATGTGGCAAATGAAGATGATTGAATTCATGGAACTGGCTGAGCTGACCGGGAGACTACGTGATCAGGGAGAAGAGTCGGTGGAAGAAAATTGGAAGAAATTTAAAGTTTATATAAAAAAGAATTGTAATATTGGAAGCGTATGATTTAGATTTGGAAGTACATAGAGGTTGTAGAGGACAAATATGTTAAGTATTTTAGGATTTAGGTATAAGTGTTAATTAAGAATAAGTGAAATGAATGTTAAGAAGATATAAGATGATTGGAATTATGATATATAAATTACTAAAGATGATTTACAAGGAAACAGTAAGGGGGAACACGAGGAAGTCACAAATGTTAAGATATAAGAATCAAAATATGAATATCTTTTTTCTGTTTCTTTATTGTATTTTTGTGTTTAATTTTTTGTGTTTTATTTTCTTTTTTGTGTATTTTCATATTCTGTATTTTTATTCTTATAAAATGAATAAATATTATTTGAAAAAGTAGTTATTAATGTTATTTTAATACAAAGCATTTAAGGTGTTTTTTTAATGCTTGAAATTTTCAGCTGTTTTTTGGGAACGTTGCAATGAACTACAGGACATTGAGAGGATCATGGCTCAGATTGAACGAGGGGAGGCCAGAATACAGAGGCGAATTAGCATCAAAAAAGCCCTGGATGTCAAAGTAATTTTTCCACAAATTTTTATTTCTTCTGATTAATTTTCCCCCTAAGAAACCAGCATATGGTTATGTTCCCCACTGATAAAGTTTTTCTAATTTTTCAGTACAAAGCTTACACTAATTCAGTGGTGAACAAAGTTATTATTTTCTATGATAAGTAGTTTAACTTTATTAAGCCATATGGATTGAAATTCCCAGTATAAACACATTAGGATTGTTATACCAGCTGTAACAATTTTAGTCTTACAACTGGCTGAATAAAGTCTTGATTAGGGGCTGATTTAATGGCTGCTGATTTTAGTATAATCCCACTGCAGCTAAAATAGCATAAATGGCCATTGAATAATATTCATATGCACATTGCTAGTAAAAAATCTCTTTTCCCTTTAGATTGCAAGATACAAAGCACCTTTTCATCAGTTGCGTATACAGTATGGAACAAACAAAGGCAAAAACTACACAGAAGAAGAAGATAGATTCTTGATATGCATGTTGCATAAAATGGGATTTGATAAAGAAAATGTGTATGAAGAACTGAGACAGTGTGTACGCAATGCACCCCAATTTAGATTTGACTGGTTTATCAAATCTAGGACAGCAATGGTAGGTAGATAGTGTTGATTTACATGAGCTTAGTTTTTGCATGGGTTTTTCCCCCCAAAGGGGGAACTGATTTATGTTTTGAATTTGTTAACTTTTATCACAAAGCAATGTAGAGATATTAAATCAATCATTATGTCATGGGGAACCTGAGCCCTTCCAGATGTTGATGGACTCAATTCCAACCAGACCCCCACAGCATGACCTAATGATCATGACTGATGGGAGGTGTGGTCCAACAACATCTGGAGGATACCAAACTCTGCATCCCTGGTCTATATGTATATTATACCACTCTACAAGAGCACCAGAATGAGTAGGGCAAATATGTATGAGAACTAGTGACCCTAGTCTTAGAGTTCTTGCATGTCCCTAGCCTAAGAGCCCTGTCCAGTCAAGATGCTGGCAAGTACTGCGACACCCAAAGTCTTATGGGGTGTGTGTGGCTACACAAATGGACAAGTAGGTGCACTACAGATTCAGCAGCAGTGGTAATGTGAAGACAATATAAAACCAAGCCCACATGAACAGGAAGTACCACTTGGCTGCTTTCTCTTCTGGCACTACCATATCTGGAGAAGCTGCCATCTGGAAGTTTGTCCTGATCCCAATATTAGTCACAGATACAGTGTCTAGTTTAAAGACCGATTTTGGTGGTACAATTGTACATTCACTCTCTAACAGTAAGTAAACAAAATTACTCTCATTTTCCAGGATCAGCTGGTGCATAGAATGATTCTTCCCAGAAAAACTGACAAACCATAAAATAGGAAGATAGACCTTAAAGCCAATAGTTTATAGCAAAACATGAAGTTGGGATGGTAGGAGGGTATGCTCTAAAAAGTTAGTTAATAGACGTGCTAATTTAAAATTGGTGTCTGATGCAGTTCTGTGGTTTGCTATTATAATTTGAGTACTTCCCAAAAGCATGCAGTTCTGCGCAACTAACATCTGTTATGTGTGGTTGATCCTGTAATGTTTTTGTTTTTTGAAGGGAGACTGTATGGTAGAGTTGTTTCAAGGATGACATACTTTTCACAGTAGCAATTTAGCAACTGTTCTCGTGGTAATTAATTAAAGCCTTGAGGGAAAGATATGCCACTTCATTAAGAGCAGAATTTCTTTTTTTTGCACCCAAGAGTCATTTCATTTAGCCTAAGCTGAGTTTTTTGTCCACTTTTGTTATTGCATGGACGATTTCTCTAATGTTCAGGAATATCTTTTAAATTATTATTATTATTACTAAAAAAAAATCTATACTGCCCTCATCCAAGGATCTCAAGATGATTTACAATATATAAAATTACAAAAATATAGAACATAGTAATAAACAACCCTCCCCCCACAGTTTAAAAGGCCAATGTTTTGGTGGTTTAAAGTTGGAGAAGCAGTGTGAAAATTGATGGTTTCAATGCTGTTTAATTGGCTAAAGTCTTCCAGGAAGGGTTACTTTGAGAATGCTTAGGATCAAATATGTCCAAAGGGTTAGTAGTGCCTGAGCACCTATGACTGGCAGGCAGTATACCTTTTAGCATGTTCTGCGGACAAGTAGTTCCTATGCATGGTACATACCACTTCAGTTGGAGTTGTCAGTCCTGCCTGTCACTATTCTTCCACTTGAAATTCCAAGCCTGATCATGATGGGATGCAATTCTCATGGTCACAGCTCAAATCTTGTAGAATGTAAAAAGAACAACAACAACATCATCAACATGCAGAAAGGGCAACCAGAATGGTTAAGAGGCTGGAACATCTTCCCTATGAGTTGCAACTTTTGGGTTTTGCAGAAAGATCACGAGGAGGTTATGGAAGAGGTATACAAAATTATGCAGAATGTGGATAAAGAAATGCCGTCCCCCCCAAAAAATTGGGATCATTGATGAAACTGATTGGCTGGAGATTCAGGACAGGGAGATAGAATCACATGCTGCGTAGTTAAAGCATGGATTTCACTGCCACATGATGTGAAGCTGACCACTAGCTTAGATGGTAAAAGGGCAGTAAATAAATTAATGGAAGCTGTGATCATCAGTGGCTACTAGTCATAATGACTAATTTCTGGGGAACAGCAGCAGGAGAGGACTGTTAGTTTGCTTGTGGACATCCAATTAGCTGCTGGGAATACTGGATGCTCGACTTGCGTGACCATTTGCCTGATGCAAAAGGACTTTAAAAATATATATTTTATTTTTAACCTGATTTACAGACTGCATTTCAGGGCATGGTTTTTCAGCCATGTGTTCTGGTCTCTGATAACGTTGGGTTTGTAGGTTTTTTCAAAATGTTGTCTTATCTCTTACTTGTCAGAAATGTCTGGCTTAAAGTTCATACCTTCTTTATCCAATCAAAATACGGTATGTTTTTGTTTTCTTATAACATTTATATCCCAATTTCCCTCCAGTGAGCTCAAGACAGCATATATTTCCTACTTTTTATTTCCACAGGCACCCTGTCAGGTAGGTTAGGCTGATTTTATACGTGATTGGCCTAAGGCCATCTAGTAATCTTCATGGCTGTGTAGGGAATGTAACCAGAGGTCCTGCCCTGTCCCCGTCCTAGTCTGTCACACCTCACTAACCCATGATATCATATCACAATGGAGGTTCTTCCTAGAATTTTCTTTTTGTAAAGGATTGCTAGGTAGAAAATTTAGAATCTTTTTACAATTACCGGTATTTGAAAATGCTTATACTTAAAAACCAAGACTTCTATGTATTTTACTTAGAAATTCATCTTTACTTTCTGATGGCCACTAGATGTCTCCCTGGTTCTGCCTAAATACATTGATTTTCTTCCATGTTCCCCCTCTTATGTATTTATTTGAAAAAAATTCTTCAGGAAACTTCTCTTCAGAAGCCAATATAAATTCTTCTTTGTTTCTTATTTTCATGCAAGCATATGGCTTACACAGTATGAGCCCATAAATTGCTTGATAGTTTCTATAAAATTCTAGTTTTTCTGCACCAGACTTTGTACTTCACATTTAGATGTTCTGCTGTCGTAACTGCCCTTCTTTGTGACTGATTGAGAGGGGAATTGTAAGCGCACCACTGAATCGCATATCTGTTCTCTTCAAGGCATGGCATATGACAGTTCTCTGTATACTTCCTTTTCCATTGGTGCAGAATCATTGGGCTGTGATTTCTCCTTTGAAGATTCAGTGTTCTTTTGTCTTTCTGTTTCATTGGTGGTTTAGTTTAGAGAGAGACAATGTGGTGGTACTCCAACTCCCATCAGCTCCAGCCAGCATGGCCAGTGGTCAGGGATGATGGGGTTTGTAGTTCAACAACATCAGAAGGGAACCAGGTTGGCTACCCTGGCTTTTGTCCATGGCAGTGGAGAACAGAACTTCCTCCTTTGAGGTTTACTTTATACTTCTGCATTTTCTGGAAGTTCAAATTTTTAATAAGTTAAATGATAATGTTTTTTTAAGCCTTGTGCCTGTTATGATGCCTCCTCTTCTTACTCCATTGACTATGGAGTGCTGAGCAGGAGGGAATATGGTTTTCATAGGTTTAATTCACACAAGGAGGACCAAAAGAAGTAGTGCTGTATTTACTTTTTAACAGTTAGGAAATGTGAAAATTCCTGAATTGAGAGTGCCTTCGGAAACGGAGACTGTGGTTGGCACTGGAATGAAATATCTGTCCTTAAGCCCTGCACTTCAGCACATTTGGGAGTTGGTGTCCTATTCAGTGCTCCTCATAAATTCTTTTCCTGAGGCAGAGCGTTAGGCTTTCTGGAAGCACCAGCAGATATTATTGATGATTTTGTTACATAAATTGCTGTGGTGGTATCAGTGACATTGGTAATCTTCAGTAAATCACGAATTCTCCCTGGCCATACATAATGTATCCATTGTCGCAAACAGTGTATATGTTGGTATACCAGTAAGGAAGAGAAAGAGCACCTGAAAACCACAACATTTTAAAGAAATTGTGTTGTCTGTGTTTACTCTCACATTCCAGCCTACACAGAATAAAATGATTTCATGCATGTCTCTGATGCAAGTTCAGAATGCTTCCATCATGCATGCACCCCCCCCAAAAAAATCTAGTGCATGTTTCAGTCACACAGTCAGCTTAAAACTTAAGTATTCTAGAAAGTCTTATCACCTCTCTGCTTTTGATAACTTTGAATGCAACAGTTCTGACAATATGATGTTAAGCACATGGGAAGATAAAACAGCTCTAAGCTATTGGGGAGACCAAATTTCTTCTTACTCTGGTTTTTCTGAGGAAGAACAAAGGTGCTCCTGCTTGTACTTCCCATGTCGTCTTATGTCAAAATCAAACACACAGGTACAGATTTGTGGGAGGCAAAAAGAAACAGCTGTAACTGATTTTTGTATCAATACTCTTGGTGTTCAGCGGGAGAAAAGTCTAAAGGCAGTAAGTGCAGATAAGTTGCCTAGTCTCTCCTTTCCCCTTCATCCCTTTGTTGTTTTGAGGTGGTTGTGTTTTTGGTCAATCTTGCTCTTTCACTTCTGATCCTTATGTAAGTCAAAAGCAAATGATTACTATTTGTAATCTCTGTATCTTCACAGCTGTCCTGTGAGAAAAGCTAAGCCAAGATTCAGCAGCTTTTGCCAAAGTCTTTCCCACTGACAGGAGTTTCATAACCCTTTCTCTGCTGACCACTTTTCTGCTCTGCACCACCACCCCCGCTGCTTTCCCTACATATCTGACACACACCCTTGGTGCAAATTAGTGTTGTGGCTTTATTGAGAGAGAGAAAAGAAAGATTCTGTGCTCTAAACTGCAGACATCACTTCAATGGAAGAACGTTTGTTGTCCAGAGAAATCATAGAATCAGAAAAAGAGTCTTGTCATCAAGTGAAACCCTCAAATGATGCAGGAAGCATACTGCTAGCTACATCCCCATGGATGGTTTTTTATCTTAATCCTACTCAGTAGACTCATTGAAGTTAATGACCATGATTCATTTCATTTGGTATGCTCTGAGTAGGTTTTAGTTTACTACAACCATTTATAACCATATCTAAAAAAAAAAGGTTTGTAATGTGAACTTCATGTGACATTTACAATATAAGCAATGTGTTTTCATTTCTCATGTATCCCAAATTTTAGTCGCATTTTAAAGAATACAATCTTTTAGGTGTTTTTTTAATGCCTTATTTCACAGATTACATTAGTGGGATTTTGTTGGGATGTTGGTTTCACTGGAGAAAGTGCCCATGCCTCTAATTGATCCTGTTCTTCCTCTCATCGCCCCTTGACAGTTGGGATTGTTCTACGTGTATGAAATATACAACTGAAAATGAGTTTCTTGCTTAGAACAGTGGGTAATTTTTGAGGCAATGTGAAGTGCTTGATATTCCAGAAAGTTTTATATTGTTACAGAGCAACTCCTAATAGGAGGTCTTTCCTCCTAAGAAAAGATGTAAGAAGCCAGTGAATCCTATAGCTTGTACATGCAGGGCCCAGTTTCTGGTTTGCTTCAGTGCAAAGAAGATGCGGACGTGCAGCTCTTAAACTCAGAAGATGCCAAAAATAACTGAGAACAGCCTCTCTGTCCTCTGCCTGAAATAGAGGCTTTTAAGAAAACTCCTTTGTATGAGACAGCTGCATAGATAACGGTGTGACTTTTATACCCACAGCACTGGGGTCAGAGACTGAGCTGAAAATGACTGACTTCAAGGGATCATTAGGTTACCTGCTTTTCCCTTTTTTCCTACAAATGACATTTCTTATAGAGGTTGAAGAGAAAAGCAGTTGAAAACTTTTCTGTGGGTTACAATGAGGAAAGTTGGAGCATGTGTTTTGCATGCCATAGGTCTTGGGGTCAATCCTTGGCAATCACTTTTGAAAAGGATCATGTAGCAGGCAGTGGAAAAGACCTCTGCTAGAGAGACCTCATAGAACTCATGCCCGTCAAAGACAACAGTGAACCTAATGGGCCTAACATACGATAGGAAATTATATTCTTTGGTTGATTGATGTTATTGGTGATAATCCATTATACATTGTAAGACTCAGGATATCTTCACTTAACGTATCTTAACCACCTGGAGCTTAGGGCGATGTTTCTCAAACTTGGGTCTCCAGCTGTTGTTGGACTACAGTTCCCATCATCCCTGACCACTGCTCCTGTTAGCTAGGGATGATTCATTGCACTCTGCATTGCTTGTTGGGCATGGCCTGCTTGACTTTGGAGGCTAGGAATGCTCTCGTGGGAACTGATGGCCCTACAAGATGTTTCTCAGAGAGCCTAAGAGCTCTTTATACGCCGGATAATGCAGGCAGACCCAGCATGTAAATAGCTTTTAAGCTCTCCGGCTTGCTTGAATTTAACAACCAGCCTGCCTTCTACTACACATGGTTGAGATCATGCAAGTTAAATGTACATATTGTGTGTTCGTACTGTACTCCAAAACAGGCTGAAAATTTTATTTATACATAATTTAAATTTCTATAAACGTGCTTCATCCCAAAACGATCCCAGGTGTAGTGTACAGCAGTTGTACTCTTAATTGTTTTTAAAACTTATTTCCTTATTACATGTATATGCTTTTGCTTCAAGGAGCTTGCTACCATCACCATTGTTTTCCTTGCAATGGCCCTGTGAGGTGGGTTAGGTTGAGAGAGAGTGACTGGACCATGGCCACTCAGTGAACTTAATGACTGATTGATTTTAATCTGGGTCTCCAGATTTAAGAACTATACCACACTGGCAGTGGAATCAACCCATTTTTTAAAACATAATCTCAATTTATTTTAGCAGTATCTTGAAATTGGATATAAATTAAGTGTTGCTTGCTGATTTGAAGTGCTCTTTCAGAAGGTTTCTGAGTTATTTTATATTAATTATTTTAAGAGATACTGTGTTTTATATGAAACTGAATGAAAAGGTAAAAAGGCTGCCATAAAATGAATAATAACGGAATTTTCTTTGTGTGTGTTTGCATGCATGCACTTTTTGAAAACATTTTGCACATTTTCATGTGCATTTAGGTGTTAGTCATGCTTTTATTGAAGTTTGTTTTAGATGAGCCAGCTCGGCAAGTCTAAAGTGCAAAACTCTAGAAGAGTTGCTGAAATTAGTAGCTGTGGCAATTTGTATTGTCTCTTTGTAAGTTGTAAAGCCCTTATAATACTTCTCTTTCTAAGTTGCTGTAGAATCTCATAGGACATAATTAGAGAAAAAGTTAACAACCTATTGAATTTAATCATTAAATACCCATTGATTTTAATTACTCTGTACTGCACCCTAAAGCTACAATCAACAATTTGTTTTGCTAACATGAAACACATTTTCAAAGGACTTTGTGGGTATCATTTTAAAATTTTGACAGGTATGAGTGATCTGCACCTTCTCCTCTGAATGTCTTGCTTGCTTAATGTCTCTGTATGTTTGGCTAGGTTGTCACAGAATTTGATATATATATACATATATATTAATCTTATTTCTCAGGAACTCCAGAGACGCTGCAATACGCTCATATCACTCATTGAAAAAGAAAATATGGAAATTGAGGAAAAGGAAAGAGCTGAAAAGAAAAAGCGGGGAACAAAAGCTCCAGCGGTAATCAAACATCAACACCCCTCTCCAAACATTTTAAATACTTATATTGTACTTTTCCAACATGTATTCAAAGTAGCTTATAATGCAGAGAACAACTACATAAAACAATAGTCTTAAAAAATAAATAGGATTTTAAAAACATAAATAGCCAGCAGATGAGTGAGAAAAGTCACTTTAGGAAGTCCAAAGGATGAGTAGAGAGGAGGTTTTATAGTCCTTCTGGAATGAAAACAAGGTGGAATAATTCCTCAGTTCCAGGGTCCTTGATTTTAGTGGCAGATTACACAGAGTAGATGTTAACTGAATTGGGCCTGGGAAACCTGTGGCCCTTAAGATGCTGCTGGACTGCAGTTCCCATCATCCCTGACCCTCGGCCATGATGACTTGGAGTGACAGGAGTTCCACTTCCTAGAATATCTGGAGGGCCACAAGTTTCCCACCTTGGAGAAGAGACAGTCTCTAAAGTATGTGGGTCATAGGCTTTACAAGTTCAAGGTTCAGGCTTTGTAGATGAACTATAACTTACTTTGAAAGTACTGTAATTACTGAGGTAGAAACTAATCATAGCACAGCGTGCTTAGAGGTTTCCTTCTCCTTTTCCTTTGCCAGAAAGAGACCTGCTGATATGACATCAGGCCACAGCTTGCTTTCAGGTCTCTGCTAGAAAGGGAATAGATGAAGGTCATATTGGTGGCTTCTGTGTAAACTTGGTCCACCACTCCTCTTCATAGTTTCTGGGAAAACCAACTGCTGACTACTGCTATGAAGTGTCAATTTCAATTTCAAAACCTTTATTGGCATATATATATAATATAAAAACAGGGACAAAACATACAACACATATGGGTCATTAGTATAAATAGTGACTACATCATACAGAAATAATGGAGAGCAGGAGGAGGAGGAAACGGCACACAAGGGATCCACAGCTATCGTTGTTGAAGGCTAGATGTATTGATTTTAATTACATATATTCTGGACAAGTAGTGGGCCATAATTCTGGTAATTTCGGGGAAGTCATCCCTCAACAAGAGCTGGACCACTGTTTCCTTGTTGGGGAGGGTTCCAAGTCTCGTAGAGGATAAAGGGGGGCCAAAGTCAAAGAAATTGGAAAGGGGACAGTCCAGGATCATGTGAGCCATAGAGTCTACCTCTTTCTGGCCACAAGGGTATAATCTATTCCAGTAGGGGATGCCTTTGAGTCTTCCGGCTAACACAGAGGATGGAAAAGCATTTAGGCGGGCCAACATAAATACTCTGTGATAAAAAGGACATACCAGGTCATATAAATAATTAGGTATCAATCCTTGGTGCGGTGGCAGCCCCAAGAAGGCAGGCGAGCATACTAGAGGTTGGGCAGGATGAAGTTTCTGGAATTCAATATCAAGCAGTCTCTGCTTAATAAGAGTAAAGATATATGAGTCCTCATATGTCAAGAGGGAGTCCACTGAAAGGCCTAGTTGCCTAAGTTTGTTGGAAATATTAGAGAACCATATAAAGCTGTGGCTATCTTTCAGAAGATAGGATATCAGGCTATCTGGATCGGTATTAAAATGAATTTTTAGCCAATATTTAAAAGTAATGATCCAACCTCTTGTCTCAAGAAGGTGTTGGCCCAATTCTGCACAGATAGCCAGGTATGGCACACATTTTGGTACTCCAAGGATTTGCCGAAAGAAGGATGATTGGACTCCTACTTTGTTGTTAAAGCTGGATATCCATAAGGGGATCCTGTATAGAAGCTGGGAGGCGGATTTTGCCTTATAGGCACCAATTGCTGCAGGTACAAATTGATTCCCACCAAGAAAGTGAAAGCGCTTGATTTGAGCAACCGAGCATCTTGCTAAATTAACTGTTCTATTGCGATGGGTCACCCATTTTGAGTTATAGTGAAAGGTGACACCCAAGTATTTATAGCATTTAACTTGCTCCATTTTTTGTGTTCCAATCGACCAGTTGAATGGACACCAACTTTTAGAGAAAACAAGAATCTTTGACTTGGAGTAGTTAATTGCTAGGTGATTCACTATGAAGTGTTTTATGGGGGGAGGAAAGCTCTGTGCATTTGCCACTTTCCTATCCCACTTATTTTGCTCCAGCTCCCCTCCTCTGTTCCACTTGGTGACAATAAGGCAAGTGGGGGGGGGTTGGGGGAGGCATTCCTGGTTATTTTAAAGCTTGCCGCAGTTGTAGACCATTGAGCCCAGTGTACCTGCCAAGGTGGGAAAGTTTTGGATAGAGCTGTGATATATATATAAAATACTAGAGTCAGAAACAAGAGTACTGGTGAAGGCTTGTCCTCAGTTCTCTTAACGCACTGGTTTCCACAAGGATAATAGGAAAGTAGAATGACAGGGGCAACCCCATGTGCCATCCTTTACATTTACCTTTCCTAGCACAGGTGGTTTAATGTGACTTTCCTTAGTGCTACTTAGACCACTGACACCTAGAAACTGAATTCTTGATGGATCTTTCATTGCCCAGTCAATGGCAAATGCCACTTAACAAGCATAACCACATATGACATAGCAGCAGCATCTGTAACAATAAAACAGCATGGTGTATGTTTCTGATCAGCCAGCATGGTCAGTATTCTTGCTGATTTGACTTGCAGTTCAACAAATCTGGAAAGCACCAAGTTAGCCACTCCTTGCCTTATCAGTCTTAACCTTATCCTTTGTACGCCATCCATTCTTACTGGTTTTGGGAATAGCTGTGCAATACTCAAATTGGGTACCTTACCTTGCAAACTTAAGACTTAAAACTGAAGTTAGGACTCTTTAAAACTAAATCTTCTTTCAATGCCTCTGTTAGATTGCTTTTGAACTTACATGGATGAAATCCAGAGAAATCTAGGATCCGTTGTTATTTTAACTGGCAACTTCATGGTCTATTGGATTTCATTACCTTTATATACATTTAGCATCAAGCATTGTTAATATGGACAAAAATGTGACTTGTTCTCTCCCTTCCCACCTTTTTTCCAGTCACAAAAAAGAAAAGCAGACTCTGCCATAGAAAGCTCTGGAAAAAAGGATGCCAAGAAAGTGAAGACGTAAAATTGGGAAAGGAAGCTCAGTTTAAAACTGCCATTTCACCCCTTCCCTGTATTCCAGTGTTATTGACACTGTCTGTGTATTCATTATACCCCTTCCCCCCCAACACCCCCCCCCCGTTTCAATTTTTGCAAACCTGTATATTTTATAATGCTTTACCTAATGTGTAGTTTTTTATTTTATGCATTCCAATATTTTTGTGCACTTGTATTTTATGCTTTTTTTGCATTTCTTGAGCAAAATTTTACTCAGTCCTTGTTCTTCTGAAGTTTGTGCTGGGGCTTATAGCTTTCATATGTTTTATATGCTTTGACAAAAAAAAAAGCTTGATTATTCTGTTGTTGTATTATTGTTGTTTCCTACTTTATATGATCGTGGAAAACCAAAATGAATAAAAATGACCTGAGGAGAAATACACTTTTAATTTGTTTTTTTCTCTCTATTTAACCCACTCCATCTTGTAGTCCCCCCCTTCTATACAGTGGCTTAGATAACATTTACTGCTAGAGCAGGCATCCCCAAACTGCGGCCCTCCAGATGTTTTGGCCTACAACTCCCATGATCCCTAGCTAACAGGACCAGTGGTCTGGGATGATGGGAATTGTAGTCCAAAACATCTGGAGGGCCGAAGTTTGGGGATGCCTGTGCTAGAGTAATTGACTACAAGAGGAAGTTTCTTTTTTATGTGTGAACATGGTCCCGTTTTGGCTTTTGATCTGTCACTTCCTGGGTATCTCTTAGGCAGAAGCAGAAGTAGGTGGTAAACAGGCTGTACAAACTACAAACTAAAGGTTGTGCAAAAAGTATGGTTTTTGTTTTTATAAAACGCCTCTCCATGTTAAAAGCTCCCTGCAAATAGACAACTTACCGGTAACATGAAGAGAATGGGCTGGATTAGACTCCTTCTCCCTCATCCGAAGGCATTTTATTTACCTCCCTCAAACCCCTTCCCACAGCAACAGTTCATAGTCCATAAAGCAAATAATTCACACAAGTGTTGGAAAACAATCTTTAGATGTTCCCAGGAACAAAATCAGGCTTAGCTTTTTGGTGTTTGCAACACAAAAGCCAGCCCAACATTTATTATATATATAATTGCAAAATCTTAACACAATTGACTGTGGTGTTGTGCAAAATAAAGTAAGACGAAATAGCCCAGTGTGCTCCTTTCTAACCTTCTGAAGCAACGGGATCCCTTTATATTTCTGATCTTCATTGGTAGATGAAGTGTCGGCTGAGGTGGTTTTTCTTATTTTGGATTAACATTATGCTTTGCTTAGATGTGAATGCTGCACAGAGGTGTGCAAGAAAGGATCTAGTTCTTTTTCTGAAATGGGGAGTGAACACAACAGTATAAACAAATTAATCAGGACCCCTCCATCCCTGAGGGAGATGATGTCTGGGGCAACATGCTGTGGCAATATTTTACATCCTGCCAGGGCTTTGTGATTGGGCACAGCGTCTGTTGGCAGAGCTGGATAAAGGCTCTTTCTGCAGGTGGAAGCTGCTTGCCCAAGTGCAATGAAAGGATTAAGTAAGTTCAGTGACCACTAAATAATTCCAGAGTTTGGAAAACACAGGGACCTTTTAGTTTGATGAGATGTCATCTGACAGGGTTTGCAAATAACATTCATTGTGCCTGCCCAAGTAAAAGTATAATGTCAACTGTTTGTAGTTTGTGGGCAGGAGGAATGGGTGGTCATTGAGGGGCTTCACTTGCATACATTCTGGCTATATCCAGGCTAAATTACTGCAGTGCATTCTGTGTGGGGCCACCTTTAAAGACTTCAGAAACTTCAGTTACCACAGAAAGCCTTCTAGGTTGTTTGAAGAAGTCAGGTGGGCTCCAGTTCCGTACTACAGTTGTACCTCTACTTACAAATAACTCTACTTACGAATGGAGCTCCGCCCGCCATCTTGGATGCGGTTTAGATAGGATTTTTTTCTACTTTCGAATCTTTAGATAAGGTTGCTTTGACTTAAGAATTTTTTTCTCCCAATGCATTCCTATGGGATTCGACTTACAATTTTTTTCGACTTACGAATGTGTGTTTGGAACGCATTAAATTCGTAAGTAGAGGTACCACTGTAGTTTCATTGGTTGCCTATATGGTTTGGGGTTCAATTTAAAGGGCTGATTTATACACCTTAAGCCAGCCTTTCCCCAATCTAGTGTCCTCCAGATGTTTTGGAATAGAACTTATGTCTTTCCTGACCACTGGCTGTGCTGGCCAGGGCAAATCAGTGTTATACTCTAAAAACATCTGGAGGGCATTAGGTTAAGGACGGCTGCCCTCAATGGCTTGTGATCAGGTTACTTGAAAGTTGTCTGCACCCATATGGAGTTGCATGGACCTCGAGTCTCAGAAACTCAGACCTTGAAGAGCAGCTCTCAGTAGTACACAGTATTTGGTTTAGATGGACCAGTGGTCTGGCTCAACTACCAGTCATGCACAAACCCCATTTGTTTCAAGTGTGCTTGTGTGAACCTAGTCTCTGCTTTCAGTGTGACTATTAAGAAAAAAAGCTAATTAGTACTAAATTACAGTAACAATACATTTTCATACTTTATTACTTTACTTTATGAAAAAGTAATAGCAAGGTCAACATGCTTTTTAAGTATAGCACTCTTAATGTTCTGCTTTAGTCCACAACAGAAGTACTGGTTACTGTAAAGCTTTCAAACCATTGCGGCAAAATGTGAGGACACTTGAGTTTTGCACACAAAATATGATGGCCATTGAAATTTTCACATTCCAGGCAATTTGTACAACTTAAATAAATGATCAACCCTTACATTTCATATAGTCGTAACATTTGGCCTCCCCCTTTGCTGAAGCAATGACTTGAATGCAATTGAGAGTTCTTCAAGAAGTTTTAACCTAGTAAAATTATAATTATGTGTCAGTCAATTGAGGAACTGGATATAAAATGCTAGCATTTTACAGTAAAGTCAGCAACTTAGTAAAATGATTGTATTGGTAAGCCATAAGCTTTTTTAAAAAAACATTTTTATTATCTTTATGCCAATAGACTGTGCACCCCCCCCCCTTTCTTCATCTGCATATTTTCAAAAACCTGACAGTGCTTTTTCCACTGTGTCGGGTTTGTCTTTTAAGATTGCTTCCATCATCTACTGCCTTACTTGAATAGATCTTAATATCATGGTTGGAAAATATGATAGCTCTTTGTAGCTAAATTCAACAAAATGTTGCAGCACAGAGTGCTCCTATAAAGGGGGCCAGCTAGCTGAGTAGACAGCCATTCCTTCAGGATACTCCGTTTTATTCCCCTCGCCCTTAGTTTTCCATTTCCCCCTCTACAACAGTCAGACTATGTAGCCTCTGAGCATGGCTGGAGTGTTTTGGGATTTCCCTCTCTTAAGGATTCTTTTGTTTTGCATTTCTGCAAATCTTGGGCTTCCAAACATGCTGCTACTTCTCTGCTATGCATGGATGATTCTCACTTGGGAGAATGAGTTTGCTATTAGTATGCAAGATAACTAACGCAGGAATATCTGTAAGTGGGAAGCTGGGCTTCAGATTATTAGGGCATTTGCTTGTGTCTCTGTTGGTCCGTGCGTTAACTTCCATCAAGACATATTCTACGGCAACCAACTTGACCAAACCTACTGAGCCCTCAGTTATGATCTAGTAGGGTTGCCTCCTAAAGGTCTCCTAAATGAGGAACACATGTGACTACAAGAAAATGGTATGTTTACTGTCAGAAAATTAAAAGCACCTTATTAAAATATAGTAGATATGTGCCCATCATATTTTTGCGACACTGCAAGGAAGTAATTAAGAAATTTGTGCATCCATAGAGATGCTTGAAGATGGAGTATAGCACAGTGGTACAACTTCTTTCCATGCCAAAAGTCCCAGGTTCAATCCCACATCTCCAAGCAAGGCTGAGAGCTGCTGCCTTGGAGCTTGCAATGTTCTTATGTATTTTGTTTTTATTGTTGTTTTGGTTTGTAGTTGGGAGATGTTTCATGGCTTAAATTTTGACTGTACAGTGGTACCTTGGTTTACAAACACAATTGGTTCCGGAAGTCTGTACTTAACCAGAAGTGTACTTAACCTGAATCAAACTTTCCCATTGAAAGTAATGGAAATTGGATTAATCTGTTCCAGATGGGTCCATGGAGTACTAACCTGAAGCGTATTTAACCCGAAGTATGAGTGTAATTGGTTCTGGAAGTCCGTACTTAACCTGAAGCGTACTTAACCTGAAGTGAACTTTCCCACTGAAAGTACAGTGGTGTCTCTCTTAACGAATGCCCTGCTTAACGAATTTTCCGCTTAATGAAAGGTTTTTTCTAGTGGAGGTTGCCTCGCTAGATGAATTTGTTTTACGAAAAATTCGTCTAGCGAATCGCGGTGTCCCATAGGAATGCATAGAAATTCAATTAATGCGTTCCTATGGGGAAAAAAATCCAAAAAAAAATCAATGCAGTCCTATGGGATTCGCTAGACGAATTTTTCATTATAAGAAAAGACCATTTGTCTAGCGAGGCACCACTGTAATGGAAAGTGGATTAATCCGTTCCAGACAGGTCCGTGGAGTACTTAAACTGAAAATACTCAAACTGAGGCATACTTAAACCAAGGTATGACTGTACTCTGCCCTTGTGTCACACTGTGGTCTAAACCAGTGTTTCCCAACCGTGTGCCTCCAGCTGTTTTCGGACTACAATTCCCATCATTCCTGACCACTGGTCTTGCTAGCTAGGGATGATGGGAGTTGTAGTCCCAAAACATCTGGAGGCACAAGGTTGGGAAACACTGGTCTAAACCACTGAGCCTCCTGGGCTTGCTGATCGGAAGGTCGGCAGTTCAAATCCGCACAACTGGGTGAGCTCCTGTTGCTGTGACCCAGCTTCTGCCAACCTAGCAGTTCGAAAGCATACCAATGCAAGTAGATAAATAAGTACCACTGCGGTGGAAAGGTAAACGGCGTTTCCGTGTGCTCTGGTTTCCGTCACAGTGTCCCGTTGCGCCAGAAGTGGTTTAGTCCTGCTGGCCACATGATCCAGAAAGCTATCTGTAGAAAAAAGTTGGCTCCCTCGGCCTGAAAGCAAGATGAGCACTGCAACCCCATAGTCGCCTTTGACTGGACTTAACCGTCCAGGGGTCTTTTAACTTTAGCTTTTTACCTACCCGGTATAATATTTGAATTGAAAATAAATAACATTGTTAAAGGATTGGGTTTCAGGAACCTTTGCAAATAACCAGAGATCTACCAGTAGTCCTGGATCTACTGCCTGTCCCTGAATGAAGGATTGAGTAAAGGAACAATTTTCTTACTCAGCCCCTTACATAATCTGTGAAATTTCTCCAACCCAAGAATAACACATTTTCTTCTTGCTTAGTTCTTCACTTTCTGATATTTACTGATAATTAACTGCTTTTGCATGCTACAACTTATTGATGCTTTGTTTTCCACACAGACCTCGAGATTCCACCCCCCTCTTGAAAACAAAAGGGAAATCAATTTTGGCAAATTCAGTTGTTGCTTTTTTATTAGGTTATAGTACTCAATGTAAATTAATGCTTTGAATTTATGTCCACAATCGATTGGTGGAATTATTGATTCTGGTGGTCACACGAAGCAAGAGAATGGATAAGATTTTCCTGGCATGGCATGTTTTTCTTGGTGGTTTTTTTTTTAATAGTATGAAAAATTATTCTAGTATCTATGAAGCTGTAAGCACAAGATCAAAGACATGAAAGATGCCCGATTCATCTTGAGCTATGCAGTGGGGTTTCCATAGGAATGCTGAGAGCAACCTATAATAGTTTTTTATATGCGTGTTTAAGTATAGTCCCAACTGATGTGCGACTAGGGGTGGGGAAATCTGTCAATTATGCTTTCAATTTCCTGCTCCCACCCCCAATATTAAGCTTTGCTCTCCACATTTCTACACCAATTAGCATTTTTTTAAAAGCCTTCATGAAAATTATTCAGCATTTTAGTTCAAATTTATCCTACCATGCACATGTTTGCATGCAGTTTTGAGTAATATGCACATTTTTGCAAAGCAGCTTTCCCTAACACAATACGTTTTTGTACCCTTGCTTGGCAGGAGAGTTACATTGCAAAATTCAGGGAAGTGCAAATTTAGAACAACGGCTGTTTTGGTTCGTGTATTGTTCCAGAAAGTGTGAATGTGGTGGATTCTGCTTTCAATGCAAACAGAATCTCTTTCTCTCTCCCCTCAGCAACATTCCTACGTATGACTGAGCAGTTCAACAGTTTACATTGAGATCTGAAGCAGAAAGCCTCAATGCGAATGCCTCCCAGGGTGGGGCAGCTCATTTTTGACACCATGATGTTATTCCAAACAAGTGGGAACAAGTGATGTGGTTGTTCCATTGCACCATCATAGCAAATCAGTGACAGAGCATGCAGTGGGCATGCAGAACACCATACAAAGGGTATAGTGTCTCCAGCAAAAAAAGAGAGATATTGATCAAGGTCTCTGACTCACTGTAGCACAGGAACATTTTACAGCCTTGAGAGCTGCATTTCCCCTCTAGGCAACCACCTGGGAGCCACATGATTGTAGTGGGTGGGGCCAGAGACGAATGTGGGTGGAGCATTGAATGTAAGTACATACTTGGCCCTATGTCTGAGGTTTTCTATCCCTGTCTTGGAGATCATTTGTCAGTCGAAACAGACAATAATGGGTGTTAATTTTTTTAAAAAAAAACTTGGAGAAGAATATAGGAGGGGACAAGGAAGGCTCCCTAAACCTGGAGCTGGACTGTTCCCAAATAGCAGAGTGACTGTGGCCACCCAGGCTAGTCACAGGTCCTGGAAAAAAGGAAGAAAAACTAATGGGCTAAGCAGGGTTTTCTATACCCACGGACCCTTCATCCAAAGCCACCCCAGGCGTTTACACAGAAAGCCATTCTTTCTTTAGTCTGCCGGGGGGGGGGGGGAGAGACACTCTCATTTGATCAATACAGCTGAAACCAGTGGGACAAGATGAATCATCAGTGTTCGGAGAGGCAGGTGGCTGAGCATATGCACTAATGTGGCTTCCATGACTTTCACAGTATGTTGCTCATGCGCTAGTTTGTTTTATTTTCCCACTGAGATACGGATCTTACCTGGAATTCTCAAGGCTTTGGGGTTTTGGATAAGGGCCAAAGGAATGGGCTGTATAAAGCTAGCAATCTCCATAGTGTATAGTTTGTGATCTTCACAAGGCAAGTTTGCATGTGTTCATTTCTCTGTGCTAGAGGTAGAAGAAAGCCCAGTACAAACCTCAAGTTCATACAATCTTCTCTCGTTCTCCCATGTAGCTGGTAGAAGCTACCTGCCCCATACATTTAAAGCGCCCTGATACCACTTTAGCAGCTATGGCTCCCCCCCCCAAAAATAGTGGGAACTGTAGTTTGTTAAGGGTGCTGAGAATTGTTATAGAGGCCCCTTATTCCTCTCACAGAGCTACAAATCCCCAGATTTCCCTGGGAAGTATGATTGTCAAACCATTCTGGGAATTGTACCCCAAGTTCTTTAACAATGAAAGGGAGGGGATACATTTCCTATCCATTTATATTTTTATTTTTATAAACCTCTGTCACAGTGATTGGGAATGTGTGCCCTTCCGGTGCTGTTGGACTACAAGCCCCCTCATCCCTGACAGTTGGCTGTGCTGGCTGGGGCATGTGGGGTTGGAGTCTAACAATGTCTACAGGGCCACAAACATTCTCCATCTCTATGGTATGGCCACTCTCTATCATGACTCACAGTGTTACATTTTTAGCATATAAGAGGTATTATTACTGAAACCAGCACACATTTGCTGAATGAGATGGACACATAATTGAGCTCATATTTCATATGCAACAAACCAGTTAAGATCTCCTAATTTTCCAGTGGAAGGGAAGATAGTTTAGTTAATATATTGGGGAAACTTGCTCTATAAACAAGTCATCAGTATATATGAACTCCCCTTAAAGATGCTGTGTTTAAGTGTGGAGGGCTGACACTTGCAAATGAATCACAGTAGCAAATAATGGAGGCACCATAGATGTGGTTTATATCCCTCTTCCAAAAATCAAAAGGTCTCATAAATACAGTCTCTAAAAACGTCCCTAGTAGAGTTAACATAACTGTACAAGCAATAAGCCTGACCTTTCTGTGTAATTTATTTTAGCTTTGTTCAATCCTTTTTTATTAAAACTAGCACATCTGAAGCAGAATTAAATCCTATTATACCAGCACCGTGATCTGATCAATTTTTCCCTGGCTCTAGCGCACGTTATTAAAAGTTACTTTCTTCCGCAGAGGATAGCACAATCAGGAAAGCAGATCTGGTCTTTTGTGACTCTCAGCAATGGAGGACAAACCTGTTGTCCTTGCCTGGGAAAGTTGCTGCCACTGGTCACAGAATATTTCTATGTCATAATAACATTTCTCTGATGAAAACAGGGATGTCTCCTTCAATAATAATAATAATAATAATAATAATAATAATAATGTTATTTATACCCCACCCATCTGACTAGGTTGCCCCAGCAACTCTGGGCGGCTTCCAGATTGTATAGTTACTTACCTCCTTGGCTCGGGGTTGCATAACTCCACACCCTCCAACATTTCTCTGATGAAAATAGGGACATCATATGGAAAAGAGGGGCATTCAAGGATCAAATCAGAAACTGGGATGGCTTCTGTAAATCTGGGACTGTCCCTGGAAAATAGGGACACTTTAAGGGTTTGACTGAAACACATATTTGAGTTATGGTGAACCAGTGTTGAGAACCAGTGTACTGTAGTGTCAACCTAGTCCACATTTTAAGTACCATACTGTAATTGAATAAATATCTGCAAACAAGTAAGTAAGTAAGTAAGTAAGTAAGTAAGTAAGTAAATAAGTAAATAAGTAAATAAGTAAAACAACTAAGAATCACAATAACAAAACACATGCCAAACATCAAAATATATTGAAATACATCAAAGTGCATCATAGAATTGTTGAGTTGGAAGGGACCTCACGGGTTATCCAATCCAACCCCCTGCGATGCAGGAATCTTTTGCTCAACATGGGGCTCAAACCTACGACCCTGAGATTAAGATTCTTATGCTCTACCTCTGACTGAGCCATCCCAGTTTATTTCATACAGAGAGCTGTTTTATGATAACATGTCATAAACACATTTCTCCAGCCAAGTAAGCCAAGAAATGTGTACAACAATGTATATACTGGGGCATAGTGTGCTTAAAAAATGAATGTATATTATGGGAAATATACTTTGCAAAAATGTGTATTTTGGGAGAGATTCACACTAAAGTACTGATGAGTTTTCATGAGGCTAGCCTCTCCATGTGCTTCCTTGAAGTGGCTCTACCTCCAGACACCTACAAAAGCACATGTGAAGAAAAGGGAGGATTCAAATAAGGTAAGACATTTTCCTCCTTGACCTTTTTGTGGGTCACTGCAAACAGGCACAGCTGCTTCCAAGACTACTGAATTGCCAAGGCTGTGAACCTTCTAAAGCAGCTGGATGTCTCAAGCCAGGACAAAGACTCAAAAGGTGGCCTGCTGAGCTTTTGATTCTCTCACCTGTTGAGTCAGGAAGGATGATTGTCTCTGATGCCTCCCAGCACTGCCTGGGGACCGCAGTCCTTTTGTTCCAGTAGGGGCAGGGTGAGCTCTGAATATCCCCAAAGGGATTTGAGCTATAGGGAATGGAAAAAAGAGCTCTCTACCCAGACTCTGCAGTTTGGAGAAGCCAACAGCTTTGCCTTGTCCTCCGCTTTTCTGCATGCTAGGAGATGGAACACAGAAAACTGCAAATTTTGCATTCTACCTGTGGTAGTGCTTTGCAAATGTTGGGGATAGAAGTTGTGGAGCCAGAACAAGTTCAGGAAAAGGCAGCCAGAATGATCAAGGGATGGAACGAGTTCCCTTTGAGGAAAGGTTTCCGAATTTGGGGCTTTTTACCTTAAAGAAAATGTGAATAAGAGGAGACAAGATAGAAGATTTTTTTTTTAAAAAAAAATGCACAGTGTGAAGAACGTAGATGGAAAGACATTTTTATCCCTCTTGATGTGCAAGAAAAAAATTAGCAGGTGGGAGGAGGCAAAAGTGAGCTCAAGCACATGCTCTGAAAGTTACAGTTTGTATAATGCAGTTAAGGGCAGCAACACCTCTCTGCCATCAGTGACAGTTATGTGTGTCTTGGCCTTGATAAAGAGCAGCCCCTCCCCCCCGGAAGTGTTCTTCCCACCCCCACCCCCCAGTTCGGATCCAGAGGTGTCGAGGCCAGGGCAGTACCTGCCACACAGTCTGAGTCAGTTGATAGCATTTACAATATGATAGCTTTCAACTAGGGAGGGGCGTTCCCTGTCCGGGGACAATGAGCACTAGGTTTCTTGGAACAAACAAACAAACAAAAAAACACCTTCCAGTAGCACCTTAGAGACCAACTAAGTTTGTTATTGGTATGAGCTTTCGTGTGCATGCAAACTTCCTCAGATACCTGAAGGTGTCTGAAGAAGTGTGCATCCACACGAAAGCTCTAATGTGCTACTAGAAGGAAAATTTTTTACAGTGGTACCTCTACTTATGAATAACTCTACTTACGAATTTTTCTACTTACGAATGGAGCTCCGTCCGCCATCTTGGATGCGGTTTGGATAGGATTTTTTCTACTTACGAATTTTTAGATAGGGTTGCTTCGACTTATGAATTTTTTCTCCCAATGCATTCCTATGGGATTCGACTTACAATTTTTTTCAACTTACAAATGTGTGTTCGGAACGCATTAAATTCGTAAGTAGAGGTACCACTGTATTTTGTTTCAACTATGGCAGACGAACATGGCTACCTACCTGTCACAAGGTTTCTTGTTAGCCAACATTAAGTGCAATTGCTGTTCCAGCCACAGTGTGACCTCTACCAGCAGGGCAAGCTGCTCACTTCTGACCAGCACTCTTCCAGCATTTTGTTCTGGAATGCTTCTTTATGTACAGATCTCCTGGACATATACCGGTTAATGAGGGGTTGTGGGTGAGGAATAGTGCAAAAGGGTTCCCCAGGAGTCAGTGGTGAGATATGAGCTGCAGCTCCTAATCTATATTTCAAATCTATTTGGAACTTGGCAACAATCCCGACAAACTCTTTTCAAAAGAAGCTGGCATTTAGTCTCCCCTAAAGCACTGCATAACCTTCACTTCTTACATCTTTGGAGTGAGTTTATTAGGATGGCTGCCAAATTCCAAATTTGGTTTGAAATTTGCAGTTCCACTGAAGCAGAATGCAGTTCCCTAACAGCTGGCAGACTTTACAAAGCACAAATCAACACCCAAGAAGACCTCTGCTGTTGTTGATTGCCAGGGCAATGAACACCCCGAGTCTTTCAAATATTTTAACATTCTCTGTCCAGAACACCTTCTGTAATCTTATCAAATACTGTAATTAAAAAATAGTTCTCCCCACTTTCCCCCTCCTTTTACCAGATCACTTCTGAAATTGTGAGCATTTAGCCCCTAAATTCACGTATTACCATATGAAAATGATTTGTGCTGCCAATGGTGCAGCATGACTGTGGCCAAAACAAGTTTGTATGAGAAGGTTGTGAAACCAATTATGCAACCCAATGGCAATCAAAACAGCTTTCTATGAGAAGCTTTGGGAACCTTCACCTGACACAAACAAGTTGATTCAGTGGCAGGAAGAGGAGCAAAAGCTCTCTGGAAGTCAAATGGGCAGAGATGCTTGGAGCTGGAAAAAATATCACAATTTCAAAAAGAAAGTGCTCCTAAGTGCCTGCCTGCCTTTTCATCAGGGGTTTGTGGACAGTATTCAGAAGGTTTAGCTGTGCATCTCGCAAGCATTGAGCCCACACTGTATTTTACAGCTGACCAAGATCAAGTACATTTTGTTGAGTATACTGTTTCTATTTAACAGGCTGTTTACTACCACAGTATATCAGTCACCGGGTTTTTACTGTGCATATTTCCACCAGCATATGACAAGTTTACAGAGAATAATAACAACAGACATATTTTGTGTGCACAGGTTAATGCTCTCTCCCCCTCTCCCTCTCCCACCCAATCCAGACTCGTAAATCGTTAAGGGTCTATCACTTGGAACTGCAGCATTTTGCCCATCTGCTTGGCTTCTGTAGAATAGTTTTTATAAAAGGCTGGGGAAGGATTTGCTACAAATGGACTTTGATTATAGGAGCAAACAAAGCACCTGAGGCCAGTTCCAGATCACAGACACTGCTTTGCACAAGCCTGCTACTTTCAGAAACAGTGAGGTATGTGCTGTGCTAGATGCTGTGTGGTTTTTAATTATATTTTTAATGGCTTCTTTTGTTTTTTGTTCATTTTCTTGTATTACAGTTTGCACCCTATATAATTCAAATTGTAACGCAGTAAAAAGACAATGTAAGAAATATATCTCCATGATTCAAGATCAAACCTCTTAATTCTAGCCTCTTATTAGCTTTGTGGCTAAACTTCTCCACTACTTTCATGTTCCTTCTTCTCCTTTCACGACTGACCCATCCTGCTGTCCTTCCAGGTGGACTGCTGAATTAGAGCAGCAGCTGCTCCTGCCATTCTTCACAGAAGACACTCCAGACCATCTGAATGAAGCTCACTGGTGGTCTGGGAACCCCTGGTCTGCACTGACTGACAGGGATAGCTGAACCTGTCAATATGAGTTTCTCACTTTCCCAATCTTAAATTTGGTCTGCCACATCTCTGCATTATTTTTTTAACCCTCTTTTAAAAAAGATCCCCATGAAAATTCGCCAACTTTTTAGTGCAGAGTTCTCCTAATATATAAATATATGGATATATGGATGCAATTTTGCCTAGTAAAATTCATCTTTGTATTGGATTGAGAGGACGAGACCAAAAGTGGGTTGAATGGTGGAGACTGCTGTTTCTACATGTGTGTAGAGAGAAGTGAGGGGCAAATGGGGCTTGGCAACCTGGAAAGGCAGCCTCTGCTTTCCTTAGGACCACAACATCTGGGCAGCCCAGGGCCTCCATACACTCTGCCAAGATTTGTGCCCCAGAGAGGCCACTTTGGTACTGCTAATGCAGCTGTTTGACTTCACCCCCATCGAGACAGATGGATGCCAACAATATGCATTTTAATGCACACATTTCCCCAGAATATGCAATTTTGTACACATGTTTTGGTTGGATAATTGTATCACAAAATACGTGTAAAATTTTAAGGATAGCTATTCTTAATTTTGCATATTTTTTCAGGAAGTGCAGATAAGGTAGATTTGCAGTAAAACGCAACCCAAATGATTAATTTGAAGAAAACGAGTAGCTTTCACTCAGATAAGAGAGGGCTGAGGGAGGCATGATCACACTCTTCAAATTCATGAATGGCTCTACTAGAAAAGGGTGAAGATCTGGGTTTTGTTTTGTTTCCTTTTTTGCTGTCCCAGAGGGCACGACTAGAGTTCATGGGCTTAAGATACAGGATTTTGGCTGAACATTAGAAGAAACCTCTTAACAGTGAGGGCAGATCAATAGCAGGATCAATTCCCTTGGGCTAGGGTAGAATTTCCCTTCTCTGGAGACTTTCAGCCATTCTCTGCTGGGGAGCCTTTAGCTCAGGATTTCCTACAATCAATAGGGGTTGGAGTAAATGGCTTCACAAGCAGCCCTCCAATTCTGTGGTTCTATTCTGGTGTTCTTAAGGTCAGAAAGAACATGTTGGATAAAGTGCTCCTACCCTTCAAGTATGCTAGCTGAATATTTGTTTTAAAGGCCAAGTTGAAGAAACGACAACAACAGCAACTTGGGAAAGGATCCCTCTGAAACACAATTTGTTGCCTAAGACATTGGAGGCATAATTGCCATTCACTCCTCTGCAAATGCTGGAGAGCAAACAGATGTTTCTCCTTTTCTCCCACTTCAAAATGACCCCCAAAGCGTTTGCCCTTTCATTCATTATCCTTGAAGACATGGGGTAGGGGGAGGTGGGTGGTGGTGGTGGCGAGATCTTAAATGCAAAGCACTCAAAAACGCAAGCAATGTCGCTTCAAATCAGAGGGTCTAAATTAATGGCAGAGAAGGAAACAGATCAGTGGAAAGCGATCAGTAAACAAGCAGCCATGGGTGCCTGTGTAGGTTTACCAACTACTCAATTAGAGTCCATTATTGCCCTTAAACTCTTAGCCCTCTGCTTAGTATGCTTGCAGTGGCATCCAATCTAGCTCACACTCTCTCATGGCTTTACAATTCTCTTTTTTGTATGTGTCTAAAATCATCTAGCTGGGGAATGCCTTGCAAAGCACAAGGCATTAAGTCTCTCACGCTTCACAATTCTTTTGACTGCAACCTGATTTGATTCACTTGAAAATGACTTTAGTGTATTGGATTTACAGTTCATTTAACAACTGCTGTAGATGTCAATACATTAGTGCAAACCTGATGCAGGTAGTAATTTGGTTTCTAATGAGGTTCCCGAGCAGGATCCTCTTATGAAAAATGGGGCGATGTGCAGTGGAGCTCAGAGTGCACCAGCCTGAGCCCAGATGTTCCAGTGGGGAGGGGGGAGGGAAGTGTCTTTACACTTGGAGGCAGGCTTCTGAGTTGCTCAAATGGAGAAAAAGTCTAAGTGCAGTTGGGAAGGGAGAAAATTCTGCTCCAGAGTAGTTTGATTTCATCAGGCATGGAAAGGCACCATCATACAGATGTTCTTGGTGCTAGGATTAGATGTTCAGGAAGGAAGTGTCCCCTTGACACAGCCCATGGCAACAGTCACACAAACTGAACAGCTGGTGCTTGTCCTGTGCTGACCTTGTAACAGTTACTAGTGGTTGGACTGAAGGAGGGTCAGAACAGGATTTTTCACAGAAAAGGTGAGCAGCTGCGCATAAGGTCTCTATGCTCCCCATATCTGTCTCTAGGAGATGGTCATCAAAGGAGGCCTGGCCAACTCTTATCTTTGATGACCTCCTGTCAGCAGGCAAATACATTTTAGGAACACAGGGAAACACACAGGAACATGCCTTTCACTGAGTCAGGTTGTTCGGTCCATTTACCTCAGCATTGCCAATACTGACTGGCAGCTACTTTCCAGGGTTTGAAGCAGGGAAGATGGAGAGGTGATAAGATAGCCATCTTCAAATATCTACAGGGCTGTCACAGGACGGAGCAAGCTTGTTTTCTCCTGTTCCAGAGGGTAGCACCCAAACCAATGGCTTCAAGCTACAAGGAAGGAGATTCCAGCTTAATGTCTAGAAGAACTTTGTGACAGTAAGAGCTGTTGGACAGTGGAATGGATGACCTTAGATGCTGGTGGACTCTCATTCCTTGGAGGTTTGTTAAGAAGAGGTTGGATGGCCATCTGTCATGAGTGCTTTAGTTGAGATTCCTGCATTGCAGGGGGTGGGACTTTTGGGCCCCTTCCAACCCTACAATTCTTGATTCCATGATTCTGTGATCTTTTCAGCTCTGGAGAAGCTATGAATTGAACCTGGGACCTTTTGTGTATAAACAGGGTGTTCTTCCCCAAGGAAGATGCCTTACACTGAGCCAAACCATTGTTCTATCTTGACTGAGTATTGTTGACATGAACTGGTGGCAGCTCTCCAGGCCTTAGGTGGCCAGTACATATAGAACTATATACAGTATGTTGAGAAGGTATGTGTCTCAGTGGTGTCTCCCAAGTTGAATCCCTTTTGTCTTTTTGGGAAAAGCTCCTGCCTCAGACCCTGAATAACTGCTGCCTGTCTGTGCGGACAGTATTGAGCTTGATAGTCCACTGGTCTGACTCGGTATAAGGCAGTTTCCCATGTTACAAGACTGGTTAGCTTTTGCACATTCAAAGGGGGAGGCACTATCTTGTCCTTTGCCTCAGGCAGCACAATGTCTTGGGCTAGCCCTGCTGTTGAGTAATGTGCAGAATGAGGATGCCTTGAGGATGTGCATAATGCTTGTTCCATAGCATTATAGTTACTTAGAGTGAACCTTCATTCATCCAGCGCAGGAGCTTGCAGTATAACAGCCCTGCCTCCCCGCTTGCCACTTTCTGAGAAGTGTAAATTAACAGCTTTGGCTTTAAGCTGTGTCGCCTGTCGCTGCCTGCTTCTGCTTGGCACACCAATGATTAAGCCATTCTTCTTCTCACCAATAAATGACTTGAGTTCTCACCCTTTGATTCAGATTAACCTTCAAGTTTACTGGGCAGTTTAATGAGCTGTTTGATATATTTTGAGCAATTATTGCTTGATTCTGCCAGGCAAAACAAAGTTCAAAATGACTTAAAATATTATCAAGGCTACTGACTGCAATGATCGGGGAAATACTGCCATGTTCATAGCCATCTCTCACACAAGCAAGGGTTCTGAACACACTCCCACACAAAAGTTAGGAGTAGACTTGGTATCTAGAGAGCCTCTGTAACAACTTCCACAAAACTAGTATGATTCTATTTGTTTGGGCTTGAATCAGGACAATAGTTTCCTGTCCCACTGCAGATGGCATTTAATGCACTTAAGCTAGAGCAGGGGTAGGCAACCTTAGGCCCATGGGCTGGATGCAGCCCAATCACCTTCTCAATCCGGCCCATGGACGGTCCGGGAATCAGCATGTTTTTACATGAGTAGAATGTGTCCTTTTCTTTAAAATGCATCTCTGGGTTATTTGTATGGCCTGCATATTGTTTTTACATTTTATTTCCCCAAAAATATAGTCTGGCCCACCACATGGTCTGAGGGACGGTGGACTGGCCCACAGCTGACAAAGGTTGCTGACCCCTGAGCTAGAGTGACTGTGTTATAGCTAGGGATAGGTGAGAAATTTTAGTTCACATTTTATGGTGAAATCTGCCAAATCTCCACCCTTTGAAACAATAAGCAAACTGAAATACAGCTATCCTTCAGAAATCACACATCTGAATTTTGTGATGCAGTTCTCCAACAAAACAGTAGCAATGAGTGGATGCTTATAAAAGCGGAAGTACTCTAAGAGGGGAACGGTGCCTGGCCACAGCACACCAGCAAGATGAGGAAATCAGAAGGACCAGGAGTTTGGACAAAGATGATCATGTGGAATTGTGGACACTGGTATCTTCATGTAATTTTTAGCCAGGTTTATTTTTAGCATGGTACACACATTTCTGAATGAGTGCATGCGGAAGAGTGTAGTTGTGTCCATTTGTTCTGCCCCTGCTCCTAACCACCACATGCTCAAGGCCCCCTGTGTATACAGAGACAGGGCAATTCCTGATCCTTCTCTCACTCCATGCTTTCTTTTCTTTGTGTTCATCATTCCAGGCTCTTGATGTACATGCAGTGAGATTGTGCTAAACGTTACAAGATGACAACCTGCTGTAAAACTGTTGACTGCATTTTCTTTTCCCTGCGAAATTGCTGGCTGCAGTCATAAAGAAGGCTGTGCAAATGTGGGCACACCCCCTTTTTATTTTTTTTGGAGAGGCAAAGTGTGCTGCATCTTCATGCATTTTAAGTTTATGGTTTCTTATCTGAATGTTTAGAGAATGCAGCTGTCCTTATCAGCAGGGGTGCACCCTGTAATTGCAATATCCCAGCGTATCATCCTATCAAAAGCAAAGGTTGGCTGCGCGTTCGAGATCAGAACATATCCATCCTAAAAATCTTAAATATATTTTTATTTTTTTGCAAATTTTATTTTTTGCAATACGGAGGGAAGTCCAGGGATTTAAAGAATTTCAAAGAGAAGGTTTGTGAAAAGGTATTTGTTTTTATTTGCAAAAATGTAACTGAGAAAAACTGATATTTTTAAAAAACAAAATAAATAAATAACATTCTTCCCTTCAAGTAATATCCCTGCCCCTCACCCATTCAGTCACAATTTACCATACCACACAGAGTAATGGTCCATCTAGAAACTGCCAATGCTCCCTTATTCGTCCCACGTCTGTAATAGAAATTAATGCAGTGGATGTGATCAGTATTCACTGCTGCTGTTTGTTGATGTTGATGTTGTTTGTTGTTATTGCTGCTGCTTTCTGTCTACAAACCATACATAACTAATTACTTTTACACATACACGCATCCTTTGCTTTGTGTTCCCTTTGCATTGAAATGAATGGGGTGGAGCAAAAGTGATGGCAGTGCAATGTAATGTAAGCACTTTTGCTGCTGTTCCCTGTGCAAGGAGAGGAAGACATGCTGGACCACCCCTGGGGGAATCTTCTATCCCACCACTGATTTGCAGCAGCTGACCTTGGCCTTGCACTTCTGGGTTGGTGTGGGGAGATGACAGAATGTCAGTATGGGGTAGTGGGGAGGGAGTGTAAGACCAGGGTTCGAACCCCAACTCACTGAGTCACCTTGGGCCAGTCACTGCCTCTCAGCCTAACTTACCTCACAGGGTTGTTGGGATAAAAGGCAGACTAGGAGAAGTACCGTATGCATGCCACTATGAACTCTTATGTGGGATATAAATGTAATACATAAATAATAAATAGTTTGCCAGGTAGATGTGAGTTATTTCTGGACTAGGAAGTGTTAGGATTTTGTGTACCCGATGCAGGGTAGTGTGATTGGTATGAATCACATGAGTTGTCTGAGAAAAGTGTGGGAATGGAAGACTGTCTTATCTCTTCCATCTGAGAGTGTTATTGGATTGTACTTTCACTTCTGCAGTGTATGTTTTAGGTCTTGTTCTTCCGGAGCTGGAGAACACAGATGTGCTTATGGATCCTCTGTACTGTATATATTATAAATAAAACATAGTTTAGCCCTATGGATGTTTCTTCTTCTTGCTGCGACATGCCAGAAGAACTGTGTGCACTTTTCCAAGGAGGAGTGTCGCAGAGAGGCACTCTGGAGTGAAGGGGAATGCCATTCCAGAGACGTGCCTTCCCAGATACACCCAGAGGTACTGGGGGCCTGCCGTCCCCCCCCCAGGAGCGCATTCCGACGGGAAGTGGGGGTGTTGCTGTTGGGTTTTTATTTTTACTTTTACCTGTTGGTGCATGGGAGTATTGCTTTGCTTATTGTTATTATCTGCTAAGAGTTTTTACTGCCATTAGGTGGGGGCTGGTGGTTTTCTTGTTTGCTTGTTTCCCCAATATGTTGTATGGAATATTACTGTTTTATATAATCCCCCCTCACTTTTCAAAGATACGATGTGCATATATAATTTTTCAGTTTAAATTACTAGGAAAAGGCAAATCCCTTCAGACATGCAAGGTGCTCAAGTATGACGAGCAACTAATATGTTTTAATAATAATAATAATAATAATAATAATTCACCATAGCACAGTGAGATGACTAATGTGTGTGGGTTTTTTCCACAGAAGAAAAGCTGCAGCAGAACAGAAACAGCACCACATATGACAAATATAGAATGCAGTGAAAAATTATGCTTTCTTACATCCCTAATTTAGCTCAAGGCTTTCCAGACCCACTGACTATAGCTCTGCTGTGGCGTTGCACTCAGTGCCTGAATATTTGCAATGAACACTAACTCCATATTTCATCCCTTGGTTGTGCCAAGGAGATTTTAGCTGGTTCCATTCCTCAGCCTCTCTTGCGATTTCATTTAGTCAGCTACTTAACCTTGACTTGTGGCTGTGTTTCTTTTTCCTCATTACCTTTCTCCATTATATATTATTTGGTTTTGTTACAGTCACTAGACTTTAACTGCTTTGACAGATTAATATTTAATGGCATAAATGACTTCATTAAAATAATGTCCTTCAAATAAGTACACTTGGCAGTCTGAGTGTAAGTGGACAGCGGAAGATGCTGATGTGCTGGATGACGTGCCCTGGACTCTTGCAATGATCGGCAAGAGTGCAAAACCAGGACATGCATGTAGAACAGCTTACAGTGCAATGCACAGTTATATATGCTGCATAAAGCAAACACCTGAAATACCGTCTCCTTCCCTACAGACCCTCTCAGGGGCTAAGACTGGCAAAGCAGACCCTCTTGCTACTTCCGCTGCCATCAGACGTTTGGGGTGGTGGCAGCCCCAGGAGAGGGCCTTCTCTGTAGCAGCCCCCAAGTTGTGGAACTCCCTCCCCACATAGTGGCACCTTCACTATGCAGCTTCTGGCGAATTCTGGTTTTTTTGGGGTGTGTGTGATTTGCTTTTTACCCTGGCTCTTTTGACACCTGAGATGTATATTTTGAGGTCACATATTATGTTTGTGATTGCAAATTGTTTTAAGCTGTTTTTAATATTGTGCTTTCATGTTGTAACCCTGCCCTGGGAACTTAAGCTGAAGCACAGGTTAGTAGTAGTAGTAGTAGTAGTAGTAGTAGTAATAATAATAATAATAATATATTTGTTCAAGAGATATGCAACAAATCAGTACATAGTTACGAGTACCATAGGATGTAGCGATGGCCACCAATTTTAACTGTTTAGCTACCTCCATAGCTGAAGGCAGTATGCCTCTGAATACAAGTTACTGGAAATCACAGGTGGGGGAGGTGCTGAATGGTAGAACAATGCTTTGCATGCAAAAATTACCAGGATGCAATTTCTGACATCTCCAGGCAGGACTGGGGAAAAGACTCCTGCCTGAAACTGTGGGGAACCATTGCCAGACAGTGTTGATAATGTTGAATTAGATGGGTCAGTGGTCTGGCTTTGCATAAGGCAGCTTTCAATGTCCCTGTGATGCCTGGAGATTTCCAGGGATTGAATCCATGACCGTCCTCATGCATTGCTGGTCGTCTTCCACTTAGTTGCAGCCCCTGTTTGGTTTGTTCTGCTCTGTGCCCCACTATTCCCGAACCCTGCAGTTGAAGCAGCTTATAGAACCAGGCCTGGAATATTGGACAGGTGGCATAAGAGTTGAAACAGGCCACAGACTGACACATGTCCTTGCCACTGAGTGGGACCTCAGCCCATTGAAATGAATAGAAGCCCTGCAAGTGCTCTTGTACAATTCCCTTTCATTCCATAGAACATATGCATTAAGTCAAATCAAGCCCACTGGTCTATCCAACTGAGTATCTCCAGGTTCAACCCCTGGCAGGGGACTCCTACTCCTATCTGGAGACGCCAGGGGTTGAACCTGGAACTTTCTGCATGCAAAGCAGATGTTCTCCCACAAAGCTATGGCCCTTCCCTAGCAACTTCGCATTGCCCCGAGACTCTAACTTCTCCTTGAGGTCTTCCCATTTTATTGAGTCAAAAGGAGAGTTTAAATCAATACATTATGTCAATACACACACCTTTCCTCCTCTCCTCATCAGTATCTGTCGGGCAAGCCAATACAAAACAGTTTAGTTGTTGCTTTTTATGACCTGCCTATATTTTCTCTTCGGGTGACAATAAGAGTTTTTGTATGCCTTCATATAGTGTAACATCACCTTTATCTTGAGAACAGTACGAGTAGATTATTAGGAGTATCTTAATTTAATGAACCAATTAATATTTATCTAAAGAGAGTGAGTGAGTGTAGTGGTGAAAGTTCAGCCTTTTCTCTCTTCCAAAGCAGTGCAAATTAGTACAGTGGTACCTTGGGTTGCGGACCCAATCCGTTCGGGGGTGGTGTTCGCACCTCGAAAAGTCCGCAACCCGATCGGAGCTTTCGCACATGCGCGAAAGCGCAACAGAGTGCTTCTGCGCATGCGCTAAGCGCACAGAATGCCTCTGTGCATGTGTGCGCAGCGGAACCTGGAAGTAAACACTTCCGGGTCCCCCACATTTGCAACATGAAAAAACGCAACCTGCAGCGGATGCAACACAAGGTATGACTGTAGTTAGTTCCATATGGGATAAAAGTAGGCTTAGGCCACATTTGCACTAAACTTGTAAAGTGCTATTATATCACTTTAGCTGTCATGAATCCTGGAAACTGTATTTTGTTAAAGGTGCTTAGAGTTGTTAGGAGATTCCTCACAAGGGTACAGTTTCCACCACCAATGACAAACTACAGTTCCCAGGATTCTTAAACAACTGTTAAAGTGCTAAAGCAAACTTTAAATGCATGGTGTAGGTGTGGCCCTTGTCTCTGCATGCAGCACACTGAATGAGGTGGTTGGATTTAGAGATGGCAGAGAGGACTATACCACTTCCAGCCTGAAGGCAGGCAGGCTAACAGCAGGGGGGACCAAAGCAAATGGATAGAGCTAGAGCCAATGATGGGTGGAACCTACTAATTATCTTTGCCCCCATCCTCTTTGTTGCTCAAGGGCAACACTGAGTCGAAGGAAGAGGTACCTGACAGGCACTGTAACTCCCTGGACTGGTTGCAAGTAAGGAGGTTGGCAAGTGGATGCCGGCTGAGGACAGACTGACCCTTGTGGGGCAATGCTCCACTTGCTCGAATGGCATACCTTCTAAGTGTCTTGATTTTCCAGGGACAGCCCCAGAATTATGAAAGCCATCCCAGCTTCTAATTTGATCCCAGAATGTTCCCAAGCAGTGGTGGCAGCCGTGGCAGCTGTGTGAGCATCCTGATTCCTCTCCATGGCTGCCACTGCTGGCCTCCTCCCTTGGGCAGCTCATGACATGCCAGCTCTGAGGGGCAAGCAGAGGGCAGGGAGTGGAGCGCAAGGAGTCTTGGTTTTTTTTTAATGCTTTGTGTGTCTGCATCTAATCTCGCCCCTTTCTAACATTTATTTATTGGTGTGTGTTTTTCTTTTGGAAATCTACCAAAGAATAAAATAAAATCGGGATTAAGGAGTTTTCTCTAGACGGTGGAGGGTGTATATGCTGTGTCCTGTTGGTGTTGTGGTGGTGCTTTAAACATATGGCGTATAGGCAGTCGATGAATTCTTCGTGGAAAGATGCAGAGAGCTTAAGCAAGGACAAGCAGAGCAGAGCCATTGCAAACATACTGGATTAGTAACCAGCCCTTGGAAGCGAATCCAAGGCACAAATTTCAATTAAATGAGGATTTTTTTTTATTTTTACATCATTCCTCAATCCTCTCTGGATAAAAGGACTTTATGAGAAACACGCATAATCTTGACACCGTGATGCTAGTTCATAAAGCTGACTGAACATCTTTTTGGACGAAAGCTGAGCTGTATGTGTGTGAGAGAGGCACACACACAGAGTGGAAGTTGGAGCTCATCTCAATATCTAAATCCACTTATCCATTTGGGGGCTTTGAAATAATTCTTGGGTCTTTTGCTGGCTCAGGAATTGAAGTTGAACTCAGCAGATTTTGTCACCCCTGCTCCTCTTGGCTCCTTTGACATGCATTTATTTTCTGAAATGGAAGACCTCCAATCTCCCCAGAGTCTGTGTGCATGTACGACTGTACTGGGCCACAGAAATATGTATGTTGCTCTCTGTACATAAGAACATATGAAGATCCTGCTGGATCAGGCCAGTGGCCCATCTAGTCTGGCATCCTGATCTCATAGTGGCCATCTAGATGCAAGTGGGAAACACACAAGCAGGAACTGAACACAAGAGCATTTCTGCCCCTCCTCTGGATTCCAGCAACTGGCATTCAGAAGCATTGCTGCATCCAGGAAACAGGAGCAATAATCAGAATTAAAGGTGTTTAGCCAGGCAAAGACACTCAAGGAGGGTCTGAAGCAGGGCTGCTGAGGGGCAGGGCTTCAGGAGGTGATGTGTTGCCTGGGGAGGTGGGGAATCCCATGGGGCAGATAGAAAGTTGGTGTGTGTGTGTGTGTGTGTGTGTGTGTGTGTGTTTGAGGCTGCCAACTTCTGCTTTAAGTGTAACCCAACAGACATTCCACACCAGTCACTCCCTCTAACTCTGCCAATCATTCTGTCTGCTATCACCCATTCTTTTGGTACAGGTGCATTGTTTATGTCTGGATGGAAAGAGAGGGAACAAATTATTTCCATGTAAATAAATTAAAACAGCCAATTCTCTCTGCAACTTTAAAGCACTCTCTTGGCCCCCAAGAATCTTGAGAACAGTACCTTAACCCTGCACAAAGCTACTATTCCCAGCACCCTTGACAAATTGAAGTCCCCAGTATTCTTTGGCAGGGGTGGGGGTAGGGGATGTGCTTTAAATGAATGGTGTGTACGCAGCTGGGGTGGCAATGAGCCTGGATTCTCATGCTAATGGTTTTTGCTGCAACCCAGCTAATTTTTCCTTGAAAACCTGAGGCATTTAGCATCATTGCTAGCTTTAGCTGAAAAATGTAAACAAAGATTTTCTTCCATTTACACAGGCAATGCCCTTAGCCAAACGGTGTCATAATTATAGTTTTCAGCCTTACCGAATCCTGAAAGTTCAGGAATGGGCACCACTTTCAGTGGTGGTGGTGCAATTAAATTTTTTTAAAAAAAACAGCCGTGAAGCCATCAGCAGTGTTTTGCTGCCCATTCCATTCACAGCCAAGGTCTGCTGCCTTTGTGGATCCTCTTGGTGTTTTGCCTGGTATTAGGGATGTTGCCATTGAATTGAAAGGGTTGTTCGTAACAGGACCGATTGCTCTTGTTTTATACATAGAG
The DNA here is from genome assembly GCF_963506605.1 of Zootoca vivipara. Lineage (NCBI taxonomy): Eukaryota > Metazoa > Chordata > Lepidosauria > Squamata > Lacertidae > Zootoca > Zootoca vivipara. The sequence goes on from NC_083294.1 coordinate 24,955,401, forward strand.
AAGCGGGTGAGTCTTTGATGGGCAGAGAACAGCAAAGGCCAGTTTAGCATTGCTGCGTTGTGGGAGGGGAGTTGATGAACTCCAACTCCTGTCTTCCCTCACTCTAGGCCGTGGTAGCTGGGGCTGATGGAAACTGCAGCCCAACAACATCTGGAGGGTTGCAGGCACCCCACCCCCACCTGCTGTGGAGCTAAGTTTGTGAGAGAGTGATCTTCATCTTTCATTCCACACAATTAGCATAGCACATATTTTGGCTTTGAACCTAGCCTTTTAGTCAGAAGTATGGATTTACAGTATAACCAAGCATTCAAAGCATAAAAAGAGTAGCTATATTAGATTATATAGCAGGGATAGCAATATGGGTGCACTACAGACCTTTGTTGAACTACAACTCCCATCATCCTTGACCATTGACTATACTGATGGGAGTTGGAGTCCAAGAATAACTGAAGAGTGTATCTGAAGAAGTGTGCATGCACACGAAAGCTCATACCAAAATATAAACTTAGTTGGTCTTTAAGGTGCTACTGAAGGAATTTTTTTATTTTGCTTCGACTCAGACCAACACGGCTACCTACCTGTGAAGAGCACCAGATTGGCTACCCCTGCAACAAAACTCACAGAGACTCTATCCCCTCCCCTCTATCCCCCAGTGTGCCTACAGCAAAGGATTGATAAAAAGCTCAGCACAGTTACCAGCTTCCTTGGATCCTGTCTCTTTCCTTTTCTGGGTGGTCCTTGGCATGCATAGGTCAGCACATGAAGACTGCAATGCAATGACCATTATTCTCAATGTGAGGCTGATAGGCACTTGGGATGCATCCCAGCTCTTTTAGGGAGGCTTTTAATGTTTAATAGATTATTTTATTTAATTTCTCTGTTGGAAGACGCCCAGAGTGGCTGGGGAAACCCAGCCAGATGGGCGGGGTATAAATAAATAAATAAATAAATTATTATTATTATTATTATTATTATTATTATTATTATTATTATTATTCCCCCTGGATTCCAAGTCCTCTTGAAGAATGAGGTTGTCTCCAATGCTATTGCTACTCAGAGTAAGCCTACTGATATTAATGGGCATGGCTAACTTAGGCCCATTCATTTCAGTGGCTCTTCTCTTAGATGGCTATTGCCCAATGTCTTTAGCTCATGCCCAATGGGACAAAAGCTAGTTTTAAAAGAAGGGAGAGGGCAGGAGTACACACATTTCCTGTGTGTATCTGTTCTCATGTACATCAGCTCTGACTTCACTGTGCTACACATCTAAAGTCTGCAGTGGGGGTTTATTTGAGCATGAGTAGAACTTTCCATGTGATCGGTGATGCTGCTTCATCAGAGTTAAGTGAAAGAGCACAACAGCCTCTTGCAGAGCTTCCCCATTCAAGAGGGGAAGGATGGGTGTTAAAAATGCCAGGCTCTGAGAAGAAGGACTCCTCTGGCCCTTTCTCAGAGCCCAAGTGAAGCATCTCCTTTCCCCTCCTCCCCCACAACAGACACCCTGTGAGGTGGGTGGGGCTGAGAGACTTCAAAGAAGTGTGACTAGCCCAAGGTCACCCAGCAGCTGCATGTGGAGGAGTGGAGACGTGAACCCGGTTCCCCAGATTACGAGTCTACCGCTCTTAACCACCACACCACACTGGCTCAGTAGGAGAGCCCTACTGAGTCCTGCATCCCCGGCCAGTGACCAATCTGGCCAACCACTGGGAACCAGGCTTGCCCAGTTCAAATTAACTATGTTTGGGGCAGTCACTCCCCTCTCCCTTTCATCTTACTTTTCAGGCTTCCTTTTCATCTTTTGAATTCCAGAATAGTCTTTGTTTACTGGCTGATATTATTCAGGTCCCTTGACTTTTCTTTATACCTTAAACTGGATTCCAAGCCAAAATGCAGATAATGTTACATAAGGCAGAATAGTTTAAACCTTCCTTTCTCCCTCCCCCTTCTCAATTGTATTTGTTTTCAAGCTATGTTGAAACATAGGTAATAGCTGCATTCTGAGCATCAGCCGCCAGCTATATAAAACCTTTACCTTCACACATGAGTTGAATGCGGCTGTCGTGTATGATAAATGATACAAGCAACTATGCTTGCAAAATCCAAGCAGATCTGCAAGAAATGTACTCGTTTGGAGGAGCGTAAAATAATTAGAGAAATGAAACAGAGCCACAGGATCACTTAATGGAGAGGAATCGGCAATATGGCACCACATATGACCAAAGCCTCATGAAGAATTATTCAAGCTTGTTTCCACATTAGAGTGGAGCTTTGGATTCTGAATGTCACTTGAGTATCCGTCTGCTGATATCAGTGGCAGCATAAGAGCTGAGTCTTTATCAACTTTGGCTTAATCCCTATCCCTACTTCTGAAACCTGGAAATCTAGATAACATAACTGGTTGCCTTGGAAATTGATTCTCCTCTCCATCCTACTATTGCAAGAGTCTGGGTTGTATGTCAAATACTCGGTACAGGGAGAGGGGAAAAGATGCGGAAGTCAAAGCCTGTTTATCTGTATTAACCAAAGGTCATTGCAAGTTCTTCCTTTAAAAAAAGAAAGAAAAGACACATAGTGGTAATTAAATTTTGACACTGTTATATTTGGTGGAACAACTATTTCTTTCACCAGTTTAGGTTTCAAATTCTCACCACTTAAGCGTGTCCATTAACCAGGGTTGATGTAGGCAGCCAAACAGGGTGCAGACCTCTGGGGCACAGTTTTATACAGAATAGTTTTTGTTATAGTTTATAAATTTCTGATAACATTTTACATTTATTTTTTGAATAATTTTATCATTTTTTGAACTAATTCATACATTGGAATTATCTATATCTGTATAGATAATTATATCTATATGAAGAATTATCTATCTGTATAATGGGACATGGGTGGCACTGTGGTCTAAACCACTGAGCCTAGGGCTTGCCGATCAGAAGGTCAGCAGTTTGAATCCCCATGATGGGGTGAGCTCCCATTGCTTGGTCCCAGCTCCTGTCAACCTGGCAGTTCGAAAGCACATCAAAGTGCAAGTAAATAAATAGGTACTGCTCCGGCTGGAAGGTAAACGGCGTTTCCGTGCACTGTTTTGGTTTTGCCAGAAGCGGCTTAGTCATGCTGGCCACATGACCCAGAAAACCTGTCTGCGGACAAATGTCGGCTCCCTCGGCCAGTAAAGCAAGATGAGCGCTGCAACCCCAGAGTCATTTGCGACTGGACTTAACTGTCAGGGGTTCTTTACCTTTACCTATCTATATGAAGGAGCTAGACTAGAGCCGGGCCCTGATGCCAACTTGCTATAAGGCAGCTTTCTGTCATCCTATGTTTCTATTATACCACCATCATTGACCGCTAGTCATTTGATCAGTACACCAACTTTTAAAAAAATAAAATAAAATAATTAAAAGCAACTGTGAAATGAGACTAGTTGCCTGTGAGGATTTCAAAGCTGTGTTGACAGCACTTGCTCCGGATGCAGAGAGAGTGTATTGCATCCAAAAGGAACAACAATGTGGTAGATTAATTTGCTAAGCCTAATTGGAGTGGAAAATAATTCAGGAGTGGAGAGAGCATGCTGGAAATGTATGGAGAATTTCTCCTTGAAGCTGATTTTCTTGAGGCCCCTTTACAGTATCTGGAGTGCTTGTGTCAGCAGGATGATAATCACTGACTTCTGCCTGCAGCTTGTGCTGACAAAGGGCACTAAAGAAATATTTAATAAAACTTTGAATTCTCCTCCAAAGTTGGACTTTTGATGCTGCGCCTGTGTGTTTATCGAAAGCAAATTTGTAGTTGTGTGCTGCTTTCATCTTCTCTTTCAAATCATTCCAGTGTCTTTCACACATGTTAAAAGTATTAAGTGTGCACAGAAATCAGACTGGAGGAGAGCATGGAATAGAAGGGAAATGTGTCTTTATTAGAACCAGGGGATTAAAACATGAAATGTATACCAATGTCTGCTGGTAAGACCATCCCCAAGCCCCCCCCCCTGCTGATCCTTTTAGATCCAGCCGCTCCTTTAAACTTCTTGATACTCAAATCTCTTTAGGATTTTCTACCTCTTAATTGGGAAAGGAAGCTGATGATGATGATGATTATATTAGTGTGGTTTTGTTAATTGTTATTTTCAAACAGAAACAGAAGAGAAAATTATAGGCAACTCCAAGTGTAAGAACATTAGCATATGGCACCATAGGATCAGCCAGGATGCACAGAGTTAGACCACTGGTCAGACCATTGGTCCACCTAGCTCAGTGGCTTCTACAGTGAAGTGGCTCTCCAGGGTTTCAGACCAAGGGCATTCCCAGCTCTTCCTGGAGATGCTGGGGATTTAACCTGGAACTGTCTGCATGGAAAGCAGATATTCTACCAATGAGCTGTAGCACGTAGTGGAGATAGAACGTAGCCATCATAGCTATCACCCGCTTGCCATTATTCCTGGTTATATGTACTGTACAGCATATGATATATCGGCAATGCTTATGAGCAAGGAGGATTTAGCATCATCAGATAGATTATTCCTGTTCTTTTGTAGGGAACCTCTTGTTGCCATGTTACTCTTCCTTCCACCTTTCATGAGAATGGCCAGAGTGGTTGGTTGTTGTTGGTTGGTCATGAAGAAGGGTCTTAGTTTCCTAAGCAATAGGTCTGTTTCCCCCCTTATAAGAACAGATGGTGCATTTCCACAATGCCTGGCAACATCCCAGAAGCATTTTCATATAAATGACACCTCATTACCTTCTGTCATTGGTGCCATTAGCTGTGAGTTAGTGGAATTTGAATGGACATTTATTTAGCTGAGGATGCCCTCTTTATTCTGGGACACAGAACTAGTGAAGAACCAATGTTGCCAAAGTAGAAGTTGTGAACAGATTCTTAGATCAGATTCTTTTCTCCTCCTCCTCCTCTAGCAAATGTGTCATTTCAAGATTGCCTTAAAAAAGTACACTCAGATGCATCTTGGAAGATATTTGCCCAAGGTTTTCTAAAAGTCTCATCCCTATCTTGCTGAAGAGAAACATATGCCAAAATGGGGAACCCATGGTCTTCTAGATTTTGATGGACTCCAAATCTCTTTAGCTCCATCCAGCATGGCCAGTGGTCAGGGATAATAGGAGGTGTACTCCAGCTTCATCTGGTGGGATGTGGGTTCTTCACCTGGACACTGTGTCAGAAGCCTCTCTTGTAGCTCTTTGGTGGCTCTACAACTCAAATGGACTGGTCAAACAGAGGTTGCAAGAGCAGGGATGTCCCAGCTCATCAAGCGCCATTTAATCCACTCCTCAGTGGAGAGAGGGAAAGCATATGTAGAAGGGCTAAACTAAAGAACAGGTGTACTCTCCCTTGGGCTGAGTAGTGATGGCTGACCACAGGTACCCACAACAGCAGCAAAAATGCAACAGGGTACACACTCCCTTTCTCCCCTGGAATTGAATTGAGGTGTGAGCACCCAATAAGGTTGCAGAGTGTAAGAATGAAAGAAAGAATGCTAACATCTCTTGAAACAACCCCAACCCCACCCATAAGAATTTTACTTGAATTTTCTCTCCCCTTTGATAATTTATGAATGAAATTTCTTCTCTTGGTAACTGATGGAGAAGGGCCTAAAAAAACCACAGGAGAAAATGTCAGCACAGCACTAAAAGTGACAGAACAAAAGTGGAACCTTTCATGTCTGAGCATCTGTTGGGGAGTATGCACCATCTTTCATGCATAGAGGGTATTTGAAATCAGCTCGTGAAGGGCTTCAGCTCCAAATCTGTGCTCCCATCTCCATAGGAATCTGAATGTGATGTGATGACAGGCCTGCGCCATTGTGCTGGCTTCAATCTAGTGCTCTTTCCTGGATTAAACTTGGAACAAGAAGGTCTCTGTTCCTCCATAAATAGTACTGAAGTAGGAGGAAAGAGAGGGAACTCTTACATTTTTAAATGCTGCACCTGCAAAGTCTCCCTCTGGAGATGAACCTCAAACAGACTCTTGATCTGTTCTCAAAACCTCAAAGATTCATTAACAGAATCCCAATAGTACCTTTCCAGGAAAACATCTACGTTCATCTACTTGTAGCTCTGTTGCTTTCAACCCCTTTTCCTTTTCACCACTTTTGTTGTGGTAAATGTTTCTCTTGGACAGTTAAAAGTCAGCAGATATAACTCAGAACGCTGAAAACAAACAGTGCACATCAAGAGCCATTGTCACCTAATAAGTCATCTAGCTGCTTGCCCACTTGCAAGGCTGAAGCCAGAGATTCTGTCATAGATTACTGCAATGCATTGCATGTCGGGCTGCCTTTGAAATTGGTCTGTAAACTTCAGATAGTCCATAATAGGCCTCCAAGGTTGTTAACAGTGACTGGACATTTTGGTCATATTAAACCTGTAGTAAATCGTCCACATTGGCTTCCAGTGCATTTCTGAGCCCTATTCAAGGTACTGGTTCAAAGTCCTAAACCAGGCATCCCCAAACTGCGGCCCTCCAGATGTTTTGGCCTACAACTCCCATGATCCCTAGCTAACAGGACCAGTGGTCGGGGAAGATGGGAATTGTAGTCCAAAACATCTGGAGGGCCGAAGTTTGGGGATGCCTGTCCTAAACCATTCTTTCCCAACCTTGTGCTCTCCAGAGGTTTCACAGCACAACTCCCATCAGCCCCTGCCAGCATGGCCAAAGATGAGGGATTATGGGAGTTGGAGTTCAATAACCTTTTGAAGATGAACTTTGGGCCCTTAATTTGAAGGGTTTCAAGTACTTGTGGCCTCTTTTAGTGAAGCATGATCTGTCTTTTTACAGTGGTACCTCGACATCCGAATGCCTCGACTTCCGAAGGTTTCGACTTACGAAGTCGGCAAACTCGGAAGTATTTTCGCCCCGCGCGCGTTCTGCGCCTGCGCAGAAGCGGCACACGTGGTCTGCACATCCGCAGAAGTGCAAAATCATGCTTCGCACATGCACAAAATGGACGCTTCGACAACCGAAGGTTTCGACTTACGAAGAGTGCCGCGGAATGGATCGCCTTCGTAAGTCGAGGTACCACTGTATATTTTTATTGGTTGTGTTTTGTTGTAATTGGCTTTAGTGTTTGTATTGCGTTTGTAAGTCAGTTCCAATCACTTTGTAAGGAAAGTGATTAATAAATCATCATCACCACCACCACCACCGTTATCTGGAAGACACCAGGTTGGGGGAGGCTACCCTAGATATTTTGAAGCTGATGACCTGAAGGATCACCTCCTCCTATATATCTATATTCAGATGCTGAATCCATAACTTGAAGCTTTCCCTTGCATGACCTCACCTAGGGAGATCCAGGGATGAGCAACTAGGGGAGAAGGACTCCAGTTCTAGAATGTCTGGAGGGACTTGTCTGGGACCTGCTTTCTGTTCCTTTCAGCATCAAGTATAGACTCTTTTATCCCCCCCCTCCCATTTTGAGGTGAAGGTATCTTACAGCAATGATGGGGAACCTCAGGCCCAAGAACTCTCTATCAGGCCCTCAGAACTCTTGAGTCTGAGTGGACTCAAGGGAGAACCCCCTCCCTTGTCCACACCCCTCCCTGGACCTGCTTCACATCTTTCTGAAATATGTTTGCATGGCTGGAATATGTCCTTGAACTGTGATAATGCCTCTTGATTGCCTAGATAGATAGAGGTGTGTGTGTGTGTGTGTGTGTGTGTGTGTGTAGAAACGACCCTAATGTACAGAGGTAGCATTTCACATTTGCTCTTCTGCATACATTTGCCTCTGGCCCCACCCACCACTGACATGTGGCTCTGGGAACATAGTTCAAAAGAGAATGCAGTCCTTGGGCTGAAAAGGAACCTCCACCCCTGTCTCAGAGGCATTCATGATATTTGAGGTTTTAGAATAGAGTCATAGAATTGGAGAGCTGGGAGGGACCATAAGGGTCATCTAGTCCAACCCGCTGTAATGCAGGGATATTTTTGCCCAATGTGGGTCTGAAGCCCATGGCCCTGAGATTAAGAATTTCATGCTCTACCGACTGAGGTATCCCGTCTTTTGAAGATCATCCCTATGCTGTGAGAGTTTTAAGGCGTTGATCAATTCCTTTTATTTCATCTCTGTATATTTAAAATCCTTTTACGTATGCTGCCCAGAGAAGATCAGCTAGGGAGCAGCAACTGAAATATCTAAAAACAAATAATAAACAAGTATACATGGAGTGGGATGGGGAGGTAATAAACAGAAAATGGACAGGACAGTTAAAATAATTCAATTGCATTACTTATTAATGAAACACAATTTAACTTTATAGAATGTAAAAATAAGGACGTTGTCAATTATCTCCTTACATTTGGCCAGTTTTTAACCAGAACCATTTCAGTCTTCCACATGTCCAGCAGCGCAAGCAGTTAGAGAAGCTGCTGAGTAGAAGAGGAGCTGTCTGAAGGCAGCAAAACTGGGAGCAGCTTTCCGGAGGCTGTTGCAGCTTCTAGGCAGCAACTGAGAACTGATAGGATCAGCCTGCTTCCTCACCTTTCCTGGAGTACCAGTAAGACTCTACAGTAATTATGATACTCGAGGGACGCGGGTGGCGCTGTGGGTTAAACCACAGAGTCTAGGGCTTGCTGATCAGAAGGCCGGCGGTTCGAATCCCTGCAACTGGGTGAGCTCCCCTTGCTCGGTCCCAGCTCCTGCCAACCTAGCAGTTCGAAAGCACGTCAAAGTGCAAGTAGATAAATATGTACCGCTCTGGCGGGAAGGTAAACGGCGTTTCCGTGCGCTGCTCTGGTTCGCCAGAAGCGGCTTTGTCATGCTGGCCACATGACCCAGAAGCTGTATGCCAGCTCCCTCGGCCAATAATGCGAGATGAGCACGCAACCCCAGAGTCGGTCACGACTGGACCTAATGGTCAGGGGTCCCTTTACCTTTACTTTATGATACTCAAGCTTCCTCTTGGGAAGCAGCATGGTGTAGCGGATAGTGTTGGATCAGGACCTGGGATACCAGGGTTCAAATCCCCACTTGGCCATGGAACTTTCAGTGAGTAACATCACAGGGTTGTTGTAGAGTGTTATGTACTGAGCTGAATCCTAGAACAATAGGATTCAGAATCAGCGGGAGCTACCCAATCCAACTCCAGGTGGAAGTGAATCCGCAACCTGATTGGCCTGCTGGAGCAGCCAATCAGGCGGCTGGCAGAAGTGAATCTGCTACCTGATTGGCCTGTAGGAGCAGCCAATCAGGCTGCAGGCAGAAGTCAATCCATAATATAATTGGCCCACAGGTGTAGCCCTGAAGTAGCCAATCACGCAAGGCCCATTGTGTAAATAATGTATATAAGCAGATGGTTTGGGGAAAAGAGCCATTCGTCTTCTCTTCTCCTCCTTGATGACTATGAGCTGAATAAAGAGCATGAAATTCACTCTTGACTCCGAGTATATTTCATAGAGATTAAATGAAAAAAGGGGAAACCATGTAAGCCACCTTAAAAAGCTGGAATATAAATGGAATAAATAAATACTGTGGTACCTCGGGTTAAGAACTTAATTCGTTCCGGAGTTCCGTTCTTAACCTGAAACCGTTCTTAACCTGAGGTGCCACTTTAGCTAATGGGGCCTCCCGCTGCTGATTTCTGTTCTCATCCTGAGGTAAAGTTCTTAACCCCAGGTACTACTTCCGGGTTAGTGGAGTCTGTAACCTGAAGCGTCTGTAACCTGAAGCATCTGTAACCCAAGGTACCACTGTAAATGGACTTTGAAATGGGATTAATTATGTGGCCAAGTTAGTGGATTCTCTTTGGGTGTCCTGTTTCTTCTGGCCCTTGTTCATGCTGTGGCCTACAGTAACCTCCTTCTATGGTGAGGACATCACATTTGATTTCATCTCAGGGGGCAGGCAGGACTTGACATGTGGAAGACAAAGGTTGCCTCCTAAATGAGGAAATGGGTGCAGCATTTGCTTGCATGCTTTCCCATATATTTCCCCAAGTAAAAAGGATAGATACATCTTTTCAAAAATAAAATCTAAAAGCTCAGAGATGTCGGTGGAATAACTTTCAGGGGGCATGTCTCCACAGATCCCCCTCCCTTGATGACAGCCCGGCCCAGCTGACACACAACGATTACAATTCTGCATACTTCTCTCCTTTCTATTTCAGTATTTCCACCCCATTAACTTGCTCCTTACTTTACTTACCTGGATAGAGATAGACGACAGGCTGTGAATTTACAGAGATCAGAGAAGTAACAAAGGCTTTCTTTAATTACAAAGACAGCTTCCTTTTCTCCGGAAGATTTTGCACCCCCAGAGAGTTTATGTGTTTGCTTTTTACATTCATTTGTTTTTGTTTTTTTTAAAAAAAATGATTATTCACTGTGTCCCTTTTTATTGTTATTTTTGAAGTTAACAGAGAAAATAATCAATACACTACTGATAAAAGGATGCAGAAAAAAACAAGAACAGAAAACTACTTTATTTGAGCAGGAAGGCACATTTTGATGATGTAGTTAATTTCCTGACAGTAATTATTCTTCAGAAGCTCTTTAGAAGCAATGTTTACTGAAAAACATTTTCTGTTCTGAATTGCCTTGTGGAAACAGATGTATTTGAGGTTCTCTATCCTTCTCTTGATCTCTAGAGATTTCCTCCAGCTAAGTACAAGTGCAGGATTTCTGTCTCAAGTGTAAATTCTCCATGTTTGCCTGCATCTAATTGTTTGGAAAGCTGCAAACCTGATTATCAAAAATGATCTTTGGTGTCAAAACCAATACGAATGATTACAATGAGTATGAGGAGGGAAGCCACAAATAATTCCTCATTTCCAAAATGTGCACGTCTAACTTTACTGCCATAGTAATTGCCTGAAAATATGTAATACGTAATTAATTCCAATGTGTCAATCTTCATAGCCGTTTATTAGAAATTTTTAATTGATGAAGCAGCTGCTCTAGTGACCAAATGTATTTGTGCTTGAAACTGACATCCTGGTTCTAAATATTATTCCACCTAGATCAACATTATCTCCTCCTGTGCGTGCCTTGCTATAGCTATGGCAAATTGAGAGAGGGGCCGACTTATTCAAATGCTGTGGGAATTAGTGATGTTCTCTCTCTGTGGGTCACAGTGCTTCTAGGTTTCTATTACTCATAGCAGAATACATTTTCAATGCACCGCTAGATAGAGGTTAAGAATAAACTAGCAGTTATACAGAATTTTGAGATTATAAGAAGCAACACATTTTGTTAAGGCATGGCAATGTTCTGCTGTGTCACACTCACTACTGTAGAGCTGTCACTGCTGGTGCTGCCCATTGTCACGACTACCCCCCACTCCATTTATCTGAATCATGTTCACTATCACAGCCAAACCTCTCATGGAGAAAATGCCAACAAAGTGCAAGTTTGAAAATGAATTTTTTTGGTAAAAAATAAATAAATCAGAGAGCATACGTAGGTTTGCGGTGGGAAGGGGAGAATATGGATGGGGAAGGAAGTGACCCAAACAATTTACCCTGTCTGCATATAAAAGGGGGGGGGTAAAGCAATATTACAGAGAATAATATTACAGAATCATATTTTCCCATCGTGTTACTACTGGGAACACAGATGAAAAAATATGATTCTGGTAGGTTTGTTATTATTTTAAAATAAAATTACAGATTACTGTTGGGAAACAATGGGATGGAATTGTGGGCATATAAATGGAAAAGTAAAACAGAGCAAAAGGAAAGCAGATTTGTATATCATGAATCACGGTCCATAACAATCAAAGTCAGCACACAGAAAGGTGCTAGGGATCCAAGGAAATGAAGGGACAGATGCCACTGGTTCATATTCACAGGGATGGGGAACTTGATGCCCCCCAGATAGAGTCCTGCAGCCATCATGGCCAATGGAGATGTGGTCCAGCACTGTCTGCAGGGCCACAAATCCCCCCCGTTCTTTCAGAAGCAAATGAATATTTTTTGCAATAACTAGTGGAGAACCATTTCTGAATTAAGGAAGAATTTTTATTATGCAGTTCAGTGAAAAGAGCATGTAACCGTGTAGTTTGTCTGGATCGGAGTAAAGGTTGTTTTGCTGGCAACACATTTCTTCTCTTCTCTGTAAAGTTGTGTGAGAAATAGTTTGAACCAATGGGTTCAATTGCATGGGCAGGCGGAGTCCCCCCCAACCCCAGGCAACCCCCGAGCGGAATAATGACTCAAGACAACGTGCTATGGGATTAAAATTGGCCACAACTTTATTAAGTTTCAGATGTAGGGAGACCTTGGCTCAGGCATTGGGCATTTATCCTTCCCAGTCCCCAGCCGGGGATCTGGGAGACATCAGGGTTATCCACAATGTGTGGGGATTGGGCTGCCTCTGGAGAACCTATGTTCAAGCAGAGAGCTCCCCCCCCCCCTTTTCCCACTGTTGCAGGGGAGAGCAATGACAACCTCTCGGCACATGGCCAATGCCTCCCCTCAAGAACCCTTTAACGGGGAACTCTGGGATCACCGCCGAAAGGGGTGGGTGGGTCACCACTTCACGCCCTCCCCATTTAGGAAGATAAGACTAAAGGATTCTGTCCAAGGCCTGAAACTGCCAAAGTTGTGACGTTTTGCTATGGGAAAGGCAAAACCTGCCAATGCAGGAAAATTCCTTTCCAGCCCTTCAACAGTGACCATGACGTAGCAGCACCTGCGTACCTGTGGAGAAGAGGTTAACCTGGAAAAGAAGACTTAACTGAGGGAGGGCAGGGTGGGAGAAGCTCTGGAGCCAACTGACGCTTCACAGTTAAGATTCACCTTCTGTTGTGTGGGCAGGGTGGTCCCTCCCCCTACCTGGCCAATCCCCTGGCAATGCCTCCCCAGGCAGGATTGGGTGATTGGCTGAGGTAGGCCGAGACCTCCAGGTATCCAGCTTGGGGAGCCACCCGATAGTACTGGACGACACACTGGGATACAGAGGGCTGTGCGTGATCACGCAAAAGGTGCCCATCATTTGATGTGGGGAGCGGTCAATCAGGGCTGGCCTGCACATGAGGCAAGCAGAAACAGCTGCCTTGGGCTGCAGAATCCCACAAGGCAGCATCTGTGCAGGAGCCCCACTTGCCCTTGCCCTGGTCACATGATTGTAGTTTCTTTTGGTATGATCTTGCGAGAGTTTGGCAAGATCTTGTGAGATCTTGCCAGAAGCCACTGCTGCAAGGTAGTGGTGGGGTGCCACCCCCTAGGACCTAGGTGGTGAAACAGGATAGTTCACCCCTAGTTTCAATAATAAGAGCAATAATGTTTATACTTTGACTAAACATTAGGAAGAACTTCCTGACGTTATGAACTAGAACAGACTGCCCCATAGGGGGTAGGCTTACTTTGGTTAGAGATTTTTATACAGAGTCTGGATGGCCACTTCTCAAGTGCTGTGGAAAAAGATTTCCTGAATCAGCCAAGGGTTGTACTAATGACCTTGAGGGTCCCACCTCCTCTATCATCATATTACTTAACTAGTAGCTTGCATTGACCATTTACTTGCAATTTGTGGTCTTCATTTATGGCTGACCACTGAAGAATTTGTAGATTCTACAATAGGTGTCTGATTGCTAAATTTTGAATTACAGTATTGGCCTTAAAACACTACAGAGCAATCTGTAGGAAGCCAGTGGAAGTTACCCCTATTCAAAATCCAATTCAGGAGCATCTGGGAAAGTCTAGAGAGGATTGGACCCTAAGCCACATGACCAAGTTGTACATAGTTTAAAATAGTTTATCCTTGTCCCACTCTGCCCTTGCTACATCTCCGCCCAGAACACTCCTTGGGGGGGGGGGGGGACTTAAATTCTGCTGGCTTAAGTTCTAAAGGTTGAGCCCTGGCTAAGGGACTTACTCCAGTGAATCCAAACTCTCTTATCCCAGAAGATCTTAGGTTTGGCTTGTGCTGCTGATTTCATCTTTTTGGGGATCACTTGAAAGTAGCAGTAGAGCCAAGATGTGACGTGAACAATGGAGATTAAATTTACAGCAAGGATCGTAAGGCTATGTTCTAGCTTTTCTTGAGAAATACAAAGGTCTCTGATGCAACAGTTTCATGGATCATATCTCCAGAAACTGCAGCTGGCTTGAGTCAGGGCAACTTTTTCTTTTGAAGTTTCATTCTCACTGTTGCTGTTGATAAACAGTTCCCCACCCCCTGCCCCACTCCTGAAAAGATAGCTGATATGTTTTGATGCAAAGAAAAAAACACCCACCCACTCTTATTTTCCTTCTGTAGTGTTGACATAGAAAGGTGACAAAAATATTAAAATGGGATGGATACTCCTGCAATTATCTATTGTATTGTGTTGGTGCTTTGTAAGATCAAGGTTTTGTCATGGAAATATGCAACTCATAATATTTTTGTGCTGGAGTTAGGCTCTTCAATTATGTATCTCAAAGGAAACTTTTTACTGACAAAGGCAATGAAGAGGCACTGCCTTTCGTGTTTCTTTGCTTATTTCCCCCTGTTTTATAGTTCTTCACTGCCTCTTCAAATTTAAACCTGAATGACAGGAATTCAGGGGTTAGAAAGTTATTAGAGAGATGTCTCTGCAGGTAATGAAATATGCACACTTACAATACACAGGGAAAAAACATTGTGGAAACCTCAGCAATTTCAATATTTAATACAGGCTGATATATATATATATATATATATATATATATATATATATATATATATATATATATATATATACACACACACACACACACACACAAGGTGTTTTTTTTGTTTTTTTTGCAAATGCGGCATATGTTAATCTAGATCTGAGAATTCATCTGGCAGATTCAATTTCCACTCATAATTTTTCATTCATTAGTTTTTCTTTCTCATAAACACTGCCGCGTATTCAGATCTGTGTCACTGGTATCAGGCAGTCTATCCAGCAAGGAAGGTGGTGATTTATTGGGGAGAGTTATGGACTAGATTATAAAGACTGGGAGCCTGCCAGTGGGATAAATATTGATTATGATTTAAGTCTCTCTTTTAAAAACGTGCAATGACTCACTGCTCAGAACATCACTTAGGCTTTGGTCTACTTGTGCAGCAGAATGAGGTGGTAGAATGGATTGTGCTACTTTGACTGTAGGTATGAAACACCAGTTTTGAATGTTCCTTCGTGTTGGAACTCCATGTAAGCAGAAAACATACTTCTTAGAGAAGCTTAGTCCAGGATTCTCAAACTCTCCCCCCTGACCACTTGAAAATAGCTGAGGGTCTTGGCAGATCACTTAAATGCTTTTTTCTGCCTGTTCTAGCAATTGTAATGTGCTGTGCTAGATGTCATGTGATTTTTAATTGAATTTTTATTGCTTCTTTTATTTATCATATATTTAATTTACTGTGTTACAATCTGAATTCCATAGAATTCAAATTGTAATGCAGTAAAATGCAATATTAGAAAATAAGCAAATCAAATGCAATAAAAAATCAATACGTATATTAATGCAATGGATGTGCTGTCATCTATCTTCAATCACAAATCCACAGACATGCTGGAGATCAGTTTAATGAAGCTCGTGGACCACTGGTGGCACACAGACCACCATTTGTGTACCCTTGACCTAAACCTCTTCCAATTGTGCTTTATTTCTACTTAGAATTATAGAATAGTGGAGATGGAAGTGACAAATAATGTCATTAGCTCCTACGAACCTGGGAAAGCCATAACTACAGCACCCACCCAGACTTTTTTTTTTTTAAAAAAAACCCTCTAACAGAAGACAGCCTAAATCTTTCTGTTCATGTGACAACCACTGTAAGATGCCTGATATGCAGTCTTATAATCTCCAAGCCCCCAACTGTCTGAAATGGGACAGTTTATGACAATACCCACAGCATACATTTAAAGCACTTTTATGCCATTAGTGAAATATACTCGGAGTCGAGAGTGAATTTCATGCTCTTTATTCAGCTCATAGTCATCAAGGAGGAGAAGACGAATGGCTCTTTTCCCAAAACCATCTGCTTATATACATTATTTACACAATGGGCCTTGCGTGATTGGCTACTTCAGGGCTACACCTGTGGGCCAATTATATTGTGGATTGACTTCTGCCTGCAGCCTGATTGGCTGCTCCTACAGGCCAATCAGGTAGCAGATTCACTTCTGCCAGCCGCCTGATTGGCTGCTCCAGCAGGCCAATCAGGTTGCGGATTCACTTCCACCTGGAGTTGGATTGGGTAGCTCCCGCTGATTCTGAATCCTATTGTTCTAGGATTCAGCTCAGTACATAACACCCCTCCCCTCTAAGTTCCAGTCCTGCCCGGGAAGTTGCATTCGTAGTCCCCAAGGTCTGCTGGCCGCCTCCGTGTGCGTTGTGGCCTGGGGTGTTCCTTGGTCAGGGGTTCTGGTTCTGGCTCGTGTTCCGAGGCTGCTGGCTGTGCCGGGGCTGTCTGGTCTGGCGCCACTGAACCACTAGGTTGTAGCTCTGGTTCCGGTGTCCTTCCAGCCTCGGGGCGCCCCTCTGTGCCTACTGCTTCTGCTTCCCCTGCCCACCCCTCTCGCTCTACAGGCCTCACTGCCCTGCTGTCCCCTTGGGACCCCTCTGTCCCGCTCTCCTCCCGGGTTCCTCCTGGGAATCGTCGCCGTAGCTGGTCGCAGTGGCGGCGCCAACATTGCCCCCCTTCCGTTAGTACCTCGTACGACACGGGACCGGTCACCTTGGTGACTGTGGCGGGTACCCATGCTGGGCCTGCCCCAAAATTCTTTGCATACACTGGGTCCTGGGCCACAAATGTCCGGGGGTTCCTGCCTTTCCCCACCACTACCTCATCCTGAGCTCTGTCGGGGTGAAGTCGGTCCAGTCTAGTTGCAAGGCGCCGGCCCATTAGTAATTCAGCTGGGCTCCGGCCCGTCGTTGTGCTTGGGGTGCTGTGCTGTGCTAGAAGAAATGTGGCAAGGCGGTATTCCCAGTCCCCTTGTGTCATGCGGCGGAGGCTGTCCTTGGTGGTCCGCACCATGCGCTCCGCTTGGCCATTGGTGGCAGGGTGGAATGGTGCTGAGCGGATGTGGCGGATGGCGTTCTGCGCTGTGAAGGTCTGGAACTCCTCTGACGTGAATGCGGTTCCATTGTCCGAGACGAGGGTGTCAGGGAGCCCGTGGGTCGCAAACAGCTTACGTAGTACCCGGATGGCTGCCGCCGTAGAAGTGGATGGTACCAGTGCGACCTCCAGCCATTTGGTGTAGGAATCCACCACTATGAAGAATGTTTTTCCCTGGAAGGGGCCAGCGAAGTCCACGTGCAAGCGTGACCATGGATGTCGGGCGGACTCCCAGGGCTGGACTGGGGCCCTTGGGGGATCCGGGCGGGATTCTTGGCAGGTCTGGCAGTGTTGGACCCAGGCCTCTATCTCTCTGTCAATCCCCGGCCACCACACATAACTCCTGGCAAGGGCCTTCATCCTCACTACCCCTGGGTGTGTCTCGTGTAGGGCTGTGAGGACCCTTTTGCGGAGGGGCTGGGGAACAACAACCCTGCTTCCCCATAACAGGCACCCCTTGTGGGCCGACAGTTCATGTTTGCGGTTTGTGTAGCCAGCGAATTCTGGCCCGGGGCTGCTGCTGGGCCATCCTCGCCACACCCAGTCCAGGACCCGGGAGATGACCCTATCTTTTGTGGAATGGTGCGCAACTTCTTGTGCCTGAATGGGTCGGTCGGGAAGCAGCTCCAGGGTCATAACCTCTTGCGCAGGCGCTGGGTCGGGGCCTGTTTCTGGTAGTGGTAGCCTGCTGAGGGCGTCTGCGTGGCCCATCGCCTTCCCAGGGCGGTGGATTAGTGCATACTGGTAGCCGGCAAGGAAAATTGACCACCTGAGGACACGTGGAGACAACACTTGGGGGGTCTGCTTCTCAGGGGCAAACAGGCCAAGCAACGGCTTGTGGTCAGTCACTATGGTAAAGGGCCGCCCGTACAAGAAATCATGGAATTTTTTTACGCCCTTCACGATTGCCAGACCCTCCTTGTCAATCTGTGAGTAGTTTCGTTCGGCTGCAGCAAGCGTCTGGGAGAAGTATGCCACCGGCACCTCTCTTCCATCCGGGAGTTGGTGTCCCAGGACAGCGCCGATGCCATAGGGAGAGGCGTCGCATGCCAGCACCACTGGCAGCCTCTCGTCGAAGTGTGCTAAGACCGAGTTCGAGACGAGCAAGTCCTTGACTGCCTGGAATGCGGCCCTTTGTCGCTGGCCCCACACCCAAGGGGCCCTTTTATCTAGGAGTCTGTGTAGGGGCTCCGCTACCGCTGCCTTATGGGGAAGGAAGGCATGGTAAAAGTTCAATAGTCCCAAGAATGACTGAAGTTCGGGCTTGCTCTTGGGCGCTGGGGCCTCACAAATGGCCCGTACCTTGTCACCGGTTGGATGGACCCCTTCTGCGTCCACCTTAAATCCCAGAAAGTCCACCTGCGGCACTCCCAGTAAACACTTTTCCCGCTTCACCTTGAGGCCCGCCGTCTGGAAACGGTGCAGGACGGAGCGGAGGCGGTCCTCAAATTCCTCTGGTGTGGGCCCGGCGATCAGTACATCATCGAAGAAGGGGGTGACGCCAGGAATCCCTTTAAGGAGAGAGTCCATTAGATTCTGGAATATGCCTGGTGCCACGCTAACGCCAAATTGCAGCCGCTTTACTCTGAATGCCCCTCTGTGCGTCACAATCGTCTGGGCCTCTGCTGTGGCTTAGTCCACAGGCAACTGTTGATACGCTTGGGCCAAGTCCAGTTTGCCAAAGATTTTTGACCCAGCCAGGGTGGCGAGGACATGGCTGACCACTGGCACTGGGTATGCATGGGCCGTGAGAGCCTTGTTTATGGTGCATTTGTAGTCTGCACAGATGCGGACCGAACCGTTAGGCTTGACGGGTGTGACAATTGGAGTTTCCCAGGGGGCGTTGGGCACCGGCTCCAGCACTCCTTGCTCCACGAGCCGGTCCAATTCCTCGTCTATGCGGGGTTTCAGGGCGAACGGGACCCGGCGGGCCTTGTGCCTGATGGGTCGTACAGCGGGGTCTAGCTGTAGGGCAATGGGGGGTCCTGTATATCGTCCCAATGCCCCATCGAAAACCCCTGGAAACTCTTTGCATATGGCGTCCACGTCCACTTGTAAGCTAGTGCGGTTCACCCCGGTAACGGCTAGCCCCAGAGGTCCAAACCATGCCAGTCCCAGTAAGCTAACGTAGGGGCCCTTAACTACCAGCAAGTCCAATTGTTGCTTTCGCCCTCGATATTGCACCCTGAAGGTCCCCACCCCCATAGTAGGGACCTTACGTTTCTGGAAGTCCCGGAGGGTGAATGGGGCCGGCCTTAGTTTGGGACCCCCATTAGGGCACAGTTCCCTTAATGTTCGGGCCGAGATTATGGATAGAGTTGAACCCGTGTCCAGCTCCATGCGGCATGGGGCTCCCTCTATCTGTACCTCTATATAAATTTTCTCTGTGCTGGGATGGGGCAACTGGAATACCTGATAGTCCGTGATCTCCGTCGAGTTGCCTTGGTGCATGGTGCCGTGTGACCTGGGGCTCCTGGGTCGGTCATCTGATGCTTGTCGACGTGTGAGTCGAGCCCGACACACCCGGGCGATGTGTCCTAATTTTCTGCACTGCCTGCACTCTGCGTTGCGGAAACGACAGGTCCTCCTCTCGTGGTTCTCCCCGCAGCTTGCACAGTTCCCTCCTTCTCGTCGAGGCTGCTGTGGTGTGTGTGCTGCTTGAGTGCGCCGCTGTACTCTGTGTACTTCCTCCCTGTCAGATTCGGATTCGTCGGTGAGGTCTTCGTGGTAGACCCTCGGTTGGGATGGCGGGGCCGGTCGTGCCTCTTGCGTTGACCTTTCGGCGGCTTCGGTTGCCAGGGCTTCCTCCAGAGCAATCTGGAACGTGAGGTCTTTTTTGGCGTAGAGGCGTCGTTGCAACATCTTGTCCCTCAGGCCACCGACGAGGCGGTCACGAAGCATGTTCTCCAATTCTGAGAAGTTGCATAACCGGGCGGCTTGGCGGAGGGAGGTCACAAACCCAGTTATGGTTTCCCCCGGGGCTTGCCGCTTTGCGTAGAAGGCATTTCGGCAAGCTACCACCGAGGGCTGTGGTGAGAAGTGCTCCTTCAGCCGTTCCATTATTGTTTTGTAAGAGACGGTAGCGACATCTCTAGGTGCAAGGAGAGCCCGGGCGATTTCAAACGTCTCCTCTCCACAGACGCTGAAGAATGTCGCCCTCTTCATGGCATCGTTGGTGACTTCTTTCGCTTGCAGGAGGAAGTTGAAACGGGCGGCGTACCCTTCCCAGTCTCCCAATGCTGGTTTGAATGGCGAGAAGCTGCTGTCGGTTGCCATTCTGGGTTCCTTGGGTCCTGGAGCTGAAGCCTGGATGCACGGTGCGATGCAGCGGTGCAGCAGGTGGCGGTGCTGCGGTGCAGTGCGTGGTGGCGGTCAGCTCAGCAGCATCCCATCCTCGTCGCCAGTGAAATATACTCGGAGTCGAGAGTGAATTTCATGCTCTTTATTCAGCTCATAGTCATCAAGGAGGAGAAGACGAATGGCTCTTTTCCCAAAACCATCTGCTTATATACATTATTTACACAATGGGCCTTGCGTGATTGGCTACTTCAGGGCTACACCTGTGGGCCAATTATATTGTGGATTGACTTCTGCCTGCAGCCTGATTGGCTGCTCCTACAGGCCAATCAGGTAGCAGATTCACTTCTGCCAGCCGCCTGATTGGCTGCTCCAGCAGGCCAATCAGGTTGCGGATTCACTTCCACCTGGAGTTGGATTGGGTAGCTCCCGCTGATTCTGAATCCTATTGTTCTAGGATTCAGCTCAGTACATAACAGCTTCATTCAAAGAATCATGAGAATTGTACTAGATGGTTGTCTGGGAACCCCTCACAGAGGCCGCATTCAGACAAGGGTTTTATTGTACAGTATTATTTATTCCAGTTAGAATGTTACTGCTTCTGTTTCAATTTCTGGCAGGTGAAGACAGCCCAGTTTCCATCTCTGGTATGCAGTGATAAAGCAGAACATAATCCACTGCTCCTCAGCTTTTGCTCCTATCAGCTAAGTGGTGCATATTATATCCTAACCACAGCATGCAGGGAATGTTAAATAAGGGAGAATAGAGGGGGTGTTTTTGCCTGTTGTTTACTATCTGAATGAAATGCTCAAATGCCAATATTTACTTGCTGCAGCCTGAAGGCACTCTCCAGCCCATGTTGGTATATCATGCTAATTCCAAATCATAGATGCTACAGCAGCACAGGTGGCTGCAGGTGACCATCTCTCTTGGTAAAGCTGCTGTATTTAATGATTGCCTAGAAACATACAAAGTGACAGCCTGGGGCCCTAATAGATTCATTTAGAAAACCAAAGCTGAGAAGAGTTGAGAAAAACCTAGGCCTAACGTAATAGACACAAGGCAGGTGGCTGAAAGAACTGAGGAATACCAAACCATCTCTTCAGCAATGATGAAAAACCTTTATTCACACATCCTTGTCCCTAAAAGAGACATAGAACAGAGATGGTGAAGCTCTTGTTCTTAACCTTCTGTTATCATACCTCATCTTGGTGGTGCAGTGGTAAATTCTCAAGTTCAGATGCTCTTCTGAACAGCCCACACCCTGTCGTAAAAACCATGCCCTTCTAAGACCTTACACCAAACATGGGGATGAGGGAATTCAGCTGAGTTAAAATTTCTTATGTGAACAAATCTCAAAAATAAAAATAGCAGTGGGACCCTTAGCCATGCATGTACAGTCATACCTCGGTTTAAGTACACCTCGGTTTGAGTACTCCGCAGACCTGTCTGGACCAGATTAATCCACTTTCCATTACTTTCAATGGGAAAGTTCGCTTCAGGTTAAGTACGCTTCAGGTTAAGTACAGACTTCCGGAACCAATTGTGTTTGTAAACCGAGGTACCACTGTAATGTTACCTGCCTCTTCCTCTGCTTAGCTTATTTGGTGGGTTTCTCTCTGAGAGAACACTAATTTTTTTTGGCATGCAGGGGATTGGAAAATAACACCCAGGAGGTGATGACATTGGCCCTGTTAAGTGGTGGTGCTTCATCCCTGCCTGCTTTACTATACCTCTGGCAAGTGTGTCTTCCTTATGAATGGGGCACAGCACTTCCTCATTTGTACTGCTTCTCTCTAGTTCAATTGACAACCAGATGCATCTGGGAAGCCCAAGCAGGACCTTAGCCCAAGGGTACTCTCCCTTCCTGCAGTTTCCAGCAAGTGGTATGCAGAAGCTTTACTGCCTCTGGCACAGCATGATTTTCATGGGTCATAGCCATTGATAGCCTTATCTTCCAAGAATTTGTCCAATCCTCTTTTGAGTCATTTTAAGCTATTCACCTTCTAAGCACCATTGTTTACATGTACCTGCTTGTTCTTTCTGACACACCATGGGGGCTCTGTTGCACCTAGTGAGTTACAGAAGCTTGGTGGACAGATTATCTTGCTTTATAGTGGTTGGGCTAGATCAGCCTTCTTCAACCTTGGGGTCTCCAGACACTGTTGGACTACAGCTCCCATCATTCCATTGGCTAAGCCAGCTAGGATTGATGGACACTGAATAACTGCTCTAGATAGATAGTCTTTGGGTCTCTTCTCTCTCATAGATCCTATCATTGGCAGTGTTTGTGGAGTCTGCTGGATCAGCTGTGGTAGACATTGTCAGAGCGACAGTATCAATGCACGTATCACTTACTACAAAGGAAGGAAAGACAGAGCAATGGTGGGTGCTGAGCTGGATCAGAAGATCAACGTTATTTTAGAGGTCTGTCAAATGTTACATCACCATTTTCATTCTGCAACGTTAAGTCATGAAAAGAAAAGATGAAACACATCTGATATTATTAATGATTACAAGATCCAAAGACGCTTCTTTGGTGCTCTTTGTTCAGTGATCTTTAATGAGATGCAGTGGGACTGACACTATGAAGATGATTCATTCAGTGTTGGGTTTATTCATGAGATCTGAGATACTTGATAGTCCCTGCCTGTTCTGCAGACACGTTCAATCTCTCCCTCTGTCTCTCTGTCCTTCTTCATCTCCCTGTTCCTGCCTCCAATAAAGTGTCAGAACAAAACTTATGCAGCTGTTTGCCAACGGGCATGGGAAATGTAACAAGTCAAACATACTTTGTTGGGAAACAAATATGATACAAATGCAGTTGCTAATTGAGCCAAAACACGCCTGGGTAATTTCGCTTAGCAAAAATTACCTCTGTTGGGAGGAGAGTACAAAGAGACAGGTGCAAAGCTCTTGCCATTTCTCCCTTGGCTATGCAAGCTAATAGGCTATTGATTTTTCGTCAAATAATTTTGTAGTTTACTTGGTTCTTCTAGCAGAAAATGCACCCATCAGTAGGATATGAAGGTAGGGATGGACCAATTTGTAAATTTCAGTTTTTCTGAGTTTCCTGATTGCAAGATCGGTTCTCATTCCATATCAGTTTGCAATATTTTTTTTTTAAGTCTTCATATAAATTCACCAGCAAGTTAAATGTGAATTTCTTTTGGTATGCACATTTCTGTATGCACTTTTGATTAAATACCAATTTCTTCCTAGTTTAATTCAGTGTTGTATTTTCATGCACACTTCACCCTAGCATATGTTTATACATGACTGTATAACGGCATTGCAAAATTTGGAGAAGAGAGAATTTTGAAAGATGGTTGTGTGAATTGGGTAGGTTCACCTTTACAAACAAACCAAATCAAATAAATATCTCCCCTATCCCTATTTTAAGGTGAATAACTTCAACTTTTCCCTCAGCTACTGCCTTCATTCACCATGTGCATGTAATGCAGTTCACGTCTCACTTTCCCCCCTCTTTTGATCATAGCTAGATCCAGAGGGGATAACATCAGATATTCCAGGTGGCTTGACAAGAGAAGGAAACTGCACAGAAGCCTAGCCTGGTTAATATTCTCTAGGGTGGTTTGTCCAGCATTAGTTACGTACATCTAACACAAGACAGCTGGGCTTCAGTTCAGCGACAAGTGACAAGGTGGTAACTTTTAGCTATAGAAAACTGATCCGTTGGAGGTCTACACCACCATGTTAAAAAGAAATAGGATACTCTGGGTTGCATTATCTGTAACAGAAGTGTGTGGCCAGTTTTAGTTATTATGCACATCCCCCTCTATTTACCCATTACGCTTGTAAGTCTTTAGTCAAAACTAACAGCTAGGAACAAAGATTTAAGGCAGAGGTTCTCAACTTTTCTTATGCCCATTTCCCCTCAAACTCAGCACTGTGGTACAAAACACAAAATCATGGGATTGGAAGGGACCACAAGGGTCACCTAGCTCAACCCCCTGAAATGCAGGAATCTTTCATCCAATGTGGGGCTCGAACCCACTACCATGAGATTAAGAGTCTTGTGATCTACCATTGAGGTATCTAGGCTCATATCTGATGCAATGGTTGTACTGGGCATGAGAGGGCCAGGTTCAAATCTCCACTCAGTCAAGAAGCTCACAGGCCAATCATTGTCTCTCAGCCTAACCTGCCTTACAGGGTTATAGGGAGGATAAAATTTGGGGTGGAGTTGGGACAGGAACTCCGCTCCAAAGAGAAAAGGTGGGCTATACCTGAAATAAAGAATGACATAACACATGGATTTGTCCTTAGGGCAATAGCTCAGCAGCAGAACATCTGCTGTGCATGTAGAACGTCTTGCAGTTCAGTCTCTGGCACTTCCAGGTAGGGCTGGGAAAACGTGGGGAACTGCTGCCTCTCAGGGTAGATCAGTGCAGCGGCGGAGCAAGGAGGGAGCCCACTGCTCTTGGCACAGTGCGAAAATGCTGCCTTGGCCTTGCCACCAAGAGGCAGGCACTTGCGCAATGGGTGGGACCAGGGCACAGAGGGTCCTCTTCACCCTCCACTTACCCAGCCCTCTCACCTGATGAGCAGGTGCTCGTGTGTCGGGCAGGGGTGGGCAAGGCGCAGAAGGCACTCTTCACTGGGCGGGTGCAGAGTGTGCTGCTCTTCACCCTCTCACTCAGTCAACCATGTGATGTGGATTTCTGCGGGGGATGCCTGGTGTCAGGGGCTGGGCAGAGGAGGAATGGTGGAGACAGCTTCCCCACCCTGTCCCTCCCGGGGGGGGGGCAGGAAGACATTATAGATTTACAACAGTGGTTTGTGGGAGGTCACAGCTCAGATGCAGATGAGGGGAAAAGTTGGGAAATAATGGGAGAGGAGGAGCAGGCAGAGCCAGAGCAACAGCTGGCTGACACGTTATCATTAGAAAGCATTCCAGACCCACCATCTCCCAGAACCTGGTGAGCCTTAAAAGTAAGAGAGCAAAAAGCTCGAAGACAGAGGACACGTAGCAGCACCCATAGAGGAGGTGATGATGATGATGAATGAGGAAGTGGAAGAGACAGGAGGTGGATATTCACAAGGGATAATGCCATTATCCAAGAGGCTGGGTTCTATAGCCTCTCTCTGTAAAGATTGAAATAAAAAAAGACTGTAAGAAACTTTCCCTTGGCTTCATACTTTTGTGGGCAACCAGCCGGGAGCCACTGACAGCACCCTGACACCTGGTTTGCACGCCCCTCCCCATTCTGTGCCCAGGGCAATGCCCCCCCCCAGCACCTCCCACTCTATGGCAGTGGATCAGTGTGTTCTCCAGACCTTGTTGGATTACACCTCCTATCATTCCTGCCCCTTGCTATGCGGGCCATGACTGATGGGAGCTGTGCTCCAACAAGACCCAGGACTCAGCTACATTAGTTTTTTTTTTATAAAAAAAACACTTTAAATGTGTTATAACACTGTGACACCAGATGGCGCTGTAGAGTTCCATCTTTCGGCAACGTGATTTCTTATTATGAGGTTTAGAGAATGTGTTTTCCTTAAACGTTTTTGATGTTTCTTAGATCCAGCCCCTTTGCGTAGACCAGACTGAGCTACGTAGATGGTGTAATTTGAGTTTTCCTATGTCCGGTGCAAATGTCCAAAAAGAAAGCAAAAACCTTTCTCATTCGAGTAATCTGCCTTTTTTTGTGTTTCAAAAGCACTCTGTAGAGGTCTGATCGTAGAGATTGGAGACGTTATGCTATTTCATATATTTACATCATCTGCCCCTTGAGTTAGTTTTGTACTCTGAATCACTTCAGTGTTTTGCTTTGCTTTACTTTGCCCCTTTAAAGAGAAATAAATGGAAGCAATTTGCTGGGCTGCAGAAAGAGCCCCCCCCCCGACTCCCCACTGCTTTCTTCTTTGGGCCTGTCCCAGCCTTAAGGCAAAGCACGCCATTTGTTTTCATGGTTGCTTAACCACAAGAGACTGTGTTTACCTTCTAAATGGCACCTAGGTATTGCTGCTTGCAGTTGTCTTGAATTCTCATTACACCAAGAGGCATGCAGTAGCAGATGGCATAAAGGAATCCAGACATAAATAGGAAAAAAGAGAGAGGGGAATCTGGAGGGAATAGCTTGTGGGGCATTCAGAGTGACAAGTGAAGGTCCAAGCCAGAATAATCAAGAAATGCTCAGTTGAGTCTATACCCTCACCCCACATTGCATTAGATGATGTCATTTTGCATTATAGTTGGAAACTTTTGAAAAGAATTGAACAGTTCTTACACAACTTCATCAGGAAAGGGCCATAACTCAGAGGAGAATATATCTATAGATCTATATTCAGCAAACTGCAATAGAGTTGTTAGTACAAAGAGGGAGAACTTCTGAATGTATACACATGTCTCAGCCTAGTGCCAGCATCATGTGGCTTCAGCAATGGATGCATTTATAAACATTCTATCCTCAAAACTCTATAGCTTAAGGCCTGATGAACCTGTTGAAGCTGTCAGCTGACTCGCTGGGTGGAGTGACAGCTGCCATGGCTGAGGAGTTTTGTTGCTGCCGGTGGCGCGCGGTGGATCCCGTCCGGAGATGTTTCCTCCGCTGCTGCTTGCATTTCCTGTCATTCTGCGCTGGCACCCCACATTGGGCGGCACTGGGAGCATGCACTGACAGTGGAAAAGCCAGCAAAGGAACCCGCAGCTCAGCGCATGCAACAGGATGTGTTGCACAGTGCCCACGTTACATGGCATTCTGGGCGTGGTGCCGAAACAGTTAGCTGCCATATAGCTGGGGCAAGAGCCGACAGCTGCGCAGTGCAGAGCCCATCGGAGAGCTGCGGGATCCTCTGCTGCGGGTAGCTTGGTGCGAGTTTGGGGGTGAGCGTTGGAGTCAGGGTCCGAGTCAGTTGGAGTTAGTTGGAGTCCGACGGGCTCTGCTCCACTCGGCTGTTGGCGGCTCTTCCCCAGACTCCAATGTTCGGCCTGGCACCCCTGAGAGCCCAGCGCCCATGCACCCCTAGTGCCAACGGTTAAGATGGCCCTGATGGTGGCTCTCTTTACCAAGACTGGCTGCCAGCACACTCTACCTCTTTCCTCAAGTAATGGCTTTGGTTTAAAGGGACAACACAACATTGGTTATGTGTTAGCCTGAACAGAAGGGGTCAGGGGCAGGAGCATCGGAAGATGAGCAGCATGATTAGTGTCTGTGGCTTGGTTTGAAGGTCCTTGAGGGTAGAGGGGGATGACAATTCGGCTATATGACACTTGCTGGGTCATTGAGGTGGTTTTGGTCACCCCTAGGATTGCTTTTCACTGGCGTGGGGAGGGGGGAAGCACTGGACATTGAAGGTGGTTTGTTCTAGTTGGGGTGGGGTGGGGTGTCCAGTTGCTCCAAGCTCTGTGCAACACATGGAAGAGCTCCTTGGCTACACGCGTGACACTCCCTATTGGGGCTGATACCTTTCAGTATCTCTGGGGGCAGTGGGGTTTCCCGCCATGTTTTGGGCTTAACAGAGTCACTGCTTGCCCGCCCCCAAGTCCCACCATTTAAAGATAAAGGAGCTTTAAGATTAAGGATGGTCACAACTTCCTGCCTCTTTTGTTTTACCTGCAGAACAGTGGCTTGGCTAGCTCTCTATCTTCCCTCCCTGTGTGTACTGGGTGTGTGTGTGTGTGGGGGGCATCCTTCCTGAATACACATTAGTCCATCTTATTTGGCAGCAGCTCTCCTGGGTTTTTAGGCAGGGGTCTCTTCCACCTCTACCTAGAGTTGCTGGGAACTGAACCCAGGACCTTCTGCATGCAAAGCAGCTACCACTATTTCCCACTGATGGGACATTGGAAGAGGCAGGGTTGGATGAAGATGCTTGACAGGGAGCAAGGAATCAAGGCAGGGTGATAAGCAACTGTCCTTCCCTAACATTGCTCTTCTCAAAACCTTGGTCTCCTGAAGTGGCCTTTTATTTTTTTAAAAATAGGGCTTCATTGCTCACATTTGCATATAATATGTGGTTTTCTCCGGAAGATTTATAAGAAGAATGAGATCAAATGAACCGATGATATTAGTATTGAACTATGAGACAAAATATGGGCGTATATGTACTAATATTTCTCTGTCACATCAAAATTTTATAAACTACTATGCGGATGGATAATGGCATCGAGGCTGGCCAAAATGTATCATGATTTAAGCAGAGGAGCTCAACCTGCCGATTTTATTCACTGTTAGTGATTCTGTCCAAAAGTAAATCAGTTTTGGAGAATATTGGTGGAAATTACTATCAGGAAAGCAGCAGCAAATACATGTTGCCTTTCAAGAATTTGGAGCAACAAGGAGTCCTGTGGCAATTTTGGAGACTGATGTGGAATAAGTGTCCATGTTCTAGAACCCACTGCATCAGATGGATGGTGTTCTCCTCATTTCATTTTGTTGTATTTATTTTATTCCATTTATGAATCCGTTCCCATAAAATATCTCAAAGTGATTTCAGAATAGAAAACACCTGCAAATAAAATATAAACCTTCTATATATAAAAACAATTAAAACACATAGAAAAAGCTTCATAGATAAAGGTATATTTGCCCCAAGGATGAAGAACCAGTGACTTTGCAGATACAGTGGTACCTCGGTTTTCAGAAGTCAAACATTTCGGCTTTCGAACGCCCCAAACCCGGAAGTAATTGTTTTTCAACGCTTTTTGGAAGCCGAATGTGCCACACAACTTCCATATTGAGTTTTCCAGACATAAATGCTTCCGGAAATGCATGCTTTGGTTTTCTGAACGTTTCTGAAGTCGAACGGTGTTCTCGAATGGATTACGTTCGAAAGACAGCAAAGCCAATGGGCAGGGATTATGGGAGCTAACTGGAAGATTGCAAGTTAGCCACCCCTGCAATATATTCTTAAGTGTCCTGATGACACACGTGTGTAGGCACATATGTTACAGGGCTTCCCCCCCCCTAAATAAAAGCACAGTGATAAGAAATACAAAACCCCATGGTATTTCTTTGTGAAGCCTAATTGTATACAAATGATCAGATCCAAATATCCACGGGCAAAAGGTAAGTAGATACACTTGCTGTTCAGAAAATGCTTGAGCATTCACTCAGAGCAGTTATTGTGCGGAATATGCATGACTAAGAGGTATATTCATTTCAGTGGGCCTACTCTTGATGAAAATAATGTTGGATACAACCCTTTGCTTTCATGATAAAATTGTTTTCCCCCTTTTAAGTGCAAAGGGATGAACTGTTTCTTTTATTGTTTCTCATTATATGCATAGCCTGATCCTTCTGCATAGACAAGGGAGCAACCCTCAAAGAGTATGATTTATTTAGGGTAATGAGTCTGAGATAAATGCAAAATCTTTCTGAGCCTCCCTCCACGAACCAGAGTGTGTCACTTACATTAAAGAAATCCATTACATACCTTCAAATAAATGCATGGCTATATATCTGAAAATTATCTCCTAAACAGGGAGTTCTTCAGTGACTTATTGGCTCATATCATACTTATTGCGTTATCTCCATAACTCATTTTCTCTTAACACGGAATGGAGGAGCTGAAGGTTTCAAATGAGGTGCGGCTGATTACAATGTTTTTCAACCCATTTATATCATCATTAAGTTTGGCTGAAGGGTGAAGCATCCCCTGATTTGCTACACTCAAGGCTGACAGTCAATATCAATGAACAGAAGCATCAATTCTGTTTATGCAGGGAGAGCTTTGGACTTCGCTTAGCCTAATCAAAGCATTTAGCATCTTTAATTCTAAGCTTGCTGAAAGCAATCAAATCCTTAGGGTATGCTTTTGGTTTTTGGAAGCCAAAGTTAGTCTCCATCTGCCCTACAGTTCTAGGACTATCCACATCTCCTTCCCTCTTTCCTGGTTGCCAAATGATCCATCTCTATTGGGTTCTTCTTCAAACCTGCTGCAAATAAGCATGGGATTTCCCATCACACCACCCTAGCTCTACTCCAGATTTAGCTTGAGCTACGACCCAGAGGTTTGAATGACCAGGACCTACTTATGGACCAGATGTTTTTATTTCATGAGTGAATAATTAAGTCTAGAGTAAAAAATAAAAAATAAAATGCACTGTCAAATTTTAAAAATCTGAAAATGTATGGGTGACATCTTTTATAGACTAAGTATTTATTATCTTCACACATGTCCATTAACCACTGCTACTACTACACTTCTCTTCACTTCCAGGAACTTTTCTGAAGGATGCTTAAAAAAGACATAATCTACAACCTTTCTGAGCATGTGCCTATAAACCAGCTGGCTTTGCGATCATGGTCTGCTAAACTCTCATGTTTTTTCACATCTCACAATAATTCCCTGACTTATTACCCTAAATAAATCATTCTTTTTGAGGGTTGCTGCATTGTCTGTGTTGAAAATTCAGGGTCTGCCTAATACAAGGAACAATATTAGCTCTTCCCCTTTGCATACTTAACAATAATTTGCATCAGGAAAACAAAGAGTTGTATCCAATGTAAGTCCTACCCAGAGTAGAGCCACTGAAATGTATAGACATAAACTTCAGTAGATCCTCTCTGAGCAGGGCTAACAGTGGCTACAGTCCAAAGCCTGCAAGCATAATGCACTGCAATTGCATAAACAACTGATTAGATCTTATTTGCTCCCGTTTGATTTTTTCAATATTGTATTTTACATTCTAAGTCCAAGATGAATATTTAGGGAAAATTAATACAGCTGAACATTATGAACAGCTGAACCAGCTAATTACTAACTTCTGTGACATCTATGAGAGCAAATTGCAGGATTAGAATGGATTGCTGCTGCTGCTGGGAACACAGGAAGCTGTTATACTGGATCAGACCACTGGTCCATCTAGCTCAGTATTGTCTACAGCACTGTTTCCCAACTGGGGGACATATGGCCCCCTGGGGTCCTATAGGATATTGCATGGGGGCCACAGAGGGAAGTGAGAAGTGAAGAAAAACAACATTTTAATTAATAAATAAATCCTGATTGGTAGGCTATCCACTTGGATAATCACGGGGGTAAGAGGGTGGCCCACCAGGGCCTAATACTCCTTTTTGCCACGTGCATTTTCTTTGAGCAGTCCTAGTTTGTTTCTGGTACAAGAGGGCGATCACAGAGGCTCCTGTTTTGACCAGTAGAGCCTGTGATCCAGAACCCCCAAGTTAGGTTAAGTGTGGTAGTGGGGTGGCAATGGGTAGGGCTGGGTGAACTAGAGCTGCTTGTTGCTGCTGCCAGTGCCCAGGCCTAGTGGCAGCCTGGGCTTGACTCTGCAAGGTGAAATCCACCCCAGCGCCTAGTGGATCAGGGACTTTGGATGTTGCTGAGGGGCACAGGGCCTGTCAACAGTGTCGGACCGACTCTGCATCTAGTAAATAACTAAGTGTCCACTCAGAAGAAAGGCACACTGAGTTCAGTGGGCCTTGCTCCCAGGTAAGGGTGTGTGGAGGCGGAGCTATAGCATTTTATCTAGGCAACCATCTATGGTTGGTGTGGAGATAATAATCTGGTCCTAAATACTGTCAAGACCAAGGAACTGGTGGTGGACTACAGGAAGAAAAAGGCGGACATTCAGCCCCTGTATATTGGCGGGGACTGGGTGGAAAGGGTGGCTGTATTTAAGTTCTTGGGTGTTACCATTGAGTAGGGTATGGCCTGGAGCACAAATACCACTGCGCTGGTGAAGAAGGCCCAGCAGAGAATATATTTCCTCATACTTTTAAAAAAGAACAAGCTGAGTGAGAGACTGCTGGTGTCCTTCTACTGAGGCTCCATAGAGAGCATTCTTACATACTGTATCTGTGCTTGGTTTTCCAGCTGCACAGTCATGGATAGGAAAGTGCTCCAGAAGGTCATAACCACAGCCCAAAAGATTATCGGTCATCCTCTCCCATTTCTGGAAGAACTATACAACTCCCGTTGCCTTAAAAAAGCAAGTAATATTTTACAGGATTCATCTCATCCTGGATATAGACTTTTTGCACAGTTGCTTTCGGGCAAGAGATACAGAAAATTAAATCAAGAACGAATAGATTAAAAAAACAGTTTCTATCCGAGAGCTATAACCATCTTAAATGCTGTAACTAAATAATATGATCCCGGGAGTTGTGATGGGTGTATATGTATGTGTGTGTGTGGCTGTAACTGTGTTTTTATATTGTTTTTTATGGGATGGCATTCAATTTCGTTGTACTATGTACAATGACAATAAAGTATCTATTCTATTCTATTCTATTCTATTCTATTCTATTCTATTCTATTCTATTCTATTCTATTCTATTCAGAACTCCCTGTGCGCCTTTTGGACTGTATCTGTAGGTTTGATAACTGGGGTCAAATAAGTGTTGTTTACTTATTATAATACAAGGAAGATGGATCTCCCTCAGGAGATTCTGGACTCTCCTTCTGTGGTAGCCAAGTTTGACCAGCCAAGTTTGACCAATGTGGTAGCCAAGTTTGAAACCCCTCCCCCCCGCTTATGTTTCCAACTCATAGGCCACACAAGCATAGAATAAGCACATACATAGGTGGGGCACCTGCGGTAGAAAAGCATCCATTGTGACTCTGCCTGGTGGTGCCATGTACCATATAAGGTAATAAGTAAAAACCCAGGAAGGTGACTGGCTATGGCTAGTGGTGCCATGTGCCATATAAGGGAATGATCAAAATACATTGGACACTCAGGTTGCGAACGTGATCCGTGCGGGAGGCACGTTTGAAACCAGCAGCGTTCACAACCTGCACCTGCGCACCTGCGGGTTGAGATTCGGTGCTTCTGCACAAAGCACTATTTAGTGCGCATGCGCTGAAACCCGGAAGTAACCCGTTCCGGTACTTCTGGGTTCGGCGCGGAGCGCAACCTGAAGCGGCTATAACCCGATGTATGACTGTAAAGAAGAGCGGTTGGTGGTGTTTTTGAAGTTATGTTACAAGGCATTTGTTACAGTTGTTATAAAAAGGCCCCAGAAACTGTGCCTGGGTGCTCAGTTCTTTTGGGAGTTATCCCACTGAGATGGTTTCGCTGCACGGCAGAAATAAAAGAATTTTGGACTCCCTTCTCCCGAGTCTGATTGGTGGGACCCAGGAAGAGCAGGGGCTTTTCTGCAACATTTTCTTGGATGGTTGGAAGGCCATCTGTCATGGATGCTTTAGCTGAGATTCCTACATTGCAAGGGGTGGGACTAGAAAGATGACCCTTGGGGTCCCTTCCAGCTCTATGATTCTATGTTTTTCTGCTGCAATAATATTTCATTATGTTCCTATCATTTTGTGCAATTGTATTTTGTATAAATTATAAAAATATATAAATAAAGCATGTTCTATTTACAAACAAAACATTTAAATAGCTACTACCTTTCTACCAGTGGGGGTGGGGCATGGCCAGGATTTTTGTTAGGGGGGCAAGCTTTTGTTAGGGAGGGCAGAACCTCAGATTTTTATTGACTTGTATTAATTTTTACTTATGGGGGGGGGGAGCTGGCTACCCAGGCTACAAGGGAGGGTGGGGCTACAAGAAGGAAACAATATCGGAAAGGGGCCACAGTCGGAAAAAGGTTGGGAAACACTGGTCTACAGTGACTGGCAGCAGCTTTCTAGGATGGTAACATAAGAAACTGCCTTATATAGTCAGTCCATTGACCACCTAGCCGAGTGTTGTCAACACTGGCAGAAGCTCTCCAGGTTTTCAGAAGGGGAGATTTTGCAGTCCTACCTGGAGATGCGGGGGATTGAACTTGAGTTCTTTTGCATGAAGAGAAGAACTTAGTTCAATTAAGAAGCACTTCCCATGAGGCTTCTTGAAGTTACCTACAATATATATTAAAACCACTTGAAAAGCGCGCACGCACGCACACACACACACACACACACACACAGAGTTGTGGTTGTATCCCACTAAGTCTTACTTGGAGTAGAACCACTACTTAATTTCAATGTACCTACTCTGAGTAGGACCTTTTAAACCACAACAATGAAAATAACAGTGAATGGTGAAAATAACATA
The DNA here is from genome assembly GCF_963506605.1 of Zootoca vivipara. NCBI lineage: Eukaryota > Metazoa > Chordata > Lepidosauria > Squamata > Lacertidae > Zootoca > Zootoca vivipara. The sequence goes on from NC_083294.1 coordinate 24,989,704, forward strand.
TAAAAATGCATTGGATGAGGGGAAAGGGCTTGGAAAAATGCATGTAAGGCAAACTCTCATACAAAAATGTGTGTATTTGCACTAAAATTCTGGCAAATTTCTATGAGGGCTTTAAAACAAAACAAAACCACAAAGTGATGCAGAAAGGTATTTAAGACTGGAAAAAAGAAGAAATGGAGAGAAAACCTAAACAGGCTGTTTTGTACATCCCTAGGCCAAGTCCAATGCAAAATGCTCAGAACTAGACCACCTGCAACAGATAGCTGTCCGGTCTTTATTCAAGCACCTTGCATCGGGGGCAGCATTTGCCCTCCAGATTAATTCTCTCTCACTGGACCTAGAATGGTTTGATCAAGATTTGAATGCCCTCCATAGCCAACTCATTGTTGTCAATACTACAGTTTGTATTAAGGTCCAGGAATGGTATCTGGCTCATAGCTCAGTGGCAGAGCTACTGCTCTGTATGCAGGAGGTTACAGGTTTGATCCCTAGTATCTCCACATAAGGCTGGAAAAGACTCCTGTTGGAAATCCTGGAAAGCAGCTGTCAGTCAATGTTGAGAAAACTGAGCTAGATGGGATACTGGTTTGATTAGTATAAGGCAACTTCCTATGTTCCTATATTTCTGTTTCATTCACAGAAGGGGATCATGAAATGACTACAGATACTTTCCACCAGCAATTTACATGAGTGCAGTCACTGAAAAACGCAAACCTGGCAAATTGCTGCCAACTGCATTTGTATCTCAGGCATTGCTGATACTCGTATATTGGGCCAGGAAGACCAGAAATCAAGTCCCTATGCAGTCATTAATTTCTCACTTGAGTGATATTGTGCTAGTCTCACCTACCTCACAGGATTGTTGTGAGGATCAAATGGGGAGGAGAACCATATCTACTTCTCTGAACTCTATTGAAAAGGATGACATAAAAAAGCAATAAATTGATTCTTCCTACATTGTTGAGTCCCTGGACATTTGGGATTCTCACTGCAGAGAAATGAACAAATGTCTGAAGCACTTATGCTTGTTTCCAGCATTCTGAAGGCCAATTAGTGCATAGTTTCAATTGCTCTATGTTTATTGTACCCTAGGGGAAGTTTAACAATATTGGTGTTCTATGGTTCCCATCCGTCTTTCTCTGCCCCTTGATAATGCCAATCTGTATCGAGCTCCTTCCTCACCGCTCCATATAAGCAATAAGTACATTTCAAATGAGCTTCGGTGTGCCTGTGGCCTGATTGTCACACTGCGTAGCCAGCAAGCTGGTGGTTCAAACAACTGGGAAGGAATGACTTATTTATTGCATTTCCCCATGTGATTCAAGGCTTTACAGATTGTAGCCAATGTCAGTCCTATTCAGAGCAAATAATGAACCTCGTTTGTTAATTTCAGTGGGTTGGATACAATCCCATATATTTCTAAGATAATAGCTTTATTCCAGGCTTCGGCAAGGTTTACCTCACCTGGGCTGGTTCACTCGTGGAGATGCCTCCATGGGCCAGATCGTGTGTGTGTGTGAGCGCGCCCGCAATTTCTGGCGTCTGCACATGCACAGACACAATTTTCGGCATCTGCACATGCACATACGTGATTTCTGGTGCCGCGGAAGCGAGTCCCCGCGCCATGCTGCGTCGGTTTAGCGCAGCCCACAGGGACTCGCCGAGTGGGTGGCTCAGTTCAGGGGTGGCTCGTGCGCTGGTTAAACGACCTATGTGGGCCACTTGTGTCCCATGGGCCTTAGGTTGCCGACCCCTGCTTTATTCAGTCTGAACATGCCAGAGTAACAATTCTGTAGGGGGCTTTCCAGCTTTGTATGTTTAACTCAGTTGTAGGGAACCTTTGGCCCTCCAGATGCTGCTGAACTGCAACTCCCACCAGCCCTGGTCATTGGCATGCTTATTGGGGCTGGAAGGTGATGTAGTTCAGTAACATCTGGAAGGACAAAAGTTTCCTACACCTGATTTAGCATGAAGGGAGCTTCTAAATGTGCTTAGCTGAATGAGCGTAGAAATATCCTGGGGATGGTGCTGTTAGACTCAGGTCCTGTTTGTGTACTTCCCACAGGACCCACTGGTTGGCTACTGCGATAAGAGACTCTTGGATTAGATGGGCTATTGGCCTGATCCAGCAGGCTTTTCTTATGTTCTTATCCTAGCATTTGACAAAAGCCCAAGTTTGCATGCACTTGTTTTCACTCATCTGCTTGGGGTCCTGTATCTTCTCTCACCTTCTTCATCCATGTTGCCCACCACTCAATATCGTAAGGAAGTGACAGGATGGGCGTCCTCAGTGATTTTATTTGGGCAATAAAGGAGTGGGACTTCTGGATTGTTAAAGAAGTCTATTTGGCCTTGTTTTGGTTACGCAAGGGTGCAGGGAACCTTTTCCAGACCCAGGGCCATATTGCTTTCTGGGAAACTTTCCAGGAGCCACATGCCAACCCTGGGTGGGGCTAGATGCCACAATGGGCAGAGCAAAAATATGTATTTTGTTTTAAACCTTTATTCAATAGGTTCCATACATACTTCTCTATCCTTCAACTGGGCAGCAAAAGGCTACACAGTTGGAGGATTAGATGTATCTTGGAGGGGTACAGATGACAGAGTTCTAGCATGGCCTCAACCTGTATGTAGATGGCATGTGACAGTGATGGCCAGATCGAGAATTATGGAGCTAGTGATGATAGCTACTACTCATGCCTGCTTAACAGAGTTTCAGAGGCATTGTACCAGTGAATATCACCTGTGGGGGGGGGCATAGAACAACAATAGGCTGTTGTATTCATGCTCAGCCGGAACCATTTGGCTGACATTGAATTTGGCTAGATGAATTTCTGGACTACATGGACCATTGGTCTTATCCAGTATGGTTCTTCTTGTGCAGTTATGTCGCAGGAAATATGCACCTTTAAAAATAACTTAGAGGCACCCACAGAAATGGTTTCTTTGAAAAAGCTAAATATAGAACATTGGGCAACAGACCTCTTGGACTTTTTGAGAGAATAAAACTTAAAAAACATGAGGACATTGGAGAGGCAGTGATGGACTGGTTGCAATACTGTCTGGTTGCAGACAGACTGTCTGTCTTGTTTAAAGTTTTATGACCCAAAGCTCACAATTTGAGATGGAGATTATTGAGAGCAAAGAAAAATAATTTCCAAAATGTACAAGTTATTATTAGAATGGGAAACGAAAGATGAACTGGTAAAATCAGTTATGATTCATTGGGCAAGAGATATAGGCCATAACATAGAGATGACTGCTTGGGAGAAATTATGGAAAAATATTTAAAATTCACAGCATGTTACACACTATGGGAAAATATGAAAATGATTTATAGGTGGCATCTGACACTGAGTAAATTAGCTAAGATGTATAAATCTGAATCAGCTGTTGAAAATGTAAAGAAAAAGGTACATTTTATCACATGTGGTGGACATGCAAAAAAGTTAAGACTTACTGGGAGATGATATATAATGAAATGGGAAAAAATGCTCAAAAATCGTTTATTAAAAGCCCAGAAGCATTTCTTTTAGGCTTAATAGATGTAAGTGTATTAAAGGATCAGAAATCTATTTTTATGTATGCAACTACTGCAGCCCAGATGGTATATGCTCAGAAATGGAAGGAGGGTACAATGCCAACAAAGGAAGAATGGCAGATGAAATTGATAAAATAAATAGAAATGGCAAGATTGATAAACAGCATAAGAGATCAAGATGAAAAAGCATTTAAGGAAGATTGGAAATGTTTTATAGATTATCTGGAAAATTATTGTAGGCATATTAAAAAGTTAACAGTAGTAAAGTAAATTCAGCAATAACAATTATTGGGATATAAAACTGAGAAAGTGAAAATATTGGGAATAAGAAAATAATGAAGTGAACCGTGGAAGGGCTGTTGGGAAGTCGAAACCTGATGTGTATTTTTTATTTTGATCACTGTTAATTGTTTCAATCTGAATCAAATCCCTTATGAATACACAGTGGAAATGAGGAACAGGTTTAAGGATTTAGATTTGGTGGACAGAGTGCCTGAAGAACTATGGATGGAGGCTCGTAACATTATACAGGAGGCAGCAACGAAAACCATCCCAAGGAAAAGGAAATGCAAGAAAGCAAAATGGCTGTCCAACGAGGCCTTTCAAATAGCGGAGGAGAGGAGGCAAGCAAAATGCAAGGGAGATAGGGAAAGATACAGGAAACTGAATGCAGATTTCCAAAAAACAGCAAGGAGAGACAAGAGGGTCTTCTTAAATGAGCAATGCAAAGAAATAGAGGAAAACAATAGAATGGGGAAAACCAGAGATCTGTTCAAGAAAATTGGAGATATGAAAGGAACATTTTGTACAAAGATTACCATAATCAAGGACAAAAGTGGTAAGGACCTAACAGAAGCAGAAGACATCAAGAAGAGGTGGCAAGAATACACAGAGGAATTATACCAGAAAGATATGGAGGTCTCGTACACCCCAGGTAGTGTGGTTGCTGACCTTGAGCCAGACATCTTGGAGAGTGAAGTCAAATGGGCCTTAGAAAGCACTGCTAATAACAAGGCCAGTGGAAGTGATGATATTCCAGCTGAATTATTTAAAATTTTAAAAGATGATGCTGTTAAGGTGCTACACCCAATATGCCAGCAAGTTTGGAAAACTCAGCACCAGAGGATTGGAGAAGATCAGTCTACATCCCAATTCCAAAGAAGGGCAGTGCCAAAGAATGCTCCAACTACCGCACAATTGTGCTCATTTCACACGCTAGCAAGGTTATGCTTAAAATTCTACAAGGCAGGCTTAGGCAGTATGTGGACCGAGAACTCCCAGAAGTGCAAGCTGGATTTCGAAAGGGCAGAGGAACCAGAGATCAAATAGCAAACATGCGCTGGATTATGGAGAAAGCTAGAGAGTTCCAGAAAAACGTCTACTTCTGCTTCATTGACTATGCAAAAGCCTTTGACTGCGTCGACCACAGCAAACTATGGCAAGTTCTTAAAGAAATGGGAGTGCCTGATCACCTCATCTGTCTCCTGAGAAATCTCTATGTGGGACAAGAAGCTACAGTTAGAACTGGATATGGAACAACTGATTGGTTCAAAATTGGGAAAGGAGTACGACAAGGTTGTATATTGTCTCCCTGCTTATTTAACTTATATGCAGAATTCATCATGCGAAAGGCTGGACTAGATGAATCCCAAGCCGGAATTAAGATTGCCGGAAGAAATATCAACAACCTCAGATATGCAGATGACACAACCTTGATGGCAGAAAGCGAGGAGGAATTAAAGAACCTTTTAATGAGGGTGAAAGAGGAGAGCGCAAAATATGGTCTGAAGCTCAACATCAAAAAAACCAAGATCATGGCCACTGGTCCCATCACCTCCTGGCAAATAGAAGGGGAAGAAATGGAGGCAGTGAGAGGTTTTACTTTCTTGGGCTCCTTGATCACTGCAGATGGTGACAGCAGTCACGAAATTAAAAGACGCCTGCTTCTTGGGAGAAAAGCAATGACAAACCTAGACAGCATCTTAAAAAGCAGAGACATCACCTTGCTGACAAAGGTCCGTATAGTTAAAGCTATGGTTTTCCCAGTAGTGATGTATGGAAGTGAGAGCTGGACCATAAAGAAGGCTGATCGCCGAAGAATTGATGCTTTTGAATTATGGTGCTGGAGGAGACTCTTGAGAGTCCCATGGACTGCTAGAAGATCAAACCTATCCATTCTTAAGGAAATCAGCCCTGAGTGCTCCCTGGAAGGACAGATCGTGAAGCTGAGGCTCCAATACTTTGGCCATCTCATGAGAAGAGAAGAATCCTTGGAAAAGACCCTGCTGTTGGGAAAGATTGAGGGCACTAGGAGAAGGGGACGACAGAGGACAAGATGGTTGGACAGTGTTCTCGAAGCTACGAACATGAGTTTGACCAAACTGCGGGAGGCAGTGGAAGACAGGAGTGCCTGGCGTGCTATGGTCCATGGGGTCACGAAGAGTCAGACACGACTAAACGACTAAACAACAACAACAACAAATTGTTTCAATTGTAAAAATGAAAATGATAAATATATATAAAAAAATATAAATTAAAAAAACAAAAACAAAAACTTAGTGGCAGTGGAGGCTGGTGCCCATTGGGACTGGTGAGGTTCAAAGCAGGGAGTCCAATAGTTGCTGAAGCCATAGCCAATGGTAAGCATTTTAAATTTGTCTCCATCTTCCTCCCTGCTGAGTTTTACAAAGGTAATACTGAGACTAAGGAGGCAGAAGTTGACAGGCAGTGCCAATCTTAGTGCCACCTTCTGGACTGGTTGTATGCATGGAGGCAGGCATGCAGGCAGATGGGGGCTGGGTGAAGGCAGACTGATCATGGGAAGGCAGTGCCCCACTTCCCCATATGGACCAGCCCCCACTTATAGGGTAATAGACATCAGTTAGAGTGCAAGGCAACTTTCAAATATTTCTATTATATTCAAGTGCATCTGTACTTGAAGTAGAACCTGAAGCAGTACTATTAGCTTTTTATACAAGGACATGGCTGCGTAAGAAACAAACTAATTTTCTGCAGCTTCTCGTTCTTTGTTGCCGTTACTTGTTGGAGCTGACAGTCAAGCGCTGCTTTGTGCTTGCCTAAATAGACTCTTGCAGCAGGAAGAGGGAAATGAAAAGGATTTATTGCATAGCAGTCTATCAAAGGTCAAGTATATAAAACAAATTCCTTTTTATTTCAAGTAGATGGAGATAATCTGGGCAGCAGTCCCGACTTCTTTGTAGCAAAATCCTATCACACACACACACACACACACACACGTACACACACACACACACACACACACAGAGAGAGAGAGAGAGAATAAAAATGTCAGACAGAGGAAAGATAGCACATCTTTCTACAGGGTGGGGATAGGGAATTGGCATCAGTTCAGTTGGGAAACAAATCAAATGGTTAAAATGTACATATTTATTGCAATGTGGCTTTATTACTTGGAAGTTTATTATTCTGTAAAGCACAGGAGCAAAAGCAAAAAAAAAGAGAGGGTAGAATTAACCTATTAACACTGTATTGCAGCTTTTTAATGGGCACCCTAAGATTATCTTGCCTTTTCCCACTAAGGCAGGAAAACAAGGGATGTCAGAGAATTCCAATGGAAATAGGAGCGGGAATAATTGTGCCAATGTTCACTTAGTCTTCCCATGTCCAGAATGGAGATCGATCTAGAAAATCAAATCAGAATTCATCATTGTTATTTCCAGTCTGGAAACAATATGTAATGGGTGACATCCGTTTCCCCCATCTGTGCTGAAATGAATTCACTGCATTTAAATGAATGCTATGGAATAATGTAATTGTTACTTAATTAATTATGCCTTATTTTGACATAGCACCAGACCATTGTTGAGCTATTTAAAAGGAAATTCACCCCCCAAAATCAACATTTCTGACATGGGTGCCATATGCCCGAGTTTTCCTGGACTTTTTTTTACCGATTTCTGGCAATTCTGCCTGGATGCTATATCTGACTGACAAGTCCCAGATATGTCCAGGAAATCCCGGATGTATGACAGCCCTAGCATACAGTGCCTGTTAGCCTGTCTCTCACACATGTCAGGCATCCTTCCTTTTGTTCAGGACCCCAAAAGGATTTCAGATTGCTTGCTTGGCTGGATATGATGAGCACAACTGGGAAAAGCTGCCTCTGATTTTTTTTCTCTGAGCTAAAATATGACTCTAAAAACCTTTGTTAGTTGCTTTTCCCCTGTTCATGGTAAAGAAGTGCTGTTTAATCAATACAAATGAATAATTTAAATTCAATATCACCCTGTCACTATCAATAATACTTTTGTGAGTGATGTATTACTCCAGTAATTCAATTTGTCAGGCCCTGCCAGCTTTATATGACCGTTTGTTCAAGTTGTAAACTTAATTTAACAGCGGCAGTTGACTCACACTGCTTGAATTACATTGATGTTTTATCTAAAAAGCATTGATTTTCTTTAAAGTATCTTTTTCTGCCTTATCTTTATTACATTAATAAATAAACAAGCACAGGTAAAAGGAAACATGAGATATTCTCTGTAAGTTTTTGTCTCTCTTTTCCAAGGTTTGTGCTTGCTTTTGAATATCTTGAATAAGTGCCCTTAATTAAAAATAATATTCAGAGAGAGATGAGTGAAAGCTCATAAACCGAGGTGACTTGCTGCTCCTTGGATGGAGAAAAAATTGAAATAGAGATTCCACTGCAGCTGCACAATCTTTTCTCTAAGAACGACCATCTCCAGAGCAGTATCATACTTCTTTAAAAAGCCATGGCTTCCCTCAAATAATCCTGGGGACTGTAGGATGTTAAAGCTGCTGAGAGTTGTTAAGAGACTCCTATTTCTCTCACAGAGCTACAATTTTCAGAGTTCAAGTCTCTACTAACACAAGAAATCACCAAATACACCATCCCTGATAGGCGGGCTATCCAGATTCTGTTTGAAAACACTCCACCACCTTCCAAGGTAGTCCATTCACCTACAGAGCAGCTCATGTGATCAGAAAGTTCTTCCTAATGTTTAGTCAAAATTCCCTTTGCTGTGATTTGAATCTGTTTGTTGTTTGAATGTTGGTTCAGACACATTTCTCCATTAATATGTGCATTTTCTTAATAAGTCTTCAAAAAAATTTGTTGGTGTTATAGTGCACATTTCTCCTAATCTACACATTTTTGAAAGGAACTGTCCATAATATAATTAATTTTATGTATATGCATTTTTGGGCACGTATTTGGTTGGAGAAAGGCATCATAAACTTCAGAGGCATAAAAATTTCAAATGACATACTCAGTTTGGTTCATGTAAAGTAGTAATAGCCTATTTACTTGATAGAGCTGCAGTTCCCAGAATTCTTTGGGAAGGATTGTTAAATCACTTTGGGAATTGTAGCTCTGTGAGGCCAACAGGTGTCTCCTAACACCTCTCAGCACCCTTAGCAAACTACACTTCCCTCAAAACTGCACTTTAAGCTCTTACCAAGTCGTTTATTCAATATGCACTTTAAGCAAAATGCACTTTAAGCGAAGTTATGACTGTTGAAGTGGTACAGTATTGTCCGCTCCCATGGGGTTTTAGGGTGGGGACAGTGTTTGCTGCAACTTTAATTAAGCTCTGTTGAATGCTCAGACCAAAACCCCACTGTGTTCTGCACCAGCTATACCTTTCCGAACAATCCTCAGGGGCAGCCCCATGTAGAGTCTCTCACAGTCATCTGTAATTCAGAATGGGGAACCAGCTCCTGCATGCCGCAGGGCTGAAAACATGCCTGCACATATGTTTTCACTGTTACAATCTTTGCTAAATTCAATAAAGAGGGTTTAATGATTTATCTCATGTTTATATATCACACATTTTAAAATACACACTAAAACCCTGCTTTTTGAATAAGATTTTTAACATCATTGGCAAATGTTCCATATGATTTTTTTTTAGCAAGCAGGCAATAAACTTCTTTGACACTATTTGCCACTTGCTCTTGCAATAAGATAATTTTTATTCAGTAGTCTGCCAAGGAAATACTTGATATAACTCAGAAAGTATGTCAGAATTCCACCACTACATGGAGGGTATTTTCTGAGAGACCTGGACAATTTTATAATAAAATATTCTTGTCTCTTTAATTCATGCTACCTTCTCTAATCTTCCTGTTTTCTTGGTTACCTGTTTCACCGATCAGCCAGAACAAGCCCTTTGGATGTAGTGCTTACCACAATTTGAAGGTGTTAGCAATGTTTTATTCCAGGGCTAACCAGATATCAAAATGCTTTTCAAAAAATATCTTCTATTTCACCCCTTAGCCTAAAACTACTTCCAAAAAATATCCATAAATTTAAATATTACTTCTTTTATCCTAATAACCTTTAAACGCAGCCATCAGCAGCCATTAACACCCATCTACAGGTTTACCACTCCCATCAGCCCATCTCCCATTCCCACCCACCCCCACCACCCTCTGTATATATATAGGGTCTGACACTTCTGTTTCTAGTGTATCTGAAGAAGTGTGCATGCACACGAAAGCTCATACCAAAATATAAACTTAGTTGGTCTTTAAGGTGCTACTGAAGGAATTTTTTTATTAACCTTTAAACATTTACATCTAATTCTACCCTCCTCCCCTGGACTCGGAATCTCCCAGACGGTTCAGCAAGTTCCATAAAGCAATCCAGTTTGGGTCCATCTTTACCAATCAGAAAATAATATCCATTTTTCCTTCTCACCCCACTCCCACTCCAACACAACTTAACATCCACACATCCTTCTTTCCCCTCTGCTGTCCCCCCTAATTCTTTGAATGCTGCAAAATGCCAACCACTAGAATTACCATTTTTCAATCCTTTGTCAATTTTTATACCCCTTAAATTCTGACCTACGTATGGATCCTGTTCTCTCTCTCACACTGGGAGAGCAATGTTCCATACTGGATTTCGTTGCTTTTTTACATCAACTTGATCTTTCCCCAATTCTTTTTAAGGATCCTTTTGACTGAAGCATGGGTCTTGTTCCCCCCTTCTCACTGAGAGAACTATGTTCCATGCTGAATCTCGGCAATTTTTTTACAACAACTTGATCTTTCCCTTCCATTTCTTCTTTAAGATAATTTGCATTGTCCAACACAGCTAAATGTTCAACTTTCTTTCCTTTCTCTAAACTCTCTGGTATGTCCATTCTTTTTTTCCATTTCCACACACTGCTGGTTCATCCTTTCAATCTGTAATGTGTTCTGTTGCACCTCGCTTCTGATTTCCCACAACAATTTTAAGAGTTCCTCTTGAAAGTCAGGTGTTGTTTTGTCTGCTGGCATCTTACACGTCTCAAATTTCACAGGCACAGCCAAGGTTGCAAAACAGGAAATGGCGCGGTTTATATCTCCAAACTTCAGAAACAAGAGTTATATCCAAACTGGTTGCAAATTAGCATTATCAGTTCTTCTTCATGCATTAATACTCTTATAGCCATTTATGGAAAGAGCATTTAACAATCTTATTGTTCACTGTCATAATTTGTGTTCTCTTTGCTGCTGACAGTTCACAACCTCAATGAAGTAAATAAATTCCTTTCTTTTGTGACGTCATAATTGTGGCTCGCTGATCCCTCCAGGGTGCCAACTCCAGCGTGCAAGGGGGCTTTCCCCAGTCCAAAATAAATTTTTACAGGGATTTTACTTAAGTTCAACCCTTCTTCCCTTTACCCTGCCTCAAGGGAAGAATTTAAGTCCAATCTTTGGAAATTCAGTTTAAGGCTGCTTTCTATGTTCCTATGTCAGACAACCTATTTAAAAGGTAAAAGGTAAAGGATCCCTGGCGGTTAAGTCCAGTCAAAGGCGACTATGGGGTTGCAGCGCTCATCTCACTTTCAGGCTGAGGGAGCCGGTGTTTGTCCACAGACAGCTTTCTGGGTCATGTAGCCAGCATGACTAAGCCGCTCCTGGCGAACCAGAGCAGTGGATGGAAACGCCGTTTACCTTCCCTCTGGAGCGGTACCTATTTATCTACTTGCACTTTGATGTGCTTTCAAATCCTCATTCAGTCAATGAAGCTCACTGAATGACCTTGGGGCCAGTCACAGTCACTTGGGCTGCTCACTATTCTGAGCAGTGGTGTAGTGGAAATTTTGAATTGCAGGTGTTCATGACAGCCTCCATGGCCACATCCCCATACTGTGACCTTTCTAAGACTAAACAAAAAAATGAAGTTTTGATCAATACTGATATTATGAGTTCAATACCAAGTCAGCATTTTTATCCAGCTCCCTCCCCTGTCTGGATTTTGCTTAACATCCTACCTAATGAAGAATTCTGGTGAACTAAAAAGCTCTTTCAGTATTTAATGACATTCTGTTTGGTCATCATAAAGGATTTTTTCAGAATAGAAATTGCACTTTAACCCTTAACCGTACATTATAATGTCAACTACCTAGTCCTCAGCTTCACTTTCTGCGGAGAAAACTTATCTGTTTAGTATGCAGAGGATTGGCAAATACCACCCCAGGGGATTGTATCATCATCTCTGCTGTAGAGTAACCCTTCATCCCTATTCCATTATCCCACTGATTCTGAACTGGATTAAGTTTCCAAGCAGTCTTCAAGGGCAGTCCAACGTTCAGTGCAATGCAGTAAACTTTTCTCCCCATAGCTATTAAATCTCTTTAGGTTCAACTATGCTGGCTCCCCCTTCTTCTTCCTAGGTATTGTGTTCTTTCATGCAGGAATGCTCAAATATAAATGAATCCACATGTCTTGGGCAGAAGATTGCTTTCTCTTAGGATAAATGACAAAACTGGAATATACCTAAGAAGCTGTATTATATTGAGTCAGTATTGACTACACTGACAGGCAGCAGCTTTCTTTCCTTCCTAGCCCTACCTGTAGATGTCAGGGATTGAACCCAGGACCTTTTGCATGCAAAGCAGATTCTTGACCACTGAGCTATGGCCTTTCCCCTAAACTTGACAGGTATGAGCGTTCTACTGTATATACAGGGAAGTTGAGGTGATCTTCCTTGGAAATGTTGGTGAATGAAGAATAACCTGATTTATTAGAGAAATGGAGTTATAGAAACGAAGAGCGAGGTTGAAGCAAGCTGGCAGACCAAACAGCAGCTGCCTCAAAGTTCTGAAGAAACATCACAATTCAGGAGGAGGAATGTCCAGGTTGGTAGGTTGTCGAGGCAACAGTGACCTGCCCTCTGTGTGACATCTCTTGCTCCTGGCAAGAGAGAGAGAAGATAGTTGTACAGGATAGGTGCTGGCAGCTTCTTTTTCTGGGCAAAGACAGAGGTATGCGTGCCAGGTGGCCTGACTTGTACCACTTACAACCAAGCTAGGCAGCTTCACTCAAGTGTGATGGAGGACACCAGACTAAACTGGCAGACTAAACTGCAGATGCCTCAAAGTTCTGAAGAAACATCATGACTCAGGAGGAGGAATGTCCAGGTAGGTGGGCTGTTGAGGCAATAGTGACTTGCCCTCTTTGTGACATCTCTTGCTCCTGGCTTAAAAGTCCAGTGTGAGACTTCAGAGGACAGGCATTAGAGAGAGAAGATAGTTGTACAGGATAGGTCCTAGAATGTGAAGAGAGGAGAGTTGTAATTTATTTTAATTCTATAGCCAGATTTTTAGGGGTGGAGCAAGTTGAGTCGTGAGGTAGGGTTATGGGTAGGGATAGCTTAGGTGCATATTTTAGATTAGTGTCAGGTAGGGACATGACTTACCAAGAAGTGGGATTCTAGCTAGCTTGGGTGTGATCCTGGAGTTTAATCAGAAGTTGAGCTAAGCCTGTTGCCACTGACAAGGTTTCAATTCCAGAACACAAGAAGTTGTATTTTATCATGTTCTGTGTGCAAACCTCTGATTAAGGGAGGAGGATCTTTTATCCCTTGCTAGCTCCTCCTCCTGTTGTTATTCCTGTTGCAGAGACATATAGAAATATTGAACAGAATCTATCTGTTCAATAGACTGTTCCCCTTCAGAAGAGCATGAATTATCCTCCAGATTGGTTTATGTAACCAGCTAACTTTCCCAGCTGGAAAAAAATAAAGAACTGAACGCGATGCTTAATTTGTTCTCTGTGGTAACTGGGAACCCAAAATCTGTTTTTCAGAAACAAGTGTCAAACTCTGAAGTCAGAGTTTCCCATATCTTATGTTTGCAGGGACTGTATTTATCACCTTCCTTGCTAGATGGTGCTTCTGAGCATGTGCAGAGTGCATTTCATGAGCATCAAATAGCCACAATCCATTTAGAATAAGTGGGGTCAGGCTTTTGTGCCGCTATATGGGTATCAACATGATCTCCCCCAGAAGTTGTTGGAGTCCCATTCCCATCAGTTCCTGCCACCATGGCCAGTGATTGTGTTTGATATGAGTTATAGTGCGACATCAACTGGAGGGCACACATTGGCTACTCCATCCTACTGTCTTCTTCAAGATAGGAGGGTGTGTACAAATATAAGGAAGCATAAAATTTGCTTCTGAGGTGTGAAAGAGAGAACTATGAGGGAGTTTATAAAAAAAAGCCTTGGAAAAGAATAAAGAGGAGTGAAGCATAGAACAGAACACGGAAATGTTTTTGCATAATGGAATGGCTGCTAAAGAAAATTCTAATGGTGTGTATTGAGAGAGTGGATCCTAGTGAATAATTGTTTTATATTTCCTTAGGTTTGAAAATGCACATTAAGGAATGCTTGCTCTAAAGATGACGACCCTCCCATTTGTGTTGAAAGATTTATTTTAACCTTTGCACTGAATATTCATTTCTCATATCTCAACAGCACTTTATGCCAGTGGGCAGATCCAGTTTATAGTCCACCTCTTCAAGTTTCTGGGCTTTGCTGGAGGCTCAAGGTTTATCCAGTGAGTGTGGCTGATACCGAGTGTGGCTGATACTGAGTGTGGCTACTGAAATCTCGGTCATAACCTCACTCCTGGTGCATTGTGATCCATAACTTGCCCTGCAGTGTTCTATTCTTATGAATAGTCCTTGTCATGTAACAAAGATGCCTGAGAGCAGGAACAGCAAAGCAGGCTATAACTGTTGAAGCCTAACTGTCATAACTGTAACTGGCTTAACTGCCGTTCTAGGCTTAACTGCCATTCCGGGCGGTGTGCTTACCTTAACAGTCATGATCATCTTTGTCTCAGAGTGTGTGCCAATATAGAGCTGAGTCTGTGTTCTGTATCTGATTTATTTTAAAAGTTTCTGGAACTATTTTATGAAGAACTTTATTCTAACTTAATAAAGCTGTTATAATTTCAATGAAGAACTCTGCTTAAATAATTCCCGCTGCGCATCAGTCCTGAGGTATAACTTCCAGAAACCAATAATGTCAGTCTCTGGGTTAATTACCTGAAACTAATAGTTAAAAGAATGTGGGGAAAACATAATAGGGGGAGCCTTGAAAAAAGAGCCCTCATGATTTGATATACCAGGGATGCACCAGAAGAAAAGCGATCACTAAAATACCTCATAGCATAGCTGCCAAGTCTCCTGTATTCCCCGGGAAACCCCCATTTTTCCAGCCATTCCCAGCTGGAAAAACTGATTTTTTTGTTTTTCCCCGGTTTACTTACCGGCCGGGGGAGGCTCCTTCTGCGCATGTCTGGAGCCTCTGGACATGCACAGAAGCTATTTCTGGTGCGGCGGCCATTTTGGAACTGGGCGGAGCATGCTCATAAGCGACTTTTGATGCTGCTCTGCCCAGTTCCAAAATGGTCACAGTGCTACTTCCGGTCTGCTGATCCCTTATTTTTCCGGCAGGAACTTGGCAGGTATGCATAGTAGGACCATTTTCTAAAAAGCAGCTTGGATATTGGAAACAGTTTCTGTTCAGTACTACAGATGGATCACAAGCCCCTTATTTTTTTTAGGCCAATCACCTCTGGGATACTTTTTAATGTTATTTTTTTCTCCAGCAGCAGCATTTACCCAGTTTCATGTTTGCCCTATTCACTACATGGGTAAATACATATTTAGAACAGGGTGAATCTGTAAATCAAGCATGTAATGGCCACAGGAATAAGGGCAAAAAAGTGGTCTTGTATTGACAGGCAATGTAAATACTTATTTATTGCAAGTTGTGGCGAATTTGAAACTGTTATGTTATGTTTTTGTTTCGCAACCGACCTATCGAAGGGTTAACCCAGACTCCTGGTAAACTGACAGCAACATTCCATGGGAGGGTGGCCTGCATGGGGTTTAAATGGAAAGGGGAACCATTATGTGAGTTGGCGGTTGAGGGTTGTTGTTTTTTGTGGGAGCTTGGGTGGTTGTGGAGAAGGTAGACTTAGAGTAGATGAAGTAGTTGATAGGTATTCTGTTATTTGATTACCAAGAACGTTACCTGTGAAATTAAGTTTGTACAAATGATACCAGAAAGCAACCATTAAGATTCAAGCCAATAAATATCCATCTTTAAAGTGTCATACCAGTAATCGTCTGTTTCATTTTCCAGCTAAGGTATCCAGGAACCCAGTTGGTGGGGAACTCTTTTAAACTGTCAAAACTGCCTTTTAGAGGAGAAAGGTTAGTTTGTGGCTGAGAGTGCACCAAGAAAAGGGGGGGGGAGCTAAAGGAGGAGACAAGTTCTGGATGATAATAAAGTTACCTCAGGAAGGAGGCTAGCTTTACAGTAAGGGAGTTTCTAGTGAAGTGAAACCCTTATCTGAGTACACATAGGAACAGTCTTACTTATAACCCCGAGTCTATATAGGTACCTGGCCACGTTTAGGCTGGAAGAGGACTCTCTTTTATTTTTGAAAACCCACGAGTGCTAGAGGCTTTAAAGAAAGGCTAGAGGGATAAGTGGGAGGTTTGATTTACCTCAGAAATCCCTGTTAGTGCTTTTAATAATTGAGAGGTCAAAGTTATAAGACGGAAAGTAAAGGACTTTCGTCCCACATGGTACCTCACATGTTAACTGATTATTCTGAAGGCTTAGAATTTTGCTAAGATTTGAATCTTTGACACAACCCTTAACGTTGCCTCTGTAGAAATGTAAAAAATCTATGTTCAGGATGTATTCAGGTTAGGAACTTTGCCAATAGCTTTTATGCAGCTTGTTTTCAAATAATATGGTAAAATGGAGGAAAGGAAAAACCTTGCAGTTGTGGCTGCCTGGCGGGTAGAACAAAGTGACTGTAGCAGGGGCCCAAAGGGCCCCAATTAAGGTGATAATGTAAATCCCGGAATATGCTTATATTAAAAGAGTTATGGTAACCTGTCGCTTTAAAGAAACTGATGATTCAGCAAGAAGCCGTTCCTACTGGGATAGGTCAGCTAATACGTCAATTCATAAACTAGAACATAAATTGTTACATCCACACGTATCACAGGTTCCCATACATGCAAACTAACAATATGTAACAGATCACGGTGAGAATCAAAGTTTAGTTAGCAATGCTTATTGTGCATGCGTATTAAATATGAAATGAGGTGATGATGAATATTAAATATACAATGATGTAATGATTTATGTGATTGGTTAAATCAAAATCCTTTGTCTGAAATGTTATAAATTCCTTTGCCCCACGTTGGGCGGGGTTGCAGTTTTGTGAAAAGATTCGACTGTAACCTTATTGCTTTGCAATAAACAAAATGGACTCCTAACTCCTCTTGTCTCTGAGTTTTATTGGCCTAACTCAGAAGATAAGCCATTTTTTTTGGCTTACAACATGACAAAGAACAGAAACTGTAAGAGGGAGACCATGCACACAATGTCAATTTTAGTTTTCTAGATTTTGGACCTTTAGATGTTGCTGATATTATTTCCAATCAGTGAGGCCTAGAGGAAATATCCAACTTTTAAAAAAACAAGATGTTTTTTGCATTATAATATTGCATTACCACAACACTGAAGAAATATTTCCAGATTGTGGGTATAAATATTTTGTGGGACGCAGGTGGCGCTGTGGGTTAAACCACAGAGCCTAGGGTTTGGCAATCAGAAGGTTGGTGGTTCGAATCCCCACAACGGGGTGAGCTTCCGTTGCTCGGTCCCAGCTCCTGCCAACCTAGCAGTTCGAAAGCATGTCAAAGTGCAAGTAGATAAACAGCGGGAAGGTAAACGGTGTTTCCGTGCGCTGCTCTGGTTCACCAGAAGTGGCTTAGTCATGCTGGCTACAAGACCTGGAAGCTGTACGCCGGCTCCCTTGACCAGTAAAGCGAAATGAGTGTCGCAACCCCAGAGTCGTCCGCAACTGAACTTAATTCTCAGGGGTCCCTTTACAATTGCCCATATAAGGCAATGAGTGAAATCCAGGAAAGTGATTGGATATGCCGGTGGGGTAATAATAATAATAATAATAATAATAATAATAATAATAATAATATACCCCACCCATCTGCCTGGGTTTCCCCAGCCACTCTGGGCAGCTCCCAACAGAATAATAATAATAATAATAATAATAATGCCTGGTGTCTCTCCTCTCATCTCCTCTGTCTCATCAGCAAGATACAGGAAGAGCAGGAGATTTCCTGCAACTGTAATGTGGGGTATGAGATTGGGTATATGTAATACATCATTATCATTATTCATTATTCACAAAATGATTGACCAAAAATTGTGTAGTTGGTGCTTCTAACCTGTGTGTTACTGTCTGGAACAAAGTCCCAGGGCACAAATGTATTAATATTAACCGGACATTGTGCTTTCTGGGCCTACCTAGCCCAGTCTGCAAAGCCTTGCAGTCTGCTGGGCCTAGCACAGGGAGGGAGGGAAGGAGGCCTTCTTGCGTCAGTCTGGGAGTCACACTATTAATGGTGCCTTCTGAACTTCCCAGAAGTCTTGCCATCATTTGATCTTCTTCAAGGGTGAGTTCTCCAGGACAGCCGAGAAGAAAACTAATACTGGCAAGCAGGAACAAAGCTTCAGGCTTTTTGGGAACTGCAGTACAATACAGCAGAGACCTATGCTGCTGGAAGCTGCTTGTTTTAAGTGAGAAAAGAGAGCAGAAGGGCTGGAGAAGGATGGGCAAAAAGCCTGCACAAAGATCTGGAAGGAGAGTCCTGTCCTGTAGTTTGCCAAGCTGTCAGTGGAAAGAGGGAGAAATAACTGGGCCTGAGGAAAACTGTAATTGTTGATATTACGTCACTTGCTATTAAAATACCTAAATATTTACAGATTCTGAACAAATATGGAAGTGATATTTCTTAAATGAATATGAAAACATCTTTTCACCTATTGGCATCAGTTCCAATTCAGCCCAGTTAATAGAGTAATTTGAAATTTGACCAAAGATATCTATTGTTTGCATTAACCTTGGGATACTAATAAACAAAGTATATCAACCACAAATAAAACCAATTTATATTCAACTGAGTTCAACTCACCACACAATTTGCTTGCTAATATGTCAGTGTGGTGCAGCGGTTAAAGCATTGGAGCAGGACTGGGGAAAATTTAATTCAAATCCCTGCTTATCCATAAAGCTCACTGAATGGCTTCAGGCTTATCACTGTATTTCAGTCTAACCCTGCTTGGTATGTCAGCTGCAGTGTGTAGGTGTGTCGTGCAAACACTCACCATGCTGGAAAGGGATCAGTTTAACCTCTGGTGTTATAGTAAAACTGAATTACTGTGTCGCAAAATGATGCAGAACTGAATTACTGTGTCGTGAAGTGAGCATGTCTAAAAAGTGTGTAATGAACATGAAAAGCCTGCTTCAAAGGGTCCAAGAATATGTGTCTGGGAAAGAAGGATTAGGTGTGCTGGCTCTGCGAACAACCCAACACCATCTCCCCACCCCCCATAGGGTCCACTTCCAAACCTTTTGTGCACTGAGGAGAGGGTATCAGTCGTAGTCCCTACACCTTTCATATGGCAGCCCTGTAGATGTTTAAACATGGTTATCACATTTTGTCTCAGTCTCCTCTTATCTAGACTAAACATACTCAAATCCCTCAATTTTTCCTCATAAGGCTTGGTTTCTAAACCCTTTATCATCTTGGTTACCATTCTCTGCACATGTTCCAGCTTGTCAATATCCTTCTTAAATTGTGTTGCCCAGAACTGGACACAGTACTCCAGGTGGGGTATGACAAGGGCAGAATAGACCAGTGTTTTTATTTCCCTTGATCCCTCTGCCATACCTTGATCCCTCTGCCATCATCCACCAGTTGCTTCAGATACCTGGAAAATACACATATTTTTGTGTACGCTTTCCCTGACCCAAAAATGCCTCCTTCCCTATTTTCGAATGTCTGTTTTTATATGCTTGTTTTTATAATGCTGTTTTGCTATTTTTGGTGCTCCACTATGGTCAGGGGTCCCTTTCCCTTTCTTCTTTTATGCTTTTTTGTATATCACTTAGAGATTTTAAAACATCAGGTTGTTTAGAAATGCTGTAAAATGATTAAATAAGTAGATGGAATATGCTTCCAAGCATTGACCTGTTGTAAGTAGGGATGTGGGAGAAATTTGATCCAGTTCGCACTTAAACACACACTACCTAATTCACACTTTCAGAAAGTCGTTCTTTGATATTAGTAATTTTCTAAATTTTGCAATGCAGTTCTTCAGCCAAGTAATGCTTATGAAAATGCATAAAAAGAGTAAAATAACACATAAAATGCATATTAGGATACCAGATTTTCAAAAAATGTGCTTATTGGGCAAAATTACATACAAACATGTATATATTATGATAAATTTGTATTAAAATGCTGGTAGCCTTTCATGAGGACATTACATAGTGATGTGGAAATGTGGAGTAAAATGAACTTGACATTGGAAAAACAAGAAACCAAAATTGGCAGACCTTCCCATCCCTAAGTAGAATCCAAACTTGTATATTTAGACACCAATGCAGAAATGGGTAAGAAGGGCCTTCATAGTTACTTTTGTCATGCATCAGTTGAGCAGCTCCATCTTTCTCTCTACTCCCTCACATCTCTTTAATTACAGAGGCAGAGAAACATATAAAACATATAAAAATATCAGGTAATAAAACGAATAGCTCTTCAGTTGAAATACTCTCAGTTCAATGCCTGTAAAGTCAGAGTAAATTTACTGATGTATCTGTCTTGTCTTCGGTATATGAGAATGATATTTTGTTGTGAAGCCGATAAGGCAGAGTGTCTGTATGAGCAACATAAAGATCTAGTTTATGAGTCTCCTTTTTGCTTTTTATGTTTCCAG
This sequence comes from Zootoca vivipara, assembly GCF_963506605.1. Taxonomy (NCBI): domain Eukaryota; kingdom Metazoa; phylum Chordata; class Lepidosauria; order Squamata; family Lacertidae; genus Zootoca; species Zootoca vivipara. The sequence continues at coordinate 25,010,360 of NC_083294.1, forward strand.
TTTTAAATTTTTTTACAGTGTTGCTCGGGGTAGAAAACTGTGAACCTCCACCATCACACTCCTTAAACCCTGGGCGTAATTTCCCCTCTGCAAAATGATGTCAGGAAGCAGCAATCAGCAAGGGAGAAGTTCTGTGCCTCCTACTCTGATTTATTATTATTTATTTAAAAGGGTTCCATATCACGTTTCAAAACAATGTAATAGTGTCTAGATTAGGCTAAGAGTGCTTCAGTTGGTAAAACAATTATAGCCATTTCTGGATTAGGATAGCCTGACAGCTGTCATCCATGAGCTGGTAACCTCCATACTGGTTTACTGCACCATGCTCTTATGTTGGTCTTCCCTCGAAGCTGTAGACAGTGCAAAATGCAGTAGCTCAAGTGCTCACTGGTGCAGAATATCACCATCATATTACACTGGTGCAGAAAGTATTGCATTTGCTGCCAATTAAGTACCAGGATAGGTCCAAGGTGGCATCAATATATGACGCCCTACATAGCTTAGGATGAAGATACCTAAATAAGGGCTGTAGTCCCTACATACCCAACTTGTCACTGCATTCTGCACAAGAAGGTCTCCTTCTGATACCAGCTCATCAGGAGGTCTGTTCTGCACTATTCAGAAATGTAGGAGACACCTTCCCTCTCTCTCATTTTGCATCAGACAGGTGCCCTCTCTATGTTCTCTTTGGCACCTGCTCAACACTTTCCTCTCCCAGCCAGCTTTCTGGAAAACTTTATTCCAGCTGGTATCTGTCTTGGAGTTGGTTTTATGCATGTGCTGTATTTCACTTAAATTGTTTTTTAATATTTATAATTGCTCCTTAAAATTGTTTATTATATGCAATCCCTTTAAACTATTTTTATATATGCAGCTGTTTTATATATGCTATTGTAAATCATTTTGGGATTCTCATTGGAAGTGACTCATAAATGGAATAAATAATAATGGTTTATTTTATTTTTATTTTAAAAAATGTATGTACCGCTTGCTTGTAGTAAATCTTCTTCCTCCTCCTCCTCCTCCACCACCTGCTTATTTATAGGCCACTTTTCCATAGAATTGTGCCCAAAGTGGCTCAAAACAAATAAAATGAAACATATAATTAAAAAACAGAAACAATTAGGAATCATAATATAATTAATAAATACAAAGGACAATCAATCCATGTTTGCATAAAAACAATACAAATACACTAACCCAATTTAACTGAATATTGTATAAAATAACTCAAGCTAATTTAATTAAATGAACAGAAATAAAATACTTTTAACAAAAAATAGAACATTGCCATGTTTCAGACAATGCAACTGCATCCAATTGATTGGTTCAAAGACGCTAAGCCAGAGGTTTTCAACCTTTTCGAGTCCACAGCTCCCTTGGCCAAGTACATTCTTTCTGTGGCACCCCCGTGGGGCTCAGGAGCCCAGTAATGTTACCCCTTGCTTGCAGAGCTGGCAGCCTCCCACCCTTTTCAGAACACTCTCCCTTGTGGAGTGTTCCCTTGGCCTCCTCTCCTCTTCCCTCTCCTTGGGAGTCTTCTGGGCAGCTGCTGCTGCCCTTTGTCTCTGAGATGCCCCCCCCCAAAAGAGAGATGCCTCCCAGAGGCACCATTCACCTGTGGAGCTTATAGCCAGGGCTGCTGCAACAAACAGCTGTGTAAGCTTTGGGGAGGCAGAGAAACAAGAGGGCATCAGAGGAGGGAGGGAAGGAAAGAGGGCACCCCTGACCATCATTCAAGGCACCCCAGGGTGCCATGGCACACTGGTTGAAAACCACTGCTTTAAGCAATTTGCAAAAAATATGAATGAAAAATACAAGGATGATGTTGACAATGATCACATAAAGTAGTTTTACAACCACTGAAATACATCAGAAGCAATAATTGGAATACATGACCCCCATGGAGCCATCCATGTAAAAGTAAAAGGAGTAAAAGAAAAGAAAAAACTGTGCTTAAGCTTGTTTCCCCCTCCCTCTTCCCTCTTTCTCATTTATTTATTTCATAAAATTTATACACCACTTGATTGTAAAAAAAGAAAAAGAAAACCCTCAAAGCAGTTTGCAAAAAGAATTAAAACAATACAATTATTTTTAATTTTTTTTAAAAGAAACAACTATTTTTAAAAGTTAAAAAAAATAAAATGAACGATAATCTAAAAAGTTATCAACATTCTACACATCTGGGCAGGCTTGTTTAAACAAAAATGTTTCTAGGATGCACAAAAAAGAGTACTGTACAGTGAAAGCAGCTGCCTTAAATCAATGGACCAGGAGTTCCAAAGTGCACACGGTGACACACTGAAATATGGATTTCTTAGAAATGTGGAATGGGTAGGCCTATTATGTGGCATTTGTAAGAGTGTGAGTTTCACAGATCAGAACGGTTCAGTGGGCATTCATGGGGTTAACCAATCTGTAGGTAAAGTGGTCCCACGTTGTTCAGTGTTTTATATAATAATAACAATAACTTATTGAACTTGGCCTGGTAGCAAATAAGCAAAACAGTACTGATCCCTGAGCACATGTATTATATGCTGAAAAGGCCTCACTCCTGTTACCAATTATCTGCAGTATTCTGCAACAACTGCAGCTTCTTGATCAAGTGCAAGGGAACCCCCTCATAGAGTGCATTTTAGTAATCCAGCGTTGAAGTGCTATGTCTCATGTTCCATGTATTTTTAGATTGTGATCCTGTGAGCAGGGACTGCCTTAGAACTGATTTTTGTAAGCCACTCTGAGGGCTTTTTTGGCTAAAGGGTGGGGTAAAGGTGTTGTATATGATGATGATAATTGTATATGATGATGATGATGATGATATGATGATAATTACAATATTTTATTGTATCTCCCCAAACAGTTGGGAGATTTAATAAAAGGGTGGCGCACATAATTACAGAGCTTGCCCCAGTGGTTTGGCCTTCTGCTTTGGGGGACTTTTTAAGTGTCACTTAAAATGTGGCTGAATAAAGGGTAAGCAGGGTCAAGAATGAGTTTTAATTTGAGTCCCCCCCTCCCCACATTTTCCTCTCAGCAAAAAATCTTGTTGCAAGATGCTAAATGGAATGGCGCATGAAACAGAAAGACAATGACACTTCCCCCCCCTTAACTCCCCTCGTGCCACACTCATTATTTGAAAGGAACAATGCCAACTGATAATGAACCTTTTTCTATTCAAAGCTGCAAGTCAAATATTCGTTTCTCATTAATAATTCAATGTGACAAATTTATTACCTTGAAGGTGCTGGGAGGCAATTAGACAATAGGAAATTGTGTCTTCTTTTCAACCCCCGTAATTGGCTTTCAAGTGTGACATTCATCAAAACCTTGACTTTTTATGTAAACTTTTCATTATGCACACGGCGGCTTGGAACGCAAGGATGACGAGCACTTGGCAAGGCTCAACTGGAGGGCGAGTTCACTTTTGCATGAATAGCGAGCGGAAGGGGAGAGAAGAAAGGGAGAACTAAAGGAGACAAAAGACAAAACGGTTCTTTGTCAAGGTGTAATAAACTTAGGGAAGGTTTTTGTCAAGAGGCATCCTGCAGGCTATTTGTATTTTGCAAGGATCCTGCTGCAAATTCTAAAGTCTGTTGCAAATGGCCTAAGGATTGGCGGAAGTAAAGGTAAAATCCAGTCACGAATGACTCTGGGGTTGCGGCGCTCATCTCGCTTTACAGGCCGAGGGAGCTGGCGTTTGTCCGCTCTACAGACAGGTCACGTGGCCAGCATGACTAAGGTTTTTCCAGGTCACGTGGCCAGCATGACTAAGCCACTTCTGGCGAAACTTGCACTTTTTGGCATGCTTTTGAACTGCTAGGTTGGCAGGAGTTGGGACCGAGCAACAGGAGCGCACCCTGTTGCGAGCATTTGAATTGCCAACCCTTTGATCGGCAAGCCCAAGGCTCAGTGGTTTAGACCACAGCACCACCCGTGTCCCTTATTTTTGCAAGGATCCTGCTGCAAATTCTAAATTGTTGCAAATGGCCTAAGGATTGGTGGAATCTTTCATCAAATCTAGTAGTGGGTTAATGCAGTGCTTTTTTTTTCCTGCGGGGACGCAGGGATACACATACCCCTAAACATTTTGTGAATCTTTGTACTTTTGTTGATTTACTTTATTTATTTTTCCTGATTTGAACTATAAAATGGTGATTTTCTTGAGTCAAAATGAGAACATTTTTTAAAGAAAAAAAGCACTGGGTGAATGTATCTCAGCTCCCATTTTTCCAGTCTTAAATTCTGTTCTTCACATTTCTGTAGCAACTGGTGATTTTTTTTTTAAAATGCTCTGTGAAATGGTTTCCATATGGAAAGCCGAATTTGCTACCTTAGAGGAAATACTGCTTTTACTGTTTTATCTCTAATGAGTTAACTTTTCACTCTAATGTTCTTTCTCTGCGTCTGTCTTATTTTTACTATTTTTAAGCATCCAGATGCCCATTCAAAAATTTAATTTGTTTGCAAGCACTGTCACCACCAATTCAATTATGGCTCCCCAAACAAACGTAAGCTGTTGGGGGAAACTGCTTTAAAGCCTGGATCATCCCTATTTGTCCTAGACATACTTCCTGTTTTCCTGTACTTATCTGAACATAAGGCCATTTGGAAAAAATAGATGTGCCATCAGGCCATTTGGAAAAAAACAAACGTGCCATCAAACAGTCTAAGTTGTCTCTTACGTAAAATGTGGGCCCTTATTTAGATAGGACTCGTTTCAAGGATCTTATTATAGAGAAGAAACAGGATAATCCTATATAATAAAGTCCCTGTGTCTCTGCGTCCAGATTCCGTGTGTCCCGTTTTCCGCGCTAATGCGCATGTGCCCCAGGGACACAGGGATTGGACGCAGAGACTGCACGCACGCACACACACACACACACACGCTCGCCCCACCCCACCCCCCTGCCCTGCACTGGCTCAATAAGCAGTTAAAACAGAGGCCACCAGGTGGAATTCAGGAGCAGGTAGCAAGGCTCCGAAGCAGGGCAGGCCCTCTCTCAACGTGCCCAAGGGCCTGAGGAGGAAGCCAGGGCGACCAAAAAATCGAGGCCCCGGCTTCTCCTCACTAACAGGCCCAAAATTGAGGCCCAAACAGCGCAAGCAACCGGGAGACCCCCGCTGGGCCGGAATGGCCAGGAAAGGCGCGGGGAGGCCACCGAATGCTCAGCGCCAACCGCGGGACCCTCAGAAAGTGCCGGGGTGGGCGCAAGCCCCCCGGACGGCAAAGCTCCCCCCCAGACGCAGCAGGCGACTGAAAAACAGCCGCGGAGGCCAACAAAAGTAGCGGGAGCCACCCCCACCCCCAAAAAACTGGACGTACACCCCGGAGCAGCCGCCTGGGCCATCCAGGAGCCAGAATTCGGCCACTGGGCAGCGCTATTGACGGGGGAAAATTAGCAGCGCTATTGACGGGGGAAAATTAGGAACCAAATGGCAGGCGCAAAAAGTGCGCGAAAACAGGGCAGGGAGGGATCCGCACTCCAAACACAAGCTGGGGAGGGGGTAAAGGAAGAAATACCGCCCGCACCCCCCCCCCAGCCGAGCCCGGGCTGTAAAGGTAAAAAAGGGGGGACTTTGGCTTGGGGTTTGGGAACGGGGGGGGGGGGGGAGAAAATTAGGGATAAATTAAGGATTAAAGGGAGGAAGGGAGGAACAATCAATTAGACAAGGAATAAAAGCCCCCCACGCGCCGCTGCTACCGAAAAAGGCCGAATGTTCTAGCGCCCGTTTATTAAACGGGCTGAATGACACTAGTGTATAATAAAAAATACCAATAACTGATTACTATAGCCGAAAACTTCAAACAATGGTACCAACCTATGAACAATAGGGGAGAAGGGGTCATTTTGCATAGGTGGAATAGAGGTATTTTTCCCCAGTATGATAGCAATGCTCTACAGCACTATCTGATGGTCATTTTTTTTAATTAAAAGAAAACCAAATTGTTGTGGGGCTTTGGGGGCCACCAAAAATGGCTCTGGAGAGACTGTCCAAGAATCTCCACAGTAATATGCTGTCTCCTCCCATACCCATCACTTCTTAAGGCTTATGTCTCCCCCCCCCCACATTCCCATCCAATTCAGGCTTTGTGAGTGGGCAAATCCTAGCAAGTGAGAAGCCTATTCACAGAAGACTTGGAATAGGTTTATAAGACACCCACAACTTCTTTTTTGTGTTTGACTATTTGGATTTGTCTGCAGATAGTTGTGACACCTATTATAAGTGGGAAAACATCTGTGGCTTGGAACATGTAGGTCCCCTCCCACCAATTTGCTTGGTGTTGTAATACTGTGTTCTGTCACTCGGTGTTACAACAATACATTATAGTGCTTTAACAATAGCTTTTATGCAACAAGAAATAGCAGGTGTTCCAATGGAGCACACCATTAGCCTCACTGAACAATGAGATAGCCATGAACTTCTGTGTTTGGCCTCTTCCAGCCCTGTGATTGTTTGCTTTAAATATTTCCATAGGCTCCTCTAATGAATGATATCTGTGTTGGCTGACAGCACATTCCAGTTCACTGTTGTGTATGTGTTGAATATAATAAAGCAAACAAATAAACAAATATGAATAGAACTGAAGTAAATATTTGCAGTGAACCTTTCATTCAACAGGTTTAATGGATTTTCAGGATGGAAGTTCAAGTCTGAATGTTTATTTTCCAGTGAACAAATACTTGAATTCTGTTTATTGAAATTTAGTCATGACCAGCAATGCCAAGATATGCAGTTGAAGCTATGGGTCAATGATGTCCAAAGTTACTGCTAAAGATATACTGAGGGTCACAGCAAGTGTGGCCAGCTAAGTGACGTTGCTGGAGGCAAGCATCAATAGGTTTGTTTGTTTGTTGAGACTGGCTGTCAGGCTCCAGCTAGTAATCTATGTTCTTCTGTTTTACTCCATTCTAGGGAGGGGAAGGAAGAGTTTAAGGTTTAAAGATAGCTTTTTCTGATTAGGAGGGGTGCTGCTATCACCCTTGGTATATCTGGCATAGGAGTCACTGCAGCTTACAAGGAAAGAGGGATTGAGAGATGGGGACATTTTGGGAATGTTCAGGGTGGCAGGAGAGGATATATTGTTTATTCATATCCTTCCTAACTTGCGCTAGCAAGTTCATTTACTTAGCAGAGTTTACGTTCCCCTTCTCACACACAGCAGAAATCTGGTTGCAGGCTCGTTAGAACCTCTTACTATTATGCAATTCAATCTCCTTCAGATTGAATTGTATGTTCCTGGTAAGTTTCCCTTATAAATCTCTCCTAAAAGAATAGACACCACAGTCTTATTCATAAGCAATAAAAAGAAAGTTTACTCATGATAAGGCACAGCACAGTGTGATCCCTGAAGGCAGGCTTTAGGCTTAAGGTTGCAAACTTATACTAACAGGTTTATCCCATAAGGGAGTTGACCTGGCGGACTGCTTGGCTGGCAGCTAGCAGTTCATTCCAGGAAATTCGCAGGACAAAAAGAAAATGGAAAGGAGAGAGAGAGAGGCAGCATGCCTTGACCTTTTACCAGGTCTGGAAACTGGTACTACTTTCTACCCCATGCCGTCCTCTGACACTCATTATCTTCACACTTATTTAGCCCAGTGATAGCAGCACATCCCAAGCAATACTGTAGCTGTAAAAAGTCCTAAACAGCAAAGTTTCCAAGATGCCTGCTGTCCATACAGAGGACTTGAACACCCTGGGAAAATCACATTCCCAGGGGTTCTGTAGTACTGCTGTTACAGCACTGAAAGTTTTAGGAGATGCATAAATTTGGGGTAACTGGAGCTTTCATTTCAATGGAGAGGATCATGAGCTGGATAAATTAGTATTCCAAATGTTGAACAATACTGACATATCTACTTTCCCTTCTTAAACACCAAAGGGCATCACAGTTGTCAGAGCTGACAGTGATAATAGTGCATCTCTTTAGTTGGGCTGAGGGCAGCATCTTCTCCAGTGCATCACAATTCTGGATCAGGGCCATTGTTTTGTAATCATGCCAACAGGGATGTATTTTTCTTGGAGTCAATGCACGCCTTGAAAATAATCCCCTCAAAGCTTTTGAGCCATTAAAACCACCATTAAAATGTCAGAATTACAGTTCCTTTGGCAAGAAAGCATGGTCAGGAGTGATATTGAAGGTCACTGTTGCATTAGGCTTTTCCAGTAAAGGCCTGCCTTGTGAATTATTCAGGTTTTTGGATCAATCCACCCCTGTTCCCCCGTTTTCAGTGGCTGGACAATAAAAAGAAAGATTTACTGCAGCAAGCAAAGAAGAATAATTTTAAAAATTAGCAGAATACCAAGGAAAAGCCGCTAGCTTGCCAACCTTCAGCGTTAATCAAAACCTGAAGCTCAAGAGTGTAAGATCAATATTTGGCTTCTGTATGAAATGTAGCAAACTTCCAATTAGAGATGAAATATTCTGATTTTTGTTGTTGCTCTTGTTGAAAAAATAGAGCGCCAGTTATGACAGTAGAGAAGGACTAAATATAACGATCCATAGAGTCCTTGGGTGATGTGTGATAAAGCGGCCCCATTGGAGCCTGACAAATTATAGCATTTTTATGCACATATCAAAGTTCAACTTGATTGTCTCATAAGGGGGAAAATACCATCTGTCTGTATTCTCAAAATAATCTGCATAATTGACTTTCAAACAAGCTTCAAAGAACAAGACATTTATCACCCTAATTGTGACAGGCAGGCTGTGTGTCCCTGCTCTTTTATCAAGATAATGGTAATAATGCAGAGCTATCTTTATGTCTAGTTCTGCCCTCAATATCTTTCTATCAGACAGTGGGGTTGGTCTTTTGTAAATATAGTACATGATGCACGGAGCTGATGAAGCAAAATAAATCATAAGATCAAGACTCTATCAAAGACTTGGGAACATATGGAACAGTCATTGCTTTTAACTTATTATTATTTACTAGTGTATTTCAGCCCGTTCAATAACGGGCTCTAGAAAATTCTGGGGTTCGGAGAAGCGCTTGCGCAGCGCTTCTCCGAACCCTGGGACCTGTCATTGCTGTTGGCGGCAGGGGGACAGGAACGGAGGAGGAGAAAGCGCTGCTTTCTCCTCCTCCGTTCCTCTCCCGCAGCCGCCGACAGCAAGGAGACCTCCCAGGGTTCGGAGAAGCGCTTGCGCAGCGCTTCTCCGAACCCTGGGACCTGTCATTGCTGTCGGCGGCAGGGGGACAGGAACGGAGGAGGAGAAAGCGCTGCTTTCTCCTCCTCCGTTCCTCTCCCGCAGCCGCCGACAGCAAGGAGACCTCCCAGGGTTCGGAGAAGCGCTTGCGCAGCGCTTCTCCGAACCCTGGGACCTGTCCTTGCTGTCGGCGGCAGGGGGACAGGAACGGAGGAGGAGAAAGCGCTGCTTTCTCCTCCTCCGTTCCTCTCCCGCAGCCGCCGACAGCAAGGAGACCTCCCAGGGTTCGGAGAAGCGCTTGCGCAGCGCTTCTCCGAACCCTGGGACCTGTCATTGCTGTCGGCGGCAGGGGGACAGGAACGGAGGAGGAGAAAGCGCTGCTTTCTCCTCCTCCGTTCCTCTCCCGCAGCCGCCGACAGCAAGGAGACCTCCCAGGGTTCGGAGAAGCGCTTGCGCAGCGCTTCTCCGAACCCTGGGACCTGTCCTTGCTGTCGGCGGCAGGGGGACAGGAACGGAGGAGCGCTTTCTCCTCCTTCCTTCCTCTCCCCCAGCCGCCGACAGGAAGGACGCGTGCACTCTCTCCCCCCCCACCTCCAACCGCCGCTCCTCTCACGGGCCAGGGAGGGTTGTGAGGAGGCCTTCGCCGGCCTCCACCCTCGCTTCCCTGACGTGCCCTGCAGTGAGGCAGTGTCCGGCGGGAGCGGCGGTTGGAGGAGGCAGAGGGGGGGGGAGAGTGCGCGCGCGCAGTCTCTGCTGTCCAATCCCTGTATCCCTGGGGCACATGCGCAGTACCCCAGGGACACACGGGACAGCTTGGACGCAGGGACATCTTGGACATTATTATATAGGATTATTTTTAAAATGATATTTGCAACATGATGAAATTTTCATATTCTCAGAAAGTGCAGAGCTGGTTGTAGCCTAGTAGCAAAGAGACAGAGTTCGAAACCTCCTAAATGAGTGATAGCCTTTCCCTGGAAGGTGAGAATCAGTGCTGTCTGGTTGCCCACTGAGACTGCTGGGGTGGAAGGTAGAGAACCCAACAATAGTTGGAGTCAGAACCAATGACAAGCAGAGCCAATTAGTCCTAGTTTTGCCCCTGGTGAATTCTATAATGCAGGGCCAGCCCAAGGCATTCTGGCACCTGAAGCAAACCACAAAATTGCATCCCTTCCCCTCCCACCAGGGAAGAAGGGAACAAGAGGGGATAAAGATCTACAGTGAGAACAAGGGTGATAGACCAGCAATGCCTCCTACTTGCCAAGAGGCCAGTGTAGAGGCATCATGGGGGAGAGGCTGCTGAAGAGCATGCCACAGCTGTCACTGCCACCACAGCAGCAGTGGGCGATGCATTCCTTGGAGCTCAGATCTGCTGTCCCTGTGGATCCTGCCACCTGAGGTAGTTGCCTCACCTTGCCTTATGAGTAGGCTGAAACTGCTATAATGGCAACACTGGAAGGTGGAGGGAGCTGATAACCAGAGCCCCTCTCATGGACTGGCTGTAACTAAGAAGACAGGTGAGGGCTGGCTAAGGGCAGACTGAGTTTGGTGCGACTCTACTGAAACAGTCTCCTATTGTGAAAACTACCTGTATTATAAGCCTCCAAATTTCCAGGACTCCAAAAGTTTTTGAAGGAGCAGCTACAAGGAGCAAGGCAAATAAAGTAAGGTTTGTTTGTTCCCAAGGGATTACCTGGCCGAAGAAAAAGACATGGGACTGGGACGAGACAGTGGAGGGCTGAAAGTGGAATTTGGGAGAAAAGAGCTAATCGAACTAAGACAAAGGACAAAGTAAGGCTGCTAATGTGTGTAGGTTATTCCTGCATTGCAGGGGGTTGGGCTAGATGACCCTTGGGTGGCCCATCCAACCCTACCATTCAATGATTCCATAACAACCCTGTGATGGAGGCTCAGGCTGGGAGGTGGTAGCCAGTTGCCAAGGTCCCCCAAAACGTTTCATGGATGAGTGAAGACTTCTTGAATCGGGGTTGTAGTGGTTGTGCTACTGAATATTTTTATTTGAGTATTTTCATGTGTGCCCCCCCTTTTGCATTTCTGTTTATTGTCTATATGTGTGCGCATTGTGTTTCAATGTACGTGTTAGAGATTTCACCCTTATTGTGAACCATTTTGATAAGTTTTATATATAAGAGGTGGACCCAGGTGGCGCTGTGGTTAAACCACTGAGCCTAGGGCTTGCTGATCAGAAGGTCGGCGGTTCGAATCCCTGCAATGGGGTGAGCTTCCGTTGCTTGGTCCCAGCTCCTGCCAACCTAGCAGTTCGAAAGCACGTCAAAATGCAAGTAGATAAATAGGAACCGCTACAGCGGGAAGGTAAACGGCGTTTCCATGTGCTGCTCTGGTTTGCCAGAAGCGGCTTTGTCATGCTGGCCACATGACCTGGAAGCTATACGCCGGCTCCCTCGGCCAATAATGCGAGATGAGCGCGCAACCCCAGAGTCGGTCACGACTGGACCTAATGGTCAGGGGTCCCTTTACCTTTACTATATATAAGAGGACTTTAAATGATTAACCCTAAGTTAAAATAATATATTACATTAAGTTCCGAAGCAGTTTGCCGCAAATCAAAACTGGTGGTATTTTCCAGTGAGGTAATGCTTTTTAACTTTCAAATTTATTTTAGGAAGATAACATAAAATGTCAAGGGAAGATGCTTGGTCATTCCTGTGCGGGTGGAACTAAGGTGCTGCCCCCTTGTTCCTAAGGAACTTGCAGAGGGCTGTCAGATGTGGCGGAATAGTGCCTGATGATAATTCCAGTTCATCATGGGTTAATCTATCACTCCCAGTATAGGCAGGTGTTCCTTGGGAGGCGGAGCTTGATGGGATTCTAAATGGCAGTTGGGAGTTGGCAGTTGTGGGGAGTAGAGTGCTAGAGAGGGATGCAGGAGCTGTATTAACAAGTCTGTGTTATATGAAAAGAAGATGATGAACTAAGAGTTTAAACAAATGAAACCATAAAGAAATATACATGTTCTCCAGTTAAATAAAATTTTCATCTATGTTGTGTCAAATTGGATGTTCCTCCTTATTGCAGCAACATACCTAAACTCAAACGGGTGGTGGCTGAAGAGAGGAGATAAAACTAAGCCTGAGGAGCAGGTGGATAGTTTGCATCTCAAAGTCACGCACAGAGGAGGCAAGTGGGGGGAAAGAGTGCCTTGCAGTGGCTGAAGTGCTGAGGCAATAGCTGCTGAGGTGAACCTGACTTGAGAGGGAAACCTTACTGAGGGCACAAGATTGTTCCTGAAACATTTGCCTGGAGTTTTTAAGGATACAGAGCCACGTTATTTGGGAAGCTGGAACTGTACTCTATGTCCCATATAAAACAGGGAGTTTATTTGGGAGAAAGAAGGAATAGTGGGTTGTTTGAACAATAACTGAATTCCTTCAGCACAGTCAGATGTGTTCATCTTTTGTCCCTGGAGAACAGCAGGTGAGGAAAGATTTGGAGAGTTTCTGTGTTTCATCTGCTCTGAAATGATGCGAGGGTTGTTCATTAAAGATTTTCCCTGACCCATTTCCAGTTATCGTAAGAGGATGAAATTGCACATGTATAATGATATATCTCTCCATAGGTAACATGGTAATTTCTAGCTCATAGCTGCCAAGTTTTCCCTTTTCCCGCGAGGAAGCCTATTCAGCATAAGGGAAAATCCCTTTAAAAAAGGGATAACTTGGCAGCTATGTTCTAGCTCTGAACTTCTAACAGTTTCTCTGTTACTGGTGCTAATGTTGTAAGCCAAAAATGGCTTTTCTTCTGAGTTAGCCAATAAAACTCAGAGACAAGAGGAGGTAGGAGTCCATTATGTTTATTGCAAAGCAATAAGGTTACAGTCGAATCATTTCGGAATACTGCAACCCCGCCCAAAGGTCGGGCAGGAATTTATAACATTTCAGACAAAGAAATGAAAAGAAATATAAATGATTGAACTTTTTTGCATTTTAGTGCATATTTCTCCTAATATACACACAATTTGGACTAATTTAACAATTCTTTGCAAGAAATTTTCTCGGGCTTCCGGTCCAGCGCCAGCGCCGATCGGCGGGGTCTTTGTCTCGCTCCGAGACAGCCCGTCTTTGCTAGAGGAGGGAGGGCAGCGAGAGCAACGCTGCATCCCATAGAACCCCGGGTCGGGCGTCCCGGGGGCAAAACTGCTCGGCAGAGCCCAAAACCGGACTCCCCAACCGTCCGGCTGCCCTAGTAAGAGCGCCGGAGTGAGAAGGGTCGAAGTCGCGGGGGCCATTTTGAGCACCATCGTCGCTCTAGCGGGGAGAAGCTCCGAGCCGGAGGTGGAGAGCGCTGGATTCTTCCAAAAGAAAGAATTAGAAATTAAGACTGTAAGTAAGCTCTCAAATTTGGATTGTTTTGAATATTAATCTGGACTAATTTGGATTTGGGAGAGAGGGAAATAAAACGGAAGCCACCCCCTCCCACCGGTAGCTAAGGAACAGTAAAATAAATACCCGAAGCCACGAACTGAATGTTTAAAAGGTATCCTCAAAAGACATAAAAGGTCCTCCCCTGGATGCAGGGTAAAAGGGGAGAAGGACGATTCTCTGCAGAATGATGAAAAAGAAAGAGGAAAACCTTTTGTTTCCCCGGGAGCCGGCAGCCCAGACAACCCAGCGAGCTGACGAGGATTTATAAATGAGTTTTACTTTATTTAGACTCTCAAGAAGCTAGGAGTATATGCTTTTGAAATGTTTGAATTGTGAAATGTTGGTTTGGACCTTTGTGAATCTGGAATTGGAAAATGCAACTACTTTGCTGAGACTGGGAAAATAAGCAGCGACCATTTTCCACTCCACACGATAAGCAGTGACCTTGACAAGACGGAACTATGTCAACAAAAAGTTACTCGCCTGAGTTCCAGCGGATTGTTTTGACAGCCATGTGGGAACTAAAAATAGGACTATGCCGAGATGAGATTCAACAGCAAGAACTAAAGCAGCAATTTCAGATGGTGATTGCTGAATATGATTTTTCAGATGATGAGGATATTGAAATGGAAATGGAGGAGGAAGATAGCGACAATGATAGCGACAGCAATTTGGATGATCTGGTCAATGAGGTGGACTCTGACGTGGAGCATGAAGAGAACAACGATGATGACTGGGACAATACAACACAAAATGAAGCACACCACAAGGAAAAAGTTGATATTGCTTTACAAAAAGAGAAGCGGAGTACCCCTCCTTTGAGGAGGGAACGACAGGAACCAATGGAATTACAGATTTCCCACAAGGAGAAGGACATGAATAACTTAAGAAGGGGAGAAACTCAGGGGGGCCCCATGGATATCTGGGGGACAAAACATTGGAAAAAGGGGGTGGGATGAAGGAAAAATGGGAGTGTAATTATTAGGACGGATTATCAAGAGCAAATTAGGATTGTTGATTATGGAACTTGTTGGATTGGAGGGAGGTAGTCGGAATTTGGGGAAGAAAGGTTATATTGGGATTTTTTAGAGTGTAAGAGTTAATTATGGGAAAAGTTAAAATAAAAGAAGTTTAGGGATTTAAAATTTAAGAAGTCTATTGAGGGGGAAAAAATTAGGCAAGGGAAGAAAAATTGGATAATGAATTATAAGGATTAAGAGATTCAGTGAAAATGGTATTAGCTAAGTTTAAAAATTTTATGAAGAGGAAAAGTAAGTTGTTTATAGATATGGAAACTGTTAAAGAGGATAGTAAAGGGATGAAAACTGGGAAAGGGGGGAGGTAGGGGAAGCCCACAAAATATGGTTTATCAATGTAAATTTGAAAAAGATTGTTTTTATTATTGTTTTTTGTCTTTTTTCTTTTTTATTATTCTTTTTTTGAATTTTTTTCTCTTTTTTCTTTTAGTGTAGCTTTTTTCTTTTTGGATTGCTGGGTGGTTGTCTCTCTGCTTTCTGCTCCTGGAGTTCTCTGGTGGCAGGGGGGGACTCTGGGGTGGGGTGGGGGGGGACATAAACTCATCTACAAAATGGAACATCTTCAACTGCCTGCCTGCATGGGATACTCCTGTGGCAGGGGAGGGCCCATGGGAGGGGGGGTGGAAAGAAGGTGGAAAATTTGTTTATGAAAGTGTTTCTTTTATATATGTTTTTTTTGTAATCTGTAAAATCAATAAAAATTATATTAAAAAAAGAAAGAAATTTTCTCTAATGTAACACAATTTTGTATACAGGTAGGTAGCCGTGTTGGTCTGAGTCGAAGCAAAATAAAAAAATTCCTTCAGTAGCACCTTAAAGACCAACTAAGTTTATATTTTGGTATGATATTTTCACGAATATGTGGAGCGTTTTCCCTAACACATGCATTTTTGTACACATTATTTGTCTGAAGAACTGCATTGCAAAATTCAGCGAAGTACAGCTTTGCTGATTGCCTACTGCTTAGAGAAGTACAAATTAAGTTGTTTCTCATTAACATTTTAACAGAATTTAACAGAATTTAACAGAATTGCAAAATTCAGCGAAGTGCAGCTTTGCTGATTGCTTACTGCTTAGAGAAGTACGAATAAAGTTGTTTCTCATTAACATTTTAACAGAATCAGTATCTCCACATTCCCTAATATATCCGTCCATATAAGTATAATGGGATTGTAGTTTTTAAATTCCTTAGTGATAGAACCTAGGAACCCGTCTTATACCAGGTCAGACTAAGTAATGCATCTAGCTTTTTGCTATCCATTCCATAGTGACTGGTAGCACTTCTCCAGGGTCTTTCCCATCCCTACCTGGATATGCCAGGGATTTAATCTACCCACACATGCTCTACCACTGAGCTGCCACCCTTCCAGGTGACATTTCTGTAATCTGAAATGGCTTGTTCAAACATTTCTTTACTAGGATGATAATCACTTTTATGGATTGGTAACAAACGAGAAACAGAGTGTATAGAAATCCTAGCTTTGGTACTTGGGAGAAGGAAGTACAGCTTCTTGTTTCACACTTGGTGTTTGCATTTTCCTCATGAGCTTCTTATTCTTAGCACCTGACTCAATAACATTTTACAATGACAGGCTCTTTATGACACACACCTGGTCATAACGTAAGGAATTGATGTGGTCTCCAGCCTTACAAGAAGGATAAACAGCAATCTTAAAACAGTTTGGCAATATATTGTCAGAAGAACTAATGCAAACTCCTGTCTATTCCAAGCTGGCTAATGAGGTACTTTGCAGTTAAGTTGGTAAATAACACGGAGTCTCATCATGACTTTCTATTCATGGAGAATGACTAGCAATTTTTCACAGTCCCTTCATTCATTTCTTTTTCCCTCATGCTAAGACAAAGAAAAGCTTCTTCTGGTCACTTTTGATGTTGTTATTTCAAGTTTACATTAATCCAGCAGGCTATCTACAAGAGGGACATAAACGACTGACACATTTATTCTGCTAATAAATAGGCTTTTTATACGCAAACATTGTATCCCAAAATCCTATTTGGTGAAATGCTCTGGCCTGCAGGAAATGCTAAGCAATGAATTGTTTATTTGACACAATGGGTCCCATTTCACATGCTAGCATACTATTGGGAAGGAATGTAAATAATGTGTACAGAAATAGGAACCTGGGAAATAAATCGTCCTCTTCAGGCATTCCAAAAGAGGTTAATTAAAGGGGTGAGAGAGAGAGAGAGAGATTGATCAGGGATGAGCTCTGTCCCGTCCATTGCTATTTTAGTTGCTTTCCAATGCATGCAAGGTGACCATTTGTATCTGTGGATGCTCCCTGCACCTTATAGGACTCTGGAAAGCAACAGACCGAGCATGTGTGTTCCTTCTGCCCTCTTATTGTTTAATTAACTCTACTTTGAACAGCTGCCTGACAGAATTGCACATATGGGCATTGAGCAATGGAACCCTCCCTCACCTACTCCCCAGAGCTGCTCCAAATAGTTGTGGGAAACCACAGAACAGATTTAGGAGTGAGTGGCACAAATAAAGGGGGAAAGTTCCATTGCACAAATGTAAATCCTTGTGCTGACAGAATGAGTTAGTAAGTGCTACACTGGATGCAACCCATTAGTTACTCAAGGAGAATAATTACCACCCATGGTCTGATTATGTCATATGACAAAGGTCTTTGAGAGCAGAAGCAGTAAAGTGTAGAAAGTGTTGAAAAGTGCAGACTCATTCTACTAGCTAACTCACTCTGACTCATCCTCTAGATGACTCATTCCTTGTACAAATATTGTATCTTTTACAGGAAGACACATGGAGCCAGAAAGTATAAATACAAATGGGCTCAGTGTGGTGTGCTCTCTAGTGAGTCTAATCTTCTTCTGTTTTACCTTTCTCTCCTACATTATGCGGTTCTAAAGAAGTATGTTTTGCCTCAGTAAAGTTTTATTCATTTACTGTGAAGACTGCGTTTTGACTTTGCTACGTGACAGATTATACACTTAAAGATCTGCCGGAAACATTGGCAATCTCGTAACTGGGGACAATAATTGAATAATGCTATCTAATGCTATCTTAACAACTATGTAGATTAAGTGGATTCAGACCAGCCGTTTCAGAATAAGTGCTATATTTTGCCATTGACCAGTGTCTATGCATGGATTTACTACCCACTGAACGATTGAGTCCATTTTCCATTAGACTCTTCAGAAAAAGCAAGGGCATAAACAAGTGTGCTACAGGCTCAATGTCTGTGCATGAAGAGATTGTCATAGGGATGGTCAAAGGTTGAATAGAAGCTTTCCTCCTCTTCCTTACTGTGTATGTGCAAAACTGTTTCAGGGATGGAGTGGTGCTGTCATCTTCACTAGGGATGGAATTTTCTAAAGATCTTGATGTCAAGCTTATCCACACGGATCCCCCCTTCCGATCTTAATCTCAACAACAAGGATGTCCCCCGCCTTGCTTCTGCCAAAAAATGAACTAATCTTACAAATTGTATGCATTACTATATATATTATTATACATATTATATTATATTATATTATACATACAGTATACACATATAAGGGTGTATCCAATGTAGTGCTAAATTAAATTAGCCATTTAGCTATATATTCCACTGGTGAAATGTTGTGCATGAGCAGAACATTGTTGCACATGAGAAAGCATAAATGGATTGCTGAATACTTTGTCGCACAATAGATTGCGGAATCTACTGCACACTGACAATGTACGATTGACTGGGACATAAGTAATCACTTAGTAGAAGAGAGTGTCTGATGCAAGCAAAGTTTGAGTCACAACCACCAAATTCTGTGCATAAAACCATCTAAATCAACAATTCTCTGCCATCTCTTAATAGTCACTCAGTTGTCCCACTGACCTGGATACAGGTTACTCAAACTTCAGACAGACAGAGAAAGTATCAGTGTGATGAAAGGAAAAAGCTGTAAAAACCTCTATTAGAGAGATTCCTCCCTCGGGCAACAAAGGCAGACAATTAAATGACATCTCCATAAGTACTTTGACATTACTCATCTACTGAAGCTACATAATAAATCCACACATGTGAAAGCTATTTTGAGCCTAAAGAAATTGCCTTCCAAAACTGTCCTGTTCTCAATATTTTAGGCTGATGCAGGTCATGATTTATACAGATTATGGTTTTCAGTACACCAGAATTTGTAGTTATTTCCTACAAATGAAAATGGCTGAGGCTACTATATTCATATCACATTGTTCCCAAGTTGGTGTTCCCAAGCTGCTTTGTGTGAGCCCGGATTTTGCCCTTATTCTCCTTAGAGCAAGAGAGGCGGGCAGATAAACTCGGTCATCTGCATAAGGCTCATGCTGCCCAGTGAGGTACGGGTATGGTGGTGTTGATATAAGGTGCACCTCTTTTATGCTGCAGGTCTAGGCAGAAACCTGCGCTGCGCTCTAACATTCGACAGAGAAGGATATAGGAACATAGGAAGCTGCCTTACACTGAGTCAGATCATTGGTCCATCTAGCTCAGTATTGTCTACACTGACTGGAAGCAGCTCTTTAGGACAGGAACATAAAAAGCTGTCTGATTCTGAGTCACATCACATGTCCATCTAACTCAATATTGTCTTTATATTGAGTGACAGTAGCTCTCCAGGATTTCAGACAGCAGTGTTTCCCAGACCTGCCTGCAGATGCCAGGGTTTGAACCTGAGACATATGACAGATTTAGTTGCGAGCGTAAGGAAGGAGATGTTTAAAGAGACATGATTGAACACATCAAGGCATCAAAATTATGAAGAAAGATTCCAATAGATCCTTCATAGTTTAATGACTCAAAGCAATCTGAAGCATGGAAACATTCCTCCTTCCAGGCCTTGATGGCCCCTACACTGCTTAGATTTTTTTTTTTAAAAAAAAGAGTACCGTAGTTTATAAATGAGTAGATTTTTTTTTTTAAAAAATGAGTAGTTTATAAATGCTTTTAAATAAAATAAATTGAGCATCACATGCACTGGCTCAAGGCTGATGACATTGACACATCCTCCTTAATGCACAATAAAGTTGCTGGGATAGTAAAAAGCAAATATTGTTTTGTTATATTGTCAACTCAATGTTTAGACCTGAATTTCGTTACCCACATAAGATGAGCAGCAATAGATGCCATCTGTTAACTCTCATGCTGGCAGCAAATTTACCTGCCAGTAGTAGTAGGCGAAGTTCATATTAACTAGCTATTAAATTGCAGATCAGACATGACCCATAGGCCAGCCCAATTACAATGTCTTGTTTCTTAATTCCAGAGGTGTTGTGAAAAAGTTCTTATGGGATATTACCACTCCCAATTCTTACAGAATATTAGCAAGGCTGTCACCCTAGGCTCTATCCTTTACAGGGCCAATTATAATTCTTCCTCTCAACCCTCAGGAAAGATTGGCATATCCATTAACCCCACACCCTATATATGTCTTGAAATATATTCTTGTGAATATCAATGTATCTTGTCTTCCTTACTTTCCCCTAAATGTTCTAGCAGGTTCTTGTCTTTCCAGACTTTATGTTGAGAAATTATAAGGGATCATATGATCTTCTGAGTATCTGGAAGGATATTGCTCTTGAGTTAGGGCTGTACATCTGGGATGGGTCTTAGAGAGTTAAACAGCCCCTATCTTTTGCAATTCAAAACAAAATAGAAACATTCATTCCAGTAGCACCTTAGAGACCAACTCAGTTTGTTATTGGTATGAGCTTTCTTGTGCATGCAAACTTCTTCAGATACTTAGTTGGTCTCTAAGACTGGACCTAACAGTCAGGGGTCCCTTTACCTTTAAGGTGCTACTGGAATGAATTTTTAAATTTTGTTTTGACTACAGCAGACCAACACGGCTACCTACCTGTAACTAGAATTTTGCAATTCACACACCTTTCCATGTGTTCTTTATGCGTTGCCAATGGTAGTATATTGAAAATGAAACACATGGAATAATTTGAAATCCTCTGCTGGAGGTATTTGCAAAGCCACATTACAAATCCATCAAAAGCCACAGGAAGTATGTTTTTGGAGTGATAGGCTTGGAGGCAGACACAAGTTTTATTTTCTTAACCTGCCATTTTGGAACACATTGCTTTCCATTTCTTGTGCATTGACAGGTCACTCGAGATGTATGTTTGGTGCTTCAGTGCCATGAAACAAAGCAATGTGCCTTGAAGGAACAAGAGATAATACTTTGACACTGGGACGTTGCCAGCATGGGTGTTTAAAGGCAGTAGAAAGTGCCTCCAAAATCTCCTGATGTTTAGAAAAGCCCAAATGTTATGCCTGTCAAGCCAGGCATTTTTCAAAACAAGAGTAGAAGCATAGAATGGATGCAGACTTTTCAGCGAGGCTGTTTCAATCTAAGAGCAGTGCGAGTGGGTGTTATGTGTGCATGTTCTGGCTGCATAATGTGCAGTCATTATTTGGAACTGAATCCCTGTTTGATTTAGGAGCCTGATCTAGATTTATATTGGTTGCTATTCCCACATGAAAGTCTATATGCCACCAAATGCTGTGTGTTTCCTCCTAGGGCAGCATGCCAATGAGTAATGCAAGCTGCAAACCCATACAGTATGTAAGTACAAATTTAAAACAATAATGGGCACTTGGGAGGCAATACAGCAAGAAGCGCTGTGAGTAGAGTCAGTATTAGACTTGCAAATGTATTCAGATTTATGGCCTATTGACAAAAAGCTGCAGAGGAGAATGGGAAGTCGTAAAGGGGGAACTTACAAGTCGGAATAGGGAGAAACTCCTGGCGGCTGGCAAATGCTGATGGAGCAGGAGATGATATCTGTCATGCAGCTGTAGCCATTTTCTTATGGGGGCTTTAATCTGCTCTTTCCAAGCAGCCTGTTTTCACTTTCTTTCCCCCACCTTCCCAAACAGTTTATAGAGGAAAGCATGACCCAGTGGTGGTTGTTGTTTTCAAACTGGGATTTGTGCACACCCCAGCTGCACCCATTTATCAACGATAGCCCCAGTTTTCTAGTTAGGTTTGAATGGATCACCAATCTATTTCTGACTTGTACCAATTTGGGATGTATTCAGTTGTCAGCTTATTCCATTTCCATGGTAATCTATTCAACAGAAACACCCACAAGAGAATTTGTATTTAACATTTTATTACAATTTGTACTTAAATGTATTTTATAGCAAAATATATATTTAAGTGCACATTGTGTCTCAATGTATACATTTCTAAAGGCAGCTTATAAAAAAAATAACACATTAAAATGCACTTTTGCATTTTACGTATTAGCTGAAATTTGTATTGCAAAATTCAAAAAAGCATGCAGTGATGTACTGGAGGGGGAACACAGAAGGGGAAAGCTCCAGGTTTTTTCAGGGCAGGAGTGATGATGTCTTCTGCCTGGGTAATCAAGGGAGGTGAATGAGGTGATGAGACATTCATGTTTTCTTAGTGTTGGTCACAAATCAGCATGGAGGAAGTCAGGGAACAAGGAAAATATTCAAAGAGAGGCTAGGTTCTTTCTTCCCTTTTCTTTGATGGGATCTCTCCTTCAGAATAGCTGATTTAATGGCAAAACTTATTTGCCAGATTATTTTCATATCTAATTAAAGGTAAAGGCTGCATTTCATTTCAGGTTGCTGAATATATTTGGTTAAAGTTCAGTGTTTTTTTTATAAGTTGATTTTATTCAACGAATGTCTTTTTTTACTGTCAGCCGATCCTAATAAATTGAGGACATTGCTATGCACTGCTGCTCTTTGTAGTGTGTGTGTGTGTGTGTGTGTGTGTACATTGAACAACACAGCTGCCTTCATTTTGTACTCTCCATGGGGACATGGCTATAGGGTCCATCATTATGAGCGCCCATGCTTCATAATTTACTGCTACACCACTAGAAGTGTGAAATCTGTAGGATAATTTTATTCCAAGTCACACATTATTCAGGGAGGGGTGAATCAGCTCAGTTTGCATCAGAAGCCACAACAGCAGAATTCCTATAGTACCTGTTCCTGGAGATCCTCAGCTAGTCAGTATAGATAACCAGGGGCGTAGGAAGATAGGGGCGGTGGGGGCGGGCCGCCCCAAGCGGCGGGCTCCAAAGGGTGCCATTGCGGGCGCCCACCCCGCCCCCAAAACACATGTCCCGCCCCCAGAATGTGTGCCATGCCCCTCTGGAGGCACGCCCCGCCCCCAGAACGGGTGCCAGCCCCGCCACTGTAGATAACATTGAAAGAGAAGAACCAAAATTTGTTGAATTTTTAAAGTGATCTTTACATGGAAGGAAAAGAAACAACAGAATAAATTTAAAACTATCTAGACCATAACTGTCTAGCGAAGCTAACTAAAGACCAAAAAGAAGTCCTGAACGCTCTGATCACACCTTATGAAATACAAAGGGCCATTAAGGAAATAAAGATAGGTAAATCACCAGGGCCGGATGGTCTTCTGGCATTATTTTTTAAAAAACTGAGGAAATACTGTCTGACCCATTAAAAAATGTTATGAACAATATTCTGAAAGATGGACGGATGTCAGACTCATGGAAAGATAGTCTTATTGCACTAATACCGAAACAGGGAACAGATAACCAACTGATCACCAATTACAGGCCCATCCCACTTCTGAACAATTATAAACTGTACGCAAATATACTAGCGGAAAGGTCAAAAAAGATTTTTCAGAAGATGATACAGGTTTTCTGCCAGGGAGACACATCCACAACAATACTAGAAACATTATTAATCTACTGGAATATCTGGATATTAAAATTGACAAGCAGGCAGCCTTAATGGCTATAGATGCTGAAAAAGCTTTTGATAGGGTCTCCTGAAAATGTATGAAAGGTCTTTTACATCATATGGATTTTGGAGATCAGTATATAAAAGGGATTGAAGCAATATACTCAAAACAAAAAGCTAAAATTATAATAAATGGAAATATGTCACAAGAGTGTGAAATCAATAAAGGGGTCAGGCAAGGATGCCGACCCTCCCCCCTAATATTTATCTTAACATTGGAAATATTATGAAGGCCTAAACAAATAAGGGAGGAAAAAGACATAAAAGGGGTAAATTTAGAGAATAAAAGTTATAAACTGTGGGCATTTGCAGTTGATTTAATCATTACTACCGAACAACCAAAGCAGAGTCTAAAGAAGGTGTTGGAACTGATACAAGAATATGGTAAAGTTTCAGGGTTTAAATAAGACAAAATTATTAGTAAAAAATATACCACAGGCAGAAAAGGAAGAAATAGGAAGAAATAGAAAAAAATAACTCGGACTTCCGGTTTCCTCGCGCCCTGAATCGGACGTGCTTGGCGGGAGCTCCGCAAAAAGCGTCTGCCTAAGGGGGTCTTTTGGGGCAACGCAGAGGTTTGGCGACCCCTAAAAATCCTGGGATGGACCAGGACAACACTGCCCGCAGCACTGGGAAGGGGACTATCGGAGCCTGCATCTCTTACGAGGTGAGACAACGGAGGGACCCAAGGTGCAAGGCGGAGAATGACCCAAGGCAAGCAAAGCCCTTAGATCTGAAGGGGAGAAAACGGGGAGATATCCATAAATATTAATCCCAAAAGAACAAGGGGAAAGTCCAAAAGAGAAAAGGAGATTAAAGGGGTCAAAGAAATAAAGAAAAAGCTGACGCTAATTGATGCAGCAGTAGCGACAGCGGTAATTTTAAAAGCTACCTTCCCCCCAAAAAGAAGGACAAAAGGATTTAAAAACGGGAGAAGTAAAAAGAAATAGATAAAGGAAGCCACTATTGAAAGGCCTGAAGTTGCTGGGGAAAGCACCTCACAGTACAACGTGCCTATAGCTCAAGAACACAGTAATCCAAAGAACTTTGGGGAAAAGCCCAAACAACTGATGCACAGGTGTATATAGAGGATCCCTGTGTATTCAAGATTATTGATGAGGGTTGTTCCCAAAGTCTTTCCTAAGGAGACTATAACCAACTTGGGAAATGCCTTGACGTCAAAAACTAGGAAAGAGATTTTGACACTTTATGGGCGAAAGAATTTTGAGACTACAGCTGAGAGTACGCAAACTAGAGAACTTAGTAAAAAGAATAAGGAAACTCCAAACTCGTTCGGGATAGCTTATTCTTACCATCAACCTTATAACTGGAATTGTCGGCAACCATTTGGGTTGAGATCTGACTTAATGCTTCAAGAAGGCGAGGTTGGCAGTCCTTCTGAACTGTTGTTTGGACAGCAACCTATTGCACTTTAAAGCTCATTGGTTTCTGAAAGTAAGGAAGAAGAACGCATGGAACGTCCAGTGATTGTAGCTAGCATACCGGAGCTGCATAGCTATTTGCCAGAGATTAAAAGGCAAGCTGTTAGCAAAGTGCAAAGGGCACAACAATGCTTGAAATCAGGTGAAGAATACCAATTTAGGTATGGGAATCCCTGGTATGATAAAAGAGCAGCTCAAAGATGCGCATATGCTCCTCATTCATTTTATCGTTGTCCTGATGATGCTGAACATGATCCTGTTAGGATTCGGAAACAACGAGAGGCCCACAGGAAAATCATTGCCAGAAAGCGAGAACGGGTTAAGATTTACCTGCGCTGGACTGTTGTACAGATAGAAATGTACCAGTACCAGAGTACAAACTGCAACATTGAAGTTGATTTGTCAGCGCAAACAGTTGCTTTTCGAGTGAGGCTGGACTGTCATTTGAACATCCAAGCAAAGAGTGTGACACGTGTAACTACTCAAATAGGAGGAGGAGAACTTTTTAACTCCAATGTAGAAAGCAGAACAATCTGACCTATCTTCAGTTGCATTGGTTTGAGGCTGATGAACTGCTCATCGCGGAGTCAGTTTAAGTGCAGCACAGTGAAGGAAAAGCGACGTGGCAGGAAGAGGAAAAGGAATGTATTAAAGTGCAGCAAGTTTCTTCCAGTGCAGAGTCGTCAGAAGTTCAACTGACAATTGCAGCTGGAGACATTCTTATGCGCCACTTGTTGAGACTTATTCCTTCGAGATTGTCAGGAGTATGGGCAGGAGTCAGGCTCTGGGGCCTGTAGTGCTTTGCAGGACTGGGGCATGCCTCAACTTGTGCTGGAGAAGCAAGGCGTGGCCACACAGGTGAAGTCCTCAGCTTGTGCTGGAGAGGCAAGGAGTAGTCTCTCAGGTGAGGCCACTTGTTATCTCACTGCACCTGGTGGCAGGAGCTGGGAGGGATAAAAGCTCAGCATTTCCCTTCAGCTCTTGGCCACAGCAACGCTATCCTTGCCTGGTTGCACCTGGCCTCTTGCTCCTTGGACCCCTGCCTTGCTGCCGCCTTGCTTCTTGTTCCTGGATCCTCCGCCTTGCTCCTTGCTCCTTGCTCCTTGGACCCTTGCTTCGCCTTTGCCTTGCTCCTCGACCCTTGGACCTTCGCCTTGCTTCTTGTTCCTTGGACCTTCGCCTTGCTTCTTGTTCCTTGAGCCTTCGCCTTGCTCCTCGACCCTTGGACCTTCGCCTTGCTTCTTGTTCCTTGGACCTTCGCCTTGCTTCTTGTTCCTTGGACCTTCGCCTTGCTTCTTGTTCCTTGGACCTTTGCCTTGCTTCTTGTTCCTTGGACCTTCGCCTTGCTTCTTGCCCCGTGGACCTTCGTCTCTGCCTTGCTCCTTGACCCTGCAACTGCCTGCTGCTGGACCCTCAGCCCTGCACCTGTTCCTGCTTCTTCACCACCATCTTGCCTCTGGTCCTGACGCCCGCCGACCGGACCGTGACAGAGATCATTAGTGACTTGTGTGAAAAGGATTTTTGTCTATTAGGTGTAGCAGGAAGAAATGTTGAAAACAAATCCCTTCCTTATTTGAGGAGACAAGTGGTAAGAGTATCACACCTCATTATTTGGGGAACTTCAACTAGAGGAGGAATTTGAACAGTTGAAAAGTATCCCCAGTTCAAATAGTAAAATTGAAGAATTTATTGTGTTTTTGTTAAGGTTGACAACATGATCTTTTTATTACAGCATACTTAATTGTTCGAAAATTAACTGTATGTTTTGATCGTATTTATCTTATTGAAAATTGCTGTGGCTGTATGCAACAGGTTAGTATGAAGGTAAAATGATAAGAGGATTATCAAAATGTTCAAGCGGTAAAATGGAAACATAGGATGGGTGAACATCTAACTGACTTGACTTCTGTAGATATGAGGAATGTCTTTTACAGCAATGTATTTAAATTCTGGTAGAATCTTGAAAAAAAATTTTTTTTTAAAGGTATATGGTCAATTCTATTTTATTTGAGACACAGAAATATTTAGTATAAAGTTTTGAGATATACACCAATTTTGACTGTAAGGAAAGGTTTAACCTTACACTGTATATACCTAGGGGGATGTCAATAGGAAACGTGTATAAATAATAAATCAATATGCGTTAGTGGAAGTAAGATAAAGGTAAATGAAAAGAATCTGATAAGTAATGTAGAACATAGAAGTTGTTGACAAAGGGAATTCTGAGTTAATTGGTTTTAATTAAGCTCCAAGACATTGCTTCAGCATTGTTTAAAAGTGCAACTATGCCTATGCAATAACTTTGGGGGAGGGACAAATGTGGCGGAATGGTGCCTGATGATGATTCCGGTTCATCATGGGTTAATCTATCACTCCCATTATAGGCAGGTGTTCCTTGGGAGGCGGAGCTAGATGGCATTCTAAATGGCAGTTGGGAGTTGGCAGTTGGGAGTAGAGTGTTAGAGAGGGATGCAGGAGCTGTATTAACAAGTCTGTGATATATGAAAGGAAGATGATGAACTAAGAGTTTAAACAAATGAAACCATAAAGAAATATACATGTTCTCCAGCTAAATAAAGCTTTTATCTAGGTTGTGTCAAATTGGATGTTCCTCCTTATTCCAGCAACGTATCTAAACTCAAAAGGGTGGTGACTGAAGAGGGGAGATGAAACTAAGCCTAAGGAGCAGGTGGATAGTTTGCATCTCAAAGTGACACACAGAGGAGGCAAGTGGAGGGAAAGAGTGCCTTACAGTGGCTAAAGTGTTGATGCAACAGCTGCTGAGGTGAACCTGAGTTGAGAGGGAAACCTTACTGAGGGCACAAGATTGTTCCTGTAATATTTGCCTGGAGTTTTTAAGGATACAAAGCCACGTTATTTGGAAAGCTGGAACTGTACTCTATGTACTAGCAAACCCATATAAAAACAGGGAGTTTATTTAGGAGAAATAAACATGTTTTCAGTTGGTTTGGTCTTCAACACCTCTGCCGGATGGATGGATGTGAGTGGTGGATCTCGTGGTGGAGGCGGGTCTGTCAAATGGAGGGTGTGACAGATTGGGCTGGCTTGAGTAGAACTCCAGGGTGTTAAGTGTTAAACCCAGCATTCCATTCCATGAGGGGCGGGACAGCCACTGGTTTAAAGGGGATGGGGAGCCGTTGATTCAGTTGAGAGGGTTTTTGGGAGCGTGTGGGTGGTAGTGGAGAGTAGAGTGTTTGAGAGGTTTGCAGGAGTTGTATTAACTAGTCTGAGTTATAAGTAAAGAAGATGATGAACTAAGAGTTTATACAAATGAAACCATAAAGAATTATACATGTCCTCCAGTTAAATAAAGCTTTCTTCAATGCTGTTTTAAATCGGATGTTCCTCCTTATTCCAGCAACGTATCTAAACTCAAAAGGGTGGTGACTGAAGAGGGGAGGTAAAACTAAGCCTGAGGAGTAGGTGATTAGTTTACATCTCAAAGTCACACACAGTGGGGCAAGTGAAGGGGAAAGGGTGCCACAAAGTAGGTAGAATGCTGAGGCAAACAGCTGCTGAGGTGAACCTGAGGTGAAAGGGAAACCTTACTGAGGGCACAATAAAATTCCTGTAACATTTGCCTGGAGTTATTTAGGATACTGAGCCACGTGATTTGGAAAGCTGGAACTGTACTCTATGTACTAGCAAACCCATATAAAAACAGGGAGTTTATTTGGGAGAAAGAAGAAATAGTGGGTTGTTTAAACAATAACTTAATTCCTATTGTACACTGCTGGTAATAGAGAAGGGAGGTACGTCACATATTTGGCGATAGCGGTGTGTGAACGTCGCAGAGGGTAATAGGCCCCCTTCAGATCCCCCTGAGCCTCAGAGCCCCCCTGTTTTACAGGATCTCGTGGCGGAGGCGGGATTTGTGGGTGTGGCGCGTTGTTGTGGCTAATCCCTGTGACTGCCCCCATGTGTCCTGATCCATGATCTATTCTGTTTGTCCCCCCCCCCCCCCGTGACCGGCGTATCTCATGACGTTTTGAAGGATGGTATTTTTTTCTTGTGGTTATTTGGTGGGGGATTTGGTGGGGTAGTGGTGCTAAATTTTAAAGTAAAAACCATTTGCCGTGCCCCCAAGTGTGTTGCTGTGGGTTATCCCACCCCGGGCCTAGTGGGGGCCTGGCAGCCTGGCAGGGGGCTACATAAAACAAAGGCCGTGCTGTGGCCTGCGATCTGGGTGCTCGCCCTCTTTCCCCCCCCCAGGCCTAGTGGGGGCCTAGCAGCCTGGCAGGGGCCTAGGGGTCTGATAATGGCCACCTTGGTGGTTTCAGTTGCTTGGTTGATGGTTTGTGGGTTTGGTGTAGATTTCACAGGAAGGGGAGGGGGTGTAGGAGGAGGAGCTGAGGGAATAACACCACTTGAGGACGCTGTTTAACTTGGTGGAAAACCAGGTATATATCTACCCAGGTGTGAGATTTGAGGGATTTTCTTTTCCAACAACGCTCGGGGAGTGGCCTGGATTGTTGTGTCAAAATTTCAGGATGATCGGTCAAGCTGTTACGGAGAAAAGTGGAACACGCACTTCCGCTTGCGCCCGTCAGGAGTTATGGCTGACCCATACCATCATCACCGACCCCCATGGGGAATTCTGGTGGCTGCTAGGGGAGTAAAGCAGTCTCCCCACCCTCCCGGGTTGATGGGAGGGGCCGCTGGCCCGCGGATGCCCCTTAACTCACCTTTTGAGGGGGTGGGGGGCCTGGGCCGAGCACCCATGGGGGCCGGAACTCCTGGAGGCCACCCTATTCGAGCACGAGTTCCACGATTTAAGAGAAATAATTGGATTTAAATTTATGGACATGATTCAGAAGAAGGGGGAGAAGACACTGCCAGGAATTTTCAGCTGCTGAGTGATAAGAGATTCGAGGGAATATTACGTCGAAAAAGAAGAATGATTGGGACTGAACGAAAAGGGAAGTGAACTCTTTATTTTTATTCTTTAAGAATAAAACAATCAAAGGAAATATTCTTATACGCAACAGCTGCAGCCCGAATTTTTGTGGCTGGAAGGAAAAGGAGGCTCCCAAAATTACAGAGTGGCAAAGCAAATTACAGGAATTCGCCGAGATGGTGCAACTGACAAGTAATCTCAGAGGAAATATGAAACAAAAATTTGTGCAGAAATGGGATAGTTACAGGAAATATGTTCAAAAATAAAGTAATAATACTGTTTCCATGCTAGCATTCGAGTGATCAGGGAAGAATACAAAGCTGAATTATTAAAGGAAGGAGAGATAGTATGTTATAGAATGTATTAGATAAATGGTTATAGGAAAGGCAAATATTTTGAGTACACTCAACTGAAAGAGAAAGTATATGCAATGGGTAAAGACAGGAAGTCACAATGGAATATTTTAAAAGTCTCTCTCTCTCTCTATATACATGTAAGTTTGTATTTTTCTTCTTTTCTTTCTTTTTTGGGGGGGAGAGAAAGAAGAATGTAAAACAGACAAGAAAAAAGTGATATTTAATTTTGTATTTGTATTTAATTTGTCTTATTGGTGTTGGTGGTTTTGTGATGTATGGAAAAGTAATAAAAATTAATTAAAGAAAAGAAAAGAAAGAGAAGAACCAATAATCAGGCTTGGTATAAGTCAGCTCCCTACATTTCTATGCTTATTCAGTTTCCAAAGCAGTAGATGTGTTACTTTGTGTTGCAGGAAAAATGTGTTACATCTTCAGGATTTGCAAATTTATGATGGCAAAAGTTGCAATGGACTTGAATCCGCTTTTTCAGGTGTATGAACTTCAATATTAAATGGCAGGTATACATACACAGGTGGTTGGAGGATGGAGGCTAACAGATTGAGGTTGAATCCTGAAGGACCAGGTGTGCAGCCTGGGAGTCATTTTGGACTCACAGCTGTCCATGGAGGCGCAGGTCAATTCTGTGTCCAGGATAGCTGTTCTACCAGCTCCACCTGGTACAGCGGCTGGGACCCTACCTGCCCACAGACTGTCTCGCCAGAGTGGTCCATGCTCTGGTTATCTCCCCCTTGGACTACTGCAATGCACTCTATGTAGGGCTAACTTTGAAGCCGACCCAGAAACTACAACTAATTCAGAATGCGGCAGATACGACTGCTGACTGGGAGTGGCCGCCAGGACCATATAACACCAGTCTTAAAGGATCTTCATTGGCTCCCAGTGCATTTCTGAACACAATTCAAAGTGTTGGTGCTGACCTTTAAAGCCCTAAACAGCCTTGGCCGTTTACACCTGAAGTAGAGTTTTCTCCCCCATCATTCAGCCCGGGCACTGAGGTCCTCCTCCAAGAGTCTTCTTTTGGTTCCCTCAGTGCAAGAAGCGAGGTTATAGGGAACCAGGCAGAGGGCCTTCTCGGTAGTGACACCCTCCCTGTGGAACACCCTCCCTTCAGATGTCAAGGAAATAAACAACTACCTGACTTTTAGAAGACATTTGAAGGCAGCCATGTATTGGGAAGTTTTAAATGTTTGATGTTTTAGTATGCTCTGATATATGCTGTGAGCCGCCCAGAGTGGCTGGGGAAACCCAGCCAGATGGGTGGGATACAAATAATAAAAATTATTATTGCCATTATTATTAGTAGTAGTAGTAGTAGTAAGCAGTATGGTCAGAGAGAAATGAAAAATAAATAAATACAGCTACTGACAACTAAATTAGCATTTGAATGCAGGCAAAATAAGCAGTGACCTTTCAGAGTGATAGATTACAACACAACCAGCTTAGCCATGATGAATTAATTAACATCAGCTGTGGGAGAGTAAGCCATTGTCCCTATTCACACCCAACTGAAAAGAATTCAACTTCTTGATGAATGGTAATTTAGCTGTTTCGTATTGGAATCTCACTTTGCTCTAGGATAGCCATAAATATAACTCCTGAGTTCTAAACCAGGTTGGGATCTTTCCTGAGTTGAGTAGGTGCCCTGGTTCAGAAGTTTGCCCTCTAGCTCATGATGGGTGTCAAAAAGGGCAAGGAAGCAAAGCTGTGTTTGCTTGTCCCTGTAACTTTGGGCTTATGCACATTTACCTTTGCTACCCTCTTGTCAGGCATGGTCCTCACCTGTTCTTTGAAACGTCTCTGAATTGACGTTTGCTCCGGTTGAGTGCAAAGAGTGCATTTTGGGGGGCAAAGCTCCAGGGCAAAACAAAACAGCTCAGACACTGAGCTTTTAAAAGTAGATGTGCGCCAGAAGAGAGTGGTGCAAAAGATAAAGTGTGGATAAGCCCTCTCCATTGCAAGTTAAGTCTTGATTTTCCAAGTGCTGGATGGACTCTAGGAGGGTGGGAACACCTCACATTGGGAGGATTGCAGGGAGTGTGCAGCAACGGTTTGCCCAGATAGGCACATTTTGTGGCCTGTGAAAGTCAACACAGGAGACCAAGTGTTCGGTGAAAGCAGGCCAAATCCTTACTATTATGTGGGGAGGGATGTTGGCATGGCAGCAGGGTCGCAGGGCATTACACTCAGGCCATACTGTTGGAATAGCATTTCATCAGGATTGGGAAACACCCCAGCCCATTGATCCTGTCATGGTGCAGGGTCACACTAGGTAACAGGAGTGAGAGATTCATTTCTGGCAGAGGCCCCGACTTGAGCCTAGGGTGTGGCATTGCTAATCCCTAATTGCTAATACAACGGAATAGATGGGAGGAAAGACTAAGGAAGAGGAAAGAAAATACAGGGGAGACAACACTGTATGTAAAACAAAGCAAACAGAATGGCTTCCTGCAATGAAAGAGTGGAGCCAAACTCTGAGTAAGGTCCTCACCAGGTGGTGAGGATAAGATGCAGATTCAGAGGTAACAAGCACTTTTGTGTTACTTTTACACAAACAGTATTACTTTTGCTGTTCCCTCAAATCTTCAGGAATCTGAAGAAATGTAGTGGGCTGTTCTCAAACTTCCTTAGGAAAGCTGATGGTGGCTCTCCCCATTGTGTAGAGTTTAAGCAGCTTTGCTAAAGAGATAAAAAGTGAAACTATTGTGAATGTTTTCAAGATCAGGCATTTCCAAAAATTCTTTTTCCCATAGCTTGCTTAGTGGTTAATGACTTTGGAGCCTTTGCATATTATTATTGCAAAGAATATCTTCCATGTGTGCCAGGCAGTCAATACAGAATTTAAGCTTTAAATCACTTATTGCAGTTCCGACGGTTGCAGTGTGTTCTGGGATTAGGAGAACATATTTGTTTTTGCCCTAGATTTTAAATCTGGGTAAAATTATTTTAAATATGGGATGTTAGAAATATACCATACATTTTGCCTGGAGTGAACAGATGACACATTTTCATTCATCTGGTCTCATCAGCTAAGTAAATATGATTCTAGGATGCTACTTCACTGCATTCATGAGACAAATTCATGAGCAGGTAAGTCATTTAGGTTTTAAAGGATGTTGCCAATGGGGCTTTAAAAGTATCCAAGGCCTTCAGGATAGCCTAAACACTTCTGAGGTGGCAGCTGTGTGGAGGAATTTATATCTAATCTGGTTTAGACATTGTTATGAAAAAATGTACCCCCAAATGCGTTGCCTTTTAAGAAGGACAGACGCAGGTCGGAAGCTCCAAAATTTGCACTAAGTTCAGCTCCGCCGGGAAAATGACAGAGACCACACGATGCTGGCAGGAAAAAACAAACGGATCCCTTTTATTACAGAAAGAAAGAACTACAGCTGTAGGGTCCCTACCTCAAGAATGTAGGAAGGACCCCGGGAAATGGTGAACCTCCCTCTTATACCCGTCCCCACGTGAAAATCCCTTTACTGGGAGGGAGGGGAAGGACAAGGAGGATGGGTGGAGATGGGATTTAACTGGGTGCAGAGACGACTATTTCTTCATATGGTGAGATGTCATTCGCTCTCCTCCCGTTGTTGATGGGTTTCCCTTTGTTTGATCAGTCTAGATGGGAGTTGAGGTGGGGCCATTCCTGGCGATTGCCAAGGAGTGGAAGTCCATCCGGCGGGTGTTTTCCTCCAGGTCATGGAAGGATGGACTACGTTGAAGATGACATTTTATTTGAATAAAGTTGTTCCAGCTCATCCCTCTATTGTCCATGTGTCCTTGAATGGGTATAGGGTGGCAGTAGGGCAAGGTTCAGGTGGGTTGGGGTCATACAGGGTTCATACAGAAAATATACGTGGAAAACATACCTAATACAGGAATTTCTAATTAAAAGGTAGCAGTCCTGACATATACGGTTCTAAGATATAAACAGTAATTCTAATACAGTACAGAGAGATACCGTACTAGCAATTCTAATACAGAGGGATAGGATCATAGAATCATAGAGTTGGAAGAGACCACAAGGGCCATCCAGTCCAACCCCTTGCCAAGCAGGAAACACCATCAAAGCATTCTTGACATATGCCTGTCAAGCCTCTGCTTAAGACCTCCAAAGAAGGAGACTCCACCACACTCCTTGGTAGCAAATTCCACTGCCGAACAGCTCTTACTGTCTGGAAGTTCTTCCTAATGTTTAGGTGGAATCTTCTTTTTTTTTTTTTTAAAAAAAATGATTTTTATTGATTTTACAAACAAAACTAAACAACTACACAAACATACAATATAATACTGTCCCTTCCTTCTCCCTCCACCCACTGGTTCACCTCTGCCACCAGTGAAACCAGTGTGCTTTGAGCATCAAAGGGGTCCATTGTAAGTTGGGTTTAGCCTCCCCCCTCCCTCCTCTTCCCCCCCCCTGCCACTGAGAGGAGTGGAGGAGTTCTGAGGATTGGTTTCCCCCAGCTCTTTCATAGGTATATCTTAACACAATACAAACATAATACAAACATAATAGGGGAGAGTTTTAACTCCCCAATTCTTATTACCTTAACCTTATACTTGTGACTTCCTCGATAGTCTTCCTCCTGGTTTTCCTTAAAACAAAATCTAAAATTGATGGCGGGTTTTCTATTTCAGATTAAAATCCTTTTCTTATAATATTAACTTAACCCTCCTCCTTTTCCATGCTGCCCTCCCACAGACCCCCTCCTGCCACAAGAGAAATCCGTGGGGCACAGCATTTCCAAGGTTCCATTATATCCCCTCCTTACCCCTCCGAGCACCCCCTGCCACTGAGTATCTCAGAGTAAGGAAAGGAGAGTAGACAGCTTTCTGCCTAAACCTAACTTATCTTACAAAAATTTACATTCACTTAAATTCTTTCCTAAGCTGCTCTTATAATTCCCTCCAGAAAGCACAACTTTTTCCATTCATTTTTAGACTCCATCTCCTCTCCCTAAGTCTTTTCCCCCAATTGGATCAGCATTTCCGTTAAACAAGCCAAAATTTCGAAAAACCGTCTCTCAAAAACTAAAAACGAAGTCTTTTAACTAAAATATTCACCCCACACCCATTCTTTCCCATGTCCATCTCCAGGCCCTTGTCCCCCCCTGCCCCTGTCTTTTCCATTCCTCCTTAACATCATCCCACATTTCACCCCCTCCAGGATCTTCAAATCCATCAATCCTCAAATTCCTTTGCTTCTCATTGTCTTGCTCTGCTTGATTTTCTTCCTTTTGAGGTCCATGCTTTGCTTCATCCCAAGCATATTTTTTAAAGTCCAAGTCCTCTTTAAAATTTTCATCCAATTGTTCTTCCTGACATCCAGATTCAATCTCCACAGTCTCTAAAGTCAAATTTTCCTCTATATCCTGGGCTTGGACTTCATCCTCATCTGCTGGTAGATTGGGATGCTGCTGTTCCTTGTAGATATCCTCCCATGTTTGTAGATAGTTTAGCACAGCCTCCTGGAAGGCTCGAGAGTACTTTGTTTTCATATTTCTCCTGACCGCAGACAAACAGGAGGTGGAGAACAAAGAGGTACTGGAAAATTCCTTTCTCAGACGGTCGACTCCATTTTGGCTGGTCTTTTCCTTTGTCTTTTAACTCAATCACAACTCCAATCTTAAATCCAAAATTAAATAATTCTAGCACATTTTCATCCAATTTTTCCCGATTTTAACAGTACAATCAGTCCACCCGGTCTTTTGACAGCTTGACTGCTTTTTGACAGCTGTCAAAGCGCTCTCCCCCTTAATGATGCTGTACCTCACGGGGAGCCGGACTCGGGAGTTGAGAGGGTTCAAAAAGGTCTTCTTTCTCTCGGGTCCACAATCTCAAAAGTCCTTTGTCGTTCAGCTTAAGGTTATTTAAAGCGCCTCCCAATTTTCCATTAGGAAGAGACCGACTTCCGTTTCTTTGGAGTCTCTCCTATTTTTCCAATTAACGAATTTAAAGTCCGTAATCACAATTCCACTTACTTTTTTGGAAGTTCAAATTTATTTCGGAAGAATCTGCCGCTTGCCGGGTCGGGACTCGGAGCTTCACTTCTCGGAGGTAAGATAAAGCCCAAAATGGCTCCCGCGGTTCCACCCCACCGGCTCTCGATCGCTCTATTGAGCTCTCGGGCAGCGGGGGATCCGCAAAAAAACGGAGCAGCCGCTGGGCGCATGAGTCACCGGGACTCTCTACCCGGTGTTTTTACGGGGAATCCGCTCGCTCTGCGGACCTCCCCCCCTCCGCGAAGCCAGGGACATCGGCGCGCGAGGTCCCTGCGTCCTTCTCTCCGCCGCGACAGACCGGAAGTAGGTGGAATCTTCTTTCTTGAAGTTTGAATCCATTGCTCCGTGTCCGCTTCTCTGGAGCAGCAGAAAACAATCTTTCTCCCTCCTCCATATGACATCTTTCATATATTTGAACATGGCTATCATACCACCCCTTAACCTTCTCTTCTCCAGGCTAAACATACCCAGCTCCCTAAGCCGTTCCTCATAAGGCATCGTTTCCAGGCCTTTGACCATTTTGGTTGTCCTCTTCTGGACACGTTCCAGCTTGTCAGTATCCTTCTTGAACTGTGGTGCCCAGAACTGGACACAGTACTCCAGGTGAGGTCTGACCAGAGCAGAATACAGTGGTACTATTACTTCCCTAGATCTAGCTGCTATACTCCTATTGATGCAGCCCAGAATTGCATTGGCTTTTTTAGCTGCTGCATCACACTGCTGACTCATGTCAAGTTTGTGGTCTACCAAGACTCCTAGATCCTTTTCACATGTACTGCTCTCAAGCCAGGTGTCACCCATCCTGTATTTTTGCCTTTCATTTTTTTTTGTCCAAGTGTAGTACCTTACATTTCTCCTTGTTAAAATTCATCTTGTTTGCTTTGGCCCAGTTGTCTAATCTGTTAAGGTCATTTTGAAGTGTGATCCTGTCCTCTAGGGTATTAGCCACCGCTCCCAATTTGGTGTCGTCTGCAAACTTGCTCAGGATGCCCTCAAGCCCATCATCTAAGTCATTGATAAAGATGTTGAATAAGACTGGGCCCAAGACAGAACCCTGTGGCACCCCACTAGTCACCACTCTCCAGGATGAGGAGGAGCCATTGATGAGCACCCTTTGGGTTCGGTCAGTCAGCCAGATACTAGCTTATATAAAGCAGCAATTGTAATACTGAGGCAGCGGATAGATTTTCCTAGAAACATTGGAAGGCACATAATGAAGGAACATCTAGTGGCTACATTAAGGGATACACATAAGGATTTCATAAAAAGAAGACATATAAGCTAAGAAGGCATATAAGGGGACATATAAAAAAGGCAGGGTTCATGGTAAGAGAGCATATAATAGGCTGTACAGTATTATTAACTTGAGTAGAAAAGTGTCGCTTTGGATTTGGGCGGCTTTCCCCCCTCCTTCTTCTGGAAACATTGTTTTGTTCTGGGCGGAGGAGAGGTGGAGAGGGGAAATGTGTGAGTTTATGGCATCATTGGGAAATGTTTGCATATGCTGATCCTTAGGGCAGGGTTGCATCCGAGCGGGAGGGGTGCGGGTCTCTGGATGAAGCAGAAGCGAAGGTGGTGGTGTTGCGAGGGATTCTGGGTAACTGCAGCTGTCAGATTCGGTCACCCCTCTCTGTTCATTAGTAATGGTGTCCTCCAACCCCCCCCTCCCAATATGATTTTATAACAACATGGATACCTCTATTGCTTCCTAGTGGCAATGCCACTCCAACACTTTGTGTGTGTGTGTTTTCGCACACACAATTTCTCTGGGAAAGGAGACTCACTGCCAAACAGTGTAGAAACACTTAGTTATACAGACCAGTGGTCTGATTCAGTATAAGGCAGCTTCCTGTGCTCCTACTGTTACAACTTGCTCAGGGGGAGGGGGCAGACCACCCATAAGCTCTACATTCAGTGAAGGGTTAGAATTTGAGCAAACTCATATATTTATTAATTTAGCAAGGGCAGGAAAGAATACTGGCTAGCTTTCTCATGAAGTGGTTTGCTGTGGGTGGGTCTTGAAGAAGCAAAAGACTGGTAAGGACCTGGCTTGTTTGATAATGGTGAGCAATTAGCAAAACTGACTCTCTTCCTAATAATTTTTTGCTAGGATTACCAATGGTCTGGTGGGGGTGGCGCTGTGGGTTGCTGATCAGAAGGTCGGCAGTTCGAATCCCCATGATGGGGTGAGCTCCCGTTGCTTGGTCCCAGCTCCTGCCCACCTAACAGTTCGAAAGCACGTCAAAGTGCAAGTAGATAAATAGGTACCACTCTGACGGGAAGGTAAACGGTGTTTCTGTGCGCTGCTCTGGTTTGCCAGAAGTGGCTTAGTCATGCTGGCCACATGACCTGGAAGCTGTACGCCAGCTCCCTTGGCCAATAGAGCGAGAGTCCAACCCCAGAGTCGGTCACGACTGGACCTAATGGTCAGGGGTCCCTTTACCTTTACCAATGGTCTGGTGTAAGAAATAGGGGGAAAAGGCCTTTTGCAGTGGGCTTGAGTGGGTTGCCAGTGTGACTGGGGCAGGGGGCAGGATGCTGGAAGCAGAAGAGTTGTTTTCTACAAGTGTTGCTGGAAAGGAGGAGGAGGAAGCGGGCAGAACTAGACAAGGGGTGGCGCTTAGGATGCCTCTGAATCCAATGTTGTGCTGCTGGGAAGCACCAGCCCCTCTTAGGATGTGAATGCT
The DNA here is from genome assembly GCF_963506605.1 of Zootoca vivipara. Lineage (NCBI taxonomy): Eukaryota > Metazoa > Chordata > Lepidosauria > Squamata > Lacertidae > Zootoca > Zootoca vivipara. The sequence continues at coordinate 25,049,145 of NC_083294.1, forward strand.
CTACAATCCTCTCATTTAGCAGGTTGTATATATGTGTAAATAAACCATATATCATAAAGACACCAGTCTCTGTGATGCCTCACTATCCCCAAAGGGAACTCAGACATTGGTAAGCACACCTTATACCCCCTGGAATCTCACACTGCTCATGGAGATTGGCTTGGCATGGCATGTAACAAACACTATGTGAGTTGTGGTTGTAAATCAGTGAGTTTTAAAAATCATTAAATATACAGTAAATGAAGACCATTTTTCTCACCTTTGCAGTCTGAACATATCCTTTTCCCTCATTGAATCTTGTCTGTAATCTTATTTCAGCAATCTTTTTGTCATGGAGGTGGTGGTGGTGGGGGTGAGGATGATTAACAAAATCAATCCTCATGGCAAACTGGGAATATTCCCTCACTCATGTAGTTTAGGACATTCCACCCCTTTCCTCAGCAGTGTTTCTTCGAGAAAAATAAGAGGCTCACAAAAATGTAAATGAAGACAACTACAAAAAAGTATGGAAAGAGATCAAGAATAATATGGAAATTTGGAATAAGTTATACCTTTCTCTCTGGGGTAGAGTATCGGTCGTTAAAAGAAACATACTACCTAGGATGATGTTTCTGTTCCAAACCATACCGATTTTAGGGGGTATGAAGTGTTTTAAAGAATGGAAGAGAGACATATCAAAGTTCATCTGGAATGGCAAAAGACCGAGGATAAAATACCAATTACTGACAGATAGGAAAGAGAGAGGAGGCTTTGCACTTCCAGATTTTGAACTGTATCATGCGGTGGTGGCTCTAATTTGGCTAAAGGATTGGATAATTTTAAAAGATTCAGAAGTATTAGATTTAGAGGGTATGGGCAATTGGTATGGTTGGCATTCATATCTATTATATGATAAAGTTAAGGTTTGTAAGGGTTTCTTGAACCATCTAGTGTGGAAATCATTATATTTAATCTGGTCAAAATATAAAGGAATATTGGAGCCCACAATTCCTTTATGGGCGTCACCAATAGAGGTAATAACAGAGGCCACATACCAGGAATTATTGGAAGAAAAACAAAATGAACTGCATTTGAAAAGATACGAAGAGATAAAAGACCATCTTTCAGATTGGCTGCAATATTTTCAAATTCACCAAAGGTTTACAATAGATAAAAAATTAGGTCTTGCAAAGGAAAAATCAAAATTTGAGAAAAAACTGATACAAAATAAAGGGAAATATATTTCATGTATTTATGACTTGTTGCTAACATGGGAACTTAAGGAAGAACAAGTGAAATCAGTGATGGTGAAATGGGCCCAGGATCTAGGGTATAATATCCTCATGGATCAATGGGAAAAACTGTGGGAGGTGGACATGAAATTTACTGCCTGCTACAATTTAAGAGAAAATATACTAAAAATGATGTACAGGTAGTATCAAACCCCAGAGAAACTTGCCAAAATCTATAAAAACAAATCATCTGTATGCTGGAGGTGTAATAAGGAAAATGGATCTTTTTTACATATGTGGTGGAGTTGTTCTGAAATATCGGTATATTGGAACAATATATATGAAGAACTTTAAAAATTGTTAAAAAGCACATTCAAAAAAAGACCAGAAATGTTACTATTAAATATTCTACCAGATGATATCAAGACAACAAAAAGGGTGTTACTTATGTATGGGATAGTAGCAGTTAGAATACTGACAGAAATTGTAAGAATAAAACCGTACCAAGCATAGCTGACTGGCAAGTTTTAATGTTAGAAGATCTACAGTTAGCAAAAAAACCAGGAAGAATAAGAGGACAGACGAAGCAAATTCAGAAGGAATGGGGGGTGTTTAAAGAGTATCTAACAAATGATGGCATAAATGGAATCCTAATGGCAGACTAAGACTGAATCCAGATTGAACACAAAATAGAAAGCAAAAGGAAAAATTTAAGTAAAAAACAGAAACATAGAACTGTGTGATATAATATTATTAAGAATCAAAATACAGTGAAAATAATTGGAAGTTATTTTAAATATGTTGATACTTTATGGAATTATGGAGAAGTATAAAGATTTCTCTTTTCCCCCTTATTTTTATCCCCCCCTTTTCTCTCTGTATCGTTTTCTATTTTGTTTTTCGTTTTGTATAATAGGTAAGGTAAGATTGTATGTTATATTGTGTGTTGAATTATCTGTATGACTGTATGTCTGATTTTTAAATAATAAAAGAATTTTTCCAAAAATAAAAAAAGAATCTTGTCTGTAATCTTATTTCAGCAATCTTTTTGTCGTGGAGGTGTGGTGTGTGTGTGTGTGTGAGAGAGAGAGAGGATGATTAACAAAATCAATCCTCCTGGCAAACTGGGAATATTCCCTCTCTCATGTAATTTAGGACATTCCACCCCTTTCCTCAGCAGAGTTTCTTCGAGAAAAATAAGAGGCTCGCAAAAATGTAAACTAAGCTCTAATAATAATCAAAACTGCATATTGTAATGAGAGAAAGCTAAATACAACATGAGGCAAATCTGAGGCAAGAAACTAGAAGAGGCAGTTGGTCCTTCTTAACTGACATTCTTTACTGAACACACACTGAAGGGAGGGGCTGATTCTGGAGCAGAACACACAAGCCCCGCCCACCAGATACAAACACTCTACTGATCAATTTAGGCCCCAGCGTTTTTCTTACACTTTTAACACTTTAATCAACCATTGCAGGTTTACAGCTATTCTCCATTGTGAGGCCAGAAAAATCTTGGTAGCTAATACAGTAAACAGTTTTATAAGAATAATTCAGCAGCCCACTGAAAATGATTATAATGTGATTCAGCAAGTCCACCACAGGGTCAGACCTGACATTAACACTAGTAATTTGAGAGATAACAGCTCAGAATTGAGACACATAAGATCAAATATGTTTGCATACCTCCTAAAGATGATAAAAGATGCTGGATAATCTCAAAAGAATCACTGTACACAACTTTTAAAGAATGAAACATTATTTTTTTGCAAGATCAGTCTGTTAAGATTAGAATTGTGTTTAGTCAATGGCAGGTGGGACTGCCAATGTCATTTCCCACTGAACCCTGCCCCGTTTCCACTGCTTTTTTCTTCATTTTTTGTTTCACTCATAAAGCTGAATGCGCACAAGCTAAATGTGCATAAGTTGTAGGCTTACTGTATCCCAAAGCCCCTTGTGCATTTTAATAAATGCACAAATGCAGTTTCCCTCTCAAAATCAACATATCTTATTGAAAAAGTTCACTTTTTAATTCATATTTTGAGACAGTTTAAACTGCATTACCACATTGGGAGTGCAGAATCTGTTGGATCACTGACAGGCCACAATCCTATTCAGTAGTAAGTTCCATTAGGCTTATGTTCAGGTTGAGACTTTAGGTCCGCTTACCATAAACTGTCAGGCAGCATTGCAGCCTGGCCACGATCTGGCAGCCTGCTGGGGAGGACTGCAGGCCAGTGGGCCTCCATTATGTCCACCCCTTGAGGAATAAATTGAGGCCTGCCCAGCCCTCCTCATTTCTTTCATATCTGTAACCAATAAAGTTGTGACCTATCTGAATCCACCAAACCCTATATTCTGCTGTCTTGACTTGTCTTCATTCTGCTTCATCACATTGGGAGCGAATCACATTGGGTCACATGGCCTTGTCACGCAAGACTGCAGCCTAAGTTCCAGACATCAGCCCCAAGAATTACCCCTCAGGGCAATTTGTGTAGGAGTTTGCAAAGATCAAATTCCCAAAGCATTGGCACATTAAATGACTGTGCAGGACACACAACTTGAGGGCACCTCCAATACATAATCTTATTATGCTTCAAATGCATGAGCCACTGGATTATTTAGTTTTTGGCTTGTTGTCCCCCATTCACAATGTGATTTAATGAATTTATGTTGCAGTAAATTGAAAAAGAAAAGCGTACATATGGACTGATTTACTGCTAATGTGAAATTGAGCACAAACTTACAAGTTGCCGTGCAGAAATCTCCAGCTGTTACAGAATTACACTGACAAGACAGACAATCAAATACTCAACAAACACAACACCTTGTACTCTTTTAATCCTGTAGTGGCAGATCCCTTTACACATATCTGTGCTTTTCAAATAAGTCATGAACGTGTCACCATTTGTATTTTATTGAATTTGGATTCCCCCCACCCGGAAATGCAGCTGCAACCTGATGCATTATGAAGATGTTTACTGCATCATCATTTGTGTGCTGACAATTGAGAAGGTAGAAAAATAGTGCATTTTTGTCACATACAAGTAGCTTGCTTCTTATTTATTTAGGTGGACATTTCCAAATATTGTCTCCCAGGCATGATAGGGAGACAAATCTAGAAGATATGACTATGTACACACACCACACATTGAAAGCACATTAAAAACAGTTCCATGGTTTCTTTGGGGCAAAATGTCCTTTAAATGTATGGTGTGTGCACAAGCTACGTCAGAATTTGCTTCTCTGAACTTGCTGTAAGCCCCTGCAGGGTGGTCATCACAGGAGCCCTAATAAGATTTCTGAAACTCATGGGGATCCTTTTTAGCTCATCCAAGATTATCAAGCATGGGGAGATTTGGAGCAGGGATGAACAAATATGTCAATTCCAGTTTTTCTGGCTCCAGCACACTCCCACTGCTGGTGTTTGAAGCCGAGTGCACATGACATTAGCCTCAATCCATACACACCCTGTAGTTTCTTGAGAAATACTGCTGGCTTTTTTTGTTTTCCCTCAAACCAGCTTCAATTTGAATTGAAAACATGCCATGATTAAACTGAAGTGTGTACATTTTAGATATCTGTTGCATGTGCGCAGATGACTGCACATGCACAGATGAGGGATTCATTTGGTTGCAGGTGCAGGGAAGCAAATCAGGTAACCAAGTAAATGTCAGTGCAGCAACATAAAACGTGACATGAATTGTGGGGGGTGGGTGGGGCGGTGGCGACGGCCTCACTGCATTTTAAGTCACGAATGCACACAAACTCATTTTCTCATCCCCCCCGTTAAAATTCAGGTCACCACATTTCAGCGTCAGTTTGAGGAACTGGCCTACCTGTTTCACTGCTGCTCTCTTGTCACCACCACTAGAGGAGGGGCATTTGCTCAGTCGCAGAGCTCATGCTTTGCATATGGAATGATGATGGATATTTGCTAATCTCTCCAGGTAAAAGGATAAAGTGGAAGGTGTGGAAAAGATGAGAAAGTTAGGAAGGACTGCAGTTCAGTGGTGAGGTATCTGCTTTTCATGCAAAAGTCCCAGTTTCAATCCCTGACATCTCCAGACAGGGCTGGGAATGTCCCCTGTCTAAAACCTTGGGGAGCCACTGACTGGCAGTGTAAACAATACTGAGCTAGATGAACCAATGGCCTGACCTAGAATAACACAGCTCGATATAGATGGGGAAGGGCCTTAGTTCAGCAGTAAAACATCTGCTTTGCACGCATAAGTTCCCACTTTCCAGCAGCACCAAGCAGAGCTGGGAGAGATCCATTTAAAATCCCAGAGAGCCACTGCCACCCAGTGTAGGCAATATGAACAAGCTGGCCCAATAGTTTGACTCAATATGAGGCAGCTTCCTAAGTTCTTATGTTCCTCAGCCAGAGAACTTGAAGAACTGCTGCAGGCCAATGTAGCTTGAAGAACAGAAGCACACTCTAGAATTGGGAGGAATCTCAACTAAAGCATCTGAAGTGTAGGCGGGTTCCCACGAAGCAAGACACAGTAATAACAGCAAGAACCTTTATTGAATTAACAGAACTGGACAACAGAGGCAAAGCAACTGCTTATATACATTTCCCACTCCCACTCCCAACATAATTGCAAGCTGCGAATCATGACGCAGAGTTTAAGGGCCAATGGCAGAGGCCCAAATCCTGAAATGTTCTGTGATTGGATATCATGTTTTGAATCAGAACACAGGGGCTCAGAATCCTTAGTCCAGACACAAGCTCAGGCAAACACAGGCCACTGAATACATTACAGCATCCATGACAGATGGCTTAAAAACCTCCAATGAAGGAGAGTCCACAACCTCCCAATGGAGTCTGTTCCAGGTAATACTGGGCTAGATGGACAAGTTGACATGGGATATTATATTGCAGATTCCTGTCTACATTCCTCCCGAGGGAAGCAATACTCTTTGCTTATGATTATGGCAAAATTTCAACTGCCCTTGGTGTCACCTAAGTCTGGGCAGGCATTCCAGCTCACACACACACACGCCTGCTTCCTTCTATGGATTTTTGAATCGGTGCAGCTTTATGCAAAGTCAGGGACTCTGTCTGTTTTCAGCCCTCCCAGAATGGTAATGTGTGTCAAAATGAATGCTTCTTGGAATATACAGCGTGGCTCAGATAAGCGCTTGGAAATGTGGAGGCTTAACTAAAGCTTATCTGCTCTATCCAAACAGCCTGAGCCTGCATAACTGTGAGGGGCTGTCTCAGAAGAACAGGCTTTATTGGGAAACTTAATAGCACTCCTGCTCCTCAACCCAGCCAGAAATACCAAGCTGTCTCTTTCATTGTATATTCTGGCACAAGAAAGATGATGGGACTCTCCCAGTGGAAGCTCCCTCTGCTCTCCCTTCCCGCCCCCTTCTCATAATCTCTTGCTTTCTCTACAAATCCTCCCACAACCACCTCTGCCCCTCTTTCATGGCATTTGCTTGGCATACCTAATAAGGCACTGATTATCCTTCAGAAGTGCAAATTACTCTTTCCCTTTTATATTTATCCATGGTTTTTTTTTAAAAAATTTTTTAAATAAAGAAGTACTTGTTAATATTGAAGAAGAATATTGGAGATATTCTCCTGCAGTACGAACAAGGAGTTCTTATTGGAGAACCAGTGTACAGTCATACCTTGGTTTAAGCACGCCTCGGTTTGAGTATTTTCAGTTTAAGTACTCCGTGGACCTGTCTGGAATGGATTGATCCATTTTTCATTACTTTCAATGGGAAAGTTCGCTTCAGGTTAAGTACGCTTCATGTTAAGTACCAACTTCCGGAACCAATTACACTCATACCTCGGGTTAAGTACGCTTCAGGTTGAGTACTCTGCGGACCCGTCTGGAACACATTAATCCACTTTCCATTACTTTCAGTGGGAAAGTTCGCTTCAGGTTAAGTACAGACTTCTGGAACCAATTGTGTTTGTAAACCGAGGTACCACTGTAGTGTAATCAGGGCTTTTTTCCAGTCGGAACTCAGTTCTGGCACCTCCCAGGTGGGCACCATTGCCATTATAAGAGAACAAGGGAGGCATTCATGGTGAGTTTTGCACCTATTTTTTTTCTGGAAAGAGAGCACTGGGTGTAATGGTTAGGGTATCAGATTAGGACTTGCGAGATCAGGGTTTAAATCCCTACTAGGCCAGGAAGTTCTCTGGGCGACTTGGGGCCAGTCACTGCCTCTCAACCTAACCTACCTCACAGAGTTGCTATGGGTATTAAATGAGAAATTGGAGAAACATGTGCACCACCTTGATGTAAAATGCAACAAACAAATGTAAATAAGGCCCTGTGTGGTGTGATTTCTTAAGTTTGAATTTAAACTCACCAGTTCATCAATTTCCCTCCATTTCTTGTGTGTGTGTGTGTGTGTGTGTGTGTGGGCAGGCTACACACATATTTATATTGGTTCTCCCCTTGGTGCACCTCTCTCTCTCTCTCTCTCTCTCTCTCTCTCTCTCTCTCTGGGCTATGGCTGATATGCTATGTTTACAGAGGAAACAAATTCCATTTACTTCCTCCTTTTTTTTTCTTTACCTCTGTTGACATGGAAACAACTTCACTTGCCTGCCACTTCTAGAAAAGATGTTTTAGAGATTCAGAGTAGTTAAACATTCCACCAGCCTTACGTGCCTGGCAGGCTACAACCCTTGTTTGAAAACTCAGATACAAAGCATGGATGAAGCTCCACTGGGATGCCCCCCCAAATTCCCAAAGCAAACCAATGGTGCCCCCAGACTGTCAATATTTTGCGTGTTCAAACCGAGACCTCCCTGGTAAATAAACACACATTTGACTCAAATTTTAGTTTTGGTTTTTGGCAGAATTTAGGCCACGACTTTATTGATTACAGAAAAGTGAGTGGTTGCATAGACTCTGGTTCGACTAGGCAAAGATAAGTTAATGTTGGAGCTAGGGTAGTGTTAGCCATAGGGGAGACAGAGATGTTCACATCTTTCTTATCCATCATATCTCATTTCAGGTTCAGGTGTTGGGGCAAGCAAAACTGGCTCTAGGTTTGAGATGAGCCCACCAACAAATTGCCTTCAAATGGGCCTCCATCAGGTTCAGATCCGCAGTTGAAGGTCACTTGGGTGACCTAGGACCAATCACAACTTCTCAGCAAAGCCTACCTCACAACATTGCTGTGATGATAAAATGGAGGGGAAAGGGAAAAAGCCATGTATACTGCCTTGAGCTCCCCAGAGGAAAGGTTACATATAAATATGGCCAGTAAATAAATAACATAATCCACAAACCTAGTTACAGGTAGGTAGCCGTGTTGGTCTGAGTCGAAGCAAAATAAAAAAATTCCTTCAGTAGCACCTTAAAGACCAACTAAGTTTTTATTTTGGTATGAGCTTTTGTGTGCATGCACACGAAGTGTATCTGAAGAAGTGTGCATGCACACGAAAGCTCATACCAAAATAAAAACTTAGTTGGTCTTTAAGGTGCTACTGAAGGAATTTTTTTATAATCCACAAAGACATTTACACATCCTTATGATTTGCTTCAGTTGTTAATATATTAGAATTCTGTATGGTTTTAAACTTGATTGTAAGTTTTCTAGAGATTGCCCTATCTTAGGCAAGTAAATAATAATGATGATGACAAAATCATTACTCCAGAAGTGTAGCTTTTAAAAGTGATAGAAAAACTTTATTCAGTCTAAATGGTTTCCCCTCAACTCTAGCAGTCAAAAAATCCTTTCTTTCAATCTTTCTTTCTTTCCCCTATAGCTTGAAATGAAATGATTACGGCCAGTTATCTGCAGCTCACAACTGCTTTTCTTTCCATTAGATACATGGAAGAAAAGGGCACTGGCAGGTACCCTGGCGTGGCATTTACTTTTGCCTACTTGACATTGCGAGTGCCAAGCATTCGTCTAGCATTCAAATCCCAGTGGATGACTTTCCAGAGTATGCCCCCCTCCCTCACAACACTTAGACACTGCTCATCAGAGTTCTGGCATTCAGTCAAACAGGCATTTGTCATGGCTTATAATGCTTGTTAACGAAGAAGCATCAAAAATTAATGCTCATTAGGATGCTCATTAATATGTATGGAAATCTTGGATTTGACTTAATTAAACGAAGCATCACTTCATGTTGGCACCCCATTACCAAAATTAAAAAAAAATGGGTGGGTGGGTGAGGGAGAACTAGAATACTGTACAACAGTGAAATTAATGAACATGGGTCTGCCCACTTTTTCCTCTGGCCCCAGCCCACACTGGTATGTGGCCCTGGGGAGGCTTACCAGAAGGGAATGTGGCCCTTGAGCTAAAAAGCTCTCCCCATCCACCTGGTGTAGGCAATAATAAGCTATAGTCTGGACGCTAAATGAACCAATAGCCTGTTTCAGTAGAAGGCAGCTTTTGTGTTCCTATGTTACATTTTTCACAGAAGTTAAACTTGCTTGTTAGCAAAGCCATTTTAAGTATTTTTAAGTGCGGGAATGGATAGGATTGCCTTGCTGTTTTTAGCTGCCTTCCTCTGTGTTATTTGCATTTGTTTTGATTTGTCTGTTTCAATGTTATATTGCTGTACAAATTTGGCTGTCGATCCTACCATCCTGCTCTGGTATCAGCGTTGATGAAGTGCTCAGTATAAATGTGTTTAATATATCTACTGTATATATATATATATATATATATATATATATATATGGTGAACGTGCATGTGTGTTATTCCCCACTTTTCTCCCACAAGCACTTACCCGATCGCCCTGAAATTTGGCCACAACCTCAGAGTCACATGAGAGCAGGTAACCATGCACTTACACTGACCAGCTGACACACCTAACACAGGTAAAAACCTGGATTTGTGGTCAAAAAATTGTGCCCTCCAGTGGACATCCAACAAACAACGGACAAACATACTCCCACAATCCCTCACGCCCTAGAGACCACGCCTCCAAGAGAAAGCAAACCGCCTGAGACCACGCCGCTCTTGAGGGAACCAAGCCCGGTTCGGAGATCCCACACCCAAGACCAGACCGTTCCCCAGGGACCCACGGTTGCACAGGAGATCATGTACCACCGCCCCCCTCCCGCCCCGACCAAGCCCACTCCACACACACACACACACACACAACCCATGGATCTCGTCCCTGCCGATTCCGCCGCCTCCCACGACCTCCTCTCACCCCGAACAAGCCCACTCCACACACCCCGGATTCTGCCCCCCACCGATCCTGACGTCTCCCAGGACCCTCCGCCGCTAATCCTACCGCCCCCAGGGACCAGACCGCCTCCCCGACCACCCCTCTAATCCCGACACCTCAGGCCTACCTCACCCCACCACCTGAGGCCTAAGCCGCTCTGTAGCCTCCACCTACCCCATGGGTTCCGCCCCCACCGATCCCAACATCTCCCGGGACCCTCCGCTGCCGATCCTACCACCCCCAGGGACCAGGCCGCCTCCCCAACCACCCCTCCAAACCCCCACCCCCTCCGTATCACCCTCAATTGGTGGGGGGGGGGCAAATAGGGGTCAGGGATAGGTAAACCCTTCCCTGGTTGGGTGGACCCGGCCACTTCCCCAACCACCCCTCCAAACCCCCACCCCACCCCCTCCGTATTACCCTCAATCAGTGGGGGGGGCAAATAGGGGTCAGATAGGTAAACCCTTCCCAGGTTGGGGCGGGTTTCGGGGGTTAAAATGGAGGACACTGATAGGTAAGTCCTTCCCTGATTGGGATGGGTGTGTGTGTCTGTCAATAGGTGACAGGGTAACTAAGACCTTCCCTGGGTTGGGTCGCTACAGAGTGTGGGGAGACACAGGTATCCCCCTATCTAAACATAACACAGGGGGGACTCTGATGGTCTGGGGAATCTGAAGGGGAACTCTGACCCGCCATTTAACAAACAATGCCACAGCAATGCGTGGCATGGCCGGCTAGTAAAATATGTAATGTAATCCTAGTAAGTTCTTCCAGAGCTTGCTCCACAATGTGGGGGCTCCCAGTCCAGCTGAAAAAGGACACCATTAAAACTGAAATCTCTTCTCTCTCTTTCGTTCTGCCAACACATGAGGTGGATTTGACTTCGTAAATGATATGAAGAATGCAAGAAAAATGTATTCTGTTCATCATGAATAAGAAATGAACAGAATAATTTAATGTACATATATTAATGGCATCTGCCTTGATACCAGTGTCAATGTCTTCTGCATTGTGCTGTATCCATTCTTGTTGACTAGCAGTAAAGTAGCATTTTTGGAAGGTCTAGACAGAGTGAATTTCCATAAGAATGGGCTGATCACATTTGCTTTCCCCTGCAGATCCTTTCTCTCTTTGATATATCCTACATTTTCATTTTATTTTTGTGCATTTAAACAACTTCCAGCATCATTTGTTCTTTGGACTATAAAAGCAAAACCAGTGAGTACATCAAATGTCAGGGTGATCTGTATAATTCTCTAGCTTATTAATAGAATTGACAAAAATGTGGGCTTCTTCCATAATTCGCTGAACCAGTTAATAATAGTAACTTGTTTCTTAACACCACCCTTTGAAGAAAACCAACCAGCCGTACGCTGGTAGATTAAGCTGGATTTTTATTTATGGTATTTGTCAATTGTAACCCCTCCCCCTAAAATCTATGAAGTACACAGCATCTGACAGGAACACCAGTTTGCACTGAAGGTATGAAATCACTTTCAGATTTCACTAAGAAGTAGAACACCAAGAAACTTGTCAACCTTTGAAGTGTAGTGTTGTTGTTTGAATCTTCCTTGTTTCAAAGTTATCAGACTTTGAACCTTTCCCCTTCTGCATCAGAATATTAAGGCCATATCTGTAAAAAATACAGTGGTATCTCTGGTTATAAACTTAATTTGTTCTGCAGGTCCATTCTTAACCTGAGGTACCACTTTAGCCAGTGCACGATTTCTGTTCTCATCCTGAGGTAAAGTTCTTAACCCAAGGTACTACTTCCGGGTTGTTGTTGTTGTTTAGTCGTTTAGTCGTGTCCGACTCTTCGTGACCCCATGGACCATAGCACGCCAGGCACTCCTGTCTTGCACTGCCTCCCGCAGTTTGGTCAAACTCATGTTCGTAGCTTTGAGAACACTGTCCAACCATCTTGTCCTCTGTCGTCCCCTTCTCCTAGTGCCCTCAATCTTTCCCAACATCAGGGTCTTCCGGGTTAGCGGAATCTGTAACCTGAAGTGTTTGTAACCCGAGGTTCCACTGTAATTGAGATTTCCCTCTTCACTGACTTTTTCATCTATACTCTTTTAGGAAGCAGGTCAAGAAAGGCATTACTTTTGGTAGGCTTTAGGAGGAGAGCGGGTGGGGTGAACAATTGTTAGTTGATTTTTCACAACAGTATTTTGATTTGATGTGAGACTCTTATTATGCTGTTCCAACAACAATGTTGTGCTCAAAGTTGCTAACAATAATAACTACAGCATTAGCCAACATTTCTATCAACATAGTAATGCGTTGAGCTCCTTGGAAGAAAAGGTGGTTTATTAATGAAACATAATAATAAATAATCATTTTTAAAAACACTACTGCATAAATAAAGCAAAAACAAACAGATTCAGGAAATGATTAATGCGGTTGCTGAGCATTGCCTGGAATTGATGGAGGATTTAATGCTTCCCTTTTTCTTCTGTGTTGAGTTATAAAAATGTGTGTGTGTGTTCTTTTTTATCATTTTATAGGTGTAGGTTCTGGGGTCTGTTGGTGTAGATGATAAACCAAAAGCTTAAACAAACAAACATTCTATAGCAGTGGTTCCCCATTCAGGGTCTGGGGACCCCTGGGGGTCCATGTAACACACCCAAGGGGTCCCTGGCACCATCCCCTGCCTGGGACTCACTTATTTTGTTAATTGCACAGTGAAAGCCTTGCACGGATCATCCAGCCTCTGCTCACAACCAGCACCTACTTGCTGGCAGGGGAAAAAGCTTGTGAAAGATTTGCTGGATGGCAAGTGAGCTGGGATTGGGCACAAATCTGTGATACAGTTTCTTAGGGCTCTTGCGATTGCAGGGGAGAGAGTGCAAACAGCTTACATGCTTATCATTCAAAACAATGTATGGGATCCCTTCTCCTTGCTCTCTAGTTTTTAATTGAAACTAGCTGGCCCTGCCACGCGTTGCTGTGGCTCAGTTTGTTAAATGGAGGCTCAGAGCCCCCATTCAGACTCCCCTGACCATCAGAGTCCTCCTATTTTTCGTGTGCTATGTTTAAATAGGGGCATCCCTGTGTCTCCCCCCACCCTGTACCGACCCATTAGGTATCCCTGCCTCCTATTCTACCCCCACCCCACTCCATCCAGGCAAGGGTTGACCTATCCCGCCTCGTATTCTGTCCCCCCACCCCCTCCAGACAAGGCCTTACCTATCCCTGCCCCTTATTCCTCCCCCACACCCCACCCAGGGAAAGGGTTACCTATCCCTGCCTCCTATTCCGGTCCCCCCACCCCACCAGGCAAGGACTTACTTATCCTTGCCCCCTATTTCAACCCCCATCCCACCCAGGGTAGGCTTTATCTATCCCTGCCCCCTATTCCCCCCCCCGTGTGAGGGTAATATGGAGGGGGTGGGAGGTTTGGTGGGGGGTGTTGTAGACTGAGGGTAATATGTAGGTGGTGAGGGGTCCCGAGGTGGGAGTTATGTGTGGGGGTGTTGGGGGGTTATGGTATATGGAGTTTCGGAAGCACATGTTGCGTCTGACCTTGTCTGTTGAGTGAAAGGGACGTTGGGGTCTGATGTAGGTCTTGATGCCTCCGGGGTGGCCTGGTTCTCAGACAGCGTGATCTCCGAGGCGGCCTGGGTCCCAGGGCGGGCTACATTTCTCAGGGCGGCGGTGCCTCCGGGGAGGCCTTGTTTTTGGGACGGCACGGTCTCCCAGGTGGGGTGGCTCCAGGGGAGGGTGGATCTTGGTGGGCAGCGGTGGCTCCTGGGTGAGTGGCTTGGCACAGTGGGGTCTTGGGGGTTTGAGTTCGGTGGGGTAGATGGCAGGGAGGCATGGATTTCGGTGGAGTGTGTGGATCTAGGGCGGTGTGGGGTGGTCTTCGGGGCTGGGGGGATTGTGGGGTGGGTTTGATCGGGGTGGGTTTGGTTGGATCGCGGGGTGGGTTTGATTTCAGTGTGGTGGATGGCAGGGGGTTGGATCTCGGTGAGGTGTGTGAATCTTGGAGTGGGGCTGTTTGGATCGTAGGCTGGGTTTGATTTTGGTCGTGGAGTCGGTTGGGCCTAAATTTTGGTCCGTGTGGATCTCGGCGGACTGCCTGGATCTCGCGGGAGTATGCTCCTATTCCGCCTATTCCTTTGATGTCCACTGGAGGTTGCTATGTATTTTGACACAAAATCAGGTATTTACCTGCCATAGGTGTGCCACCTGTCCAATCTAAGTTGATAGGAACACTGTGCCATCCGCATGTGACGCTGTGGCCAAATTTGATCGCAACCAGGCAAGCAGTTTTTGAGAAAGGTGGGCTTTAACAAAACACATTTTCTACATTTTTATATACAGTCATACCTTGACATCCGAATGCTTCGACTTCCGAAGTCGACAACCTCAGAAGTTTTTTCGCCGCGTGTGCCCAGCGCGCATGGTCTGCCCCTGCGCAGAGCGGTGTGTGCGGTCGGTGCATGCGCAGAAGTGCGAAATTGCGCTTCACACATGCGTTGACTGCATGCTTCGACATCCGAAAACCTCGACTTACGAAGACGGCTGCGGAATGGATCGTCTTTGTAAGTCGAGGTACCACTGTATATAGAAGAACTAATTGCTTTCAATGACTATCAAGTTTAAAGGACTCTCTCACTGCTTGTAGGTAGGGTTTTCAATGAATCTCGCCTTATGGGTTTGGGATTCATGTCTCATCTTGGAAGTACAACATGAGAAATGCATGACACCAAAACAATCTTTGACTTTTACCAGGCTTGCATGACAACAAATGGGTTGGCATGGAGTTTAGGAAGCTTTGCAAGTGAGCTTTCCTAGCTGGGCTGAAGGCAAAATGGATAGGGAAAGAAGGTTGGTGGTTAAGTTCTGAGCAAAGCAGTTAAGGGAGCCAAAAAGAGACAAAATGGTTGGGGTGGGCTGGTGGTCAGATAGTAGATCAGGCAAATGAGAACCAGAAGATCCAGAAGCAGAAGATGTGGTCAAGGATAAGGTGGTGGTCAGGTGTCAGATGAGGTGGGACAGGAGCCTGTTTAGTCCTTCTGTCATGGAACAAGACCAGGCAGCCAAACCTAAGAGATATGTTATATAGGTTTCCAATTGGGTCATCCGGTAACCAAATTCAGGTCCTCAGGTAACCTCAGGTAATCAAATGTATGTTTTAATGTCTCCCACTTAAGGCCCCTAATTTAATTTGTGAGAGTTTTAGTCATGCAGCAGCTTCCCTCTGGGTATGGTATGAGAAAGATTGAGAAAGATGGGCTTTTCACTTTGCATTGCTGCATCTCAGCTATCGACTAATTTAATTTTTATGTTATGGGGGGAGGGGGGAAAGGATCACATCCAACCAAATTCACCATCTCATTTAGCCTAAGGCTTTTTTAATATTAACCGTTGCCCATTAAGAAAATCAAGCCTTCCTTTTTTCATTTACAGTTAGTCCAAGATTATTCTTATTTCTTGAATGGTTAAATTATAAATGATTGCTTATTCAACACATTTTGGACGTTTTCTGTTCAAATTATTTGTGCTTCATTTGACTTTGAAACAACATATATTCAGTCTTTCAAATAAATAGGAGCCCATCCAAAAAGTTTTTAAAAGGCAGACACTTATTAACTCATTAATGGCTTGGGGGAGAGACCTCATTTATATAAACTTCCCTGTCCGGTTGTCTGGGAGCAAATGGCCAGACAATGGACTTGGGTCTCGGAAGAGTATTGGACTTCTTAGATTGATGGAGTGTTCAACTTTGAGTTTTCGGTGTAGCTGAATGTTGGGAACTTCAGAATAGACAAAAGGAAGAACTCCTTCACACAGTGCATAGTTAAACTATGGAATTCGCTACCACAACATGCTGTTGCTAGCACTAACATGGGCAGCTTTAACAGGGGGATCAGACAAGTTAGACAAACTTGCACAGGGGGTAGCTTATCTCTCCCTGCAAAAGTTACATGCAGTTGGTTTGCATGTGAACAGCGTTTGTTGGGCAGGATGAAAAGCTTGTGCTCAATATTGATTTTTTTTGTTGGAGGGTTTTCTCCATGATAAGTATCTGCAGGACATTTGAAAAGTATGCTAGGGAAGTGAAGAGACTGCTGCGGTTCTGATGACCCTTGCCTTCAATAGCTGATAGCATCCAAATTGCAGGAAAGAATACCTTTCCCTGCTGTCAGTCCCTTTTCATCATGGGCTCATCAGCAGGAAAGCAAGCAGGCCAGCCCTTTGAGAATCTCACCTGTGCTTTCTTCAAAGCATGGTACTGTTTTACAATTAGTGATGGGGGAAGGAAAGTTTGATTTAGAGGAGAAACCACCTGATTTGCACTTTCTGATACAATACATGAACTGAAACACAGCCACTATTTGAAATTTGCACTTCTCTGAATTCTGCAATGCAGTATGCCATTTGAATAAAGTGTGCAAAAATACATACAGAAGGGTAAAGTGTGCAAAAATCCATATATCATGGAATCCTTCTGGAGTAGGAGTTAGAGTTAGGGGTGGGTGGTACTGCTTTGTGGTGGTTCTTGTCATACTTGGATGGCCATTTACATAGGGTAATGTTTGGGGAGTGCTCTTTAGCCCAACGAACCCTTCCTTAGGGTGCACTCCCTCTGGATCCTTTGCTGTTGCTTGAGGCTCAGGTGGCCTCAGTGTCGCAGAGTGATCAGCTTTGGCTGCCGGCACAGCTGTGCCTCTGTCTGGACAGGGATAACCTAACTTCTGTTGTCTATGCTCTGGTAGCCTCTAGGTTTGGTTACGGCAACACGTTATATGTAAGGCTGCTTCTCCCCATTTAACCGATCTGGACCCTGCAACTATCATTTTGAGACCTTTCTTCGTGTGCCTCTTCCACAAGAGGTCTGGAGGGTGACAACATGAGAACAATCCTTTTCTCTGTTTGTTCTCTGTTTTTGGAAAGCTCTCTCCAGAAAGGCTTGCCTGGTGCCTTTATTGTATATCTTTAGGCACCAGGTGAAAACATTTTTCTACAACCAGGCCTTTGGCTGATTAACATTCTATGGCCTTTTAAATGTCTTTAAATGTCTGAGAGCCAGTGTGGTGTAGTGGTTAAAAGCGGTAGACTCCTAATCTGGGGAACCGGGTTCGCGTCTCTGGTCCTCCACATGCAGCTGCTGAGTGACCTTGGGCTAGTCACACTTCTCTGAAGTCTCTCAGCCTCACTCACCTCACAGAGTGCTTGTTGTGGGGGAGAAAGGGAAAGGGAATGTTAGCTGCTTTGAGACTCCTTCGGGTAGTGATAAAGCGGGATATCAAATCCAAACTTCCTCCTCCTCCTCCTCCTCCTCCTCCTCCTCCTCCTCCTCCTCCTCCTCCTCCTCCTCCTCCTCCTCCTCCTCCTCCTCCTCCTCCTTCTTCTTCTTCTTCTTCTTCTTCTTCTTCTTCTTCTTCTTCTTCTTCTTTGTAGGAGGTTTTTTATTTGTTCTACAGTATTATGTATTTTGTGTTCTCATTTTGTATTTTTATGTTGTGAACTGCCTTGTACCCCTATGGATGAAGGATGGCATGCAAAACAAACAAACAAACAAATAAATAAATCAAATGCATTATATTTGAGGCAATTGCTTTGCAATTTGTTTATTAGGCAAATATGTGCATATCTGGAGAAAATTGGTCTAAAATATTGATGAATTTTCATGAGAATGTGGTTTATTTATTTTATAAAAAATGCAAATGTGAAGAATTAAATTGAAGATTAGAAGAAATGAAGCCTACAGATGCACCCATCATTATTTATAATTCATATATAAAGTTTTTGTCTTTGTTTTGTTTTTCTAAAAAAAAACCACTCCCGACTCCCCATTGATTTTTTTCATTCCTAGAAATATTGCATGAAAACAGTGCTAAGGTTAGCTTGGCTAATATATCACCAGCTATTGCTGTTGCTGTGTTTCCTTCTGTGTCTGGTTTTTGGTCTCCTTTAAAAATGATGATTTATTTATTTAAGGCATTTCCTTGCCTTTGGGGACTGCCACTCAGCTGAGCTGTCAAAATGTCTCCTACAGTTTTGCAGCTTCAGACTCCGTGTCCATTAGCAGTTTGTAGAAGGCGTGTCACCTGGGCTTGGCGTCTTGTCAGCTGGAGGGATCTCTAACCTTTTAATAACCATTTTGCTTACCATCTGCACTCAGAGATATGCTGAAGGGGCCAGTCAATAGGTACCTACTTTACATCCGGCTGCTGCTCTGATTTAGGGGAAAGCTGGTTTTGATACAACCCCAGGGAAATTCCAGGGAAGGAAATAGTCGTGATGAAGTTAACAGACAATTTGATGTCAACACTGATGTATACAGATGTGATGGGGAAGAAAAGAGACACGTAGGTTAATTAATTAGAAAATGTTTCTTGCATGGGTTCAGTGTGTGGAACCATCACGCTTGAGAAATTGTGTTGCTGAGCCGACTAACCAGTATTTTTTTGGCATTAAGATATTATCCCAGAAATAGCCTGTCTGGAGAGATCAGCCAGTGGAGTGACATGATAACAGGGTTGATTTTAAGAATGATCAGTGGGAACAGATAAGCAATTTAACCCTCACTAAAGATGCCAGCTAGGCGGTAGGGTCTATCTGCCCATTTTTATTTTTTATTTTTTTAAAAAAACTAGAATGCAATCTGTCTTGTTGAATGGCTGGAAGGCATCCAAATGTCCAGATAATCAGGTGTTCAGATAAACAGAATTGCTATTTGCATATCATTATTTCAGAGATAGATGGTTGGCCCTTCAAAGCTTGGGCTTTCCTAGTAGTCTCTAAATCACACACTTTGACTACTTAACTCTGCAAATGAATTAGGAATGACTGCATTTCTCTTTTCAAAATAAGAAAGTAAACCTTTACCCCTTATTTTATTTTGGCACATGCATGAGGGTGTATTAGTCTGTTAAATAGTGGTGGGTAGAAAACTCATCCAATTTTGTTGGGCCAGATGGGTTACCACCAAAGTGGAGGGAGACATTGGGCTGTATATATCACCCTCCTTCCAAAACAATAAATAATTCAGCAGCCCTTTCCCACACTTCCACTACTAAAAGTGCAAAAAATAAAATAAAATAAAAGAGTTGTATCCAACTAAGCCAGAGCAGACCTTTTAAAATTATTTGACCTAAGTAAGTCATGTTCATTATTTTCATTGTGTCTATGCCTAATAGAACTAGCATTGAGTGCAACCCAAAACACAGGCTGGAAACTTTGAATCAGTGCTTCTTCTAACTGTGTCTTTGAAGCAGGTACGGTATGGGTAATTCTTGAGCCCTCCAGATGTTGCTGGACTACAAATCCCACCATCTCTAAACATGAGCCATGCTGACTGGTGGTACTGCTGCACTCAGCTCATGCTAGCTAGCTTTCCAACAACAACATCTAAACAACGGTTCTCAAAATGGGTGCCCCCACCGGGTGTGTGTGCTGGAGGCTTAAAGGACTATCCAACTTTGAAAAGCTGGTATTGCTGCATAAAGTTGATCAATTTTGTTGAATTAAATAGTTTTAACTGGATTCTGAATAAATGTGCACTTAATTGTTCCTGTTTTGAATTTTATTGTGCTGTCATTGCTCTTAGTGGGTTATGCAAATAGATACTATAAGGTTGGAGGCACTGGGGGTGTGTTTATGGAACCAAGGGGGCAGTGGCGCAAAAATGTTTGGGAACCACTGATCTAGAAGGTCATCTTTGCTTTAGAGCTGAGCTGGGAATCTGTGGCCCTCCAGGTGTTGTTGAACTACAACTCCTATCATCCTTGACCACTGGCTTGCTGGCTAAAGCTGTTGAACTCAAGTCCTACTTGCAGTCTTCCCCTAGCATGGCCACTGTGAGAAGATGGGCTTTAGCCTGATCCAGCAGAGCTCTTCTTACATTCTTATGCCAGGAAACAAACAGAATTGCCTTATTTGGACCTACTTTTCAGGTTCTTCTAAATAAGATTTCACATTTCAACTAAGAGCCCCTCCAGACTGGTGCTATATTGCAGTGGGTGTATTCTGGAACATGTTCTTGACACAATAATAGTACAACTTGGTGGATTTATTCTGCTTTATTAGTTTTTCTGTGATGCTTCCCCACTGCTACTGCATTATTGCTATCCAGAGAGGCAGCAGCGCAACAGAAACAAACCAGAACATTTGTGGTATAAAATGTTATAGGAATCCACCTGGAAGTCACAGGACATACATTGTTTGAAAAGAAGCAGTGTGGCTACCCCAAAACTTCTGCAGGTAGAAACAGTATTGAAAGTGGGATTGCATGGGATTGTCGTGATAGCACCGTGAACACAAATCATCATGAGTGTGCAATGAAAAGAACATGGTAACATAAGAAGATTCTACTGTATCAGGTGAATGGCCCATCTGTTAATTAACCCATGAGTTGATAATTCTGACTCATTCCCCACAATGCAACTGTCTAAATCTGGTGGCTATCTTATTTCTGTTGCTGGGGAGAATTTGCATGTAACCCCTGGGTAGATAAGGAGCAAAAGTCATAGCATTTCAGTATTAGGTATGCTGCTGGCTGGAAAAAGTGTGGGATATCTAAGCAGCAGAGACTGGCAGGAATCATGGAAGAAAGCAAAACACTTTATGAAGGGCTGCAAGGACTTCGGAAGCAGCTGGACATAGGGCTTGCTGTGGATTTTGGAACAGTGTTAACTTTTGAAGCAAAGAACCCTCTCTGGGATCAGAGAGAGATGCCTACTCACAACAATTGTATATAGTGTATGTTTGTGTGTGCCAAGTAAAAGAGAACTCTGTTAAACTGATCCATGTGGTTAGTTTAACTGCTTGGGGGAAGCTCCCATGGAACATAACCCAACACCTTCTAGTCTATCATCCTGTTCCCACAGTGGACAGCCAGATGCATGTGAGAAGCCCATTGACAGGACCTAAGCACAGTAGCACTCTCCCCTCCTGTTGTTTCCAGAAACTGGTATTCAGAGGCACCCTGCCTCTGACAGTGGAGTTAGAACATAGGCATCAGGGTAGAAGCCACTGACAGCTGTGAATTTGTCTAGATGTCTGGAGATGCCCTAATAATACATCCAGCAATTCTCCCTCTCCCCACTCTTTCATGCAGGGTGTGTGTAACCCAGTTCTGTGCAGCACCCCTTCTTTCTGCACCACCACCTACCCCCATGGGCCTTCCTCTAGCATGTAGAGAGCAGTGCTGGCATGTGGTTGCTCACAAGATGTGGGCAGGATGATGCCTTAAGTGACAAGATTAATTATGTGAAAAGTATGTTGCTTACTAACACCAATAAACTGTGAGAAATGCACATATCCAGTTTCGGGAGGTATTCTTTTTTGCCTCTATGGATTATTTAGGGACTAGAATGGAAACATAGATGTGCTGGAACAGAAAAGCTGCTGCTTTTTCTTGCTCAAATAAGAGTGTGTCTTCTTATTTTGAGAAGAAGCCATGAGGGAGGTTGTTAAAAAAACAGATACAGCTATTTTTTCTTGTTTTTCGGGAGCCTCACTCATGGTTTGATACTTGGTCTCATGGATAGTTGCAATATGAAACATCCCGTTTTCTCCATTTGTCAGAGACGGTAGACAGAAAATGTCTTGACATTTTCCATAGTGGAAGCTCATTAGTCATTTGTCTTTGGGAGATTATAATAACAGCAAGTAAATCCACACAAAATATTGCTACATTGCTGCACAGCAGTACAGATAATTAGTAGAACCATACAATTTAGTTGATTTTTTTTGTTAGATTAATTGATGAAGACAAACGTTTAATTAACTTTAAAGGTGCCTTTTATTAATCAGGCACCATATTTCTTTCTTTTTAAATAATAAAAATAAAATAGTTTTAAAAGAAGTGCTTATACCTGCAAGTGAAATGCACATAATATTAAAAGTGGCATACACTCTCCCACACACAGGAAAAATGCCTCTTCTGCAATGATGCCTGCTCTGACACATGAGCATCTTAAAAACAAGTAAGAGATGCATAGTCCTTCAGAAATGTTATTCATTTACTTGCAGTGTTAATGCCCTGGGATTAAATCTCAGGTGCTATGTGTGTTATAGGATTACACCAAAAGTCACTTTAGTCACAGTGTGTGTTTTGTTATTTGGATTTTCTAATTTTGGAGTAGGTGACCCAGGGAACCTAGAGAACTACTTTAATAATCCCGACTTGGGGGGGGGGATCAAATAGCGAAGACCCACTGCCCCGTAGCAACAGAAGGCGAGTTCCGAAGCACCCGAGCTGTTCGGTTCCATAAAAAACCCAGGAAGTGGCAAGGGGAAGGTAGGAGATTGTAAATGGGGGGGGCGGGCGGGCGGTTGGCTACTGCAAATATCCGAGGACTTAAACTGGGGAGAGAAAGTGCATAGTTGTTTTTTTAAAGACGCAGAGGCTTGCAATCATTCATTGTATAAAGCAGGCACCCCCAAACTTAGGCCCTCCAGATGTTTTGGACTACAATTCCCATCTTCCCTGACCACCGGTCCTGCTAGCTAGGAACCATGGGAGTTGTAGGGCAAAACATCTGGAGGGCCCTAGTTTGGGGGTGCTTGGTATAAAGTGTAAGTTAAAAGGGGCATGACTGCCCTTACTTAAAATGGCCTCGCATGTGACACAATGCCCGCTAAATTTTAAAGTAAAATTGCTGTGCCCCCAAGTGCGTTGCTGTGGGTTATCCCCCCCGGGCCTAGTGGGGGCCTGGCAGCCTGGCAGGGGGCTACATAAAACAAAGGCCGTGCTGCGGCCTGCGATCCGCTCGCCCTCACTCTCCCCCCCCGACCTAGTGGGGGCCTAGCAGCCTGGCAGGGCCTAGGGGTCTGATAATGGCCGCCTTGGTGGTTTCAGTTGCTTGGTTGATGATGTCATTATTTGGTTTGTGGGTGTGGTGTAGATTTCACAGGAAGGGAGGGGGTGTACTGTGGGAGGAATTCCACTTGAGGGCGCTGTTTTACTTTGTGGAAAAGCAGGTTTCTACCTGCCCAGGTGTGAAATTTCAGGGATTTTTTTCTAACAACGCTCGGGGTGTGGCCTGGATCATTGTGTCAAAATTTCAGGACGATCGGTCAAGCGGTTACGGAGAAATGTGGAGCACGCACTTTCACACTTTAAACATTTATATAGATAGATAGATAGATAGATAATTGGGTGCTGATGGTGATCCATTTGGTTACACTACCCTGATTAAGCTACTCTAAGTGCCAGGGGCGGTTTACGGGCTACCTCTGAGTGACTTTTCAGAAGCATGCCAGTGTAGTGATCTTCCAATTTTCATAAAATATCCCTGTTTTGGATATTAGAACGTGAGGAGGCAATAAATTGCAATCCCCTATGGTAGAAATGTGATATTATAAAAAGATTCGTTTTCTTTACATCTAGAATGACAATATTTTGCAGCTTCTATTTTCCTAGCTATTAAAATCTCTGATGATTTGTTGCATGTCCCTCTGGGCTTCGTGTAGGTTTTCTCTGGCTCCACACACCCCCTCCACCCGTCACCCCTACACACACACTAAAACAATAGATGAATGAGGCCCCTTATCACTTGTCACATCAAGAGAGGTGCTAAAAGGGTTAGCAAAATGAAAGGTTTTGCAGGGTGGAGAGGTATCCCCTGGCTAAATCACCTGCAGTAGGGCTGTTTATCTTCACAGCTCAATGAAGTCGCAGAAATGATTGTGTTAAAAAGAACCTAAAAGCAGTTTCTTGGTTTTTAATAACAGCAAACTGTGAGCCGTGTGTCTCATTTGCAGAGGCCTGATTTAGGCTGCAGCCCTAAGAATATTTGCTCAGACAGAAATCTCCACAATTCTGTAGGACACACTTCTGAATTATATATATATAAAAACCCAACCAAATCAAACAACCAAACAAACCCGAATTTAGGCCCAAACTACATGTTATGCAATAGTTAGCAATTATGTCTGGGTTGTTGTCTGCTCACTCCCCAAAAGGCCTAGATGCAAATGGATGAAACTGTTCTTTTTTGTTTCTCTCAGTTTCTCATTTTTTTCATAACTTAAGCTCACTCTCCACATTTCCACATCAGTTTGGGATAATTGTTTTTTAAGTCCTCGTGAAAATTGTTCAGCATTTTATGTGAACTCTTTCTAATACACATGTTGGTATGCACTTTTGCCTAATACACACATTTGCAAAGCAGTTTCTGCAAATATAATTAATGTTTATATGTTATTTTTACTTATATATGCCTTTCTGCCCACTTTACTCAAGCGTATGCAAGAAGTGCAAATTTGAAAAGATGGCCGTGTTTCAGTTTGCGTATTGTATCGAGAAATGCAATTTACGTAGGTTCAGCTCTAAGCATGAACTGAATCAAATTTTCCACCTCATATCACTAATTATAATACAGTATCATGGATTTACGTGTGTGTGTGTGTGTGTGTGTGTGTGTGTGTGTGTGTGTGTTGGTATCTTATTTTCACAAACATATTCCCCCCCCTTTTTTTTACACATTGCTTGGCTGGAGAATTGCTTTGCAAGATTTGGCGAAGCCTGAGTTTCAAAGGATGGCTGTGTTCATGTAATGTTTCAGGAAGTGTGAACTATGTAGGGTAGACATTAAATGCAAACAAAGTGATTTATTCTCCTCCCACATCTGCATTGGTGGATCTTAGGGTCTCAAATTTCAATGGCACCCTGTGCAACACCAAAATTGACACCACACCTCCCTGCCTCTCGCATTCCATTCTACATAATAGTTGTGGTGCCCCTGAGGCTCTGCCCCCAGTGTGACTGAACCAATCACACTCCCCTAAATCCGCCTCTGCTAGGAGTCCAGGGGGTGGTTGGTTTTCATTGGGTCCACTGCATGGCAGGAAAGGGAGGTTTAGTCCTTTTCAGCTGTGATACCAATGAAAACTAACAACTTATGCCAGGGGTGGCCAACTCCCAAGAGACTACAATTTACTCACTGAGTTAAAACCTGGCAGTGATCTACCCCCTTTGGGGAGGTTCGGGTCAAAGTTGTTAAGTTTTTTCAGGGATGAGATAAAATGTTGAGGTTTTTTTTAAGGGAGCCACAGTTGTTCAGCTTCTTTGGGGGGAGCCAATGATCTACCATTGATCTACTGCAGACGTCCTGTGATCTACCGGTAGATCACGATCTACCTGTTGGACATGCCTGACCTATGCTATAAGGTGGGAGGAGCTCATCTTGGCATTTCTGATACTAATTGTACCACTTGAACAGTGCTTCTTTTTAAAATACAGCCAGGCAGGGAAGGCTTAAACCTCACCTCCCCACATGCTTTGGTCCCAATGATAACCAGCCACCCCCTAGGATTATTATTGTTAAAAATTCCCAGATGTAGTTGCCAATTAGAGTAACATCTCGTTTGACCAGTAGGTTCAAGATGCAGAAACTAGCCCCATGGAACTTTTCACCTTCTCTTTCCAGTTAGCCTGCCTTAGAACATAACTGGGAGAGGAACCTTCTCTGCACTGCCCTCCAATTATTGTTTGGCTTACATAGAGATCAATTCCACATAAGCAGTTGGGGGGACAGCCACCCACCCAACTATTCGTCATTAAATGTGGGTATCTCACAAGCGCTTATGTTCCTGTGAGTGCTTGTCTTTTCTCAGCCTACACCTCTATGAAGTACTGAAAAAGCAAACTTGTGTGTTTAAAGAGTAGCTTTGAAGCACCCAACACCTGCTTCTCTGTCATATTGACAAGGCTGGATTTGTGTTCCCGAGGGGTGCAAGTGATTCATCTCCTTACTTGTGTATTTACACAAGGCAAGGTATTTTTTGCTTTGCCTGATCAGCTTTAATGCATTCTCTTTGTTTCTGATCCTGACTGGAGCACTCAGGATGACTGTAGACTCAGCAGCTCAGATTTGCATGTCTGGTTTTGGTGTATTGGTTAAAGAAAGAAGCTCCATCGTCAACTCCACTTGAAAACAATTTAGGATTTTTTGCAGGCTCTTAGGTTTCCAATGATAACTTGCATGTAAACCAGGGGTCGGCAAGGTTTACCTCGCCTGGGCTGGTTCACTCCTGTGGAGATCGCTCCATGGGCCAGATTGTATCTGTGCAGACGCGATTTCTGGTGCCATGAAAGCGAGTCCCCACTTTGCGCTACACCGGTTTAGTGCAGCATGTGGGGACTCGCCAAGCGGGTGGCTTGGTTTGGGGCCATTTATACAATTCCCGTGGGCTGCAGGTTGCCAACCCCTGATGTAAACAAATCTAGGGTCAAACTACATGTTGCATTAAGCACATACTTTCAGGTGTGCGCTAACAACCGCCTACTCTCTTTTTCACAAAAAAGCAAGTAGTCCACTTGGACTACTGCAATGTGCTCTACGTGGGGCTACCTTTGAAGGTGATTCAGAAACCACAACTAATCCAGAATGCATCAGCTGGACTGGTGACTGTGAGCAGCAGCCAGGACCGTATACCGGTAACACTGGTCCTAAAGGATGTATACTGGCTCCCAGTACGCTTCTGAGCACAAATCAAAGTGTTAGTGTTGAACTTTAAAGTCTTAAATGGCCTTGATCCTGTATACCTGAAGGAGCGTCTCCACCTCACCATCCAGCTTGGACACTGCGGTTCAGCTCCAAGGACCTTCTGATGGTTCCCACACTGCGAGATGTGAAGATACAAGGAACTGGGTAGCGGGCCTTCTTGATAGTGGCGCCCACCCTGTGGAATGCCCTCTTGCCAGATGTCAGCTAGATAAACAACTATTTGACTTTTAGAAGACATCTGAAGGCAGCCCTGTTCAGTGAAATTTTGAATGATGTTTTGCTGTGCTTTTAGTATTTTGTTGGGAGCTGCCCAAAGTGACAACCAAGTCAGATGGGCAGCATATAATGATAATGATAATAATGATAATAATAATAATAATAATTAGAATGGGGTGTAGAATCTGGACTGTATTCTCTGTGAGGAACGGTTGCAACAGGACACCTTAATCTGCATATTGTGTTCTCAGATCAGCAGATGAGGTCCTCCTGGCAAGTCCTTTCCCAAGCCAGGGATAAGAGCTATAGCTCAGCATTAGAGCATCTGATTTGCATTCAGAAGGTTCTAGCTTCCATCTCCATTATCATCAGGTAGGACGGAATATTCCTTGTCTAGAACTCTGGAGAGCTTCTGTGCCAGGGTTCATATTATTGATAATATTAAGCTAGATAGACCAAGGGTCTGACTCCCTATAAGGTAGATTCCTATTTCCCTGTGTCTCTTTTCGAAATTTGGATGATATGTTGTAGAGAGGATGGTCCAGCATTTTGGAACCTATGGCTGGAAAAGAATATTCATTTCCTACATAAAGTCCTTCCAGTTCCCCGCCAGTACAAACTTCATACTATTTACTGGAGAATTCAATGTCCAAATTACAGTACTGAGCTACACCTCTTTAAATTATGTATGAATGCTGGCTAATTATCAAAGAAGTATGTTTTGGCATCTGGCTGTTTTCAAAGCATGAGCTTCCAGAGCTTCGTCCTTTGAATTTATCTTTATTAAGCCCTTGTCCAAATGATAAATATACAGTGCCTGCTTCGTATCTGTCACTTGGAAAATAAATCACTTTAGGATTGATTTACTAACAGCTTTCTTTGCTTGGCGTGTCCTCCTGACTCGGAGGTCACACTGAAGCCCTTTGCAAACAAGCACACCCAAGCAGACTTGAAATATGTGGGAAAGGGATCTGGTAGCATCTTAGAGTTGGTGTTGGATGAATCTGTCCATTCTTGGCCCTCTAAAATTGTCATTTTTCTAATCTTAAGTTTAGTACTTCACATTATGCAACAGCTTGTGATTTTTTAAAAAAGAAAACTCATCAGCACCTAGGGTTGCCAGACTCAATAGAGGACAGGACTTCTGTGCCTTTAATTGCCCTGCTCTCTTTTGAGTCTGGAAACCTTAAAGAGAAACCAGTAGACCCTTTGTTTAATTTCCAAGCAAAGGGTCTGCTGGTTTCTCTTTAAGGTTTCCAGACTCAAAAGAGAGCAGGGCAATTAAAGGCACAGAAGTCCTGTCCTCTATTGAGTCTGGCAACCCTATCAGCACCACAGTGCAAATTTCTCTGCATTTTGTGTGTGTTGTTATTTTTTGGTCACATCTTTGTACTAAGGCAGGCAGGACCAAAGTCCATTTGGGGGTACTAATCGGCCCTCCGCCTGTTTTTATTTGGCCCCCGTGGCAGTTTATTTATTGGGGTTAAATCCTTAAAAAAGCTCAACAAGAGTTAATTCAAAAAGAAAAAGGAAAAAAACCTCAACAACTTTGGGGTAAAATCGTAAAAGAAGCTCAACAGTTTTGGTTGGCCCTCACGTATGTTCACTTCATCAAATCTGGCCCTCTTTGAAAAAAGTTTGGGCACCCCTGAGGGGTCTCAAAGTGATTTGCACAATAAAAAAATATCACAGAAACATTAAAACCATATGTAAAAACAAAAATAAAGAAGAAAACCCTAAAATACTCATCAAAAATACATTTCAAAGAACAAATCTTACCCTTCTCAAAGGATGCGTACAAAAAGGACTATTGACATACATGTTTATGTGCACACATCATTGCAATGCAATTTCCTCTAATACGATGCATTCTTTGTGTGTTATTGTTGCAAATACATGTATTTTTATGCACATTTTACCCTAGCATATTCATTTTAGTACACTACTGAAGAACTCCATTCCAAAATTAGAAGTGCGGATTTTGGAGGATGTCTGTGTTTCAGTATACATATTGTTTCAAAAAGTATGAATTAAGTAGGGTCGTCTATACAAGAAAGGAATCAATTCTTTCCCCCATTTTCTTTGTTAGAGTGCAAAGGATGGATGATGCAGATTAGGTGGGCTTAACTTTAAATGTGAATTGAAGCGAGTTTCTGATAGTAAATAATGTTGAGTGAGAACTGTAAAATAACAAAAGGAACTAGGCAAGGCTAGTTCCATTGTCATACTGTATGCCATGGCATACTGGTTGAACACCACTGCCTTATACCACAAAGATAAACAATAATAAGTCATTCATATAATTTACAATGTTTAAGTCAATTGTGCGAAATGAGCTACAAATGGATTTCTTTTAAAGTGTTCAGAAGTTGAATAAAATGGAGGCAGCGCACTGAAGATATTTGGCGCTTCGTTTAACCTAAGCTAGCCTTTACTTTTAGATCACTTAATCTGGGGCAGCAGTGTTGAGGGGGGATCCAAGATCACGCATCACAACCAAGGAACTGTTGAAACAACTTACAATAAATGTAAAATAAATGCATATAACACATAACAACCTCACCAGATAAAAGACTACCCACTAAAAGCGGCAATAGCCATTCTAAAACAATAATATTCTCCCTCAACCAATAATCTAAAAAATAGCTATCAAACCCAGAAGGTATGGTTGCTCAAATGCCTGGGAGAATAAACATGAGCCTATTTCAGGTCCCCTTCTCTTCTCTCCCTTTATCTCTGTCCCCTTAATCCTATCATTCTATCTTTTAACATTTATCACAGACTACTTTCCTCACTGGAAGCCAGTCTCATTAATCTTGACTGAAAAGTGCAATATAGTTATAATAAATAAATTAGTGCTTTGCCAATAATAAATAAATTAGTGCTCTGCCAAAACCTTCCCTACAGTCTCTGATTTCTTTGAATGCAAATGCGCGTGCACACACACACACACACACACACTTCCCCCTGTCCCCCCAAAAGGAATAACTGCCGAATGTATGGTAGAACGTCTTCTTACAAATCTCGGAGGGCCCAACCAAAATATGCCGTATGGGATTTTCGGAAGCACAGGAATTGGGGGAAATGAACTTGCTTTACTTGCATAGTAAAACAAGCAGGGCCGTCTCTAGGCCCGGGTCCGGTGGCGTGGGGCACCAGGGCGCCAAGCCACCAGGGGTGCCGCTGCGCCCGCTGAGAGGCGTGGCGGAGGCCGCCCCAGGTGCGCCGGATGCAGCCCTAGGCGCGCCTCTCAGCTGTTCAGGCCGCTCTCCGGAGGCGCGCGGGCCTGGGGCCGCCTCCGCCGCACGCAGGGGCGTCGCAACAGGGGGCAGCCAGGCTGGATGGCGCAGGGCGCCAGCTCTCCAGGCGGCAGCCATGCTGCGCACTTCGCCCGCCCGCCGCGCTGGGAAATGGGGCGGGCGGGAGGGCACCGGAGGGATCTGTCGCGCCAGGGCGCCAGGCATGCTTAAGACGGCCCTGAAAACAAGTACAACTAAAACCATGTACCCCACCCCTGATAAATCCACAATCCCCCCCCCTAGTAATTTTTGGATGGAATTTCTTTTTTCATTCATTGATAGAGAATGGTAAAAAACAAACACACATGCACACTGAGAGAAGAATTTTTTTGACACAGCACTTAAATAAATACACAAACAGGGTTGTATCCAACTTTATCCCTACTCAGATTAGACCCATTGGCATTAATGCACATGACTAATTTAACATTAATGGGCCTATTCTGCATATAATTTATTTGGATATAAAAAAACGTTTAGGGGTACTCTCATTTTCCTACTCATATTGAAATATTGCCCCTCAATGAGGCCAAACTTAGATTCACAAAATGTTTAGGGGTATGCGTCCGCCCAGAAAAAAAGCACTAGATATAACACATACTCATTGGTCTTCCTAGTTCTATTTGCCTTCTGGGTTGATACTTCTGTTTCCTGAGTCTTTCATTTCTTCCTGTCTCCCTTTCTTTGGGATTGCTTTCACACTGCAGTTTCTGAAAACAAGGGTTTATTGTGGCATCCATGCAACGTAAGCCTTATCAAAATGCCATTCCATATAATCCAGAGGTAATATTTATAGAGGGGTGAATTAACATTAGATGGTGATGATGATGATGATGATGATGCTTATAGAATTGGAAGATCTGGATTAAATGGGAAGAGAATGTGGGATGGTATTTGGCTGTGAACAACATTGTGCAGATGCTGTGAAAAACCCGCATGCCTGAGCAGCACCAGGTCCATGATAGATTATCATGCTGATGCACCTTGGATTTCTCTTGCCCCTAACATTTGTCTTTCTCCCTCCATTCACTTACTTAGCACCGGAAAGCATTTCTCTTCTCTCAAGCCTCTCAGTGGCTAACTTGTTGCTTGCTAGGTGTTGTTGGACACCCAGTCTCATCAGTCCCAACGAGGCTGGTCAGGGATGATTGGAGATGATGATGATTATTATTAACAATTCATATAACCACTCCACTATAATAGTCTCTAAGCAGTTTACAAAGAGCAAATGCAAATTAAAAGAATAAAAATAAAAAGTTAAAACTATAAAATTAAACATAAATTATAATGCCTCCTTAGTGGGTCCCAGAAGTTCAGATTCATGGTCTGGAGAGCATCACTTTAGCAACACTGGTTTTAACTTCTCATCTGTTCACCTCTTTCCTCTTCCTCCTCCTCCTGATCTCCCTTCCCATCCTAATTTGCATTTCTTTTTAACAAACAAAAAAAATAGATTATTAAGACAAGCCCGAGAAAGGCTTTGTTCCATTTCAAATCAACTGTTGTACATTGCTGCACCTCAGGGTGCTTTGTTCATTTCAAGGCCCTTTGAAATGGTTGCTGGTGGGCCTCAAGAGTACTCTGAGGGCTGGTGATGATGGCAGTCAGTTGGCACAGCCATCTGTGGATTATCTCCCCCCAAAGTCAGCCTTCAAAAGTGAGCAAATTGACTGAGATATTCTGTGATTCACATCTCTCTTACAGCCTCTTATTTAAAACAAACCAGGCTGATTAAAGTAACTGCAATTAAAAAAAAAAAGAAACAGAAAGAAGCAAAGAAAGAAGGAAACCAATTGACCTTAAAGTACCTCATCAATCTTCCAGCTTCTCAGTTAATGTGGAAGTGATTACAGACTGCTGATAGTCTCTTGGATATTGTGTGGCAATCTTTTACTTTCTTGAAGCTGTGAGAAAAGGATGGGAGGTGTCGCTATTACGTTGTACAATTTTGCATTGATTCTACTCTTCAACGAAAACACTATATACCAGGGTCAAATACTAGTCTTTGATGTTTTGGCATGAATCCAGGCAAATTTATACTACTTGGGGGAGGGTTGTAGCCCAGTGGCAGAGGAATTGCTTTGCATGCAGAGCAGAACATCCTAGGTTCAATCCCTGGAATCTTCTGTTACAGCTAGGAATGTCCCTTTCTTGAAACCTTGGAGAAACTTCTGCCAGTTAGTGTGGCTGATTCAGTGTAAGGTGACAGTGTACCTGTGACCTTGTGAATTTTGGATTAAGGTTAGTTGCTTGTCTGAGCTGTTTGCAGGCTTGAGGGTGTGGCTGTGTGCTCTTGACGGCAATGCCCTACCTGTGTGTAAGGCAACTTCCTACATTTTAGTGCATATAGCCTGAGCGTTCTGAAACTACTGCATGAAAATGTAGTGTATCTGCTTAGTAATTAAGTTAATGAGCCCATTTGTAATGTACCAGTAATACACCACTGAGCGTCTTAATCATTGCCTTATGCTAGGGCTCAATCCTGCCTAGATGTGGGACCTGGGGTCTCTTCTGAAGAAAAGCTGGTATGAACATGACAGTCCAAGCAATCTCCTCACTGTCAGTGATGCTGTAGAGTGGATGGATATGGACATCTATGACCTCGGATTGGAGGTCATGACACCATGTCCTGCTACCCACTGAATGAAGAACTCAAACATGGATAAAGCTCCCCCCCCAAAAAAAACCCAACCCCTTTAATGCTCAGCTCAGTATGGTAAATACATAAAGCTCAAAGGCACTGGAGGTGCGATACATGGCTAAGCAAGCTAAGACAATGACCCAATGGTTGACATACCCCAGACTCCAGTTATAAAGGTTGGGCATGGCTTTAGTGCTGCAAGCAGGACCCATCTTCGGACTTGGTCAGCAAATGGGATAGCTAGTAGTCACTGACAGCCTTATATTTTATGCTTTCTTTTGCTGAATGTGATTATCATCATGTGTTTTGAACACCTGAACAGGACGTCTCTGTGTCACTATTATACAGTCATACCTCGGGTTGCGAACGTAATCTGTGAGGGAGGCATGTTCGCAACCCGCAGCGTTCACAGCCTGAAACGCCGTGTCTGTGCATGTGCGTGATGCGATTCGACGCTTCTGTGCTTGCGTGACGTTATTTTGTGCATGCGCAAGTGCAAAAACCCGGAAGTGACCTGTTCCGGTACTTCCGGGTTCAGCACGGTCCGCAACCCAAAAATGCGCAACCCGCAGTGTTCGTAACCTGAGGTATGACTGTATAATGGATTAACAGTGCGATCCTGTGCATTTTTCTGCAGAAACATGTTCAAGAGTCTCTACTCCTTTGTACACATGTTTAGGATTGCAGCCTAATTATTCAGTTTTGTTCTTTAACTGTGTTTCTTAGATAGCAGAAAAAAGCCTTTTGTGAGCTCACCATACTTTTTATTCCAAAATTCTTTCTATTATTCTCTTACATTTTACCTGCAGCATTTTGCTTTTGTAAAATTCCAGCATTTTTTTTTTAAAAAGGAAACGAATCATCCTCCTTTCAGTCTCTTAGAGCTGTTAATATGCCACTGTCGTTACCACATTTAAATGAATTTACGAATTAAACATGTTGATGTTGAATTAATTATCATAATACTCTGGGAAGCAGTCTAATTAGTATGTGCCATATGCATACAATGAAGTTGATATCTATGCAAAGTAATAAGATAAAAATCACTGGCTGTTGCAGATTTGACCTTCTAGATCTGGTTGGAGAAACAACCACATACCTTCAGAATTCTAGTTGTCACTGCTCAAAAGAAGAACTCCACTGGACCAAGCCCAAACCCCATCTAGTCCATCATCTCATTCTCAAAATGGCCAACCAGATGCGTATGGGAAGCTCACGAGCAGAACCTGAGTGCAACAGCTCTGCTTCACTTGTGATTCCTAGCAACTGGTATTCCCAGCAACTGACAGTGGAGGTATTGGACCTTTATCTTTCAATAATTTGTCTAATCCCCCTTTAAAGCCATCTTCTGTGAGTTAATTCCATAGTGAGGAAGTTCTTTCCTTTGTCAGCCCCAAATACTTCCAATGTTCAGCTTCAATGGACAGGGCCGTCTTAAGCATACCTGGGGCCCTGGAGCCGTGGGGCGACGGATCCCTCCGGTGCCCCCGCCCCGCCCTGTTTCACAGCGTGACGGGCGGGCACAGCGCGGCTGCCACCTGAAGGGCCAGAGCCCTGCGCAACCCAGCCTGGCCGTAGGGCCGGCCCTGGGCCAGGGGGCGCTGCCCGCCCCCTGTTGCGACACCCCTGCATGCGGCGGAGGCGACCCCAGGCCCGCGCGCCTCCGGAGAGCGACCTGAAGCCGCTGAACAGCTGAGAGGTGCGCCCTGCGCCACCGGACCTGGGCCTAGAGACGGCCCTGTCAATGGATAGTCCTGGGATGAACTTTTGCAGCATGGAACATTTTCTACTTATATACTGGTAGGTTCCTTGTACGATTTAGAACCCTGGTCTTCCAGAGTCCTAAACTCTGTTTGAAGACTGTATGAGTAGAGCAGGTTTCCTTCTGTGGATATTTGCCTCCAACTTGTGGATAGTGTTGAGGACAGTGATTATGGAGGCATGCCTATCCCTACTCTCCTGCACTTCATGGGGAGTTAGAACACCTATATAGGACTTTTGGCTCCTTCCTCAGTTGCCTGTCTCTGTGGCAATAATATTCCAAATATCAGAAGTAGCTTCCTATTGTAGTTTATTATGCAATTAATTTTTTAATCTCCCCTCCCCTCAACAAGAATTAATGAAGATTAACAACAATAAATTAAAACCATAAAATAGCAACCATCAATGAAGAACCATATAGTTAAGAAACTTCAACACTTTAAAAGCAGCAGAAGTTACAACAGCAATCAAGACACCGGGCAATGCAATGAAAACAGATTTATCCATATATATATATATATATATATATATATATATATATATATATATATGGGTATGTGTGTGCCTCTGCAAACCTTAGGATTCTCCCAAAATTGTAGATAACTCCCTCTTCTACATGGGTGGTATTATTTTGGCTATATAGCCTAAACATCACAGATAGAAGGAATAATTCTTGCAAAGCCCTTGATGATATGAGATGATTTGAAAGTGGAAAGAGAAACACATAACATCACATTATGAAAATTATTGACTTGGCATTTCTGCTCTGTTGAATAACTGGCTAATCTGCACTCTTTGGTAACTTCCCTACAGTGGGAAGGCCTTCACATGGGAAGCCTTGAATTCAGGATTCAGTGGGATCAGCAGAGATTTAAACTCACTTTCCCAAGCCTCTACTTTTTCTTAGGTCCTAGTTATTCCTCTTTTCCTGCATGGAATTTTCTTACCAGCTAAATTCCACCCCCCCCCAATTATTTTTCAGCTTGGGTTCTTTATAAGGCAATTATTTTATTTGTTGATTTATTTTTTTAAGGATCAAGACCAGGGCTGTGGGCAATCCATGCACAAAAGAGAAGGGCAGGCTCTCCCCGGTTGACCGGACGATGGTGCTCCTCTCAATGTATGTGAACAAACCTTTTTTTAAAAAATCCATAACACACTGATCTTTCTTCCCATATCTGAGATAAGAACAGTCACTCTGTCCCATAAATGCATAATAAAATGTAATTTCAGCTCAAATCTCCATTGCACACTCTGGGAATTTGGAGCTCAACCCCAAGGGTAAGGCAACCCGATAAGCTCCAGCTCACCAAAATGGTAATGTCCATCATGGCTTGAATCTAATTTGAGAGCTTCTTTGTAGTTCACTTTCCTATGTAAGCAGACCTGAAACATCAAACCTAATTGAGGCAAAATATACTGTGGATTTTTTTTTTATAATGCAGCAATGATGAAACAGCCTTTGGTCCTGGAACAATAAATGTTTAATATCACTTTTGTCTTTCTCTCTGCAGAAAACAAGCTACATCAAAAGGCATCGGGAGGCTTGTTACTTGATCAATTATCCTTAAGTGACAACCCCTGAACTCCTTTCAGTGTGTTTATGAACTTGAGGCATAGCTGTCAAGTTCTCCCTTTTTTTAAGGGAAATTCCCTTATGCTGAATAGGCTTCCTTGAGAGAAAAGGGAAAACTTGACAGCTATGACTTGAGGCCAAATGATACGTGACATGGGAAATCTTCACCATTTTGCTTCAGAAAGTTAGAAGCAATTGGGGTTTGTGTGTTTTAACTCTCCTCTCTACACTGCTTTTTTCAATCAACACCTCACTCCACCCATATGGGACCCTTTTGTTTTCCTCCTTCAAGTAAATAGCAGCTGGGGGGTTATTATATTCCCTGTCTCTATACTGTGATCCCTGCCAGGTCCCATTGCACCCCCAAATGTTATTGTTGTTGCTGGATATTCCAATAATGGATTGCCTACATCCTGCATTGTAGCTTGCTAAGAGGCAGATCTGTATCTTCTTCTTCTTCTTCTTCTTCTTCTTCTTCTTCTTCTTCTTCTTCTTCTTCTTCTTCTTCTTCTTCCTTATTGGCTCAATAATAAGGTTCCTTAAGTTGCGCCCAGGCAGGGACAGAGACAGTCAATAACGACACCGAGGGTTGAATTCAGAGAAAGAGTTTAATCTCTATATAGAGAGACTCTCGGTGATCCATATTTCACGACGAGAGTAAAGCAAGACATATTTGCAAAGATTCTTATACACTTCTTGGGCTCCTTCCCCCCTCCTCAGGAATCCACTCTGTAAGAGTGTGCACGCAAGAGGGTCATAGGTTACAAATACATATAAGGAAGATCCGTATCCTGTCCTTCTCATAAACACACGCTGACTCAGCAATGCTACCCCGGTGCCAGCCTCAAGCAGCCTTGAGTGTGCCTGACATTTGCGTCATCTCCTGGTGTAGACCTTGAGCATCTCCTGATGCTCCTTGTGCTTTCTGGCAAGGCCATCCTGTCTAGCTGTTGAATGTTTTCATTACACTTTGACACAGAGGCATTTTAAGGAGAAAAGCATTTTAGGAATATGGGGGGGGGGCTAAGCCACACAATCAGAATTATACAATGCAGGCAATGCAAACTATAGGACCAGATTTAGCTCAATAATACAATTAGCAATTCTCTCCCTACACTTCTTCTTTGCCGATCACTCGTAGACGAGTAAGATTGTCTTCCATAAACACAGTTTTAACAGTGGATCCGTAAGTGACTGTGGATGCCAATTCTGGATCCACACGTCCTTTCACAGCGGGGACATTGGTTTCCAGGCGGGAGTTTATTACGGTGTGGATTTGCCAAGCGTGCCTTCCTCTTAGCACGTTTCTCCCTTGCGTCCTGAGGTCGAGTGTCTTCAAAGCCCATGACACCGTTGATAAAGGCTGTTCTCCAACTGGAGCGCTCGCAGGCCAGGGTTTCCCAATTGTCAGTTTTTATATTACATTTTTTTAGATTCGCATTGAGACAGTCTTTACACGTCTTTTGTTTATCACCAGCATTACGCTTTCCATTTTAAAGTTCGGAATAGAGTAGTTGCTTTGGAAGACGATCATCAGGAATCTGCACAACATGACCAGTCCAACGAAGTTGATGTTGAAGAATCATTGCTTCAACACTGGTGACCTTTGCTTCTTCCAGTACACTGATATTAGTTCGCCTGTCTTCCCAAGTGATGTGTAAAAATTTTCAGAGACACCGTTGATGGAATCTTTCAAGGAGTTGGAGATGGTGTTTATAAGTATATAGACTCCCTTGCTATATGCAACGTTGCCACATATTTAGGTGGAACTTCAAAGAAATGAATAGGCAATCAGAGAGAGATTTCATTTCACCAACATTGCTTCCTATAACCCTATTGCCAAGCTCAAGAGCCTATGTGAATTTGAATATTTAAAACTATAGGAGCTCCTTAAACTTTGACAATGCTTCTTATTTGTTTCAATAAAGGATAATGAGTTGGGTGCCCATATACCTCTGGCTTTTTTGTGTGTGACGTACTGTACAAAGTAAGAACTTCATCTGTTGTTCTGCCCACTTTTGCCTCTAGCCCCACCCACCAACAGCTTGTGGTAGGTTGCCCAGGAGGAAATGCTGTCCTATTGCTGAAAGCCATTCCCCATCATGCTTGATAGTGCCTAGCCCCTTTGGGCTCCCAAATAAATAGGGTTGCAATCTGTAACTGATTAATTGGCGTGATTTAGCAACTGAAGCCTTAATAGCAGATTAACATTTCAATTGCAGATTGAAGTTTGTCCTCTGGTTAATTGACAGGAAAGACAAGAAGGACAAAAATTTATTTGGAAGCAAATCTTTTTCAGACTTAAAAGAAAACTTTCCTCAAGGGCACCTTCACAGTGAGTTTTGGCAAAACTTCTTTACACTGAATTAATTATTTGATCAATTAATCTCTTAAAAGGCAATTAAGAGAAAGTTAATCAATTAAGAGAAAGTTTAAGTCCTACACATTGATGGGTTTGCAACAAGTTGATGGCCCTACAGAGAAGTACCGGTAGTTGTGGCTGCAATCCTATACCTGTGAGAAGCAATGGATAAGTGCTTGTGAATAGACACATGGATGGAATCTACACACGTTAAAAACGTTGTGAAAATGCTTTTTTTTTAAAAAAAAATTGTTTTGAAAAATGCATTGAATTTGCTGTATCTCACTGTCACCATCTAGTGTCAAAATAGTATATTGCACTTTACAACACATTCAAAATGTTTTATTTCCAGCTGTATACAGTATATGAGTCTATGGTGTTTGGTTCTTACTGTCTTTCTTCTTAGGGAACATCCGGATGGTAGCTGCATTATGGGGATCACACCCCTAGAACATGGTCCAGGCATAATTAAGCACCTTTAAATTTTATGGAAGTTGAACTTCTGGCTACAGATCATAAAAATGAAAACAAAAGGAATTAATAGTATTAGCATTAGATGGATTGTGCCCATTTGGTTTACGATCAGGGTGCTAGGGTAGGCAATTCTGACAATTGTGGGCATATATGCAGTGCTTTTTTTCTGGGGGGGACGCAGGGGTATGCATACCCCTAAACATTTTGTGAATCTAAGTTTGGCCTCATGGAGGGGCAGTATTTCAATATGAGTAGGTAAATGAGAGTACCCTTAAGCATTTTAAGGGGAGGGAAGCACTGCACATATGCCACTTTTTGCTGTAGGCTTTTGCCATTCTGGCTAGTGAGGCTCTGAGTTTGGTCATTTAATGGTCTTTCCACAATGCCTTGCCATTATTGAACAAAACTTTTTTAAAAATCAAGAATACTGCTGACCTGGGGTAGCATATTCAGCAGGTTTCCAAATTCTCCAGTGCTTGTTTATTTAATAATTATGGAGCGTGATTATGGTAATGAGCTGAGTTCCAATTTACACACATTAGCCATGCATTTTAATGATCTGATTATACAAACTTGAGATACAGTAGATTTAATTTTATATGAAGAAATTTGCTAGCAAGCCGGATTCAAAAGGAAATGGGCTGGGGAAGACTGGAGCCGGTGGGGGTGGAATCAAACAGACGGGTGATATCTGTAGGGAATTATTGTGGGTTTGTAATGAAATAGCTGGATCAGAAGGAAGAAAAAACACCATGACAACTATTATAACACATTCAGATTATCCCAGAGTGCCTAAGTATTTCTGAATGACAGAAAACAATGTAGCAAGTCCTTTAATATCACTAAATATGGCAAAAGATCCCTTGGAGAAACCATTGTGAAGAAAACCTACGCATTACTATGTTCGGTTGCTGATAATTGTTTCTCATGGGAAACTTACAGATTATTGCTTCACACAATTAACTCAAGGCAGTGTCAATTTACTCTTGGCAGAAAGCCAAGGTCTGCCTGGCCTGGCAACAACTCTCTAATTGGTTAATGACCAGCACTGAACTCTGTTATCTAGGAATGCTAGCACAGATGTTTCTTGTGGGTGTTAGGAGTAGGAGTGCTGTGTATGGTTGGAGAGAGAGAGAGTAAGGATTTATTTTGCTTTGCTTTGTATGCAGAAACTCTGCTGGTTTTCTTTTCTTTTAATAAATCCTGTAAATAGTTATTCTGCATCTAGCCGACTAGTCATTTCCACCTCAACTAGCTTCTGCGCTGTGCAGGAAAACTCTGCTACGTTTGGGCTAAAGCCACTAGAGCTATGCCTGACACTTCAAAATTCTAGAATACTATTCTCACTTGCTCTGCTTTTTGAGCTGTGAAGTCAACATGTTCAATTATTTATTTATTATTATTTGTATGCCGCCCTTCATCTACAGATCTCAGGGTGCTTCACAGCATAAAGACACAAGATAAAAACATGAAATGCATCATAAAACAAGCCTGTCTCATGGCCACACTCTGCTACTACCTCTGGTTCTGGAGTGCTCTCTGCCACATACTCTTCCTGCTCACTAAAGCCTGTTACCTCTTCAGCTTCCTAGGCCAGTAGCAAGAGGCCAGCAAGTCAAGGAGCAAACCTGAAGAGAGGTAAATTACCTCCAACTTATTCAGATGACTTGCATTGTTTTTGATCTGTCCCGTTCTTTACTTAATCTGTCTGTTGAGTTTCTTATATGCTTCCATTTTATTTGGAATATGTAACCACCATTTGAGTACAAATAAATTTCTAGTTTTTATGCTGTGGGTAATTAGATTTCCCTGTGTCTGTCTCCTTTTGGTGGTTTGGAGTCTGTGTCTCAAAGCAGTTTGTTTTTTTAAGTGTAAAGGCAGGAACGATCTCTCTCAGTCTGGGAAAACAACACAGTCTTCTTAGACACCCTTTTTCATAATTTTAAATGCCTATGGAGGAGCAATGAGCGAGCGGCGGCGGCGGCAGCACCCGTAGCTGAAGCCTTCAGCTATGGGCACTGTTGCTGCCGCCGCCGCTGCTCGCTTGCTGCAGCCGCTGCTGAGGAGCTCACAGCATGCCCTCCATAGGCGGGAGGCGCGCGAGCCAAAATGAGAGCTCAGCGCCCTCCCGCCTATGGAGGGGACACTGTGTGCTCCTCAGCGGCTGCAACGAGCGAGTGGTGGCAGCTGCGGCAGCGCCCGTAGCTGAAGCCTTCAGCTATGGGCGCTGTTGCTGCCGCCTCCGCCTCCGCTGAAGAGCTCACAGTGTCCCCTCCATAGGCGGGAGGCGTGAGAACCAAAATGAGAGCTCAGCGCCCTCCCGCCTATGGATGGGACGCAGGGGTGTCAGCAGCGTTCTGCACGCGTCATGACGCGTGACGCACGTGTCATGTTGCATGTGCCGGGGGGGGGAGGTGATTTTGCCTAGGGCGCAAAAAGCCCTAGCACCGGCGCTGTTCCAACCCACCTGCACTTAGAAGATGAGTCTATCAAGATACTCCAAGAAACACATTTCTGCACTAATCAATGGAGCAAGATTATTTATGACTCTTAAAAAGCTTTGCAAGGTACCTAAAGGAATCAGGTCTCACATTGTGGCCCACTGGCAGAGTTCCAGTGCTGGTGATTTACAAAGTTTACATTCTTGATCAATTTATACTGGGTAGTAGTAAAACGTTTCTGTGTTCTTTTTTCACAAACAGCTTGGCATAAATCACAATGCATTTATTATTGTTTCATTTTTTTATTTTTTGAAAGCTTTGAAAATTTACTAGTGACATCCAGTTCTTTGGTATCTTAAAAGGACACATGCCTTTCCCCTTGATAGAGAGTGAAAGACTCACAGCCTTGTCTTCAATAGCATTCACCAAAGGGGAGGTAGGGGTTCCTTTTTTTAATGGGTATTGCTTTTTATGTCAACAGAAAATGGATTCCCCTCCTCTCCTTTATCCTTCTTTCCAAGGACTTGTAGGAAGAGATAAAAATGTTTGGAAGTGAGAACTTGTCATTGAGGGAGTCTCCCTAGAACAGGCTTTCCGCATTAATAATGGAGTCAACTGAAAGGACATTGCTCAGGCTGAGAGCTCTACACCACAGGATTGATAGTGCCTTTCTCTCCCTGATGAATTGTGATGTCTGCTTTGAGACTTCAGTAGTGGGGGTGGGGCTTCACCTCACAGCTCACCAGGAACCCCACAATCAGTCTTGCTTTCTCTTATTCATCTTTTTATTTTTAATTACATTTATCTCCCACCTTACTTCCTGAGAGAAAGCACACTTGTTTCTCTCCCTCCCCATTTTATCCTCGCAACAATCCTGTGAGGTAGGTCAGGCTAAGAGACTGTGGCTGACCCATGGTCATGGCTGAGTGGGGACTTGAACCCTGGTCTCCACTGGCTCTAATCTA
Source organism: Zootoca vivipara (assembly GCF_963506605.1). Lineage (NCBI taxonomy): Eukaryota > Metazoa > Chordata > Lepidosauria > Squamata > Lacertidae > Zootoca > Zootoca vivipara. The sequence continues at coordinate 25,091,739 of NC_083294.1, forward strand.
ACCACCCTCACCACTATACAACACTAGCTTTCTTGCTTGGAAGATGGAAGCAAACAGTCATGGCTGCTGTGATTCAGAAGCAGGAGCAGCGAGTGTGACAGCAAGGTACTGTACATGCCATTACTGTTCCCAACAGTTCTGCTGCAACTCAACAGTAGCCAGACTTAGTAGAACTGTTAAAGAGTGAGGTGAGCAGATGATAAATCGTTTTTGAAAAAGAAGGGTGAGATATCACTTGTTGAAAAAAAAAGAAAAAAGAATAACTATACATGAACGAATAGGGGATGAAACAGATAAAAGAAACTGCATGTGTAAGGGTCAGTATTTCCTTCTTCCTGGTTCTGATCATTATCTGAGGCTGAGATTGAGGAAGATGAGCAGGCTGAGTGCATGGCTGTTAAATTGCCAGCTGATAAACTGAACTGGGTTCCTGATACTGAACTTGAGCCTGAGGGTCATGAACCTGTGATTCCTCTGCCAGGACCCTAATAAATGCCTCCCCCCAAGCCAGATTCACCTGAGGAGTCACACACAGTGCTTACCCAATGCCATAAGCATAAGATGAGGCAGAAATTCACAGGGGGTGGATAATCACTTGTCTTTAGGCTACGAGCCTAGAATGGGTGGGACTAAGGCCACTGTCCAGCCTTTGTTGGAGCAAGTTGTTCATCTGGAACTCTCCACAGTGCTGACTTACCCCACAAGCTTCTTAGCAAGCTCAGCATAGGACATCAGTAGAGGACTGCAGTATTTGCTTATTTTTTTAGTACTTGACTGAAGCATTTGGCTCTAGCATTTTCGATGGTGTTGGGCCATCTGAATAAGGTGACTGAATAATGGCTGCATAGTGTGTGTGTGTTAATTTCATAAATTTTGGACCTTTAAGGATCTGACATTCTCTTAAGGAGGTGGAGCCTGGAGTGTGTAGTGTGAAGCTAGCCCCATATAAGGCCTCAGTCTGCTCCAGTCCCCAACCTTTGTTGGAATGACCTGCTCACTTGGAGCTATCCTTGTTCCAGCAACCTTTCACCAATTTTGAACCAGAACATGACAGCCTAAGGCCTTGTTAGTCAAATCCAAAGATGACAATCACACTGACTGGCAGCATCTCTTGCAAGCATGGTAGCATAGGGTCATGGAACTATGTAATTCCCCAAGGCTAACACAGCAGGCAAAGGCAATTGCGGAGTCAGCCTGTAAAGTCAATATGCATGTGAATCAGCTTTGTAAAATGTTCTGATCTTCCTCTGTATAGCCTGTACTGAAGCTGAACCAAAAGACAAATAAAATACAGAGGCCAAAAGCCCTATTAGCTTCAACAGAGGGCAAAAAAAGGGAACAATGAATCTCACTGTGCTGCTGGACTTCCCATGCTGCTGTTAGTTCAATGAAGCCCCAATTATTCTGGTGGGAGGTCAGAACCCATTGTACCCTTGTTCTGTCAGAGAGAATCATCTAAATTTAGCAAATATCTGGATGGTGTCTTCCTAGGAGCTCTAAGGTCATTTCCCCTGTCACATCAGTTCTTGATTCAGCAAAGATCTGCCAACTTTTTTGGGAAATAATGAGTGCCGAGCCAAAGTATTATCCCATTCATTTTCAACAATTTTGGGGTGAAGTGAAAAGAGCAGTTGAATGATGGTATGGGGGTGAGGTTGAAATCTATTAATTGCTCCAAACATTCTCACCCCAGGTTTATAACCCTCTCAACACCTTCATTTTCTGAGGATCTAAGAATATTAATGAAGTGGTTGTGTTAATGTCTACATTTCAACTGGAAGAAGACTCAAAGTGAGTATGATTGAATGCATATGAGAAACCATTACAGTATAGGAATGACTCACATCAGTGATCTGTGTACACAATGTTGGTCAGTGGATAGGGGCTTGTTCTATGTAGACCCAAAGGATCAACTGTTGGATATGCTTTATATTTTGTGGTAGGGGTTGTAATCCAGGCACTGATCAGACTCAGATTTGTTTAGCTTCAGCAAGACTGATATATCATGGGCTTCAGACTGTGCCCTGCAGATACAATCACATCAATATTTCCTTTTCTTTATGCAGTGTTTCCTCAAAAAGCAATGCAGACCAGTAATATAAGGAAACGGAAAGTCACAAATGAACCAGAGGGAACTGAACGATGTCACAAATTTGGCATGCACAACAGAATTTGCAAAAATGAACACCACATGAAACAAGCAGTGTTTCCTAATGGGGTTCACAGTGGATTTGTATGATTTACTGTGTTTTTCACTCCATAAGACACACCTTTTTCCTCCTAAAAAGTAAGAGGGGATGTCTGTGTGTCTTATAGAGCGAATGTGTGGTCCCTGGAGCCAAATTGCTCAGGGGCCAAAGGCAGGTCGTGCTATTTTTTTTTTTAAAGAAAGTGCTAAAGGCTAACAAGAGGGGAAGAGAGTGTTGAAAGGACCTGCTCAGCAGCTGATTGCAAGAGATGGGGGAGGGAGATAAGGGAGCTAGCTCCTTCCCAGCCCTGGCTAGGTCCCTTGCCCAGGCCTCAATTGTTGTCTGCAGAGAGAGACATGCTATTATTTATCAGTAAACCCATCGCCTCAATTTTCTTCTTTATGCCTATGTGTATCTGTGGCTATTTAATTATATCCACTTCTATAAAAAAAGAATGTTATAGCTTCTTTTATTATTATTTCCCATTAGCAAATGCAGGGAAGGAAACCTGTAGCACACCCAGCAAAGTCGACTTGGACTCCGACTGAATCAGGCAGCCTCCAGAGTGCTTTAAACTCAGGTGGGCTGTTTTTGGAACTGCTGAATCCCGAAGCACTGAATTAGAGTCTAAACTTTAATCTTGTGGTCAGTGCACACCCCTAATTCCCAACTGCATCTGCTTTGGAATCAAAACAAAGCAACTTGGAACTTGAACAATTAAATGAGTGGAATTTCAGAACTACCCCTTTCTGGTGTGGCACATTCCTCAGATCAGTATCACTTTCATAGTTTTTGGTCTTGTTTCAGGCATAGATCGAACTCCTAGGGGCTGAGTGTTCTTCGCCCCCCAAATAAGATATTTGAGGGGACCAGGGCTCCCACACGCAAAGTTGATTGGCATTGCCATTCAGATGGAGTTTGTGCACCACATCAAGTGATCGATTATGAGGAGCACGGCTTACCTGACACACACACCCATTTTATTCAACTTGGCTGCCACTTCTGCTGTTGCTCAGAAGGTTAAATAGAAAAAGAGAGGGGTAGTTGCATTTTTTTAAAAAGTGTGCAGGCTGGTTCTTTGTCAGGACTGAGATCACCTTTGGTCAGGCAGATAAATTCATTTCATCATTCCACTCGTTTTTGTGCTAGACCTCTAGCATCAGAGGTTCTGTGAAGGAATAGCCCAGTTTCCCCCTCCGATCAAATGAACAGCCCTGTGTGTTCCCCAGCCAAGATGCTAATGAATTTCAAGCTGCACTGCTTGGTTTTTAATTTGCTCATGTGGGTGACCCTCCTTGCACTTTTCTCTACTACTCCATTCTGCCTCTTCGCTAGATGAAGTCAAAGTCTAATCTGACAAACTCAACAGAAGTTTTAATTAGACATCTAATCAGCGGCTGCACAAACAGCTTAAAAGGTTGAAAAATGCATACATTATGACTAACATTGAAATATAGGATATTCTGTGCATAAATATTGCTTGTGATTAATTGGAGAACGGTAAAAGTAGTGTGGCACTACACACACACACACACACACACACACACACACACACACACAGTTATAGAACTTACTTGTAAAATGGATAGGGAAAGAAGATTTATGGGCTACAGGGATCCTGGAGGCAGGGTGCATGGGTCATGCCATTAAACGGTTTAGCCACTTGGTGTCACTAAGCTTAGTTTTCTGTGTCTGTCCTGCTCTTCCTTAAAGGAGACAGTAAAGTTCTTGTCCAGCTTCATAACTCGTTTAGATTGTCAATATCTATAAGTCATGTACAGGGAACCTCCTGTTGAGCTCCAACTCCTACCACCTCTTGCTATTGGCCCAGCTGACTGGGACTGATGGGAATTCAACAACAATTGGGGAGTCACAGCTCCCAAGTCTCCCAGGCGCTCCTTTCCACAGAAGCTAGGCCACCCATTTGTATTTTATGAATCCCAGTGTGTACGGAGTCCACAGGAGAAGGGAAGCCAGTCCCTACACTTCAGTCTTATACACTGCCCCGGTAGCAAATACCAATGAAATCTGTAGTAGCAGATCCAACCCTAGAGAGAACATGCATGGAATTAGCCAGCTTGTCTCACTGCCTTTCTTCCTTTCCACAACCCACACCCTCAGAACAGGTCCTGACATGCAGCAGGGTGAAATGGCCCCAGGTGTCACCATGAATGGGAGGGGAATGGATGAAGACAGGTATTGATGCCTGAATAGTGTAGCAAGAGTCCTTTCCCTGCCAAGTGTTGACCCTATTAGGGTGATGGGTGGTGCCATGTGAGATTAGAGTAACCATACACCATGCTTTGCAGAGGACATTCCTCTGTTTAAAGATACATTCTGTTTCAGGAGTGAGGAACCCCAAGCCTGAGGGTTGGATGTGGCCCTCCAAACCAGTCTCCAGCCAGCCAAACCTTGGGAGTTTTCCTAGGCCGCACTTCTTTCTTTTGAATTCTGCAAATCTCCAAATTTTTCAGTGCAGTTATCCAACTAAATAATGTGTGCAAAAACATGTGCTGGACTAAAACGGGAACTTAAATGCATATATTACTAAAATAGCATTATATGTTTTTTATCAGATAAAAATAGGTATACTATGAAACATTCTGTACACCAATGTCTGATTAAGGGAAATTTGACAAATTTTAATGAGGACTTAAAATATATTTTGCAAAATGATGTGGGACTGAATTTAAGACTGAAAAAAACAAGGAATGGAAAGAAGCCAAAGTCAAGAGATTTACCCATCCCTGTGTAGAAGCCATGCTAATGTTCCAAATCCACATACCAGATTTGTACATAATCTCTGGATAACAGAAATCCCTGTCTGCAGTGCAAGGTGCTTAGTGTGGCTGCTACAGTACATAGGAACATATGAAACAGCCTTATATTGAGTCAGACCATTGGTTCATCTAGTTCAGCATTGCCTATACTATGGTAGCAGCAGTGGCTCTCCAGGATTTCAGGCAAGAGGCTATCCCAACCTTACTTGGAGATGTCAGGAATTGACCCTGGGACCTTCTGCTTGCAAGTCAGATGCTCTACCCCTGAGCTATGGCCCGTCCCCCTATGTTTTAATTGTGTTTGACTATCCATATGGCACCTTTTACAAGGTCTCAATGTTGGCTTTATTGTCTGATGCAGTAGTAAATGTTGCAGAATCTCTTCCTTGGTTAATTAAAGAAAAGAAAATGAAAATGAGGACACTGAGGATTAGAATTCTTTCTGCTGTTTTTTAATCCCTAGTCTCTAGGGTGCTGTTAAAAACAGACAGTGCTTGCCCCTCCCATTTCTGATATAAATATGCAGAAGACACATAGTTGGTTCTTTATTTGCTGCTAAAATGCAACAGTGGGTATATTCAGATAACATTTGTATTTTTATTTTCCTAGATAATATCCTTAGAGCCTTCTTTAAAATCTCATTCATTATCAGTTTGTCAATACAACCTTGTTGTTTTCTGCACACAAGCATTTTAAACAATTCAGAGGTCGTGAATATGATGCAACTGTATCATTAAGGCCACAATTTGTCTGAACACCCCTCACTACCCTCTTACAGGAAGTGGTGAGCATGCTTATCCTTAGTGGCAAAGCTACCTGCTCCGGGACTGGGAGCAGTGTATATCCAGGGGTGTGGTGTGCGTCCCAGGGGATGTGGCATGCTGCTGTGGGGGTGTAGCATGTGTTGGGGGTGTGCGGCAAGTGTCACACATTGGGGGGGTGGCAAGCGCCGTGTGCCCCGGGGCATGCATGGCAAGCAGCAAGTGTCTCAGGGATGCGCGGCAAGCGCCGAGCATTGGGGGGCAGGGGTGCACTCCATGGTACCCAGTGTGGACCGCCCCCCTGCCCCCATCTTTATCCACCAGTGTTATCCTTCTCTGCCTTGAGAAATACATAGAGCTAGAGAAGTTGAAAAAGTGACTTTCGTTTTCTCTTTCAGCTCTAATGTGCTTTTCAAGGCTCAAAATAATTCTACTCTTTCTGACCTTTACTCAGATTGTTTGGGAAAGCAAAGTCTGTGTGCCTGCTGTTTCTCTCTTTCCATCTTTCAGGGATGGAATGGGCTGATTCACAGGAGGTGAGAGAGAAGTGACCAGAGGGGGCAGTCCCCTATGGTGGTTGCTCAGAAATCCATATGTGACCATGGACTTAAAAAGTTGTTGCCCTCTGAATTACATATGCAGCCTCATTAAAATTATAGTGGCCTATTGAGACAGGGAGCAATATTGACAGTTATAAAGAGTTTGCAATTTGCAGTACCAAGTTTTTAATTCCATACCATGAGGAAGTGTAATCCAGACTTCCTCAATCTGATACCCTCCAGAGGTTTGGGTCTGCAACTTCCATCAGCTCCAACCAGCACAACTGAGAAAGAATTCTGTGTAATCAGGATTCCTGATTGAGTGGAAGACCGTGTGTGTGTGTGTGTGTGTGTGTGTGTCCATCAAAGCCCCTTGCAGATCTTCTGCCAAATGCATGGAAGCTAGGTGGCAGGGCCAGCATAAAACACAGCAATGAAATCACCGTAAATGTAGGTTCAAATTACACCCAAACTTATTTTAGTTTATGTGGCATGGAAGAATCATGCTCAGGAAGAGAACTAGTGTGTTGTAATTGCTAGAATGCTGGATTAGGATCTGGGCACAGTTCAAATCCCTACTGAGGTGTGAAGCTCACTGGGTGACCTTGAGGCAGCCACTGCCTCTTAGCCTAACCTACCTCACATAGTTATTGTGAGGATAAATGGAGAAAAGGGAGTGAACCATATATGCCATCTTGAGTTCCTTGGAGGAAAGCTGCTTAATCTTATCCTCTCCAGGCCATTTTTCAATTCCAAATCACTTTCCCCAAGCTGTTTGGGAAGGGGAAGATATAGGGTCACTTTTCTTTCTTTCCCCCTTTATACATGCAAAACAGTTATGATCAGTGGGGCAGGGACACTTAACCGACCTCATGTTACTAGCCACAATGCCATACCTTCCAAGTGCCACTATTTTCCAGGGGCAGTTCCAGAATTATGAAAGCCACCCCAGCTTCCGATTTGATCCTGGAATTTCTCTGTTTGCCCCACCAGTTCGCCACCGCAAAGCTCGGGGTGGTGGATGAGCTGGTGCTTGGCCCGAGTGACTGTGGTGACAGCAGTGGTGGCTGTTAGAGAGCATCCCGCTGCCTCTCCATGGCCACTGCTATCAGCCTTCTCCCTTGAGCAGCTCATAGTAGCTGCTGGAGTGTGGTGGTGAGGAGGAGAGGCTGCTGCTGCTGCTGCTGCTGAGCTCAGACTTGCATGAAGTGCTGGCTCTGAGGTGCAGGCAGAGGGCAGGCCTCCCTGGGTGCGAAGAAAGGGGGAGTGGAGTGCAAAGAGTCTTGCTTTTTTAAAAAAAAGCTTTGTGCATCCACATTCAGTCTTGCGCCTTTCTAAAATTTATTTATTGGTGTCTGCCTTTCTTTTTTCTTTTTTTTTTTTTTAATTCAAAAACCCTTTATTGCATATTAAAATTCAAAGAACAAACACAAAAGAAAGATACATATAACAAACACATATAACAGATACATACTATACAACGGTTCTAAAATCACAATTGACATTCTTAAGCTAACTTAGGAATCCAACTGCACCAAAACTTACATAAAAAGGAACCAGCAAAGATAAAGAGAAAGAAGAAAAACGAATGGAAAAGAAAAACGAATAAGGAAAAAAGTCTAAGGTAAGTCTATATAGGGGGGTGCCTTTCTTTTTTTTGTAAATCTACCAAAGAATCAAATCAGGATTAAGGGATTTTCTCAGGACAGTGGAGGGTGTGTGTGCTGCGTCCCGTTGGTAAAGTGGTGGTGGAAATGCTTGGGTGGTGGTGGGGGGGTGGGACAAAAATGAGGGGGGGGAGTCAGTTGGGTGGGGGGGGAGTGAGAAATGTCCCAATTTTCATCTGAGAAATGTTGGAGCAACTTACCAGGAGGGAGAGCAGTGAAGAGAGGTGCCGACAAGGTCGGTACAGTGCAAATGAACCAACAATAGTGCTGGATTGTCTCTGCTGGTGGGTTTGCATTGTGTCAGCTACAATGAGCTGCAGTGATACTGGTGATGGGAGATCAGTTAAGTACACCAGCCTTGCTGACCATTGCTGGTACAAGGCCAGCTGGTACAAGGCCCTTCCCTCTCCTCTCCCAGGCTTTTCTTATTGCCTGCTTTGATTTCTCAGTATTATTTTGTCTTCTCCCCTCTTTTTTTATTATTAGTACCACTTAATGATTTTATGCTCTTGTATGGTTTTATGCTGCTGGTGTTCCTATACTGTTTTTTAGTACTGTTGATTATATTTGTGTTTTATTGATTTTTAAATTGAGAGCTGCCCCGAGGACACAGTTGATTGGGCAGTGCAGAAATGCTCAAGCAAATAAACAACAAATTAATATAAAAAAGTGCAGAGGGTGATTTGAAATAAAATAAAATAAAAATGGCCAGAAGGGTAAAAGTGAAACAGCTTTTGCTTCCCTTTTTTTTGTTCTCAGATGCATGCATAGCTGCTTTGAGTTAAACAGCCAACAGAAAAAAAACAACCACCCCAGAACGATTTCTTTCAAAATGGAAAAAGCTAGCATTGTGCCAGAAATTTTTCTCATGTTCCTCCACCAACCATTCTCCATCTACTAATGAGAAAATAATTATCAAAGGGGAGAGAAACTTTCAATAAAATTATCATGGGTGGCTTTTGAGGTGTCTGAAGGATGTTTGTGAGTGTCCTTCCTTTCATCCTGCAATTGTCTTATCAGTAGTCTGCATTCTACAAGCAAGCAAGCAATAAGACCCCTGAAATACTTTATTTTGGTACTGAAATAGTTGTCTCATAAATTTGGTCACATACTCCCAGCCATTCCCCACCTACTGATGAGAATCTGAAAACTGCCAAAAAGGTGAGAAACCTTCTATGAATTTGTCATGTAGAGTGCCGTAGTTCTGTTATGTTTACCTACTTCTGAGGTGGCAGAGGGGTGTTTGTGAGTGTCCTTCCTTTCACCCTACAGATCATCTTGCTGGTGGTCTGCGTTCTTCAGCCTTCCCTGGTGCCTGTGGTTCATTATAAAACCCAGGAGAAGACAACATGAAGTAACCCCCACCCCCAAGATCCAGAAGTATAGTTAGGCGGGCAGGCTTCAGAGTGCTTGAGAAAAATTGACCAGAAAGAAAAAACATACACCACACCACCCTCAGCCCCCTCACATGTACAAGAAAAACTCAAAAGCTCACATCCATGGAAATTCTAAAGCAGTTCTCAAGTGTCCTGAGAGAATGAGGAAGAAAAATGGAAGCTTCTTTCATGAAAAGAAAGATTTTGAGAATTCCTAGGGCAGATTCTGTAACTTACTTTGGGTAATGCAATACTTACATTATAGGGAAACCAGAGGTAGGGAAGCCCCATAGCTCAGTGCCCGAGCACATGTTCCATATAGAAGGTCTCAGTTTCAATGTCCAACATCTCCAGCTAGGGTTAACGGAGCACCCTGTATGAAACCCTAGAGAGCCACTGCCAATTGATATAGACAATGGGAAGCTAGATGGACTAGTGGTCTCGGCATAAGGCACCTTCCCATGCTCCTGTGTGGCTAAGCTGCCTTAGCCACACCCTTCAACAATTTGAAGCCAGAATCTGGGATGCCGTCTTCTAGGACACCATCTTCCCATTTTTTTAATCATGAGAACATGGCAGTCATTTTGGTTGCTGTGATCTCATGCAACTTCATGCCATGGCTCCACCCCAAAAGCAGTTTTTCCAGGCCCAGTGAAATTGCGCTGTGAAGTTATGTGAGATCACAGCAACCGGAATGGCTGCAGTTCTCCCTCTCAGTAATTTGAGCACTGATTTACTGAGAAAGTAATGAGAATGTATACGTAATAAACTGTGATACTGGGAAGGCAAGGTGGCTGGGGTGAATATAGACTTTACCTTCTCAATGTGAAGTGTGGAGATGAGAAGCAATAGCTAAACACTGCTTTTGAATGACCTCCTGTTGATGTTTTTTGTACTTTATTGCACAATGCATATTGGCTGTTATTGGACTTTACTATTGAGGGAGAGTTTGCACAAGCTGTTCCCTGCTCCTCATTGCTCAGAATTCACAAGTAGGAGAAAAGGGACATATTTAATAATTTAGGGCAAGCCATGATACAAATCCCTGGGAGACATTCAATCCCTGCTGGCCTGCCACCTGTCTGCATGGCAGATGTTGAATGATGCTCTTCCAACTCACCCCCTAGAAACAGCCCCATGCAGGCATGCTGCAAAAATAGTCCAAAAGTAAAGCTGTGCTCTTGCTTATCAAAATTTACTCACAGTTGAGATTTGTGGCACCTGTCTTCTTATTCTCTGTTGCGCTTGTTCTGTTTCTCTAGACTAGGAATGGGTTAATCTGTCAATTTTAGTTTTTCCTTTGTTTCTCATTTTTTCTATTCTTAAACTCATTCTCCACATTTCCACATCAATCTGTGATTTTGCTTTTGTTTGATGAATAAAAGCTCCCATGAAAATTCACCAGCATTTTAGTGCGAATTTCTTGTAATGCTTGTATGCAATGTTCCCTAATATGCACATTTTCCCTCAAAGCAACTTCCCTGAATATAATGCATTGTTGTTTGTTATTTTCACCGACATGTACATTTTAATGCATACTGTACCCATAAACACATTACTTGGCTGCAAAATTGCACTCCAAAATTTGGAGATATGCTAATTTTGAAACAAGGTTGTACAGTAGTTCATGTAATGTTTTGGAAGTGCAAATTAGGTAGGTTCATGGTTAAATGTGAGCTGGATCAAATTTCTCCCCCACCCCTGCTCCAGACAATTGTTATTTATAACACACCTATGGTGCTTTTTTGAGAGTCCTGAATCCCAGACCAGAGGCTAATGGGAACTGGAATAGGAACAACAGGCGACCCCTTTCCCGAACAACCCCCCTTTCCCGAAAAAAATCCATGCTACAATGACTAGAGGTGGTGTTTATCTCTAAATCTGTATAGAGCTGTGTAATTATCAGTGTCTGCTTAAATACTTACTGAAAGACAAAGTCATTATGGGATTGGGGTTTGCAATCGATAAAGATATTTCACCCGCATGTAGTTGGCCCTTTGATTCGGATCATTGCTTTAAATGGGAAAAAATAACTAGGAAGAGTGCAACAAATTTGAAACAATGGGTAAGTTGTCAGTTAATGTTTGCAGATGCCTTTGATTAAAGTGTCTGCACTGACAATTACATCCTCTTATGGCCGAGTGTTTCATTGTTATTCCCTCTGAACAGAATTAAAGAGACGATAGTCTTTCAGGCATAGTCTTCATTTTCCATGCTGCAAGACTTCAAAATGGTTTCGAATAATACACGCTTTAGCCCACTGTCTCATTACTGTAGCTACAGAGCCTTGTCATAAACAGGGGCTTGAAATAGCTTTTGTGCCTTCTCCATCTCCCAGAATTCCATGCAAACGTGGCTAAGGGCTGACCTCTTTGCACAAAGCAACCCTGAAGATCATGAGCAAAATGGGGCTCTGCAGTCTCATTGCATTTCAGTCAATTAATCTTTTTCAAAAAATAAAATAAAATGGCTGTGTTGCTTCAATAGGATTGCTAGAGGAGGAGCAGATTGTCTCAACCACAATAGACAGCTTGAAAGGCAGACAATGAATCTCCTATCACTCAGAGGTAGGAGACAAGAGCTTGGCTTCCCCCCCCCACCCCCAGTCAAGAGGAGCTTCAGGAATCTTTTTAAAGGATGATTTTCTTTTCACCTTATTTTCATCTCACAAAAGTATCAAAGCTGTTCTTTAAAAGGAAAGAGGGGAGGAGGGAGAGAGAAAACACTTCTAGGTGTGCTTCTTTCAGAAGGCAAGTAAATAATTTAGAGGGCTTCATCACAAACTGTCAGCCTTTCTTCTAAACTCACTTTAATTGGCAGACTACTCAGGCAACTAACCCCTGACTTGTTCAGCTGTACACTCTTGCATTTGGTTATTCCAAGCAGAATTCCACACAACCAGGACTAAGGAGGCTAATACACAGTTTGACCTGCAGGGGGCGCCAGCTGCCTTCTGAGAAGGCTAAGCTAGCATCCCAATTTCTTACCCTTAAAATCAGATTGGATAAATTCTCCAGGTTTGGTGCCTCCCTTTCTTTCTCACTCATAAAAACTTTGTGTTGCTTTTATGTGACTCCTAAGATACTGGCTACTCAATAACGGACACCATAAATAGGATCTCACAAAGGTATTGTTACATGGAGCGCTGATTGGATAGTTCGTTTTTTGGAATTACATTTGTGTAGGATTCCAGATACTCTTGAGATTTGGCACAGAGACTGGATTTCTGAGGGTATCAACTCTCTTTCTCTATTCACCTTATCTGCATGACTTGAGGACAAGCTTTTCATGCGGCTATTGTATTCTCTGCTTAAAGAACCAGAACTTCTTTTAGCTCAATGTATCTAGAAGTTGGCTTACCTTATCTGGAGCATATAAACAGGCCCGCCTCTTCCCCTTTGTGCAGTTCCTTGATGGATTCGCTGCCTACCCTCTCTTTCTGTGTTGTTTTACTTCACCTTGCTATGGACATTGTTGGTTGCCATATTTGGGGCCAGGCAGAAATTTTCCTTCAGGCTAAATTGGCCCCATCTGAGGGTTTTTCTTACTTCAAAGCAAAAGCTAGTGCCTGAAAAGTTCATTTTAAGAAGGAACTAGTTCTATTTCAACCTTTTTTCCCCTTAAAAAGGGGGAATTGGCTTTAGTATAATTTTGTCCATTTATGAAATGAACTAGTTAAGCTCAAGTTCCTCTAGATGAATGTTTCAGTTCGTAAAAAGTTCACCCTCTTCATTTCTCCATCCTAAGCAATCCCCCAGACCTCTGAATTAGGGAGTTTCATATGAAACCCTCAGTACAGTACAGCACTCAATAGTTGTTGCAGGCGTTGCTGACCAATATACCATTAGAAAGCTGTCATCTATGAACAACTGGAATTTATCCTACTGGATAACAGACTGGGCACCACTGATGAGTGCACAGCTGGAAATTTCTCCACCTTCTTAATAAGCAAAACACTATCATTCCATATGGGATACAGTGTGGGATGTCAAAACAAATCAGAGAGTAAAGAAATCTTGTCTTGACAAACACATCTGCAATTTGATTTTGTTTGTCAAGGAAATGTTCCACTTTAAAGCTGAATTCCTGCAAGATGCACAATCCTAGTTGCAATTTTGTATTTGTACCGTACATTGCTTGAAGCCACTTCAAGGCATAATGGTCTGTAAGAACAGGAAATTCTTCTCCAGATTACAACATTTGGGGCTTTTTCAGTTCATATATAGAATGCATGGTGTGGAGAAAGTAGATAGAGAGAGGCTTTTCTTCCTCTCATAACCTTATAAACTGGGTTATCCAATGAAGCTGAGTAGTGAAAGAGGTTTAAGTTCTCTGGAGTTCTTGTTCTTTCCCCCCATTTACAATTCATGGCTGAAATGGCTTCTCCTACGACTTGCTGATTTCACTGTGCCTAATATTGCACTCAGTTTTTGTTTGTTACATTTGTGTAACATGCATTTTCATAGAATTCAACAAAGCATTTTTTTTGGGCGGGCGGGGATACATCCATAGGGTGAGGTAACAGTTTCAATCAGTCCCATGGCACTTGGGCAGGGGAACGTGCTGTTTCCCCAGTGGCAACTGGTTGACCACCATGAGAGCAGAATGCTGGGCCAGATGGGCCTTTGCTCAGATGCAGCAGGGTTTTTCTTATGCTCTAGGATGTTTGCCCATCTCTTCGCTCTGCTGGTAGTTCAAGTACTGAATTTCCCCCTCCCCATTCAGCTGAATAATTAGATACATGACACATAATGTCAGGTGTCTGACTGACAAGAAAATGTATTATACTTTACATGGATTTGATGTCACATTCAGAGATAATAAGGGGTTTTGATTGATGGAGCCTTTCAGAGAGCATTTTGCCTTGCAAACATCTCACAGCCCTTGCTTAATTGCCCTATTTTTTTTTCCTTTTGCCTTCAGCTAGATGTTGATCTCAGGTGCACCTGTGAGCTTCTGCTGGAAAGCTGCTCACATTTATTGAAGGAAATGTGACGATTTGGGCCCTGAACAACTTGGCAGGTTTTAAACTGCTTCTTTCCTTCTTCTATCTTTTTAAAATAAAAAATATTGCTCTGAAATAATTATTGGAACAGTCAGGTATTAATTGGAACCCAATGTGATCAATTTCCAGCAGCAAGACTCATCATGTCATTTAATAAGAGCACTCGTCAGCTTACACAGAGTATATTTCCTTTGCCAATGGATAATCTCAGCAAGCACCCATTATTTAGCAGTATGGACGAATGCTTAGGAATACAGGGTATGTGTTGTAGGAAAGTTCAGCTTGAGCCACTCCCCACCCCATCCTCAATATTCTGTTGAGTGTTTCCATGCTAACGAATACATGGGATAGCTATTATTAATTTCATGTAGTGCTTGGGAGTGATTGTGGCCATGGGCTCTGTTTCTTCGCTATATTCATAAGCCACCCTCCACCCTCCCGCTTACATCTCACAATGTGACATATTTGATTTTCTCCTCTCCGCCATTGTAATTCTCACAACAACCTTGTGAGGTTGGTTAAGCCAGGGGCATAGGAAGATAGGGGTGGTGGGGGCGGGCCTCCCTGAGTGGCGTGATCCCAGGGGCGCCATCACAGCTCCTACCCCACCTCAAAACACGCGCCCTGCCCCTGCGCATGGCGCCCCTGCCCCAAAATGCATGCGAGGTGGCGTCACGCTTGTGGGTGGCGTGACGCCCCTCACTGCCCCGCCCCTCGCCTCCGTCCAGGGAGAGTGCGCGTTGGCTGAGCAATCCCCTGCAAGGTTTTTGCCGGGCGGCTGCCGGAACCGGCTTGCTCCCTTGGCCAACGCGCACTCCCTTCCTGCTGCCACGCGTTCTCCCTGGGTGGAGTTGAGGGACAGGCCAACGAGGCAATGCTTGTGACGCCCCTCGCTGGCCCGCCCCTCGACTCCGTCCAGGGAGAGTGCACGTCAGGGCTTGCTAAGCCAATGTGCTCTCTCCCTGGATGGAGGCAAGGGGCGTGCCAGTGAGGGGCGTAACTTCCATGCATCGTGACATCACGATGCTGCGGAGCGGTGCCCTGCCCCCAGGGTTCCTCCGCTTTGATGCCCCGGGTGCCAAAGCGGCTAGCAACGCCCCTGGGTTAAGCAGAGAGAAAATGACTGCGTTTCAAAGTCTCTCCAGTTCTACTCTGATCTACACTGCAGGTTGCCAGTGTGGTGTCCTCCAGAGGTTGTTGAACTGCAATATTTTATCTCATATACAAATCAGGAGCATATGTAGCAACTTTTATCTAAGCCTTTACTCAGATTATGGGAAAGGTGAAATCCAAACTCGCATTATAATCAACAATACAGAGAATCTTCAAGGTGGCAATGAATCTGACATATATGTTCACATCCACTTAAATAATGCACTAACCTGTTAGTAATTACAATATGTAACTCTTGTTTTGAGCAAGTTTGCCATTCCAGTCTTCTGTGCTGAATTCCTGTTGTCATTTCCCTCTCAATTTTTTCAGATGATCCAGATTTTCTTGAATGTCTCTCTTTCAAAATGAAAAATATATCTAGTTCCCAAATTGCCCTCAAACCAGCAGGGACCTTTTAATTTTTTTTTTTTAAAAAATGTGACTCCATTTGAAGTGAGTGGAAGTTGAGTGTCATTGTCTAAATATTTAACCACCCCTTTTGGAGGCTCTGTTCACCCACCATTTATTTTATATTTGTTTCTATATTATAAGGTTTTTGCAGAAAAAAGAAAAGAAACCTCAAGGTAACATTTGTAGCAATCTAGCCCTTTAGACAACACTGTTGGAGGAAGCTGTGGTCAGCTGCTTATTTCTGTCCTTGCTATATAAAGCCATTTCCAAGAGAGTATTGCTGTGCCATTTGTCTTTATGAAGAAAGTGTGTGTGTGTGTGTTCATTCCAGCTGAGTTCATCCCAGCATGACCACTTCTGGAATCACCCTGAGTTCAGGGGTTGTGCGGTGCAAGAGTTGGCATCCAGCTGAGAAGTTGAAAAGGTAGCTAGGCGGAAGAGCGTTTGAAAGCTAAGCAGAGGGTCTGTCTGCTGGGGGGGAAAACACACACTAAAAATGCGAGGACGACTTGGGGAAGGGGAATTGTGCAAGACTTGTTAAACTCAGGAGATCTAACACAGATAGGCTGTCTCAGACTGGCCATGTTGTTAATCCCATGTTGTTTTCCCCATGTTCCATTTTTAAAAAACTAGAGCAACATCTTTTTAAAAGTTAGAACAGCATTTTTTTAAAGGAGTATATACTCTTTCCCCCTTGTCAGTGTTCTGCTTCTAAATTCCTTGTCTTCCCAGCTGCATTTAGCCCCATGGGGAAATTACATGTGATTAATGCTGTGTGTATCATGGGGTTACTCATGGCTCAATAATCTCTTTTGTTCAACCTCAGAGATGTCCATAAGTGATAACAGGTTACGGAATGGAGATATCACTGCACATAGCTGTATGCCTACATGGATCTGTGGAAGAAGGCCTTTGCTCAGCAATTGTCGAGTGAATTGTATAAAATTTGAACTTCTCCGAAGTGCCATTCTGACATGGCATCTCCCCCTCTCAATACAAATGAAAAGGCCATTGCCACTTCTTCTTTACAGCCACTCCATGTCACTGTGAGCTATGTGTGAGTCACTTGTCTGTTAAAATTTGCAAGACTCCCCCCCCCTCTTTTTTTGCTCAAATGACACTGTGTGATATATAATTAGATAATAGCTGTTGCCTCTTGAGGGGACTGACAACTCGAAAATCATTCTCGCCAAATTATTGTGGGATCGATACGTGCTGAATAATTAAAATTCAATACTGCTGTGTCTCTATCAATAACACTGGGGGAAATGATGTATGACTGACTTAATTGAATTTGTCAGACACGATGGCAACGTGCATGGATCACTGGGGTATTTTTAGTGTTATGTATTTCTTTTCGTAGCGAAGCTCACATCATACCTTTTAACATTCACAATTACTTCCAGAATAACAAGAGTGCTTGCTCAGGGGGCATTGGCAGGCTCTAAACAGTCACCCTGAGTTAGTGCTGAACTTTTAGTCAAATTGCTAAGTGAACAATATGGTGGTCTTGCAAGGTTTCCATTAATCTCAGGGGGACTTCTGAAGGAGATATTCCTCATGTCTCAGGAACCAGGGATGCTTCTGGAAACCCCTTTGCCTGGATTTTGCCCCAGATCAGGGCTAGTCATACCATAAGAGAGGGTGATGGCAAATAATGTTGTGTTTAAAAAGCTTTTTCCAGAAGAGCCATTGAGGGCCCCAATGCAACTATATGCTTCTTCAATATCAGACTATCAAAGGGGCAAAGCTGGAAATGAATGTTACACATACACACAAACACACAAGATATGTTACAGCTGTTTCCTGGATGAAGTTTCCTACTGATTGCTAAGATTTTCCCCTATTTAGCATGTGATTTCCTTTAGAAAGATGAAAGTTATTTAAAGTACCGAATAGACATCTCAGTTATAAGATGTCCCAAATGTTGCACCTGGATATTATTCAGATCTTTGCTTTGTTTTTGTACTGATGCCATATGTGTGTGCAGTGAAGTTTAAAGCCACTTTTGTTCTGCTCAATCATCAATGTCGCACCCATAGATTCACTTAGTGAATAATCTCAGTTGGAAAAAATATCCTGCTTCTGCTTATACTTACCAACATTTAATATTTAAAATATTTCGAAGTAGCCTGCTCTTCATCATAATATCAGGGCGGGGGGCCACACAACCCATCCAAATTAGACATTTGCAATTAAAGTTCCACTTAATAACAAGAGTAAATAAGATAAATATGATTAAAACCCCAAATACTTCAAATACAGATCCTTAATGCATAGAGTTGGCTAGAACCTCCAGCAATCATTAACCAAAGCAGTAGTGGGGAAACATTTTTCAGACAAAGGACTGCATCTCCGTATGGCAAGGGTGCCCAAACTTTTTTCAAAGAGGGCCAGATTTGATGAAGTGAACATGTGTGAGGGCCGACTTCAAAGGATTGAAGTTACTGAGCTTTTTAAAGGATTTTATCCCAGGACATATATTTCCACGGGGGCCGGATTAAATCGACAAGCGGGCCGGATTAGGCCCCCGAAATGGATTTTGGACATGCCTGCCTTATGGGCAACAGTTGGTAGGCAGGGCCAGAGGTAAAAGTGGAGAGCAATTAATACAAATTTTAAAAGGTAAAGGTCCCCTGACCCACAGATCCAGTCGTGTCCGACTCTGGGGTTGCGGCGCTCATCTTCTCTATAGGCTGAGGGAGACGGCGTTTGTCCGCAGACAGCTTCCAGGTCATGTGGCCAGCATGACAAAGCTGCTTCTGGCGAACCAGAGCATAGTATAATTTACTATTTAATAATCCTGTTTAAATTATATATTCTCCACTCTTCATTGATACCAGGTTCCCAGAATGAAGAGCAGGACTAAAACACAATACAGTGGAACCTCTGTTTACGAAAAACTCCGTTTACGAATGCCGTGGTCCCGGAAGTGTTTACATCCGGGTTCCGCGGTGTCGGATGCGCAGACGTGATCTGCGCAGCGCATGTGTGCGCAGAAGCACTGTATCGAAGCTTTGCACACACGCAGAAGCATGCCTTTGGTGAGCGAATGCCTCGGCGAGTGAACGCCTCCGCGGAACGGATTGCGTTCGCAAACTGAGGTACCACTGTATTTCATTTCCTTACAACTTGATATAAAACCAAACAACCTACTAGCAGCATAACTACTTATGTCAGTCAAGTGGTCTGATCAAGCAGGCTCTTCACAATAAAACAGAAAGAAAAACAAAACACAATGCAACCAACTACAAAGAAAACAACAACACCAAAAAAAAAATTAAAAGCAATAAATCATATTTTTCCTAAACATTTTTTATGTGGACTCCCTCAATTCCCCCCCCTTCTGATTTTCATTTTAAATCCTCTTTAGCAGTTTTCATCTCCAATTTTTTTTTGCATTTGCCATGTATTCTTAACACAAGATATTATTCAAGGTTGTTGTTGTTTTTTTTAAAAAAACCATATAGTGCTTTACACAGATTGGGACCCCACCTGGGTCTTAAAACCATCTACAGAGGCTTCCCTCAGAATGTCAGAGGTTGGGGAGGTGGTGATTAAAGACAGGGCCTTTTCAGTGGTGAACCCTCACATAGCACCTTCTGAACAATATGTTCTGGAGGCAGGAAACGACAACTTTTCAGTAATATAAATAAATATTTGCAGAAGTTTTAGCGGTAGCACAGCTTTTAGGTTTTAGATTGAACATATTTCTAAAGGACATTGATCCTAAGAATATGCATGTTCCACAAAACAAAAATTAATATAGATGACATTCAGTGGTTGGTGTTAATGCAGTGACATGCTTGCACAGTTATAGTTCTCTCTCTCAGCCTTAAACCTTTCTCCTCCCCCCTCCTTTTAATCAAACAGTATTTTCTGTCTCTGCACAAATTGCTTGATTAACACAGATTATGTAATCTTTTATATCAGTCCATTGCCACTGGTTGAGAAATAAATGAGCAAAGAGACAGCAAGGTTAGGCAGGAGAGTGAAGGTAATTTTAAACCCTTATAACGCCGTTTGGGAGAATTAAATGAATACTTTTGCTTGAGTAACCTGGAAAAAGGTAAGAACTCTTACATGCAGCACTAAATTCGGAATGAGAAGATATTAAATAAATTAATCTACTAGAAGTGATGGTATTAACAAGGCTGTTTATGAAGAGACGGATACCTGGAATTATTTCTGAGTGGCATATGCTGAACATGTCCCAGGGACAGTTAAGAAGTGACAAAAGTTCTCTAATGAGAACTTCCACATCAAAATTGGGGAAAAAATGGGGTCAAATTAATTTTGAGGGTAAGAGTAATATTCAAAGTTAAAGCAAAACTGGCTGGTTGCAGACTACTCTCCCTTGGCTGCTACCTGATAGTGGCCACGATTCTCTTACCCAGAAACACCCTGGAATATGGTTCTTCAACCTTGGGTCTCTGGATGTTGACTTCTAGCAGTGATAGGCTGTCATGCTTTTAACCCAGATGCCCCCTCAGAGCAATGCTATGCAATCACTAGAGATGAGGGATAAATTCAGATCAGATTGCTTTCAGCAACAGTTTGTGAAATGAAACACTGCCATCTATGAAATGTTCAGTTCTCTGAATTTTGAAATGTAGCTAAGTATTATATTTATATAAATGAATATATTCATGGTAAAGTGTACAAATGCATGCATTAGTGGAAATAACATTTAAATTATTGAATTATATCAGGGAAAATGTCTGAAAAAATATATATATCAGGAACAATTGCATACAGATATGTGCATATTAATATTGCAATGTGTTGTTTAAATTTGTAATTTGTATTTTAATTTGAATTGATTTTGCGTGTTCAGACCCAGAGACCTCCGACCAGCATCTCTAGTTCAGTATTAAACCTTGCAACAGCAGCAGGGTCTGAACCAATATTAGCCACAATTGCTCTCAAGCGATCCAGCATATGCTGGGTGACAGCGGAGGCCGGCGTCGAATGCAGGGATTGCAACAGGCCCCTAATCACCGTCTTAGAAGGGAGAGCAGGACTGGGATTCATTTTAACAGGCATCTCAATCCCTTCCTCACCGGGTGGGGGGGTATTATAAAATTGGCACTCACGTAAAAAGAAAATGGCGCTCCCGCCAGAACAAAATGGCACTCCTGCCCCAAATCAGATGGGGCTGGACCTCTCATGATGCAGAAAAGGGACCCCAAATGGCGCCCGGGCCATCGGGGGGGGGGAGGGGAGATTCCCGCCCTTAGAACCCTAGCCAGCCTACGCAAAACGAATAGATAGAAATCACTGTTTTACAGGAGAGGGAACTCTCGATAATATAAGGCTATATAATTGGCTGGACGCAGCCGCCCAAGGCAGTGACAATCGCAAAATTCACAAGGCTGTGCTAAGGCTATAAAGCTCACAAAGACGCAGCCACAGCTAAATTTAAGTCAAGTAAAAGCCGCTGTAAAAATGCGCCCCATGGGCAGCAAAAAACAAGCAGCAAGCTCTGTTGACTGGGAGTGCTCAGGGGCTGACAGTCCCGAGGGAGAAAGGTAAAGAATGGGAAAGGGATCAACTCAAATCAGGGAGAAAGAAAATTAAGCAAGTAAAATAAAAACAGGGGAAAGGAAGGGGATAACAAGAAAAATATCACCAAAGACAATAGTCAATGGTGAATCTCTCGGCTACAAACAGGACACACTGTTCGTTGTTCCGATGCACGATCCAAAATAGGAAGCTCTGGGTCACTCCTTCTGTAGGGGAACCGTTTGTGAACCCAGACTTTCTTTAAATGCTAGCCTCTGATATCAATAGCCCTGTGAAGGAGAAAGTGTCCTCTTGAGTCAGAAATGAAACCCCTGTGTGCAGAATTAGTTCTGACATGAAGCAGGGCTGCCATAAACCAAGGCTGTTGGGAAAGGCTTTAATACACAAACAAGGTGCATACAAGTGGGTTTATTTATTTGTTACATTCACATCCCACCTGTCTTCCGAAGAGCTCAAAGGGGAATACATGGTTCTCCAGTTTTATCCTCAGAACAAGCCCATGAGGTAGGTTGAGCTGAAAGATAGTGACTGGTCCAAGGTCACACAGTGAGATTTCTGGCTGAGTGGGGATTTGAATCCTGGTCTCTCAAGGTCCTAGTCCAGCACTCTAATCACCATGCCATACAGTAAACACACAATGCACACCTTTACTTTCACTACCCCACCCCCCTCCTGGCCATAAAAGGCTTTCCAAGGAGCAAATACAGCTATTTTATAACTAGCCATTTTATAACTTTCTGAGATTTTTGTCAGCCTTGGAACCCCAGTCTTACTCCACAGTGGGGAGGGTGATTTTGATCACTGAAAAAATGACTGGAGGAGAAAGCATCAAGTAGTTTCTGCCTACTCTTCCTCTAGTAAAACTCACATCCTTCTTAGGCTGATTCTGACTGAAAGAAGTGGAAGAAAGATAGAATTCCAGGTAATGAGGAGGTCGAGGCTGAATGAATAAAGAAGCAGTCAATTACTAACTGAATTCCTATTGCTATTTTAAGCTTGGCTTAATTGTTAAACTAATATAATGCATGAAGATTGTCAGCCAATGAAAGAATCTTTGGCTGATTAAACATGTACCTCTTAACTTATTAATTCAACAATTATACTGAAATTAATTTGCACATTTCTAAAACATTAATAAAAGATCCTTTTCAAGATCTCTGAAGAAGAGTAAGATGACTTAGAATTTAATAAAGAGAACTTGCCCTTCATGGGTAGACAGAAAGACCATCTTTAAGCTACTCCTTTCATTGTCTGTGACTGTAAACCACTAGAACCAAATACAGAACCCCCAAATTAATGTAAGCCTTCTTTAACTCACAACTTAGGACACGGTTCATTTAGCATTTAATGAACTTAAATGAAACTGTTTCCAGACATGCTAGCATTGTGCTGTATATGTATGTAGTATGTAGATAACAATGCTAGCATGTCTGGAAACAGTTTCATTTAAGTTCAATACATCTTACTTTCAGGTAAATGTGTGTAAGACTGCTTCATCTTGCACAAACACACAGAAGGTTGAACTGATTGCCACATTCTCTCTGTATAGCCAAGACTTTTTAAATCTATTTCACCGCCCTATAACATATAAAAGGAGGTGCATAACCTTTGCATTTAATTCATCATTTTTATTTTTAAAAAAACTCTTCTTGTTTTGCCCTATATTCACATGCAGGATTCTACTTTCCGGCACAAGAGGCCAATTCCCCTTCTGTAAAAGTATTGTTGTCACAAGCTGACATTTAAAGAGAGTCAAGGTTCACAAAGATTCCAGTACAGAAGGGGAGTGATTGCAAAATTCTGCCCTGGGTCCTTGAGAATGGAAGGCTGGGGTCTGTTGTGCTGAAGTCAATCGCTTCGCTGTGCATAGGTATTGTGTGCTTCTGCACAGGAGACTGAAACCAATCAATTTCAATTTACTTGTCGAGTGAAGAAACCATTATTTAGAACTGAATGGCCCCAGCTCCCATAACACATTGTGAAAATGTATTGTAGTTTTGCTGAGAATTATCTTATGATGAAATTATTTGTTTAGAAGCAAAATGGGGATGTTTCCGGAATATCAATTTTGGAGGCATCGATTAGAGCTTGTTGAGCTGTATTCAGTTTTCTTAATCCAGTATCAAAAGGTATCTCAGCCAGACATGAAGGTGTGTGTGTGGGAGGGGAAACAGCTCGGGGAAATAGGGGTCCATAGTTAATCACACAATCATTGCCATAACTCATAGATCCTGAAGAGTTAATAATACACAGACCACCAGCTTCTCCTTCTCCTTTAAAGACCATCCAGACCCATGAAGTTGGTTCATTTGAATTTCTCATAATGAAATATATTTTCTGAGCCACATTTCTTACCTTGACCATTCAGCTCAATACATTACAAGTAGATTTTTCTGTACACCCACATGGATCCAGCTCATTGAATGACATATAAACAGCAATCCTAAACACAATGTACAAACACAAAACAAATAGGACCAGCCCAATACATTTTGGCACCTGAAGCCAACCACAAAATGGTGCACTCCTCCCCACCAGTAAAGAAGGAGTAAGTGAAGATCTACATCAGGTACAAGGAGGGAAATAAAGATATACATTGACATCTGCTGCCCCTGTGGATCTTGCTGCCTGAGGCAGTCACCTTAGCTTGCCTCATGGTTGGGCCAGCCCTGTGCACAAGCTTGCTTCTTTTCCCATGGTGCATTTTCTACAAATTTCTGCTCAGTGGTTTGCAACCAAATAACAGTCTGAAGACAATACAGTAAACATAATACATAATTAAAATTATAATACTATTTACAACACTAAATTAACAATTTAACATTTAATAATTTAAAATCCAGAAAATTAAATAGACATAAAACACACCAACAGGCCAGTAATATCCCAAAATAGCTGTAAAGCTAATGATAGTAATAACTACAGCTAGCAGATTATTTTTCAGCAGATACATTTACTGCTTTGCCAATTCTAGCAGTATAGCCTGTCAAGATTTCTGAGCTGGGGGATTCTTGCTTGACAAGGGTCCCAGGGCTCTATCTTGGACTAATCATTGTTTCTCTGTCTCACGTCTTCCCAGAGTTGGTGCAGTAGTGCTTGTCTGCCAGGAATCTTGGTTTCACATTGGAATGAATGGTCTACTTGGGATGAGGAAGAAGGTTGAATGAGATGGGCAGTATCTCAGTGGTAGAACATTTACATTTTATGCAGAAAGCCCCAGTTTCAATCCCTGGCATCCCCAAGAAGGGCTGAGAAAGTCCCCTATCTAAAATCCCCAGAAAGCTGTAGACAATCAGTGCAGACAGTATTGAGCTAGATGGTTCAGCAGTCTGACAGTGTAGTGAAGGGCGCAACTCAGTGGTAGAGCATCTGCTTTGCATGCAAAAGCCCTGAGGTTCAATGTCTCAGGTAAATTTGGGTATGCCCTCTGCTTGAAACCCTGGAGAGTTACCGCTGATGCTGAGCTACATGGCCCATTGTTCTGACTTGGTATAAGGCAGCTTCCTGTGTGTTCTTGAAGAGCCAGAGAAGATTCAGCTATGAACCCTGCAGAAAAACAAGAAAGCTGGTGGTTGGTGGTGAGGTAACTTTAATTCCTTCTAGAATCTTCCTGGAATGACAACGCTCCATTGCCTGGCAGAAATGCTAAAACTGTTGCCACCACCACCAGCAAAGAAGCCCCCTTCAAAACAGGAGCTGGCTTTGCTACTGTAATACTAGATTACCATATTTTTCCGTGTACAGTGGCACCTCTGGTTAAGAACTTAATTCGTTCCGGAGGTCCGTTCTTAACTTGAAATTGTTCTTAACCTGAAGCACCACTTTAGCTAATGGGGCCTCCTGCTGCCGCCCCGCCGCCGGAGCACAATTTCTGTTCTCATCCTGAAGCAAAGTTCTTAACCTGAGTTTCTATTTCTGGGTTAGCGGAGTTTGTAACCTGAAGCATTTGTAGCCCGAGGTACCACTGTATAAGACACCCCCATGTATAAGATACCCCCATCCCTGCCGTGGACTTACACCAATATCCAATAATATCCTACATAATTTCTGTTGTAGGCAAAGGAAAATTTTCATTAATATACACATCCCCAGCATGTCCCACTCCTGTCTCAGCCATATCTACTTGGTCATTACCACAGAATAGAAGTTGGCAGGTTCCCCAAGGATTTGTTCTATGGGGAACTAGCTCCAGACACCAGGACCATTGGCAGACCAACTTTGCATTACAACGTGACATGAAGGCTGGCAACAACAACCCTGCCATGTGGGAATCCCTTGCAATTGACTGTAGTGCCTGGAGACAGTCAGGTTGTGGTATCCACAGCAGTAACCAGAGGAGGAATTACCTATGGGAGGAGCACAGAGATGTAGGGGGGAATACCCCATGCTCGAGTTGGATAGTCAAACAAAAGGCTTTGGCCAAGATACTGAAGCAAAACAGTGGCCAGGAAGCTTGATCTTTATTGTTGCAACAAGACTTCAAACTACATCATAAAAGAAGCAGAGAGAAACCTCGAACAAAAGTTGTCCATGGTTACCCACAACACCTAGGAAAAAATGTCTTGCACTTGTCATAAACCTGTCATAAATCAGGTGTGGCATCTGATCTAAAACTTGAGTATTCAGAATTCCCCCAGATTCTGATAACAGAGAGAAGAAATGCCATGGTGCATCCGTAGCAGCACAACCAGGCACCTTTATCTGCTCTAGCTGCAACAAAACATGTCTCTCCCATATTGGTCTCTAAAGCCACAGAAGGCATTGCAACCTTCCAACTTCGCCAACACACTCTGATTCCACCCGCAAAGACACACTCTTCCATTGTCTCCCAAGAGACATGGATGCCAACACTCTCCTATGATACATGCTTTTACTGCATTTATTTATTTATTTATAGGTTGGAGAACTGCATTGCAGTATTCAGAATAATGCAGATTTTGAAGGGCACTTGTATTTCAGTTTGTATATTGTTTTGGGAAGTGGAAATTAGGTTGGTTCACATTAATGCAAAACTTGCTCCCAAGGGTCCAACAGAGAGAGCATACATTTAAGTTATACCAAAGAATAAGATATGAAATTTCTTAACTATTTTGTTTTCCTTTAGACTTTGAACAATTCTGAGTCAATGCATCATATGGTGACTGTAACACAACAATCACAAAATAATTATAAGGTAAAGAGGTTTCTCTTAATCTACAATGGCTGCTAAAAAGTACTGTACACCAGAATCAAGCCAAGCGAGGTGCACAGACTTTCCCCCTTTGTATCCTGGTCCATCTCTGGGCGATAGCCTTATATACTCTGTTTTCTCATGACTAAGCAGAAGCTGCAAAACAAAGAGATGCCTGTACAACATTTTAAACAAAAGATCTTTCTAAGTTATGTTCTGTTTTATTTAAGTTTCTCTAACTATACGTGACCCAAGGTAATGCTTGCATTTTATACTTTGATCTATAGATTTCCTAAATTAGATTTATAATTAACCTCTTTCAACCCTATTCATTCCCACACCATTTTCTTCAAACAAGACTTTTCTTCTTCTTTTTACAGGAAGATCATTACTGTTTAACTAACTTTGTTTTCAACTGTCTTCATCTCATCTAAGGCACTTTTCTTTCTCTTTTGTCAGGTAAGTGACCTGCAGCTCAGGGGCCCCAAACACCACCGAGCCTAAACCAGAGAGCCAGTGTTGTGTAGTGGTTATGAGCGGTGGACTTGTAATCTGATGAACCAGGTTTGCGACTCCGTTCCTCCACATGCAGCTGCTGGGTGACCTTGGGCTAGTCACACTTCTCTGAAGTCTCTCAGCCTCACTCACCTCACAGAGTGTTTGTTGTGGGGGAGGAAGGGAAAGGAGAATGTTAGCTGCTTTGAGACTCCTTAAATATCAAGTCCAAACTCCTCCTCCTCCTCCTCCTCCTCCTCCTCCTCCTCCTCCTCCTCCTCCTCCTCTTCTTTAGTGTGGCCTCAAGTTTGAAGAAAAAGAAAAGGTGAAAGAAGATGAGTAGATGGTGGATGAATGAAGGGGAATTTCACAAACCCCAACAGCTCTGTCACGAACAGGCTTAGGCTGGAAAGCCCCAACAGAGAAGGAAGAAAGCAAGGGAAGGGGTGGTTGTTGGGAATAGGGACTGGAGGAGGGAGCCTGTCCCTGGTGTCTCTGGACTCTACCTGCTTTGGAAAAAAAAGAAGGGATGCCAATTCCTCCCTTCAACCTCCTGGCAAAATACAGAGTCTCTGTAGAGGCTGGGGATGGCTGTGACCAGCTGAGAGAAGGACAACTCAGAAGCAGGAGGTTGGTCAGCAGCCTGTACAGGATGGTGCAGTATTGCCTATTAGAACTAGGTACCAACTCCACAACTTCACTGGGGAAGTGCTGGAATCCCTGGAGTCTCTCACCACTCTGGGATTGGGGTGTGCACAATAATATGCATTTATGAGCCAGAGCCAGTGTGGTGTAGTGGTTAAGAGCGATAGACTCGTAATCTGGGGAACCGGGTTCGCGTCTCTGCTCCTCCACATGCAGCTGCTGGGTGACCTTGGGCTAGTCGCACCTCTCTGAAGTCTCTCAGCCCCACTCACCTCACAGAGTGTTTGTTGTGGGAGAGGAAGGGAAAGGAGAATGTTAACCGCTTTGAGACTCCTTAGGGTAGTGATAAAGCAGGATATCAAATCCAAACTCGTCTTCTTCTTCTTCTTGACACATCATTTGACTGGAGAACTGCATTGCAATATTCTAAGAACTGTGAATTTCAAAGAAATGTCAGTTTGTGTATTGTTTCAGAAAGCAAGAATTCGGTAGGTTTGCCATTAAATATGAACTGATTCAAATTTCTCCTTCCTCCCTAGTAGGATGGCAACCTACTTTCCTGGAAACCCCTCCCGACCTGTGGCTTCTGAGCCACACACTGATTTATGCAAATACCAGTTGTCAGACTCTGAGGTTTTAAGTGGGTGAACAGTTATTATATAGCGACAATGCTGTCTGTGTGGGCAATGTCTGGATAGACCCAGCTCAGTGCTTAGCCTTGTCAGTGACCATTCAAAAAGTTGTAACTGCAGATGAAATCAAGGACTGACATTTCACTCTCATCTTTGTTAAATCCTTGAGGGGTTTTTCACATAGTTGAACGATGTCTTCTTTCATTAGAAACAGCTCCTTAGTTTTTGTTTTGCTTAGTTTTGTTTTACGGTTGGGCACCCTTTATAAAGCTCACTCCACCCAAGCTGATTTAAAATTATTTTTGACAGGGTGTGTGTCTAATCCTGATCTCTTAGCAGTCAGAATTGCGAAAAGAGGTGCTTCAACAATGCGTGCTGACAGGCAACAGGACTGAAGTTGTACTGGTTGTTTTTCTTCTGAAGTTATTTGCAATTTTAACCAGATTCCAAGATTACCCTCTTGCTCTTGTATTTGGATGTGGGCGTATCTACAGGTATGTCCTGGTGCCGGCATGAACATGTGAAACTGAATCTGTAGGTGGAATGCAGGAAATCCTGCTCCCCACGTTCCTATCATGCTCAGTCCCTGAACATGTCCACATTGGCTGGGAAAAATAGGGTTGCCATATTTCAAAAAATAAAATTCCTGTTGAGGTTTTTTCTTTTAGGAAGACCACAACATCCCAACATTGTTGAGGAAACCATTGTTGGAGGAACAATCCCGAAAATAGTGATTTTAAGCTGTTTCTGTTGCTTTTTCCATCGAGTTGCCATATGTCTGGGTTTCCCCTGACATTTTTGCTGATTTGACAAAATTCTCCCCAACACCATTTTTACACCTAAAAACCAGGACATGTCAGGAAAAAGTCCATGGTAGGCTTTCACTTCTGCCCACTTGAACGCAAGTGGAATGCCTTGCATGATCTTGCTTTACCATGACCCACAAACACATTGAGGGTTCTTTTCATGTTCAAGCAAGCACAACTAGATGCACACATATTGCTTGTTTAGCTGTTATTAATGACACTAAGTGGCACTTCAGAAAGCATTTAAGGAGAGGCTGCCCTGCCCCAGGGAACTTAAAATCTATAGGATGTTCAAACTTCCCTC
The DNA here is from genome assembly GCF_963506605.1 of Zootoca vivipara. NCBI lineage: Eukaryota > Metazoa > Chordata > Lepidosauria > Squamata > Lacertidae > Zootoca > Zootoca vivipara. The sequence continues at coordinate 25,121,197 of NC_083294.1, forward strand.
ATGCATTGTTGCATGGGGGAGCATCAGCACACTCAACAATTATGCCTTCACTACTGATTGTATGAGAACTTTTTTTTTAAAAAAAAGTACATGGAAATGTAAACCTAAACTTCAGATAGAAAAATACTCACCCATGCATGGCTGCCAGAATATCCCACCTCCTGCAAGGCGTCACCTGTTCTTGAGTATGCCTCACTACTTCTAGACCCAAGTTTCCCAGCTGTGAAAATGAGAATTCATCATGACCTTCTTCGTTGGTTTCATTATCTGTACAGTCATACCTCGGTTTAAGTATGCCTCGGTTTGAGTATTTTCAGTTTAAGTACTCCGCGGACCCGTCTGGAACGGATTTATCCACTTTCCATTACTTTCAATGGGAAAGTTCGCTTCAGGTTAAGTACGCTTCAGGTTAAGTACGGACTTCCGGAACCAATTACACTCATACCTCGGGTTAAGTACGCTTCAGGTTGAGTACTTCGCGGACCCGTCTGGAACAGATCAATCCACTTTCCATTACTTTCAATGGGAAAGTTCGCTTCAGGTTATGTACGCTTCAGGTTAAGTACAGACTTCCAGAACCAATTGTGTTTGTAAACCGAGGTACCACTGTAATGATAAGGGCTGTACCAAATTCAATCAAAACTGATGTTTTGGCCAAATTTGAGGTGATGGGGAGGAAACGGGTAAGATTTAAGGATGGTGGTTCCTAAACCATCTCATGATGGTCCAGGGGAATGGGGGAACTTACTGTGATGATGTTGGCGGCAGCTGTCTCCTTCCCCTAACCAAAGTTTTAGTCAATAGCACATGTGAGGCTACAAGGGAGGGAGTGGACTTCCTTCCAGTATGTTTCCTTCACCCAGCTTTCCTCTACCAGGTGATTCTAGACGTTAACTGCATTTTTTTTTGCTAAAACCCTAGCCATGGTACCTTTGCTATGCTGCTGCAGGCACAAATACTTCTGAATACACTTGCTAGAAACCCCCAGGAGTAGGGGATTGTGCTCTTGTGCTCAGGTCCTGCTTGATCAGCCACTGTGAGAACAATGTTGGACTTGATGGGCCAGCGGCCTGATCCAGCAAGCTCTTCTTATGAAACGTGCAGGGTGGTAGGGGAAAAGCTGCATTCACTGCTTTGCCCACAGTTGGTGCCCCCCTTCTCCCAGATCATCAGGACATAATTTGGGGGCCAAGGTATGAGAGGGCCAGTCGTGTTCTGTTAAAACAGAAGTGGAAAACCTGAACCCCTTTACTTAATCTAATGTGTGTTGCACAGTGGGGAAAGAGCAAAAGTGGTGGCAGAAAGGGAGAAAGTTAGATGGAGAAAAAGCATTAGCAGGGGATTCACAGAGGAGCTCAATTTAAGAGTCTGTAAATTCCTTATACCTTTTGTCTGAGATCTTACTTGACTGTTACCTGCACTTAAGTGGAAGCAATCTGTTCCACTCACTCATGTCATCAAGCGGCACTATACAATGTCTTCCTAATATTATCAAGCTCTGCAGCCTCTTAGTGCTAAAGCATTCTTTGGCTTATGCTAAGCACCACATCTATAAATGCCTAAAGAAATAAACATACAGGCCAAACACCCTTGAAATAAAATGTATGTGGATATATAAAATATGCTGAATGACAATAAATTTTATGTGCATGGAAATGATGGATAGATTTCAAAACCACCCCAACTTGACAGAACTGATAGGCTGGCAAAGCCTAAATGTAATTTCCCACTTCTTATTAGATGCTAGAAGGCTGAGATTAAGTGTGAGCAAAGATTACATAATGCACTAGACTTAATTGAAAAGCATCTGCCGCTTATTCCTCTTCATTGGTATCACATTCAAAACCAACAAAGAGTCTAGTGGCATCTTAAAGAGTATCCAATTTATTATGGCATAAGCACTAGAGTCCACTCCTTCAGATGCATATAATGTTATTTTAAGTGGGGGAATTGTAAGCAGTGAGGCCTGTAGCAAGTGGAAGGCAAAAAGCCACAGTGATGTACTGGTTAGTGTGTTAGACTAGGGTCTGGGAGACAAGGGTTCAAATCCCCATTCAGCCATGAACCTTTCCATGTGACCATCTCTCAATCTAGCCTGCCTCATAAGGTTGCTGTCAGGATATAATGAGGAGGAAGAAAACCATGTACACCAACCATCTCAAGCTCCTTGGAGGAAAGGTGGTGTAATGATTTCTGGCAGGCAAGCAAGCCCCGATAAGAAGTAATGACTCTCTTACTTCTTATAATTTCTGAAATTAGTAAATGTGGGGTTTGAAGTCAAGCCAGCCTCCTCAGGAGATGGTCTTAAAGAGGTGCCATCCAAGAACAAAGACAGGTGATAGCAGAGTCATTACCCTGACAAAAGGTGAGATATTCAGCATCACAGAAGCAAGGGTGAGGCTGCCAATATTACAGGGGGCATGATGTCACCACAGGAAAAAGTGCCTGCTGCAGGAGGCTTCTGAAATGGAGGTTTTCAGGGTGCTACATGCCCATGTCACCCCAAACCACCGTTTCAGTTTGGAAACTGCCCAGAGATTGGAATTCATTCATGCAACTGAATGGCCCAGAAAGGAGTAGCCATGTAAAATGTCAGAGCTCACTCTCCTGTTTGAGAAAATATATTTGCTGTAGGAAAGTCACCATTAGACAGACTAATATGCCTTTCAAGCGGCAGTAATGAGTATCTAAAAAGGGAGATGTTGTGAAGGTCAGTGAAGAAGAAGAAAGTAAGCACAGTTCAGCCAAAACCCACGTCTTACTGATTTCAGTTGATGATTTGAAAAGGATCACAGTCATGATGAGGCCTGAGAGACCCTGGCCTTGCATGGGAACTCTGAACTCACCCCCTGAATGTTCTGCTTCCTGTTTAAAAATGAAAGCCTCCAGTTTTTCCCCATTGAGCTCACTACAAAGAAAAAATGTTTCTGTTTTCCAATTTCTGGCCAATGAAAGGAACAACTGGCAAGCACTAGAGCCTTATTTTCTATTTCTTCTCTCTCTCTCTCTCTCTCTCTCTCTCTCTCAAACTAGTTAGTGCATTAATACATAGCTTATTGAGCTACTTCTATTCATGTACATCTGATGGTTCTGTGATGGTTCCTTGACGTTTCTGGCTCAATGTGCCTGCAGATGCAAGCAAACACTGGCAGATTCTCTTCAGCAGAAGCCACAAATGAAAATTCATCATTCTAAAAGTTCACCAGCTCACAAATGATGCAAACAAAGCATCTGGCACTTTTGGTGGACTTTCGGCTCTCAAATTTCAGCAGCACCCTGTGTGATGCTAAAATCCCGTGCCTCTAACACACTGTTCTCCAGCTTTGTTTGCTCCACCCTAAAACCGCCTCTGCTGGTACAATTTAATCCTGCGGTTCTTTCTCCTGCTTGAAAACACATAATGAAAACACATAATCTTCCACTTTATCAGATGCAAAGTCCTATTTCTGAGCAGTCACTCGCAGGATATTTGAGGAATATTGGAACTTGGGAATTGAGAAGCAGCAGGATGTTACCTACAGAGGGCTGTTGGAGGATAGTGGGTGCTCTGTTTGAAGGTGTCTTCTACATGAAGGGCCATCCTGCTGCCCCACTCCTTGTTAAAGATTAAGCATAAAAAAGGAGGGCAGACACACTGGACTTGTCCATCAGCACTGAGTTACTTTGATAGCAGATTGAGCCAGCAGCTCGGACACCTGGTTACTTATGGTTAGGTGTATCTTTATTTAAATTAGAAATTTCTGAATTTGCACCTGTAAATAGAAATTTGTGTATGCAAATGTTATGCAAATATTTATTGTTAAAAAATGATGATACATTTTCTCACTGATCCAGCTTAACCAAAACCATTGTCTATTCTGAGTATGATTTAGCTGTAGCCTAGAATCCTAGAATTATAGAGTTGGAAGAGACCCTGAGGGTCATCCAGTTCAACCCCTTGCCTTATAGCAATCTCAACTAAAGCATGCATGACAGAGTAGAATAATATTTTAGGAAGCTAATTTACTGCTTAGGGAGGAATTGAGCAAAACAATCACACACAGTTTCCCTTATAGCTCCCTAAGTAAAAAGGGTGATAAACGTATTTTTAAAAACAAGCTAGAAATTGGGCTGGTGCTGGGGCCGGGACTGGAATATTCCTGAAGGTGGCAGACCCCCATAATTCCTTTGTTGACCCCATGCCATTATCCACAATAATTTCCTTATTTTTAATCTGTGGCAGACTATCCTGCCAGCAAGCAGAGCTTCAGTATGAAGTTCAGCATGCATCAGGAGCCAGCACAATGCAGGGTGTTTGTGAGGAGAAAGAACATTTACACAATTTATTAGGCACATACAGTTGGAAGGTATGTGAAAAATTATGTAGTTATCCTTGGGAAGTTATTGTGTATCAGAAAAGCTTCCCCTGCATTCAATTTGCGTATGTTCTCTTGTATGTGTAATTGGGAATGGCCAGTTAGTAAGGCTCTAATGTCAGACTGAATTAGTTTCCCAAAGCTTTTCTAAAAAAAGGAGGAAAAAGCTAGGAGGGACTTTTATTATTATTATTATTATTATTATTATTATTATTATTATTATTATTAGTAGTATGTGTGTAGATAGGGGTCTGCCTCTATCACTTTTCTATTAAAGAAGCAAATGGGGACTATTAGAATACCTCTTCCCATGGGTCTCTGCTGAGAGGCAGATGGATTTGTGAATGCGGCTGACATTTAATAAGGCCTAATGTGTGAAGATGACGGCAACTGGGTAGGCTGTTAAAAGGGAGTGAGGGAAGAAAATGGGGAGTGTGCACTGTAGAGTTTAAGGGAACCAAGCAAAAAAGAAGATGGCATATTTGGCACATTCTTTTCATAAAGCCCAATCTATTGCAAGGAAGGAACTTTGGGGAAAAGAGAGAGAGGCAAAGTTGGAGGAAATGAGCATTACTCTAAGCAGGGGCGTACCCAGGATCAAAACTAGGGGGGGGTCATGGTTGTTCAGGGGTGGGGCCAAGGCACAGGAGGGGCCGGGCCACAAAGTGGGAACATGGGCGGGGCTACAGGGCCAACAGACAACCAGGGGGGGTCTCTGCACACCCAGTGAGAGAGGGTGTGCAGGGAAAACTCTGGGTCAAGGGGAAGGAAGAAGGGGGGGTGCTGGGAAGCAGCAAGAAAAGTGTGGAAACAGCGGAGTGGTTTTAAAAAATATTGCTGGAAGTACTCAGAAAGGGTGGGAGTGGGATAAAAAGTTTAATTATGTGATTTCAGGCTGGATTGATTGGAAAAGTCCAACACTGGTATGAAATATGGAATTTGCTGAGGCATCTGGGAAATCTGGGTCCAGGGGAAGGAGGGGGGGAGAATGAAGCATCAAAATGGAATTTCATTGCTGGTAAAAATTTAAGTTGGGGAGATATATTAGAATATAAGTATATAAAAAATGAGTTTATAGATATAATTAAATGGTGATAATTAGTGAGGAAATTTTAATTAATTAAAAATTAATTGGTATAATGTGAAAACTGCTCTATGATGAAGTAAAATAGGGACTCAATGAGGGGGGGAACCGGGGAAGTCTTAATGTTATAAAGATGATATAAGATTACTAGATTTATTTTTTATTTTTTCCATTGTCGTTGTAGTATTTTTCTCTTTTTTCTCTCTTTTTTGTGCTTCTTTTTCTGTTTTGTATTTTGTATTATTTCTTTTTATGTGCAAAATGAATAGAAATCAATTAAAAAAAACAAAACATAGCTACAGCCCCCCTTTTCTTATTCACTTCCTTTTAGCCTTGCAGAGCCACCTCAGTCAAATCGAATCCTCTGCACCCTCATTAAATCGCCGATAGAACTCTTAATGCGATCTCTGAATGCTCATTAACAACTCCCACTGAAGAACAATAGGGTGAAGTGGTGAGCTATCTAATCTTGCCTGGGGATATCTGCTCCATTGTCTTAACTGCTTAACTACCGGTAGCCACTTTGCTTTATTTATTTGATGTGTTTTTGTTACAGCTGTGTTCCCGCCCCCCCCCAGCAAGCGGAGACCGAGCAGGTCTCGCTAAAGCAAAGCACGTCTCCCGTTTGCCCTTTTCCACTTCAGTTTTTGGAGGGGACAAGTGCTGGTTATGGTCTGTAAAATACGTTATTTTTTGCTTCTAGGGGGGGGGGAAGCTGCCCTCGCCTGCCCACCCTGGGTACGCCTATGACTCTAAGATTCACCCTGTGAAAAAGGAGATGTGCATCTCTGCAAACTGAAGCTCAAGACTTCTGCATTGGAAAAGGTCTCGCCTATAGAATTTATTGGCGTCCCCTCCCCCCCTTATACTTTTGAGAACAACTGCCAGAACTGGTGGGCAAGCAATTCAATCCAGGAATCCAGGAATCACCACAGGACATATGTTTGATTTAGTTCTGATGTAATATTTGTATTTTCAACAATGAATGGGCTATTATTATTATTCTACTGTCCTTCACCCGAAGATCACAGGATGGTTCATAACATAAAAATACAAAATGAGAACACAAAATACATAAGATAAAAACAAAACAAAAAATACCCCCTTCAAACACATTTAAAAGGTCACAGAATGTTAATCACCCAAAGGAACCTTTTCACTCTTCAAGTCATATTGTGCAGCTTGAAGCAATAGGGTGGATTAAATGGACTTCTGTTGGAATAAGAACTGTCCATACCCATAAATATGATTCAAAAGCTTAACTAACAGAACTTGTTCCAAAACAAATACAAAAACATAAAATGATACATCCAAATAGTTGTATACTATCGTGTGCATGTCCAGCACATCACAGTCACTAACTGCTGGTCCCACATGCATCATATCCCATGTGCCCCTTGCTCAGAACCATTGTGATTTCAGAAGCCCCTGCTCTCTCCTCAGCAACACTTCCCCAGGCACATCCTACGTTGGTTAATTTAAAAACAACAAAAGCCCAAAATTAAAAGCACACAAGTTAAAAGCAGCCCAAAACAATTTAGAACATGTTAAACTGTTAGGGCAATAAAAGCAGCAACAGAACCTGCCTACAATACCCCCTCAAAGAAGCTCACAATAGTAATAGGTTAAAAAAATAAGCAAACAAAAAAAAATTGATGTTTTTGATATGTTGGACTCCATACTGCCTTTATTAGAAGGGTTGGGCTTCTTCAGACAGATGCTCATAATGTAATACGGGAAATGCCTCTTTGAGGCATATGTTGAGGACATGACCTGCAGTGTCTCCCTGGTTAGAAATGATTGCTTGCATTAACGTGGTTTGGGATAAATTTGGATTGCTGCCAGTCTCCTTCTCTCTGATAGGAAGTGTGTGTGTGGGACAACAAAAATGAGTGGCTGAGGAAGGGGGTAGTGAGAAATGTCCCCATTTTCACCTGAGGAATATTGGGGAGTATGGAAAGAGAAGGGTGTATGCATGTGTTTGGGGATTGGGGAATGGCAGGAAATGACTTTAGGGGGTGTGGGAAGGGGAAACACAGAGATTTTTCTATGCCCTGGATTTCTGAGAGCTGCCTATCAGCTGATGTGGGTTTTCATGACCCATGCACAGGTCAATTCTATCTATGGCTTGTGAGAACTTCATGGCATAAACTACAGATGCAGTGTGGATTCGGCCATGCAGAAGGTGGTTCTGTCCCCACCCCACCTTTCTGAAATCAGAACCATCTTGCTTTGATAATGTATAAATCATGCCTTAGAGAGAGCTAGGAGCAGCACACATGTCAGTATTGTGAAGCAAACACACCAAAAAGCCTTCTCACAGAAAGGGGAAGATGCATGTTATTAAAGGTAAAAGCAAAGAATAGATATTTGGCAGCCTATTCTCTTTGTGCCTTGCATCTGAAATCCAGCATTTTGGGGAAAGGCTGAATTGCAAAGCAGAAGAGAGGCCTGGGAGATAGTACTTATCATGGAACAAGATCTGTTTCTGCCATACTTAATCCAGTGTAACACATGATTACAACACTAGTGTTTCTCCTTTCCACATACTGAAACATTTAAATATTTCAAAAAAACATAGTTAAACATTTATGTTAATAGGAGTAACCATACTCTCTAAACTTGATAGGATGGGTCATTTATTGGGCAAAATGAACTCTTTTGGGGGTGTATTTTCTTCATATTAAATACTCTTACAACAAAATACACGTAGAACAATATCTTTGCACATGTGGTGCTCAAGCAGTAGAATATCATTATTTATAAAACTGATCCTCGTATTTTGAACTGAGAGCAAAGTAAGACACCTGATGGTGATGAAGGGAAAAGAAACCACATATTTGTTGTCTGATTCTGACAAATCAGTGACGGACAAGAGTTGTGAGATTTGGACAGGTTAGAAAACTTGTAACATTCTAACCACTGGCTGTCTGAGAAAAGTGTCTAGGTAGAGTTGCCAAGCTGCCTGTTCATGATTTCTGAGTGTGTGTGTGTACCCTGTTCTCTAGGGAACTCCATGCACATGAATAATAGGACAATCTCCAATGCACAGTCTATCATTCCACACACTGCAACTGCTGACGTATAACTCCAGGTAACATTGAAAAACGATGCTCTTCAAATAGTTCTTTTTTATATCATTTTTATTAAATCTCCAAACATGATACCTATTCAAATATTCATTTAAGCAAAAGATTATGGAGCAAAGGATACTCCCAAAGTATGTATTTGCTGCTTTATGGGAAACACAATCATGTCTAAATCAGAAAATCAATTCATGAATCAACCATCCAATGTACCAACTGCACTTCTGACCTGTCTAGATTCAGTTTCAGTTTGTTTAACTGCATCCAGCCTTTCACTGGCCCCAGAGAAAGATGTGTGACCTCTAAAACAATCCTGCACCACCTAAAAGGTTAACAAAACCTTTCCATCTGGAATCAGATGGAAAGGTGAAATGCATTTGGCCATTCTGGTTATACTATGACAGTGCACCCGAAAGCTCTGGACAGACTATCCCAATGGATTCATGTTGACATTAAAGTCTTAACTACGTAAAAAGAGCCTAGTTGGTTTTGACTAAAGGCCTTAAACATTCCAGCATTCTGTTCCCACGGTGGTCAATGAGATGCCTCTGTGAAATTTGTAAGTAGAATACACTCATACTCACACTCCTACCCAATGACAACTACTCAGAGGCATGATGCCTCTGATCTTGAAGATAGTGCAGAGCCATCAAAACTAGTAGCCACTGAGAACCCCAAGAATTAGTCTATTTCCTTTCTGAAGCATTTCAAAGTGGTGGCCTTGCCTATGCTTTGCTGTAGCAAATACCATAGTTTAGCTTTGTGCTGTGTGAAGATGTACTCTTCCACTGAAGCTGGTGACCATCTCCACATCTTGTTATTCCCAGAGCATACTTCATGCCACATTGGTGTGGGATATTTCTTAGTGTTCTAGCAGCATTAATTGGTTCTTTTATACTCACAATCACTGCTGAATATAGTACAGGCTGAAGAGACCTGTACTAAAATATTACAGCTGTCTGATTTAATAAGATAATTGCTGTCTTTCTTCATAAATATTGTGCTTTATTGCTCATTGCTAGCATGGCACATGAGGAATATATAATTTATATCAATTATATATGCTAGGTGCTCATGGAATGTAATATTAAGGAGATGTATTTTGCAGAGCTGCCCTGGACTGAATGATGCAGTCCCACACCAAGGAGTTGTTTTGGTATAAAACATCCATTGATAGTGGACCCCAGTGCAGTGTTGCATGCCACTCCAGTCTCTGAGCAGTGCCAGAAGACAGGGGTTTCAGGCGCTTAACAAGGGGTTGTGTTTCCTCAGAATGAGGCAGAGCGGAGACTGTGATGTCTTTATGATATATGGTTTATTGACACATTTATACAACCTGAGCCTACAATGGAAGGACTCCCAGAGACAGTAGTAGGCTTTGAACCTGGAACCTTTCACATGAAAATATTTGGTTTACTGAGCCAGGGCCCTCCCAGTGGTAAGGACTCTAGCTCAGCAGCACAGCATCTAAATGTGGGCACAGAAATTACAGTAAATAATTGAAAGACATAGAAAGGGCACAAGATAGAAGCTGCTATCATGGCAAGGCAGTTTAGTAGGCCTGCAATTTACACACATTTAACTTGTGCGCATTCAGCTTTACACAGGTGGCAAAATAAGTAAGTAAATAAGTAAGTAAGTAAGTAAGTAGGTAAGTAAGTAAGTACTGTAAGTAAGTAAGTAAATGGGCAGAAAAGGGGTGGGCATCTGGGAAATCCCACCCTCATTACATCCAAAGTGTTTTAACTACCGTATATGCAATTTTGGCTTTAGGCAAGACCCCCAGATTATAACCCCCACATAAATTGTGGGTTTTCTGTATTCTGGACTTTTGCCTCCCAGATACCATGACCTAGATTAGCCTTGCCCAGAATCAAAATGATCATGAGGATGGAGCAACTCCCCTAGGATGAAAGATTACAAGTTTGGGTGGGTGAGGGGCATTGATTTGGAAAAAAATATGTAAGGGTGAGGGCATGATAGAGGGTGTGTTTATGGTGCATTTCTCTTCCTTTCTCATAGTTCTTGAACCTGGGGTCATTCAATGAAGATGTGTGTGTGAAAATTCAGGACATACAAAAGAAGGTACTTCTTATTGCAGAGCATAGTTAAGCTATGGAAAATACTCCCCCAGGAGGCAGTGATGGCCACCAAGCTGGATGGCTTTAAAAGTGGATTAAACAAGTGCATGGAGGAGAAGGTTATTAGTGGGCACTAACCACGGTGGCTGTGCTCTGCCTGTGCCTCTGAATATCAGTTGCTTGAGATCACAAGTCAACAGGGATGCCTTTATGCTCGGGCCATGCTTGCGGGCTTCCCATAGGCATCCTGTTGGCCGTTGTGAGAACAGGATGTTGGACCTTTTGTCTGATCCAGCAAGGGCTGTTCCAATGTTAAGGCACCACCACCACACAATGGAGTTTGGGCAGAGCAGATACGTTTCCCTTTCATTTTAATCTCTCCTGCAAATGGACTTGCCACAAAAGGTGATTTAAAACAATTACCAGATTCAACAATAGCACTGTTTTTAATAATACCCTCCAACATATTTAATTAAAAGTCTAAATTTTAATTATGTGTATGTATGAGAAATATGATGTGTGGCAAGTACATTTATAGAACCAAGGTGTGTGTGTGTGTGGGGGGGTGATCCCTCTTACATCTACAATGGAATAATAGCACATCAACTACTGTGGAAACCAAAACTTGCCAACGGGTACAAACAGCATTTGTGAATGTATTCTACCTGCGTCATGACTAGGAATGTCTGAGAATTCTGACAAAAGTGGAAATGTGGGAGCAGGCATTTCTGATTGTGATTGTTTACTTATATGCCGCTTTTCAGTCAGAAGAGATCCACAAAGCAACCCACACAGGATAACACAGATTTGCAAAATTCAAATACAATGCAATTTATAAAACACCAAAGACAACAAAATTTCTCTCTCTCTCTCTCTCTCTCTCTCTCTCTCTCTCTCTCTCTCTCTCTCTCTCTCTCTCTCTCTCTCTCTCTCTCTCTCACACACACACACACACACACACACACACATTTCTATTCTTGCAAAAAAAAAAAGAGCAAGGGGCAGCGCTCACAAAAATGTCAGGGAAAACAAAGGTAGGTGCCTGAAGACTGCTAACATAAAGTGGTAAAGTTCACTGTAGTTTTCTGTTGTCTCATAAAGCTCCATGTCTAGACCTTGCCTCAGCCACCTGCCAGAATTCTGAAGGAAAAGGCTTGGAGCACTATACTCAAAGTGAAGACATGGGGGATGCTGTGCCAGTCCACAGGCAGACTTAAGAGCCCCATTTCAGGGATGCATCACTTGCCCCACCCTACCAATGATACCATTGCAAGCCTGCCTTGTTCATAAGTCCTTCATCATTGTACCTTGAACCTCTGGCAGCACAGTAGATGGGAAAGCAAAAGACACAGAAGCATAGCTCTACAGCAGGGATCTACTCTGGTTGAAGGGTCTACTTGGAAAGAAAAATCTACTTAGGAGGAAGGAGAAGGCCCAACTGCAAGCCATCACCTGCCTATAGGAAATGAGTTAGCAGAGGGCGTGACTATTCAAGCCCTCCCGTCTTCTCCAGAACATGGGAAGCCGCCTTAGAAGGCTATTGGGCCAGCTGGCTCAGAATTGTCTAAATTGACTGGCAATGACTCTAGGGTTTCAGACAGGACATTTCTGGTCTCACCTGGAGATTGCAACCATAGCTGCCAAGTTTTCCCTTTTCTCGCGAGGAAGCCTATTCAGCATAAGGGAAAATCTCTGTAAAAAAGGGATAACTTGGCAGCTATGATTGCAACTAAGACTTTCTGCATGCAGGGTAGACACTGTGGCTCTCTCCAAGGCTTCAGATGGGGATCTATATGAGCCCTACAAGGGCTGGAGATGCCAGTGATTGAACCTGGAACCTTCAGCATGCAACGCAGATGCTCTGCCATTGAGCTATGACCCTTTCTTTGGACCTTTGCCTGATGAACAGCTCCCTTCAGAGCTCATTACTGCTCCAGCATATTGTTGACTCTGCTTCCAGACACCATGCCTAGTGCTGGTCTTGGGCAACACCTCACATAATATGCACTATTCTTCTCCTGAGATGTACAAGGGAGATGCTGCCTTTTGTGCTAGAACCACTTTTAACTCTGTGAAGTTCAAGCTGGTCAGGAGAGAATATAGCAAATTGAACTTTTCAGCTCCATCTCTCCTTGCCTTGATGGCAGCCAGGAAGCCTGACAGGTGGGGGATGCAAGTTCAGCGTGAGTGAGTAATAATGGAAAATGTAGTTTTGCAACTTTTCTCTGTCAATAACAAAGCTCATCTTTCTGGGCCAGCAAGACGTTGTATGCAGCACACATTTCAAATTCAGTTAATCTCAGAATAATTCAAAAATCAAAGAGCTTATTCAACCATCAAGATAGACCAGATTGACTTGCTGTGTATTCATAGGAGGGAAGAAGGAAAGAGAAAAGAATCCAATATTGGAATCAGTAAAAGCAGCAGCGGTTTTTTCTATTCATTTTAAATTGTTTTTAGACCACACAAGCTCACTGTGAATACTAAAAAAGATACAAAAAGAATGCTTTACGACTGCATTGTTTGCATTATTCAAGCAGCAATAAAATACATTTTATGTGGGAAGATGCAATAAGTGCTTTACTTTCTCTGATTCTGCCCATCTCGCTCTGTGTGTGTGTGTTAGTTTCATTTAAATGTTGTGCGTATATAACAAAGTTCCTTGTAAACAAAGGGCCATGATTGAAATCCTATTGAAAGGACTAACTATAGCATTTGCACTCGTTAAAGTGCTTTTGAATTCTTATTTCATTTATCTTTATTACTGCCATCTGAATGATGTCATCCTTCCTTTTCCCTGATAAGTCCATAATTCACAGCCACTCTCCATGTTACAATTTCCCTTTATGAGGATGCACCTGCAATGCCATGGTGAAAGCTGAAGCCTAAGACAAACTGTTTGCACAATCAGTTATTCCAGGTCAACTATTCACTTTAATGTCTGGTGTTTTCATAGGTACAAATAGGAGGCTGAGGACAGAAAAAGGAAATTCCAGATGAGGACATACTATACTTGAAGTTAGCAAAGCTTTAAAGCGTATCTCAGCTTGACAATAGGTTGAACAATAACAACAAGTTAAGCACAATTTAAAAAATAGCTAGAGGTTTGCTGAAAAAAATATGTATTAAATCTGATGGGGAAGCGTCATAGAGCAGTGGCAGAGCATCTGCTTTGCCTGAAGAAGGTTCCTGCTTCAATACCTGGCAACTCCAGGGAGGACTGGGATAGACCCCAGTCTGAAACCCCAGAGAGCCAGTGCCAGTCAGTGCAGGCAAAACTTAGCTAGATGGACCAATGGTCTGACTTGGCACAAGACGATTTTTCCTATGTCAATACATATAAAAAATAAGAGAAGGAAGGAAGGAAGGAAGGAAGGAGGGAGGGAAGGAAGGAAGGAAGGGTTTAACTAATTCTGTGGATATCTGTATGCATTTCATCTCTTCTAATAAGGCTGGTAATTGACTTGGGGGGGGGGAGAAAGACCTGGAAAAAGCGGCTGGAGTGCGCCCATTCTGGCGCACCGGCCACAGCACTCCCTTCCCGACCGCAGCGGAATGGCTGGCTCAAGAAGTAGCCGCACTATCTGCCAATCAGCTGGGAGGCCAGCCGGGAAGTGGCAAAGCCTTGTGCTCCCGGCGGCTTCAAAAACGAGTAGGGGGGGGGGCCTTTAAGCGGCTGTAACAGCACACCCACGAACACCCAACGGCAGTGCCAGGCCGCTGAACTACCTTGCACCCAAGCGCCCCCAGGCCACACCGGAGCGGCAGAACGGACTGCACTCTACACCACCCAGTTGGGAACCGGGCTGTTGTGGTAAGAAAATGTGGGGTGGGGGAGGGAGGTTTAAAAGTACTAAATTAACAAGGGGAGGAAAGGGGTAAAGAGTGGAAGGAGGCTAACAAGCAATTAAGCTGGAAAATCCAAATTAATATGCTAATATCTTAATCAGCAACAATACAACCATCTCCAAAGAGCTCCTTCGCCGTGCTAGAACCGCAGCGATCCGTTGCACTTGGCAAAAGTGAAACCAGAAGCAGCATGTAGGAGCTTATAATGGCTTTGGCTGTCAATCATTAACTTGCAACATAACTTTCCCCCCAGCAACATAACTGCCCAATCACCCAGTGGCCATCTAGATTAATCTGCCCAGCAACCCACAGGATGTCCTGTTAACCCTTCCGCAACACGTGCTCTCCATGAATGGAGAACCCGCTTTTTTAAAAAAAAAACACACAAAAAAACTGGATAAAAACACCCCAGCCATGCAAGAAAATGCAACAAACAATTAAAAGCCAAAGGCCTGATGATAAACAAATGTTTTTGCTTGGCACCTCTAAAAGTAAGTAATGATGGCACCAGTCAAGCCTCCCTGAGGAGAGCATTCCATAATCAGGAAGCCACCACTGAAAAGGCCCATTTATGTGTTGCCACCTTCAGGACCTCAACACTTTGGGGGGGGGCACAAGAGGAAGGCTCTGTGATGACAATGACAAGCCAGGTTGGGAATGTAGCCCCCAGCAGATTTCCACTGGGATAATTTGCCTTCCACTTCAAAAAATGTTTCTCATATCCCATACAAGTATATGCCATGATCCTCCTCCTCTTTGCTCTAGTAATTGAACCCTTGGGACATAAACAAGACTAAAGAAAATTGGTTGCTGGTATGGTATCAAGCAAAAAGGACCACTCACTGAGATTCTTTCAAATGCCAGAGTACAATACATTAATGATGCCAAAACAGAAAAGCTTCTGCCACAAATGCAGTTGCCTCATCTTTGAGGTGTCACAAGGCTCTATAGTTTCTGTAGCAACAGAGTAAGTTGGCTACCCTTTGGGAATTTCTGAAAACCAAAAACTTAAATATATCCATCATCAAATAGAAACAGCAGAGAAACTACAACTGAGGGTGAATTTTCTTCTATAAACTAAAGCAGAAAGTGCATGTGCTACTTAATGTGGAATTTAACCTTCCTTTGAGTACTCCTCATGCAATTTCTTGAGTATAATACTCAGAGGAACATTTTAAACTACTGCAGGAAGTTAAAATGCTTCAGGAGCACAGTCAATGAAAATAATGGTGGAACCTTTCATTAAAGGCACTTGAGTTTCCTGAATTACATTCCACAATACTTCTCTTTAAATACCCATGTACGTAGTCCTATGCAGTGGGATGGTGGGGAAGAAGACAGAAGAGCAGACTTTTTATCTTGATTGAAACCTTGGAAACACACCTTGGTTACAAACAGAAGCATCATGGCACACCAGACAATTGCTCCATTTTCCATGCAATTCTGACTGTGATCCTTGACCTTGTCCCATTATGAATGAATTGGAGAAGTTCTCTCTCTCTCTCTCTCTCTCTCTCTCTCTCTCTCTCTCTCTCTCTCTCTCTCTCTCTCATAATACTTGAAATTGGAGTCATTCAATGAAGCTGAATATTGCTGGAATATTCAGGATGGGCAAAAGAAATCCCTCCTCACACAGAGCATAGTTAAAACTATGAAACTTTCTCCCACGAGATGTAGTGGATGGCCAGAAACTTTTAATGTTACATAAAATGCTGAACAAATGTAATTGCATTGCATTGCATTGCATTTGCTGGGAAATCACGTCTGTATTTTTCCATGGGGCTTGAGATGGAGACCTGCTGTAAATTTCCATTACAAAGGGTGAGGTGATCTAACTTTTTTCAACCCAGTTGCATGCAGTCATAAGACTTGGAAGTGGGTTACAAGATGTTTGAATATGTTAATGTCGTAGGATCCTCCAACTTAGACCACGTTGCTTTGTTCTCAATTGCTGAAAAGAAGTGACATGCTTTCTCACTGGAAAAACAGCCTGAAGCAGATAGGCTGGAAATGGGGGAGAGAGGGAGCTTTGATTTTATCTCAAAAGTTGGATTTCAGCAGTTACGTATGTCTTTAAGCCTTATACTGGGAGCAGCATACATATATCTAAAGACAACATGTTTTTGTAGCTGGCAACATCAACCCCATCCTTGCAGATGACCACAGTACCCGGAGATAGTCAGGTTGTGTATCCGTAGCAGTGACCAGAAGAGGAATGACTCTGGGAGGAGCGCAGGGAGAAGAAATGCCATGGTGCATCTGCAGCAGCACAACTGGACACCTTCATCTGCCCCAGCTGCAACAAGACCTGTCTCTTCCATATCAGTCTCTACAGCCACAGCTGGCCACTGCAACATTCCAACAATTTGACTTTCCTCCCAAAGGCACACTCTTTCATTCTCTCTTGAGGCAGACAGATGTCAACAACTAGAAGCTAAGTTCTGTTAGTAAAGCTTTTTGGACATTTTTTTTTTGGACTGGAGTAATTTATTTCTAAACAAGAGTCAGTTTACAAAAAGAAAAACTTCTGCTCATATTAATCTACAAATTCTTTCATCCTCCTCCTTCATCTCAGTTTTGCCTTTGTATAATTCAGCAGTGAGGAAGATCAGAACAAAAGCAAAATGAGTTCTGCCTATCACTGGCTCTGCCACGGTCCGGTCGGCGGGCGTCAGGACCAGAGGCAAGATGGTGGTGTAGAAGCAGGAACAGGTGCAGGGCTGAGGGTCCAGCAGCAGGCAGTCACAGGGTCAAGGAGCAAGGCGGAGGCGAAGGCTCAAGGAACAAGAAGCACGGCGAAGGTTCAAGGAACAAGAAGCAAGGCGAAGGTATAAGGGTCGAGGATCAAGGCGTCGGCAAGGCAAGGGTCCAAGGAGCAAGGCGTCGGCAAGGCAAGGGTCCACGGAGCAAGGATCAAGACGTCGGCAAGGCAAGGGTCCACGGAGCAAGGATCAAGACGTCGGCAAGGCAAGGGTCCACGGAGCAAGGATCAAGACGTCGGCAAGGCAAGGGTCCATGGAGCAAGAATCAAGGCGTCGGCAAGGCAAGGGTTGAGGATCAAGGTGTCAGCAAGGCAAGGGCCCAAGGAGCGAGAGGCCAGAGGCAACCAGGCAGGGTTAGTGTTGCTGTGGCCAAGAGCTGAAGGGAAATGCTGGGCTTTTATCCCTCCCAGCTCCTGCCACCAGGTGCAGTGAGATATCAAGTGGCCCCACCTGGGTGACTACTCCTTGCCTCTCCAGCACAAGCTGAGGTCTTCACCTGTGTGGCCACGCCTTGCTGCTCCAGCACAAGCTGAGGCAGGCCCCAGTCCTGCAAAGCACTACAGGCCCCAGAGCCTGACTCCTGCCCATACTCCTGACAGGCTCCAGCTCCACTAGTCATTTGTTCTGGTTCCACCTACTGTTGGCCTCCCTGTCTTCTGCCCTGCCAGACTCCACTGGAGAACCATTGTCAATCAAAGTAGATATTGCTGGGCTAGATACTCTGACTTGGTATCAGGAAGCATCCTATGTTCTGCCACAGGGGTAGGAAACACATGGCTTTCCAGATGTTGCCGGACTCTGGCTTCAACCAGCCTCATCCAATATAGCTGGCAGTCAGGGATGATGGAAGCTGTAGTTCAACAACATCTCAAGAGCCCTAGGTTTCCCACCTTGTCTTTGCTCTTGGCTTCTGTTGAAGAAGGATTATTTTCAAGTGACTGCAAGCCTCCTCTGCAGCACTGAGTTCTGTCAACGACAATTACAAATCTCAGACAAATCTGAAGTGTTCTTCCTGTTTTTAATTTAGATTTTTGAAAACAACATCTCTTATGTAGCTGTAGGTTTCAGAACTCTTTGTCATTCTGCTAAACTGCAAAACTGTTAGGAACTAGGTCATGCCCACAGCAAAAGGGAAAAGCAGAACAAGAGACGTTGGCATTAAGTGCCAGTGTATGTTCTTCACATTACCTTCCATTATTTATCTCCCTGCCTCTAGCAGCATGCCACTCTTCCACCTTGCCCTGGAGTAATTGATGTGGCAGAGTGATTAGAGATGGCGTGCTACATAACATCTCCCATTATCATAACCAGGAGGGCATGAACAAACAATGTGCAATCTGTCTTTAATTGCTATTTTCTTAATGACAAAGACCATGGTCATTTATAACATGCATTAACCATCCTAGGGAGCAGGTGCCACAGCTGTGCACTGTGCTGGTCTTTCCCCCGCAGAGGCAACATCTGGCACCAGGGGAACCAACCCAAATGATGTTTGTGTCATCACTCACAAATATGTCGCCGTAAAAATAATAATAAGTAGTTCCGTGAGGGAATGAAGTTCATTTTGTGAATGTGTGGGTGAGGATCACTGGCACGAGTTGTGAACGAGCTGTCAGAGCCTGAGCATTAATTAAATCCAAAGCAGGACAATTCACTAAGCAGCTAAATGCTTTCCTCCTTCTATTTTGGAAATCAATTACAGAAGTTTGTGATTGTTTTCATCAGCTAATGGAGTTAAATTAGAATTTGCTCCTAACTGCTTTGTCTCCCCGGTAAGTGAATGCAGATTCAAATTTCTCCTTGTTACTTCATTGTAATTGGGAGCTGTCCCATTGAAATTAATGGAGGTAATACACCGGGGGCTCATTCGTTCAGAAGCACTATTACGGCTAAAACCCACATTTTTTTTTTTTACCCTTTGGATTTGTCTGTTAGTCCACACCTGGCCATGCTGAATTTGATCCCTTAGTTCAGATCTGCCATTTCCATTCTGCCAAGAACTGAGCATGCACTGTAGGAGTAAGAGGCAGTTTTGTTAGGTGGCTGACTTGTGAGTAGTGCTGCCCACGTGTCCCCACTGGCCCACCTGGCTGGCTTGGGGTGGGGGCTGACTCAGCAGGATTAGCCCAAACCAAGCAGAATCGAGTTCTGTGTCCATCAGCTGGGAAGCACTGAGCTGAATCCTGCTTTGTGTAGGGTTAGGGCAGGTATTTTATTTTTGTTTAAGGCCCAAATATACCACCAGCAGCTGGCAAACAAAAGTGAAGCAAGCCCTGTCTGAAAAGCAAATGGGAAAGAAAGCAAACTCAGGAGAGCAATTACTACTTATGAGATGAACCACACACACCATAGCATTACAACCCATACTGTAGCAATGTGTTCTTCATCCCCTTGAAACAGCAGCTTGAATTTAATATTCTTGTTCTTTTTGGGTTGTCCAGAGATTAGAAAAATACAGATTGCTGCAGTAAAAAGTGCTGGGCATCAGTGAAGTGATGAGGATATCATACGGATGCACAATTAACAGAGACATATGCTGTTCTAATTTTACATTTAACTCCAGTGTGGATGGGCCCTACACAGGGGCGTCACATTGGGGGGGTGATGGGGGCGGTTCGCCCCGGGTTCCACTCTGGGGGGGTGCCACTTGGCGCCCCCACCCCCGCGACTCCCAAGCCGAGCCTCCAGCCTCCTGGTAAAAAGTCCGCTTGGGAGGCTGGAGGCTCGGCTTGGGAGTCGCAGGGGTGGGGGGGCGCCGTGGCACCCCCCTGCCGCACCGAGCGGGCTTTCTACCTAGAGTGTGTAGCTGGAGGTGCGCGGATTGGAGTCACTGGGGGCGACGATACCCCACTACGTAACACACATGCGTAGCGGGATGCTGCACATGCGTCATTACGTGGTGGAGTATCACCGCCTCCCGCGTCTCCAAAGCCGTGCGCCTCCAGCTTCAGGTAGTATCGCTGCCCCCCGTGTCTCCAAAGCTGCGCGCCTCCAACTATAAACTCCAGGTAGAAAGTGGGCGCGCTGCGCTGAGCGGGATTTCTACCTGGAGTTTGCAGCTGGAGGCGCATGGCTTTGGAGGTGCGGGGGGGTGGCAATACCCCGCTACACATGCGTTGTTACGTGGCGGGGTATTGCTGCCCCCCCGCGCCTCCAAAGCCGCAAGCTTTCTCCAGGTAGAGAGCCTGCTCAGTGTGGCAATCGCGCCACATTGAGCGGACTTTTTACCTGGAGTTTGTAGCTGGAGGTGCACGGCTTTGGAGGCGCGGGAGAAGAGATACCCCACCACGTAACGACGCATGCGGCGTTACGTAGTGACAACGCGCCCCCTGGGTGCATGGCAATTTGCCACCCCGGGTGCCGCGGTGCCTTGCTATGCCCCTGGCCCTACAGCATGGGTGGGGGGGGATTTTCAGTCTGAGGGCCACATTTCCTTGTAGGAAACTTTCCAGGGGCCACACACTAGCTGTGGGTGTTTGGTCAGAGGCAAAGTATTGGTGGGGTAACCTATTTTCCAGTAGGCTACATTTCAGCCACACATAAGCCAAAGGTTTCTACACATACGCCACAACACAGAGATCTCCCCATCCTCTATCCACTATCACAGCTCAAGGACATATTCTAGCTAGGCAAAAGCACTTGAGGAGCAGGTGGTGCAGGCCTAATGAGGCATGTGTCCAGGGAGAGGGTGTGTGTCCTGGGGAGAGTACAGAGGGCCCAATAGGGCAGTATGGAGGGCCACATTTGGCCCTTGGGCCTAATGTTCCCTGCTACTGCACTGGAGACTCTTATTTCCTGTTAAGTAGGACTGTATACCTTCCCTTTCCACCTCAGCTTTAAACTCTAAGTTATAGACATGTTCACTTTGATACTGTCGGCTGGAATTGCTTGCTATCAAGCCTTTTAGCTGCCTAGTTGGATCCATTTATTTTTAATGTAAAAGACATATAGGCAATTTAGAGCCAACAGTAATGGAAATGTATTATAAATGTCAGAGGTTTTGAGTTAGAGCACCGTTATAAAACTTTATGTACACACTTTATACACATGCAGCTCCTTCCTGAGTTGTAACAAAAAGGCCTGGTTAACATTATTTCTTACATCTTTACTCTCCTGATTAACCACCTTCCTCCTTAATATCTCATCCATCCTTGATTTCACCCAGTTTGGGCACCAGCCATGTATGCATTAATGATTAGTGCTGAACCACAAACAGGGACGTTTTTCAGTGTATGTTTCTCTCATGTGAAATCTGCCCCTCACCATTTCAGTGATTCCACTGGAGAAGTTTTGCTTCTTTTATGATGGTAGGAAGGGCACCCTTCCAGGAGACATTCAAGCTGTGTCTGGCCTATTTTAGTCATTCAGGTAGATATTCCATAGTTTGTCTCTTCAGAGCCCTGATTGGTAAAAGCTTTGACACAATTTCTCTCCTTCAGTCATACTTATTGCTAGTAATGGTGAATATTATCATGTCACATAACCATGTACTGAGCTCAAAGAAAGCCAATTCAGACTGAGGGCAATGTTTTCTGAATAGGCACTGCCCTCCCTCTAAATTAACTTAGTTTGCCATCAGCTATGTCACCACATAACCAACCAGATTCCTACAGGCCTCTGGTTGAGCACTGTAAACAGGGATACTAGGCTAGATGGACCTTTGGTGTGATCCAGCTGGGCTCTCATGTTCTTATTAGATGGTCATGTGTGGACTGAATTTTGATTGGCTTAAGATTGCAGGACCCCCTTACATAGCTGCCAAGTTATCCCTTTTTTAAGGGATTTTCCCTTATGCTGAATAGGCTTCCTCGCGAGAAAAGGGAAAACTTGGCAGCTATGCCCCCTTATCCCATGCCCCACGCTATAAAATTGGTGGAGCTTTAGCAATTAGTGCTTGGGGAAAGCATTGTTATACTGTAGTATAATAGCTTTCCCAGGAGAGTTTGGAGGGATGATTTCCATGTGTATAGAAAGACATGTGTGGTTATAGAGGAGTACATGTTGCAATTAAACATCCCTTGGTTTATCAATTTCCTTTAATAAGGCAGTTCATACACAGTTGATCACTGGAGATATCAGAGACCCTCTAACTATTAAAACAAACCACATTTCCAGCAGCAGAATATTAGAATTTTATTGAAATTGCAACAACCATCACCATCACCATTAGTCATAGTATATTTAGATCTCTTACTCATCCTTCATAATAAAGTCCTAGTGCAGGTTCCAGCAATGGAAAAATTTACAAACGCAACACATATCTCAGATGTCAAAGGACAGGGTCAGGAGATGTGTCTTCAGCACATTATGAAGCTTGTATAATGAAGGTGCCAGATACACATCTATGGGTAGGGAGTTCTACAATTCTACCAGGTGTGGCAGAGAATGCCCTCTCCTGGGCCACCCTACCAAACCTCTGAGGGCAAGGGAACTAGCAAGAGGACCATCTCTACTGATCTTAACTTCTGAGGCAGTCCATAGGGAAGAAGATAGTCTTTCAGATATTTGGGACCAAAGAATGTGGCCTGCTCTGAAGAATCCTGGTGCAAGGGCAAATGAGGCAAAGAGGTCAGGGTGCTTATTAAATTTGAAGCTGATGGCCTTTTTTGCATGAACATAAGTTGGCACAAGCTGGCGTATGGACCCTTGAGTCAGATGCATGAAAACTTAGGGAGTATTGAAGTGCAAAAGTCCTGCAATTTTGTGAGTTAAGGGGGCTGCAAATGAATTATTTCCAGAATGTCAGAAGACAGAAATGAGCAATTCATATGTACTATATTACATTACTGGGTAGTTTTCCAAAAGTGGCTTTTACATTGTGTGAAAGCTCAAATATTGTGCACAGAAAAATGTCAGGGAAACAGAATAAAATGCCATGTGAATATAGCCAAAGAATAACTTCATAAACTGCAAAATTTTGGAACAAGGGCTCCCAGCATCCATCACCTCACACATATTGAGAAGAGAGACATTAATTTGCACCCAACTGAGGTTATAGCAATGTGGCTGTAATTGTGCTGATAACATAATAGCAGTGGGTCAATTCTAATCATGAACAGCTCTGGAAATTACATTTATTGCACAGAAATCATAGGTTATACCCTATTTTTTTGTAAATGCTTGATTTCCAAGGGTTTATATATTAATTTTGTTCATATCCTTATCCACTCAAGCTTTGCAATTAAAGAAGTGGTTCAAATCAGTAGGTAATATTCTCAAGTCAACATGTCATCTGCAGCAAAGAAAATCAAGTTTGCATTTGTTGATTAGATAACAGGTCAACCATACCATGATAATAGCTTAATTACAATTGTGTCATCAGCAGAGTGTGTGATTTGTAGTGTAAAAGGAATGGAAGACTTCAAAGTCCAGCATGATCAAAACTGAATGATTTAATTCATGGCACTAGTGATGCATATGTTACTCAACTAGCAGTAAAGTCCCATTATTTGTCACAAAACTTAAACTCAGTTCTGCTCCAGGTCTAAATCAGGGGTGGGGAGCCTTTTTCAGCTTTTTCAGTTTGAGGGGTACTTTCCACCTAGGGAAACCTTCCAGTGGCAGCAAGCCAATAATGGCTGAGTTTAGAGGGAAGTGGGTGGAGCAATGAATGCAACTTTTTCATTTATATAGCAGGATACATACATTCCAGCCACACAAATGTCTGAGACTTCTATCTCTCCATAAAAGCAAGCAAGAGGTATCATGGTACAGTGGTACCCCGGGTTATAAACGCTTTAGGTTACAAACGCTTCAGGTTACAGACTCCGCTAACCCAGAAATAGAAACTCAGGTTAAGAACTTTGCTTCAGGATGAGAACTGAAATTGTGCTCCGGCGGTACGGCGGCAGCAGGAGGCCCCATTAGTTAAAGTGGTGCTTCAGGTTAAGAACAGTTTCAGGTTAAGAACAGACCTCCAGAATGAATTAAGTTCTTAACCAGAAGTACCACTGTAGTTCAAGGACACACCCCAGTCTGGCGGAAATAGGGAGGGTGCAAAGCAGATTCTATGAGTTGTGGGGGCTGGGGAGAGTCATGGGGGCCAGATAGTTCCAAGCCTGAGTCCCAAGCCAAATTGAGGATATTCAGAGTTACTTGGGCACTGGACAAGTTGGGTACAGGCAGCTATGGATTTCTGTTGATGGGTTTTTAATTGTCATAACAAGCTTCTTGCTGCAGACCTTCACTAATGTGTGGAGGGCAAAGAGGATCTTGTGACTGGGGATGCATCAAATAGCATGGGGCGAAGAAGCACCTTCCCTCATACAATAGTAATCATGGAACCATAGGAAGACATAGCGGTGCAGGTGGCTTACATGAATAATTGAACCCTGCAACCTTAGGCTCCTAGCTTCAAGATTTTGCCCTTCAGTGCTTGGAGGACAGCAAGATTCAGCAACAGGGACAAGGCAAAGGGGGTAGGGCCAGTCAGTGTGGCCCTGCTCCCCATTTCCATGCATTGGACATTGAATTCCTTAATAGGGGTTTTGTGACC
Source organism: Zootoca vivipara (assembly GCF_963506605.1). Lineage (NCBI taxonomy): Eukaryota > Metazoa > Chordata > Lepidosauria > Squamata > Lacertidae > Zootoca > Zootoca vivipara. The sequence goes on from NC_083294.1 coordinate 25,145,909, forward strand.
TTCCATTTGGGATCTGGGACATCAGGATGTAAATTCTCCAATAACACAGGATGTTTATGCTGAATCAAAGTATTGGGGCACCTAGCTAAGTATGATCCACACTGACTGGCAGTGGCTCTCCAGAGTTTCAAATACAGGTCATTCCAAACCCTGCATTCCAAGCTAGTGTGACACAATGGTTAGAGTGTTGGACTTGGATCCCCACTCAGCCATGAAGCTCACTGGGTGACCTTGGGACAGTCACCGTCTCTTAGCTTACCTACCTCACAAGGTTGCTGTGCGGGGAGGAGGAGAACCATGTGCACTACCGTAAGCTCCTTGGAAGATAAAGGTGGTCTATAAATGTAATAAATAAATAAATGATTATATTGTAAACCATCCTATTATCTTTGGATGGAGGGCAAACAAACAAACAAACAAACAAACAAACAAACAAACAAACGTCATTGTACCTGAGACCTTCTGCATGCAAAATGATTACTTACCCACTAGGTACAGTTCTTCCTACATCTATAGCCCCCCCAAAATAAATGCATGTTCTCTTAAAGCATCATCAGACAAGTGGTGATTTAATAGCACCCAGTGCAATTTATCATTTCAAATGCCTTTTTAAAAAATTCTACCGATGTCCCAGACCCAAGGTCAAACTTTTGGGAAACAAATGCAGTGATAGCACACTATGGGACATTTCTTTTTGCTGAGCTCATTTCATATGTAGTGCATGAAGGGAAAGATACAGGCAATGTGCTTGTTTTCAAATTGGCCAGCCTCTAAAAGAACACCATCATGACACCATGAACCAATTTAACACTATATATCCCAAAGATAAACAGGCAGTAGCATTCCTGGTCTCAAGGCTCAGTCTCAAGACAGGGACGTGCACAATGTCACCAGAACAGCAATCTTGAAAGGCCTTTGGCACTACAGCAAAGCATCTAGCATCTTGAATGGTGAGATGTGCTGTGTGGTTTATTGATAATTCTTTTTGCAGTTCTTTCCCACCAAATTCTGAAACAAAGGCTTTGACACATGCTCTCACATCCCTTGTAAATATGATTTTGCAAGGCCTGGGTATCACAAAATGAGATGTGCTTGCTGTTCAGCAGTCCTCATTTCACAACTCACTGTTATTGAGCTGTGAAAGGAAGAGAAAGAAGAGTGTTGAGGCATCTGAGGTTGTTGGAGCAGAGCTCAAGAGATGGCCATGGCATGAAAACTTATACCCAAACTAGAAATTGTGTGCTGCTGATTAACAACAATGTTGTTTAGAGACAGGTTCCCGGTAGGTAGCTGCATTAGTCTATTGCTGCAAGAACAGCAAAGAGTTTTGGGGCCCCTTAAAGACGCAGAATTTTATAGTGGCATTAGCTTTCACTGGCCAGAGGCCACTTTGGCTGATGCGACACATTGAGTAAAGATATATAATAATGGCCCCAGGCAAGCCTTCCTGGTGAGAGCATTGCAGAAGCAGGAAGCCATCGTAGAAAAGGCTCACTCTTGTATGGCCGCCCTCTGGATCACTTGTGAAGGGAACACACAAAGAAGGGCCTCAGGTGAAGATCACAGGGTTTGGGTCAGTTCATAGAATGACATTAGATGACTTGCAAGTGGTTAACCCTGCCCACCTATCAAAGCTGGTCTGTAGGGTGGGAAGACAAAGATCTGGCCCACCAGGCCAAAAACATTCCCCACTCTTGTTTTTTTTTGTTTTGTTTTTTAGCAAGCTAGAATTTCCAAGGAATTTGTCCATTGGTGAATTTTGTATGCTTGTTCCCAATATCCAAAGGTTCCAAGTAACAGACATTTCATTTGTGCAACATCCAAGTCTTCATGTTTTTCAAAATTATTGATGAAATGATGCTATGTAATGGAAGGAGGAGACGAAGAAGAAAAAGAAGCTGAAGAAGAGATCACACTGTTATTTTATCTCATTACTGATGTTACAATGGTGTGCCCACTTCTGAGTGATAGTGAGATATTCAAGTCCAGCTTAACTTCAGTCACATTCACACCATATACAGTCATACCTCGGTTTAAGTATGCTTCGGTTTGAGTACTTTCAGTTTAAGTACTCTGCAGACCCATCTGGAACGGAGTAATCCACTTTCCATTACTTTCAATGGGAAAGTTCGCTTCAGGTTAAGTAAGCTTCAGGTGAAGTACAGATTTCTGGAACCAATTGTGTACTTAAACTGAGGTACCACTGTATTTCAAACATGCTTATACAATTGTTACAGTCATCGTCTGCCCCCAGAGGATCCTGGGAACTGTAGTTTGTTAAGGGTGCTGGCTGTTGTATTTCTTAGCAGATCTCCAAACCCTTAACAAACTACAGTTCCCAGACTTCTTTGGGGGCAGGCCATGACTTTTAAGGTGGTATAAGACTTTTTTAAATGTACGGTGTGGGTGTGACATTTGCTATGGGAGTTTCACCCAAAGGGGAAATTGTAATCAACAGTAACACTTTTTGTTGGAAAAGTGATTCCCCAGATGCTATATGGGGTAGAACTCTGGGGATGGAATCAGAAGCTGCTAGAACTCAGAAGAATTTTATCTCAGAAGAATTCTAGGCCTCCCTCAGGGTACTCCGGCAGCCTTCTTAAGAGTGGAAGTAGGATTACGTTCTGTGTCTGCCAGGGCCCACTTAAGATTTCTGCGTTTTTTCATCAACCTCGCAGATGCCTCAAACACCTTATTGGCTAAACAAGCCTTTGTATCTTTACAACATAATACTACTTGGCGTCAAAACCTATTAGATATTGTATCCAGATATAATCTACCCGAGTTTAATACTCTCAAACTGTGGAGCCCTGATAAAGTTCGGGAATGGATCTTTGAAAAAGACGCCTTTTTAGACACCACGAAGATAAAAAATTCTGGGTTTTCCTACTGGTTCCCCCGAGTAAAGGCAGTCAAAATCTGTGCCAACTACCTGGTGGATATCACTGATCCCACCCTTCGGAGAGCTTTCACAATGGCCCGGTTTCAAACATTGCCAACTGCATACCTGACCGGTAGATTTACAAAAATCCCAGCAGAACACCGTTTATGCACTTGCTTCATGAAAATTAAAGAGGATCTTATACATTACCTCCTCTATTGCCCCATTTACTCGGGCTTTAGAGACGCGATGCTGCAAACTATACCCAACTCTATAATCAATCCTGAAGATAGAGTAAAATTTTTGTTAGTTGATGCTAACCCACGAATTACCCATGTGGTAGCGGTCTTTGTGATGAAGGCCATGAAAGCCAGGGAAAGATTTATGGATGATAAAGTAAAGACCCCTTCATCGTCTGTTTAACTCATTGCTTGTTTTCCTTCTCTTTCTGTTTTGTGGGATGAAGGTTTTGTTGGGATAGTATGTAATGAATTTTAACATTTTTAATTATTGTTGTGTTGATATTTGTGTACAGGCATGGTCCTCACAATAAACGGTTTTGTTGTTGTTGTTGCTATACCTTGACTGGTTTATTGGAATTCTAGGCAGTTAGGCTCTAACAACTCACTCAGAATTCTGGTGCAAGAGTCAAAGCCACAGTATATTTCTAGTGCTCCTATTAGGAGCCCCATGTTACCTCCAGGCAATGTTTCAGATTGAATTTAAGAGACCTCTTGTTCCATTTAGGTCTATCTGTGACCTTGACCTTGCTTCAGTATATCAGAGACCTGGAGGCACCATGTGCTTCCAGAGAAGCCTTTGTAGTGCAGTTCTGAGGTTTACAGATTTTCCTCCTTTTAAGGCAGGAATTCTCAAACTTTATCATGCAAAGCATGTGTGCGCAATGAACAGGCACACCAGACCACATAATCCATATTTATAAGATGGATCAACAGCAAATGTGCATTTTTCCTGTACAATATTAAGCCCATAACATAGCTAAAGTAGCTTCTAAAGACAGGGGAGATGCCCATTGCTACTGCTTGTAAGTGGTGCAAAATAGAAAGAAAAAGAAGAAAGAAAATGTTGCTGCTAAGGATTATGCATCAACTCCCTAAGATGGCTAGGGATGGGCAAATCAGTCAGTTTTAGTTTCTCATTTTTCCAACTTTAAGTTCACTTCTCCACACTAGCTTGCAATTTTTAAATGAAAAATTATTCAGTATCTTAGTGTGAATTTTATGTATGCAATTCTGCCAAATATACACATTTTTGCAACACAATCTTCTTTAAATTTTTTATTTATTTATTATATTTGTATACCATCTGAAGATCACAGGGTGGTTTACAATATAAAAACACAACATAGCTCAATGGGGCCAAAGAATACTCCCCAAGCAACATCCTCTGGAAACGACCACCCAAGTGGGACTGGAACCACCAAAAGTGGAGCAACCCTCCCCTAACTTGGACAGACACTCCAGAAGTAAACCATCATAGATGGTATTGAAGCCTGCTAAGAAGTCAAAGGAGAATTTACAGGGACACATTTGCCCTGTCTTTCTCTCCCGACACAGTTTCTGTGTGAATAGGGTATAAACCCTAATTGAAATGGATCTAGAAAATCAGTTTCCTCTAAGAGCGCCGGGATAAAAACCCCCCCAATTTTTGTATTCTAACTAATTATGCATTTATATGCACACTTTCTCCAAGTACATGCATTTCTGTATACATTACAGCAATATGGGCAACTACACTGCAAAATTCATTGAAGTGTGGATTTTGAAGGCTGGGTGTATTTTTGTTCATGTATTGTTTCAGAAAGTGCAGATTAGGTAGGTTTGCCTTTAAATACAACCTTCATTGAATTTCTCCTTTAATCCCAAGGATGGCCTTGGCTTTAAGGGCAAAATAAATATCTTGCTTCTCTGATCCATTTTATTGTACTCTTTTCATAAAGGGAGAAGAAGAGATCCACTGGTTTTATGTACTGTATAAAACCCATTTGGCCATTTGTTTCCTAGCCTCCTCTCAACCTTCAGTGCTGCATGGCAGATCCCAAATGGCCCAGATGACTGCCTACCTTGTAGTCTTCAAAGAGAGTTAGAGCATCACTATTTTGATTTCCCTTTATGAAGTAGTAACCACACTGAACACACTTTTGTGCCAGGAAGCAAGCTTTTACATGTTTGCTATGTTCAGTAGCACTTACTCCCAAGTAAGCATGCATAGGTTTGTAGTTAGGGATGGAGGAGAAATTCAATTTACATTTGATGACAAACCTATTTAATTTGTACTTTTTGGAACAAGATGTGAACTGAAATAAAGCAGTTATTCAAAAGTCACACTTATGTGAATTTTGCAGCACACTTCAGATTACAGACGCTTCAGGTTACAGACTCCACTAACTCAGAAATATCTGAAGAAGTGTGCATACACACGAAAGCTCATACCAATGACAAACTTAGTTGGTCTCTAAGGTGCTACTGGAAGAATTTTTTTAAAAAAATTGTTTCGACTACACCAGACCAACACAGCTGCCTACCTGTAACCAGAAGTAGTAGTTGTTGTTTAGTCGTTTAGTCGTGTCCGACTCTTCGTGACCCCATGGACCATAGCACGCCAGGCACTCCTGTCTTGCACTGCCTCCCGCAGTTTGGTCAAACTCATGTTCGTAGCTTCGAGAACACTGTCCAACCATCTCGTCCTCTGTCGTCCCCTTCTCCTAGTGCCCTCAATCTTTCCCAACATCAGGGTCTTTTCCAAGGATTCTTCTCTTCTCATGAGGTGGCCAAAGTATTGGAGCTTCAGCTTCACGATCTGTCCTTCCAGGGAGCACTCAGGGCTGATTTCCTTAAGAATGGAGAGGTTTGATCTTCTAGCAGTCCATGGGACTCTCAAGAGTCTCCTCCAGCACCAGAATTCAAAAGCATCAATTCTTCGGCGATCAGCCTTCTTTATGGTCCAGCTCTCACTTCCATACATCACTACTGGGAAAACCATAGCTTTAACTATACGGACCTTTGTAGGCAAGGTGATGTCTCTGCTTTTTAAGATGCTGTCTAGGTTTGTCATTACTTTTCTCCCAAGAAGCAGGCGTCTTTTAATTTCGTGACTGCTGTCACCATCTGCAGTGATCAAGGAGCCCAAGAAAGTAAAATCTCTCACTGCCTCCATTTCTTCCCCTTCTATTTGCCAGGAGGTGATGGGACCAGTGGCCATGATCTTGGTTTTTTTGATGTTGAGCTTCAGACCATATTTTGCGCTCTCCTCTTTCACCCTCATTAAAAGGTTCTTTAATTCCTCCTCGCTTTCTGCCATCAAGGTTGTGTCATCTGCATATCTGAGGTTGTTGATATTTCTTCCGGCAATCTTAATTCCGGCTTGGGATTCAGCTAGTCCAGCCTTTCGCATGATGAATTCTGCATATAAGTTAAATAAGCAGGGAGACAATATACAACCTTGTAGTACTCCTTTCCCAATTTTGAACCAATCAGTTGTCCCATATCCAGTTCTGACTGTAGCTTCTTGTCCCACATAGAGATTTCTCAGGAGACAGATGAGGTGATCAGGCACTCCCATTTCTTTAAGAACTTGCCAAAGTTTGCTGTGGTCGACACAGTCAAAGGCTTTTGCATAGTCAATGAAGCAGAAGTAGACGTTTTTCTGGAACTCTCTAGCTTTCTCCATAATCCAGCGCATGTTTGCTATTTGGTCTCTGGTTCCTCTGCCCTTTCGAAATCCAGCTTGCACTTCTGGGAGTTCTCGGTCCACATACTGCCTAAGCCTGCCTTGTAGAATTTTAAGCATAACCTTGCTAGCGTGTGAAATGAGCGCAATTGTGCGGTAGTTGGAGCATTCTTTGGCACTGCCCTTCTTTGGAATTGGGATGTAGACTGATCTTCTCCAATCCTCTGGCCAGAAGTAGTACGTCGAGTTAAAAACTTTGCTTCAGGATGAGAACAGAAATCACGCAGCGGCAGTGCAGCAGCAGCGGGAGGCCCCATTAGCTAAAGTGGTACCTCAGGTTAAGAACAGTTTCAGGTTAAGAACGGACCTCCAGAATGAATTAAGTTCTTAAACAGAGGTAACACTGTACTAGGATAATGTACAGGCAACTCCCATTTTGCACACATTCAGAGATCTTGCAACCATGCATGCACGCATTGCTGCAAAGTGAAAGTGGCAGGAAAAGGAGTTGGAACAGTTGTGCAGTGGAGACAGAATGGGCTTCCACATGCTCCACCGATGTATGTGGGGGTCACGAACGCAAACCCCATGTAAAACAGTCATTGTCTGTATGCATAAAAATGCATACGTATATTAGTCAAAATAATATACAAAAATATGTTTTTGGGGGATAATTGCTTTGCAAAAACCTGCATGTCAGCATAAATTTCCTGATGTGCATTTATGAGAACTTTTAAAAATAAATGAATTGCAAACTGGTGTGGAAATGAAGACTGAAGAATTGAAGAATGAGAAAACAGAAATTGACAGGTTCACGCCTCTCTAAGCTGGAACATTACTTGATTGTTTTAATTTTCGTTCTGCTTCTGTGTAATAGCACACAGAAGTGGACTGTGGCATTATTTTGTAAAGTAGTGACATATTTTACAACCCTACTTCCCTATAATACCAAAAAAAGGAAAACAGCTGTTTATAGCAGGCATTAAACCCCTACAGAGAATTTTAAATAGCGCACTCCCCGCTCTCTGTAGTTATTCCTGTTTTGTACAGATCAAAAAGAGGTACAAAGAAAACCGAGTCTGGCTGCAGGTACTTTCGTCCTGATGGATTTAACATTTTGCATATCTTAACATGCAGTGCCTAATGCCTGTTCTTCCTGTTTAACCAGCACAACACTTTTATACTCTATCTATTAGCTTTGTATGTGGCCATAAATCTCCACCTACAGACTATCCATTAGGGAGCGGGATCAAAAGAGAGGTATTTAATGTTCTGCATTGTGTGTTCTCATGCTAATCTAGCTTCAGTAAGATTTAGAAAACTCAGTAAAGTTTATAGAAGCAAATGCCAAAGATTCACTTTTAAAAACACCCACAATAATCCCTAAATGCATAGCAGTCCACAGGGAGGACCACCAGAGGCACAGGTAGCTTTGATTCCTGATAGATGCTCTACCTCCTCTAAAGCTGGGGATAAAGAGAGGGGAGATTGTTACTGCTTTGCACATGCCATTTTATTTTAAATACATGTGAATGGGGGTGGGGGAGACATACGGCAGTGAATATTGATGATGATGCACCAATGCAAGAATCTATCTAGTATGCTAAACCATTCAAGTGTTAAAATTTTAATGTACAATGATTTAAAATATAAATTTACTGTGTATGAAATGCAATATATTTTATGTCTGTGTGCATTCACATGCACGCGCACGCACACACACAAACTTGTTTAATGGGTTGATTACTTCAGTTTCCTTCAAATTGTTTCAAGCTTCTGACATCCTTTTGGTTCTGCTCTAGTCAAATGCCGGCAGGACGTCTGTGCTTGGGAATATTGGAATTGAGTTTGATGAAGTTTGACACACATGCCTTAAATTGGTGGAGGGATAAAGAAATACAAAAAAAATTTGCAAACAGAATACAGTGGTACCTTGGGTTACAGATGCTTCAGGTTACAGACGCCGCTAATCCAGAAATAGTACCTCAGGTTAAGAACTTTGCTTCAGGATGAGAACAGAAATTGCGTGTTGGCGGTGTGGCAGCAGCGGGAGGCCCCATTAGCTAAAGTGGTACTTCAGGTTAAGAACAGTTTCAGGTTAAGCACAGACCTCCAGAACAAATTAAGTTCTTAACCAGAGGTACTCAATAGTGTAAAGGTAAAGGGACTCCTGACGATTAGGTCCAGTCGTGACTGACTCTGGGGTTGCGGCGCTCATCTCGGGTTATTGGCCAAGGGATCCGGAGTACAGCTTTCAGGTCATGTGGCTAGCATGACAAAGCCGCTTCTGGCGAACCAGAGCAGCACATTGAAACACCGTTTACCTTCCTGCTGTAGTGGTACCCATTGATCTACTTGCACTTTGACGTGCTTTCGAACTGTTGGGTTGGCAGGAGCTGGGACCGAGCAATGGGAGCTCACCCCATCACGGGGATTCGAACCGCCGACCTTCTGATCGGCAAGCCCTAGATATTGAGCCCTACTCAATAGTGTAAGCCGTACTTATTCTCACACGTGGAATAGAGAGGGATACTGGAGGACATCCATTCTGGAGTCTGCTGCTCAAGGCAAAACCATTGCGTTGGGTATATGAGAAACTGATTCTTCATGAGTTAGTTGATTTCGTATTTCAAGACTAGTATTATTGACTCTGATTGGCAACAAGATTGTGAACAAGGTTCCCCCACCCTTCTCCCAGGTCCCATTATGTAATTTATTTTGAACTGGCAATGCAAAAAAAGATGAAGTTTATGTTTCCAACCATGTGTTATTATTTCATGGTGAGGCTGGTCCTGGTGACTGAACTCCTTGCACTGAAAGTAATAATATATTAACTTTTCATTTATATTGTGTGTTGCTGCATTCATCATCCTAACATTTTGGAGCAATGGGTGGGTAGGGGTCACTAGTCTGGGAAAGTGTGGTCCTCTATCTGTTGCTGTACTCCAACTTCTATCAGCCCTAGCCAGCATGGCTAATGTTCAGAGATGAAGTAAAATAAAAAAATTCCTTCAGTAGCACCTTAAAGACCAACTAAGTTTTTATTTTGGTATGAGCTTTCGTGTGCATGCACACTTCTTCAGATACAGTGAAATGGAAGTTTCCAGGCACTTATGTAGAGAAGGGGTGGGGATGGGGAGGGGAGGGGGGATCACTCAGAAGGGTGGTGGAAATGGGTGATTGACTGACTGATAGCTGTTGATTACTTATGTAGACTTATGTCTACATAAGTGCCTGGAAACTTCCATTTCACTGTATCTGAAGAAGTGTGCATGCACACGAAAGCTCATACCAAAATAAAAACTTAGTTGGTCTTTAAGGTGCTACTGAAGGAATTTTTTTATTTTACTTCGATCCAGACCAACACGGCTACCTACCTGTGTTCAGAGATGAAGGGAGCTGTAGTTCAGCATCACCTGGAGGGCCCAAAGTTTCTCATCCCTACCCCAGACGGTCTGCCACAGAAGAAATGTCATGCAAAAAGGCCTTCAAGACACTTCCTCTTTGCTCTGTGTACCGTGGTGTTTTTAGGCTCTAAATGACGCCGCTTAAATCCTGTTTATGACATCTTGGCTGAGGGGTTAATCCCTTCATTGCTCAGGAGGTGGCACCATGACAATATAATGAGATTCATATTAACAAGAGATGAGTCCTTCTCCAAAGGAGACAAAAAATACAGATGGCAGTGTGAAACCTGCTAATTATTAAACTAATATACAAAGGCACTATTAAACGGTAGCATTTACTAGGCTAAAATCAGCAGTGCAGGATTTATTATATCATATAATCATAGAGTTGGAAGAGACCACAAGGGCCATCCAGTCCAACCCCCTACCAAGCAGGAAACACCATCAAAGCATTCTTGACATATGCCTGTCAAGCATATGTTTGTTTGTTTGCTTACTTGCTTGTGTGTGTGTGTGTGTGTGTGTGGTTTCTCCTGATTTAATTCAGGTGATTAAATAAGCAATAGAATATGAGAGGAAGAGAGAGAGAAGAGCCAAACATTAAAATTTACTGAAGTAGATACCCTGCGGAAGTCAAAGCTCCGACAGGTTTATTCTAGTGTATCCTTCTGTGACTTGCTAGCTGGTTCTTCGTAATGGTAGACGGGCAAGGCGAGAAGAGTTGAGGCTTTAAAGTGGAAATGAAATTTCCTGCTCCATGGAAACTTGAGCACACAGTCATTAGTCTGTGTGACCGAAGAAAGTTCTGGGAAGTTTAGTGCATCAACCCACAGCAGGCCAGTCACTGGAGAGCATGCTCAATTATTTAAGGGCAGTATGTTTCTGACACCCTTGCGGTGAATTCCTAATGAAGTGAGCCACCGGGAGAAGCATACCCTGGCGACCTCAAGGATTAAGGTGTGAAGGAAAGGTGGGGGGAGGCCATTAAACTGAAGCTGAGGCTGCCAAGTTGAGACTTTGCAGTGAAACAGGGCGGGAATGGGGAGGGAAAAAATGAAAGCAAAATGTAATTCTTGGAAGTTTTCCTCAACTAGAAGTGCCCCTAGGAAGAGATGTGCAATTGCATATCTTGCTTCTAATGAACAGTTGCTGGCACTTAATTGGTAGCAAAATAAAAGCAGATACTTGTGGACACAGCCACATTTCTCCATGTTTTCCTTCCAGAGTGTCAGGGGTTTATACATACAGAATGAAAGAGAAAATGCTAGGTATTTGTAAACAGGAAAGGGACCTGATGAGATTTTTTATTATTATTGCTTTTACGCATGGTTCACATTTTCCTGAGCAATTTGATGTTCCAGAGGGAGTACTATCCAGTTTTGTTTCCTTTGAAAGGAAATGCCAACTAAACATCAGGAAGAACTTTCTGACAGTAAGATGTGTCTGACAGTGGAACGGACTCCCTTACAATTGTGATGTGCTCTTCTTCATTGGAGGTTTTTAAGCAGAGGTTGGATGACCATCCGCCATGCATGATTCAGCTGAGATTCCTGCATTGCAGGGTTGGAGTAGATGAGCCTCAGGGTCCCTTCCAACTCTATGATTCTATGATTCTATGAATTGGAGAACAGTAGAGACTTAAAGTATATTTGTAAGATTCATTTTATTTACAAATACAGGTGAAACTTGGAAAATTAGAATATTGTCGAAAAGTACATTTATTTCAATAATGCAACTTAAAAGGTGAAACCAATATATGAGATAGATGCATGACATACAAAGCAAGATATGTCAAGCCTTGATTTGTTGTAATTGTAATTATTTGTCGTTTGGCGGGTCAATTATAAATGGAATGTCATTAATGAAATGTCATAGCGATGTTTATTTTTGTATTATTGTAACTATTTGTTTTATTATTGTGGAATTTCCAAAAGAAAACATTTGTAAAAATTAAAAGAAAAAGAAAAAACAATAAGTTGCATTACTGAAATCAATGCACTTTTCAACGATATTCTAATTTTTGCCGAGTTTCATCTGTATATGAGCAGAGGCCAGGAAGCAAGCAGGCACAGGAAGCTGCCCTGTATCAGGAGTGTCCATTAATATTTCTCCATCTAATCCAGTGTTGCCTAACTCTGACACAGTGGCTCTCCAAGGTACCAGGCAGCGGTCTTTCGCATAATCTACTATATCCCCTCCAACCCCTCCTCCTCCCTGTGCATCCCAGGGAGTGACGGAGCCCTTCTGCATGCAAAGTGTGCACAATACCACTGAGCTATGACTTCTCCCTGAGGTAAATACATATCTATAAGCAGGCAGCATTGCCTTTATCAGAGTACAACTTGTTCAGAACCCAACACACATCCCCAGGCACATCCCACTTCCTAGTTAACTCTAACTAGAAAACTTTTAGGGCTCTGTCTCTTTGCCTCTGCCAATTCCATCAACTATTTTTGCCATTGTGTGTCGAGGTACCAAGGCTTCCCACTAATAACTCACACTTCACGCGGAATTTAAGTTTAAGGTTTTTGGCATTAATTTTGGCCACAACTTCATTTAAATACAACTGATGTGAGTGGTTGCTTAGGCATTGGTTCCCATGCCATCTGTCCCCCACCTGGGACAGATCTGACTCCCCTAGCATACTGGGGAAGTCAGGATAGGTAAGCACCCTCTGAGAGAGGCTGGGGCAGGGCACCACGCCCCATGACCTCTCTCCCAGATGCTCCCCGAGGCTCATGCTCAGTCCTAGCCCCTACCGGGGGTATGGACAAACATGTGGCGCCCCAGCATTCCTTTAACGGAATACCCCTAAAGGCAGCAGCAATCATGAGGGGCAGGCCCAGCCAAATCCGTATCCCTCCACCATCCAATTTGAACCAATGCCTAAAAGCCAACCTTACAAGTTGTGACATTTTGCTATGTAGTAGGCAAAAACCACAAGGCACCAGCCAATCAGCCAGGTGGCAAAATTCCTACTAGGCCCCCGCAGCAATACGGACGACCCCATGACAGGCACAGCAACGTCATGCGCAAACAAAAAACCCCCCCTAAATATAGGGCGGGCGGGCGGGAGATCCATTCCAAGCACCAAAAGCGCAAGTGCAAACTGCTTGCCCCAATATATAGGTTGTGTCTGTTAATCAAATAATTGCAACATAACATTCTCCCCAGCAACAATACCCTCAGAGGCCATCCAAACTGACCCGCCCCACAGACCAGGGAACGTCTTGTTAACCCTTCCGCAACCTATGCTCTCCTTAAGGGGAGAACCTGCTTTACTATCCACTCCACTCCACTGAAGGAAAGTAAGCTCAGCAGTCAGGATGCTCACTGGGTAAAATGGGTTATTGTTATTATTTATTGAATTTATATACCACCCTATACCCACAGGTCTCCATGCAATATGAATATAATTCTTATGGTTCAGGAAACTAACTAAGCATAGGTGAGGGCTTGGCATGGCTAGCTGACATTACTGTGCTTCTACATCTCCACATTTCTAGCAATGGTTTACAGTAACTTTGCTAGTTGTCTTCACAGATGAAGAAGCATGTTGGAAAAGCAAGAATGTGTTCACTTGAGTAGCTATTTATGCTAATGGAAAGAAAGGTCTATGAATTAGCTCCCTGTAATGGTAAACAAGATTAGAGTTAAGTGCTTTTTGAGGGGGGCTGAGCAAGAAACAGTCAAAGGTTAATTGCACAGGAGAGAAAGAAGAAAACCCATAAATTAGGAAACCAGAGTCTGGAAAACAGGAAGGTCAGAGAATGAAATGGGCAGGTGGAATCTGCAGAGACGGTGGAAAGAAATCAAAGTGGTGGAAGTGGCAATGGGCAGTTTAGCTGGTCAGTCTATGAAGGATGGGCATAGATTCTTTCAAGGATAAAATGGACAATCATGGTACATAAAGGGTACAGCAGAAGATAAAACAAACTTTATGGTAAGAGAGATAAAAGAAAAAGATGACGGTATTTGAAAAGAGAGTATTAGAAAATGCTGTTAAAGTAGTTAATTGCTGTTGTAAAAGGAACAATAACCAAGGTTTAATTTCTCAAACTAACTATGCAGATAAAACCCATTAAGAAGGAATGAACAAACAATAGAAAATGCAAAGGGATCATCATAAGCAACAGAGGGTATGAAATAATATATTTCCCCTATGACGGTTTGCAATTGTAAAAAACAAAAGGAATGCATACAATTGAAATGTCTCATATGGCCTCATATACCAACTGGAAAAATATGAGTACAGAGGTACAAATGAACAATTGAGAACTAATAATAATTTATGTAGATGAGTGACAGGCAGGATAGCAGGCCCTTCACCTGTCCCTTTCCACACACACACACACACACACACACACACACACACACACACACACTGCTATACATTAATGCTCCATGCTACCACTTTAAACAGTCATGACTTAATCCAAGCAATTCTGGGAGCTGTGGTTTGTTAACGGCACTGAGGTTTGCTAGGAAGCCTCCTATTCCCCCTACAGACCCGCAATTTGTAGAGTTCACTGGGAAGAGGGATTTACTGTTACACCACTCTGGGAATTATAGTTCTCTGAAGGGAAGAGGGGTTGCCTAATTACTCTCAGCAGTTATGGAGGTGGGGGTGGGGATCAAAATGGAGCAGGACTTGGAGGAAGGTGGGGTGGGAGGAAGAGGAGAAGCTGACTCTTTCATTATACCCTCTAACAGATAATTCACACATCTACTGTATTCAGTATTAAGATAGGTTGTGCAGAAGCACTCAGGCTCTCTCCTCCCAAGAGTAGCCGCACAGAGACCCATTATCTTTTCTCCTAGCATTAAGCTACTCATCACCATTTAGACTAATTCACCATCAATTTGCTCATTAGGAACACTTTGCATTTCCAGAGGCTAAAAACACCCAAACCAGGCTATTTTACCCAGTAGTAATATATGTGTTTGTTTGTTTGTTTGTTTGTTTGTTTGTTTATTTATTGCCCCCCCCCACCAGTCTAATTTTCCCCTATGGGATTTTTCATGTTGTAAAAAAGATAAGAGGAGGAGGAGAAATGACACTTTTATGATGGGTGGCATCTTTTCTCACACCAACAGGTGTTGTCTCAGTGCTTCCAGCATCCTTGTATTTCCCCCCAAATTAAATATAACTGCACCTAGCTGAGAGTTAATGATAAACACATTCCCACTGGGAGATGCATAATAGTGCATGCATTGTTGATCGTTTTAAAATTACCGTGTTTCTCATATTATAAGACATGTCTTATATTTATTTTTTCCTCAAAAAAACACACTATGGCTTATTTTCAAGGGATGTCTTATTTTTTTCCTCCTCCTCCTGCCGCGTCCGGCATTGCTGCTGCGCCTATCACTATGTCTTATTTTCGGGGTATGGCTTATATTCCTTGAATGCTTAAAAATCCTGCTATGGCTTATTTTATGGGTATGTCTTAAAATATGAGAAACAGGGTAGAAGCTGCTTTTGTTTACATGATTTTTAGTGCACTTCTCTTCCCCTTCGGTTCAGTGATCCTACATGGTAGTAATGAGGTGATGTCTGCTTATGAATTTGAATTGATTCCCCAATAACTCTCCAGAAGGCAAACATGTCTATGCTTCAAATGTATTGCACACACCCCTGCTGCCACACTTTTTTCCCTTTTGGAAAACATCAAGATAGTTTGGTTGTGTTTGTTAGTAACTGAACAGTGGGAAGCAGTCTCTCCCAACCTCTGAAAAGGCATGCATTAAGAGTATTTTTCAATATAACAAATGGTAATAAAACATTACTGTTTCCCAGGGCATTTGATGGGTGAAATATACTGTTCCTGGCAACCTTCAAATTATTAGCTGTGAGGGATATGTGGGTGCACAAAAATGTATTTTTTTAGTTATTCTTAATGTTTTTAAATGCATTGAACATTTGTTGGTTTGTGCTATTTGTTGGTTGTGCTATTCCAGGGCTTTTCAGTTCAGGGAAAAGACAAGTAAGAGGTGTGTAAAAAGCAATACACAGTGGGGGGAAAGTATACTAAAACTTGAGGATATCAAGCAAAGCTGAATGTTGGACAAAGAAAAGAAAGCATTTCTCCATGCAGACCGTTGTTAAACTATGGAAGTCGCTCTCACAGGAGAATGCGATGGCCACCAACTCAAATGGCTTTTTAAAAGGATTAGACAAATTCATGGAGGATGAGACTCTCAATGGCAAATAGCCATGATGGGTAGGTTCTCCCTTCATTGTCAGAGGCAGTAATAATAATAATAATAATAATAATAATAATAATAATAATAATAATAATATATTTATACCCCACCCTCCCCAGCCAAAACCGGGCTCAGGGTGGCTAACACCAATAAAATTACAATAAGACATAAAGAAAAGAAAAAATTAATTAAAAGACAGGTTAAAATACAATATTAACATTTAAAATTTTAAATGCAAACCATGAGGGAGGAAAACACAGGGGTCAGACTGAATCCAACCCAAAGGCCAGGCGGAACAGCTCTGTCTTGCAGGCCCTGCAGAAAGATGACAAATCCCACAGGGCCCTAGTCTCCTGTGAAAGAGCGTTCCACCAAGTTGGGGCCAATACTGAAAAGGCCCTGGCCCTAGTTGAGGCCAATCTGGCCACCTTATGGCTCGGGATCTCCATAATATTGTTGTTTGTGGACCTTAAGGTCCTCCGCGGGGCATACCAGGAGAGGCGGTCCCATAGGTACAAGGGTCCCAAGCCACATAGGGCTTTAAAGGTCAAAACCAGCAACTTAAACCTGATCCTGTACTCCACCAGGAACCAGTGCAGCTGGTAAAGCACTGGATGAATGTGATCCTGTGGCCGGGACCCCGTAAGGAGCCTTGCCATGGCATTCTGCACCCGCTGGAGTTTCTGGGTCAGCTTCAAGGGCAGCCCCGTGTAGAACGAGTTACAATAATCAAGCCTGGAGGTGACCGTCGCATGGATCACTGTGGCCAGATCAGGGCGAGAGAGGTAAGGGACCAACTGTTTGATATGGCGGAGATGGAAAAATGGCACCAGGGGGGGTCTTATTTTTTAATTAAGCAATCTACATTTGGACCTCTGGAGCCGGTCCCTTGGGGTGAGATTGACAGTTCCAGCATTGGGGGTGGTGGTGGTGGTGAATCCTTATTCCCCAAATGTATGGATTTGACAAGCTCTGGCCTTTTGAACATAAGCCCTTTTTTTGTACATAACCCTCTGGAAAGTGGGACTTCCGCTGCCGCTCCCTCCTAGATGCAGAGATATCCCGGGGACTGGAAAGGAAGACGGTGGATTCAGGGAGAGGGAGCGCGAGCGCCACGGGAATGGACGGGGAGGGGTCGTGCGTGCATTGCATACCTTTTCGCCGGCTACGTGCCCGGTGAGCACGTCCAGAGCCAGGAGCGTGCACAGTGTCGCCTGCGCTTCTCCTGAGGCTGCCATGCCCGACTCCCATGCCCAGCCAACCCAGAGACCCTCTCCTTATCGCCGCCGAGGCAGGGCGCGATCACAAACTCCCAGCTCCGGAACCATCCCACCTTTCGCCTTTGACAGAGGCTCGGGCCCGTCCGCACGTCGTCATGTGACGCCGCGGGGCATTCCTTTTTGGGAAAGGGCCCTCCTCCCACCTCCCACTTCTCTCACTCCAGCTCCTGCCATGGCTGGCGTTGATGCTGGGTCCCGCTGGCTCCTACTTGCACTCTTATCACTATGTTTCATTTTTGGGGTATGGCTTATATGGCTTATATTGCGTGAATGCTCAAAAATCCTGCTACGGCTTATTTTATGACTACGTCTTATTTTAGGGGAAACACGGTAGCAGTTGCTGAAGAGTGTTCATGTCCTGCTTTCAAGGCTTCCCACAGGCACCCAGCTGGTCACTGTGAGAAAAAGGATGCTGGGCTAGGTGGGCCACTGAACTAATCCAGCAGGCTCTTACTATGTTCTTATTTTTTGTTGTACTATTTTAGTGCCCTGCTGTTTGCTTCTCTGAGCTTCTTTTGGGAAGAAAGGTTAGAAAATAAATAAACCTTGTTTGGTTATGGCCTCTGCATATGGCAATATTTCCCTATCAGGTGGTGTCAGGGGATCACCAGGGGTCAGCGGAGAGCCTGGTGGATCGGAGTGCCTGGCAGCTTCCTCTGGAGGGTGGGACTGGGGCTCAGGAGGAGGTGCAGACCCTTAGGGATGTTGAGGAGACGAGAGCTTCAGAGGGAGACCAAAGCATTCAAGAGAGGGAGGCTCCAGGAGCTACAGTGTCGGTCCCTCAACTGAGCAGCTCTAGTGGAGAAGGTGTTCCACCAGCACCCTCACCTCAACAGAGGAGGGGGGGGGAAGAGGAGGGACCAATGAGGAGGTTCAAGGTGCCTAGGGGGCTGTGTTGGCGAAAGTCACAAAGGGAGGTGCTTCCGAGTTCTGAATCGGATTAGTACGGTCATGCTTTTTGATGCTCTGTCTTCTCCATATGTATATAATAAAACCCTGTAAAAAGGGTTTTGCCCTAAAATCTAGTATCAGCCTGAGCTCTGGATAAGGCTGGTAGAAGTTGGAGTCCAGCAATATCTGGAGACTGCCTGTAATAGTGTTGCTGGCTTCCACTGAGTAAACAGCTCCAAACCCACTTATCCAGAGCTCAGGCTGATACTAGATTTTAGGGCCAATCACTTGGAGGGAGTAGACCAGGTTTTTCTGTGTTTTTTTTTAAAAAATTTAAGGCTAACTTCACACACACACCACTTCTCCCTTCTTTTGCAACACTTGCCATCACTCCTCCTACAGTGTGTGCTTCAGTTAGTCATCTTTTATGAGCAGAAATTTGGGGGGAGCACCCGATTTCCCACAGAGCTACAGTTTTCAGAGTGATTCAACAGTCAATCCCATTTCCCATGGAATTCTGAGAAATCAGATCCTCCTAATTGAGGGTCTGCATTGTGTGTGGGCCCAACTTGCCCCCTCCTGGGGTGGTGGGTGGGAGATTGAGCCCGGCCCATGCAATGGCCCCACTATCACACCATGGCCTATTGGCCAATCAGAGATTGGTGGTGTGATCGTGGGGGCATATAAAAGGCGGCTACTTGTTTTTGGGGAGTCACCTGGCTTCATGACACTGAACACCCACCCACCCTGGGTCAGTGTGTATTTATTTATCCTTGGGGGTGTGCCGGGGTCTTGATGCGCAACTGTGGCAGTATGAGGGAAATAGGGTCACCTAACAATTCTATTCAGCATAAGCAACCTTTGAAAGGGGGCTGGTAGCACATTTCAATTACAAATGTAAATCAAAAGTGCCAAAGATCAGGAATACTCTGTTGCAGAACACAGACTTTCATGCAAGAGTGAAAAAAACCCTTTATGCTGGAAAATGAGGGAAGAGTCAGAAAAAGCTTCAGTGATGAGGGTCATCAGCAAAAGCAGTGGTGGGGGAATTACTGAGAAACAGAAGTTGAACTCTGGCAGATTCCTACAATGTTACACCCCAGCTAGAGATTATTGTACAGCAGTTGCCTAGGAAGGAAACTTTTCATGTCTGCCTTCCTAAATTTGGACTTCTAACATAACCTAGTGTGACAAGACATAGCTCTGAAAGGTCTCCCGTTTTGAAGTGCAATATTGCAGCCTTGGAAGTAATTGGTGATGGGGTGTAGTTCATTTTGCAAAACAGAACTAAAAGCCCACAGATTATACCTTTAAAGGGCCCAAGGAGCAAGCTGTGAGGCTAACTCTACATTTTTACCCCTGAGTAGAATAATCTGAGCATGAACAGTGAGCATTAATGCTGGCAGTAAATTTATGCTCCTTGGATTAAACAAATAAGTAGGAGAGTTTTAAGAACAGGTACCGTGTTTCCCCTTTTTTAAGACACCGTCTTATAACTTTTTTCTCTCAAAAAAACACAGGGTGTCTTATTTTTGGTGGGGTGTCTTATTTTTTTATTACCAGTATGGTTTTTATTATGGTATGTTTTATTATTGAGGAACCAGACACTCCAGTTGACCAAGTATTTTGAGCACATCTGTCTGTATGATTTCTCAGTTGTCTTTAGGTAGACAATTGAGTTTTGTGCTGGATCCTGTGCAATGATCAGCCCAGCAAACCATTCTAAAGGGAAGCCAGTTGCAGAGTTTCCAAAACTTCTCATGGCAAAGAAATGAAGCAGAATTTAGGAGATAATTTTGTACTCATGTATAAAAACACAGTATCAGTTACCATACTTCAAAATGGATGTCACAAGCATCTATCTTGTACTTGGGACTAGGAACGGAAATAAAATTATCTCATAAATGGTGGTCCTGGGGATTAATCAAGAAGGAGGAAAAATGGTAACCCTACTTGTACCTTGCAAAAGTACAACTCAAAACATATTGTTAGACTACATTGCAACAGCAGGATTGCCAACTTATTTTTACTGGCTCTGCTCATGTGAGTGTAAGAGCAACCTGCTGTGCAAAAAATAAACTTCCTTTAACTAGTCCCCATTTTCAAGCCCTTTGCTGCTTAGTGCAAAGCAGAAGAGGGCAAAGCAAACCAGCAAGCAGGTGCAATTGACGCTGCTCTGCCCGACTTCATTCTGCATCCCTCCACGCTGCCCACGATTCTTCTGCCCTGGGGTCAACTCACAAACCCCCAGCTTCTCTTCTGCCTGGAGAGAGGGCTTCATCCAGGAGTCTTTTCCAACGCTCCAAGCTGCAGCCGCCAGTTCCGGGCGGGGGGAGGCAGGCAGACTTCCTTGGCAGGGCCAGGCGGAGGCCGCTGGCTCAGGCATTCCGCCCGGACCGACAGGGCGCTCCAAGTGCTTGGCGCTGTGGAGCACTTGGCGCGCTCCACGCTGCATCCGCCAGTTCTGGGCGGCGGGGAGGCAGGCCTCCTTGGCCGGGCCAGGGGGAGGCCGCTGGCTTAGGCACTCCACCCGGCCCGGCAGGGCGCTCAGCGCGCTTAGCGCTGCAGCCACCAGTTCCCGGACACAAATGCCAGAGGGAAACAGAGCTTCCCTGTTCCTCCGCGATGCTGCTGCTGTGGCCGCTGTCTCCTCCTCCCGCTTCGGCAGCCCTCGCTGCAGCTTCCCGCTTTGGCGCGCACTGGCCTCGTCAGCAGCCACGCGCGCACGCTGCCGTCCTTCCACACGTTTTCCCGGGCTCAGCCTCGGCAATGGAATTCCCCCCTCTTCGCCCAGCGAACTGCCGCAGCAGCAGCAGCTGTTCCCGTTAACGGGCTGCTCCAAGCTGCTGTCCCCTATTCCGGCCGCAAGCAACAAGCCTCTCTCTCTCTTTCCTCCTGCCGCTCGTGCTCCGTGCGGCACTGCTGCACACTTTATCGGCGCTGCAGCAGCCGCCGCCGCTTACAGGCGCCGACCCGACCCGGCAGGCTTCCTCCTCCTGTCGCGGCCGGCGTGCTGGGTCCCGCTAGCTGGCTGGGAAGTATGGCTTATTTTCGGGGTATGTCTAATAGTTCTCAAATGCTTAAAAACCCTGCCATGGCTTACTTTATGACTACGTATTAAAAAGGGGGAAACACGGTACTGCCTGGAGATGACATTATGGGTGCTGTGAGATGTTAGCAAATGAAAATGTAATCTCACAAATGCTTGACTTATAGCCCAATAAATAAATAAATAAATAAATAAATAAATAAATAAATAAATAAATGATGCAACCAAAGATGCACACATTATCATCACCATTATCATCATATTGGATCCAAGTGACACATTTGCTTGGGCTGGACATTTTAATAAATTTGTGCCATTTCCCCTTTTATGGGGAATATGTAGTGGCATTTTAACAGGATACCTCTCTGATGGCTTATTAAACTGATAAGTAATGATAGAATCATTCTAAGGTGTGTCCCGCATAAGGAGTGATTTGCGTAGAAATTAGGATGTCATGAGAAAGGGCTGGGGTCTTCTGCTAAGACCATAGTATGAGAAAGTACAGTCATAATGGAGGTGGGCTCCCCTTAAAGGCCATCCAGGTTAGGCACTGGACAGCTGCCCAGGCATCATTGATGCATGAGGCTAGCACAGGAGCAATGAGCTGCCACTCTTGGTCACTGGCCAGCCCTTTGAAGTCACCAGTCAGGAGAGTGCTCTGCTTCTGAATACCAGTTGCTGGAAACCACAGGAGAAGAGAGTCCTCTTGTGCTTGAATCCTGCTTAATGGGACACTGGACTAGATGGACCATTGGTCTTGTTGAACAAGCTCTTCTTATGAGTGGAAGGATTTGATGACATCATCATTTGATACTAAAAATAGCATGAGGCCCAGTAGTTCCCTGGCTTAACTGGAGATCCCAGTGACAGCTGTACTCTGGAAGGAGTGGGAGGATGTGCAGCTCTTCAGCAACTCAAAGGCCCACAAATTCTTCATTTTCTATGCTTTGCTTTGCATTCGTGTCCAGCAAATAAATGCTGCTAAGGTATCAACCTGGTGTTTCCTGCCTACTTGAATCCAAAATAAGCCCTTATCCCTTGGCAGGGCACTTCTTCACTGAGGAATGCCCTTCCTTCTGCCCCTCTGTTGCTTCAGGCATCTTGTAAAGGTTTACCTTTTTCTTCCAGGCTTTCCCTGACCCATAAAATGGGGCCCTGTTTTTATCTGTTTTTATAATACTGTTTTACTGGTTACTATGTTGTATCCCTGGTTATTACTGTTGTATTACTGGTTACTATGTTGGGACCCAGGTGGCGCTGTGGTTAAACCACTGAACCTAGGGCTTGCTGATCAGAAGGTCGGCGGTTCGAATCCCTGTGACGGGGTGAGCTCCCGTTGCTTGGTCCCAGCTCCTGCCAACCTAGCAGTTCGAAAGCACGTCAAAATGCAAGTAGATGAATAGGAACCGCTACAGCGGGAAGGTAAACGGCGTTTCCATGTGCTGCTCTGGTTTGCCAGAAGCGGCTTTGTCATGCTGGCCACATGACCTGGAAGAAGCTATACGCCGGCTCCCTCGGCCAATAATGCGAGATGAGCGCGCAACCCCAGAGTCGGTCACGACTGGACCTAATGGTCAGGGGTTCCTTTACCTTTATCTTTATGTTGTATCCCTGTTTTTATTATAGTGTTTTACTGGTTTTTTAAAAAATAAAATTGCTGAATGAGGCTGTAACCTTCTGGACCCTATGTTTGCTTCCTTGTCTTTGTCCTGCTTCAGACAAAGCAAGTGTTTTGTGCCTGTGTCTGAGGAAGGGCCACAGTTTAGTGGTAAAGCACCCGTTTTATATGGAGATGGTGCCAGATTTATTCACATGCTAACATACCCTCCAACATTTCTTTGATGAAAATAGGGACGTCCCATTCCATGATGATAATTTTAATATTTATACCCCACACATCTTACTGGGTTGCCCCAGCCACTCTGGGCAGCTTCCAGAATATATAACATAACTAGCTGGCCCTGCCACGCGTTGCTGTGGCATTGTGTGTGAAATTAGTAAGAAAGGAGTAAGATAGTTGATCTTAGAAAGTCTGTTCTGTCTTTATGTATTTTGTGGCGGAATCATCGATGGTGGCGTGGGCGTTGATGTTCGGGTTTTCTCTTTGGATGTGTGCGGCGGTAATGTGGAGCAGTCTCTATTGGACGTTGTTGTTGACAGTTTTGTCGTGGGTGAAGTGTCTCTCAGGGTGGTTTTTCGGTTTTTGGTGGGGCGTTGGGGTTACTGGGGTAATGCGGAATGGCGTCAAGTTATGGAGGGTGGTTGGTGTTGTATAGTAAGTGTAAAATGGAGGTGGTTAGGGGTCCTGAGGTGGGAGTTATTGGTGTGTGGGTGGGGTTTGGAGGTTAGTGGGGCGAGGTGGGGGGTTAGTGGGGAGACGTGGGATGGTGTAAAGTTTTAGAGGGTGGGTGTGGAATGTAGGTAGTCATGGGTCCCTAGGTGGTTTTTTTGGGTGTGTGTGGGGTAGTGGTCATGTAGGTGGGGTCCGAGATGTCGTCTCTTACCTTTATAGTCCTGTGTGGAGTGGAAGAGGTGTAGCTGTCTGAGGGAGGTTGAGGTCTGTGGGGCCCTATTGTTTATTGGGTCCTTGGGTGTGTTGATGGTAGCGTCTCCTGGGGTGGATTGGGTCTTGGGGAGGTTGAAAGGGTTCCCGGAGTGGACTGGTTCCCTTGGAGATGGCTGTGGGTTTTTCAGGGTGTGATGGCTGGAGGGGAAGTGGCTTATGGAAAGGTGTTGGTCCCGAGGAGGGGGTCACGGTGGCGTTGGGGTTGTCAGGCAGTGGGGCAGAGTCTGAGGTAGAGGTCTTCCTGCTGTGAGGCGCTTTTGCTTGCTCTCCGCTTTTGCTTGCTTTGGGAGAGCGTAGTGGGTTAATTTCAAGGAGCTTTATTGTGAGGGGGAGGGGACAATTGAGTTCCTTCCCTGAAAGTTAACCCTTTCTTC
Source organism: Zootoca vivipara (assembly GCF_963506605.1). NCBI lineage: Eukaryota > Metazoa > Chordata > Lepidosauria > Squamata > Lacertidae > Zootoca > Zootoca vivipara. Next base: position 25,170,254 of record NC_083294.1, read on the forward strand.
ACCCACCGCCCGGCTCGCAGCAAAGCAAGTGGGACAGGCAGCAAGCTGTTAGGAGCGGCGCCTCTCCCTGCTTCTGCTGCTGCCTGCCTCTGACATCAGTTGTTTGACGCCCCTTCTGCGTGTCACTGAAAATGGCTCTGCGTGTCACTGCTGACACACGTGTCATAGGTTCGCCATCAGGGTGCAAGGGTACCCCCCCCCAAAGGAGGCATTAAGAAGCTCCATCACAAAGTTGGTCCAAGGTCCATGGAAGCCTTACTTGATTTTTTTAGTAGACTTCCAACAGGGCACTCGAATTCTGTAGGCAATCTAATCTTGTTTGGTTTCAGTGAAATGGTAGCATTTTATAGGTTGCTTCTCCCAAGGATGCACTAGAAGCAGTTATATAAGGGAAAGAGGTGGGTGGGGGGGAGATTCTCCAGAAACCTGTCCAGGAATGGTGAAATTACAACGTTCCCACTAAATCTCTAGCAGCATCACCTTCTAGGTCAGGAGGAAATGGTTTAACATAAATGTGAAGTGTAAGAAAATATGGTTTGGTCTGAGTGCCATTCTGGAGGGGAGCACGGGGGATTTATACGCTGAGGCAGCGAAGCAGACACTTTAGCCTTGGTCTATTTGTCCACCTTGAAGTATTCAACATGGATTTGACAAAACGTTAAGAATGATGAATGAGGTGTAAATAAAAGGTCCTTTTAAAACTGCCTGCCATCAATGGATTAAGTAGAACAGCTGTGAATTTAACAGTGGACAATGTGCAATCTCCTGGGACTTCACTGTGAACCACAGCCAGTCTCCATTGATTACTTGGGGAAATAGACCATAATAAACCTACCATTCTACAATTGTTAATTGTGACGAAAACATACAACCAAAACTCACCAAAACCCAACCTCTAGAATTGGATGTGCCTCTCTTCAGATTGTTGCTAATCTATATATTCATAATAATTGTTTTGTTTGTTCCTTACTCTGATTAACAGTAGACTGAGGAAGCTATATACGAATCTGTGATAAATAAAGACTGTCAGCAGCAGACATGAGAATACTATCTTTTCATTATCAGAAATCATTTTTCTGCATGACGCTTGACATGAGGATGAGCATGGTTCAACGGATGAGGAGTCATAATCTGCTTTTCAATATCAAGTCTAATTTATATTTTTATTGCTTACATTTTGTATTTATATGGAGATTGTAAAATAAGAAAAGAAAGAGAGAAGACTGCAGTGCTGTAGTTCTATGCTCACTTAGGCCTCATCTTCACATAATCTAGAATAATAGAATTGTTGAGTTGGAAGGGAACCCAAGGGTCATCTAGTCCAACCCCCTGCAATGCAGGAATATTTTGCCCAATATTTTGCTCAAACCTGCAACCCTGGGGTGAAGAGTCTCATGCTCTACTGGCTGAGCTATCTCCATAGCTGTCAAGTTTTCCCTTTTCTTGCGAGGAAGCCTATTCAGCATAAGGGAATTTCTCTTTAAAAAGGGAGAACTTGACAGCTATGTATCTCTTTGACAAGTACTATTGTACCACTTTAAAAAGTCATGGCTTCCTGCAAAAATAATAATAATAAAATCCCGAGGCCTACAGTGTGTTAAAGGTGCTGAGAGTTGCTAGGAGAGCCATATTCCCCCACAGAGAGCTACAATTCCCACATTCCCTGGGGAGAGAGATTGATTGTTAAACCACTTTGGGAATTCCCTTGATTTCTCAATCTGAGTCTCCTGTTTCAGTTGCTGTGTTGCCTTAATATTATTGTGTTATTGTGTGTTTCAATTATGGATGCTTATAATTTAATGTATGTATAATGGATCTTTTATATGTTGTAAACTGTTTTAGAAGCTCATTTTGGCATTAAGCAGTGCCACAAAAATAACAACCCATAAGAAACAATTAATAATTAATAAACAACCCATAAGAAATTCAACATATTTTCCAGACTTAAGACTAAGACACAGATACAGAAAAAAATATTCTTGTTTTGGTTCACTGTTGGTTTGGGAAATGGAAATGAGAGTGGTTTCCATTAAGCTGCAATTGGGGACGGACGGACACCACCCGTCCTTTCCCCTATTGCAAGGCTTGGGCACCCTACATTTATAGATATTCATTGGATAGAAGCACTCCCTTTTCAGCCATATCTCTTTCTCCAGCAGCAGCAGCAGCAGCAATAAATGAATCATATTTGGAAGAATGTATTCATTATAACCTTTTAGGACCAGTTTCCAAATTGGAAGCCCCCTTTCTGGAAGACCACAAAAGTTACCCTTTGTCATAATAATCTTGACCTTTACCAGTTAATTAGTCATTCTCCTATAACCTAGTCTTCCTCGTTCTAACATTTATAAGCTGCCTTGTCTCTAAGGAAGATTAGTTTGTGTGACCAGGCCGTGACAGCCCCAGCCCCCAGGGATCATAAGAAAGGAATAAAGACGCTGACATTGTGTTATGGAAGTAAAATTAGGCCACAACTTTATTAAACTTCTGAATGTAGGAAGACCTTGGCTTAGGCCTTGGGTGCATAGCTGTCAACCCCCGGATTTGAAGATAAGGAATCCTATGGGGCTGTCGACTCCCAGACATGAAAGTAAGGGCACTGAATAAGGGAATTTCCTGCAAAAAAAAAGGGAGAGTTGACAGCACTGCGTTGGGTGTGTATCCCTCCCAGCCTTCTGGGTGGGGGAAATGGGGCACATAATGGTAAATGGGATATGGGGGTACACTGTGAGACATATGTGTACGCAGGCAGCCCAGCCCATATCCCCGCATGCAGGGTAGTTCACTGACAACTTTTCATGTAACCCTTTTTAAGAGGGAACCCTGGAATCGCTGCCACAGGGGGGTGAGTCACCACTTCATCCCCCCCCCCATTACAGGGAAGAAAAGACTAAAGGATTCCACCCAAGGCCATAAACCACCCAAGTTGTGATGAATTGCTACGGGGAAGACAAAACCTGCCAATGCAGGAAAATTTCTTCCCGGTCCTTCAACAGCAACCAGTCAAAAGACCTTAGCAGCACCCACTAAAAAGGAAGAAAAAGGTTAACCTGTAAACAAGAAACATTAAACAAAGTATGGATAGGGAGGTTGAATCTCCTGAGCCGACTGCCTGGTGACTGTTGGCTCCACCCCCTATATATAAATGGGACTGGCCCCAGGGCCGGCTTAACCCTATCCAGCGCCGTGGCTCAGAGATCCCTCCGGCACCCCGGCGCCCCCTTGCCAGCTGGAAAGCCGGAGCCACGTGCTGCCCTGAGGACGCGTGTGTGTACGCGCTTCGCTTTAGCAACTGCGCCTCGTGCACCCCAGAGGCGCCGCTCCCCCCCGACGCCACCGTGCCGTGCCTTCTGTTTCTCACCCGCCGCAAGCAGGACTGGCAACGGTGACGCCGGACTCCGCAATGCAATGACAGGCACACAGTCTGTTTGTGAATAGTGAGATTTATTCCAAATAGAAAACAAAGGCAAGCAACTGCAGCTTCCTGCTCAAGGCCACTAGTTAATCGGATGATGACTCATCTAGCTCTCTAGCGTGATTCCATCTCCTTTTAACCCTACACTCGAACAACGCCCTCTGCCTCTCTCTCTCTGTAATTGCAATTTCCTCTTATCCTGTAACCCTCCCCTCCTGCGTTCCTGTAACCTTAAAAACCTAGGAACCGACTCGGACAAACTCTCTTCTGAGGTTTGATGTATTTCTGCCATTTGCTCACCCCTCCCAGCCAGTTCCTCAGCCCTTGTCAAAACAAGCCTCCCTTCCAGTTCCGGGCTATCAGCCAAGTCCGACAGCTGAGCCTCATCACTTATCGGCTCTAACCTAACAGCCAGCCAGGGCCAGGTGCAGCGGGCCACTGGAGGGGGGGGCCTGACAGGCAGGGGTGCTGCCAGCTGTGGTTCGTCTCCGCCTCCTCGGCCAAAGCAGCTACGCGGCGCTGCCGTCTGGGGAGCCCTGGCTGCTATGCCGATGGGAGGCTTGCGGTCGGCTTCCCCGCAACGGCGCCCGCAGCCCAAGAAGAGGTGGGCGAGGGCGGCGCTGCCGGCGGGGCTTGCTGGCAGCTCCTCCAGCAGGGAGCCGCCGTGGAGGAGCCAGGCTCGGGAGCCGCCGGAGCTCTTTCCGGAGTGCACGTGGGCAGTGAGGGGCGCTTGCTCCCCCACTTGCTGGGGCGCCCCTGAGAGGTGGCGTCCTGGCACAACACGCCAGTAGCCCCAACAGGAAAGACGGGTCTGCTCCTCCTCCATCCCAACCCCAGCGGCAGCGCCCCCTGGTGGCCAGGCGCCCTGGCACATTGCGCCACCCAGCCCAGGCCTAGAGACGGCCCTGACTGGCCCCACCTCACAGCAGTGTAACTTGACTACTGAGGCTGGGCATGAACCTCCAAAGAATAACACCGAGAGGCAGGCCAGCTCCTCTTTGCCATTAAGCTCCCTGGGAACAGTAGCACCATGTGCAATCCCACAAAGGGTGAGATTACACCACAAAGGTGTAAAGTGTGAGTGCTCATTCTTTCACAGAATAAGTCCTTTTAATATTTTTTTTTTTAAAAAAATATCTGATACAAGCTGAAACTAGGAGGGTTTATCCTCCTTCAATGCCCTATCACAGTAGTCTTTTTCACACAGTCCTCGAACTGTGTAGGAAGTCCCCCAGACCTCTAGTGCTCAGGTGTTAGGGATGGGTTAATATAATTTTACTGTAGTGGTTGGTAAAGGTAAAGGGACCCCTCACCTTTAGGTCCAGTCGCGGATGACTCTGGGGTTGCGGCGCTCAACTCACTTTACCAGCTGAGGGAGCCGGCATACAGCTTCCGGGTCATGTGGCCAGCATGACTAAGCCGCTTCTGGCAAACCAGAGCAGGACACGGAAACACCGTTTACCTTCCCGCTGTAGCGGTACCTATTTATCTACTTGCACTTTGACATGCTTTCAAACTGCTAGGTTGGCAGGAGCTGGGACCAAGCAACGGGAGTTCATCCCGTTGCGGGGATTCGAACCACCGACCTTTTGATCAGTAAGTCCTAGGCTCTGTGGTTTAACCCACAGCGCTACCCGCATCCCACTGTTGTGGTTAAATTGCTTCAAAGAAGCTTCCTTCTCTGAGGCTGAGATTGTCTTGTATGATACAGAGGTCCAAAGATGCCAGAAGGCTAAATCAGAAAAGCTCTGTCCTAGTTCTGTCTCCCAAACACTTTGCATCTGGTACAATCCTGAGACCAGCCCCTTTATATGGGTAGTGTACAGGCAACTCCCTATTTATGCTCATTTAAGACACATGTGACCACACATGTGTGCATTGTCACAAACCTGGAAGTGACAAAAACAGTCCCATAAGAGCACAAAAATGGCAAAAATGGCATGAAAACAGCATCTAGCATTGCCACGAGCCTTTGCAAGTGCCACCCCAGGAGACTTTGCCCCAACCTTTGAGAGCTTTGGAGAGTTGGAGTTGTCTGTAAGCAAGTATCCTGATGCTTGATGCTGTTCTGCACAGTGCAGCAATCAAACATTGCACTAAACACACCATATTATCAGGAATGCACTTCAGAGCTCTTTCATACATTAAGATCTGGGCATATCCAAACTTTCATCCAAATTTATACAGTCACAGTCATAAAACAGCCGCCTGATTCCAGATCATAATGACATCAACGCGAGCACCAGTAATTATGATTGATTAGCATATAGGGATCAGATTTTCATAATTTCCATCTCAATCTTATGGGGCTTCCTCTCAAATAATGATGCAGAGGACTACAGCCAAACTCTTAAGATTGTTATGTAACACTTGCACAAAGCAAAGCTTGGCAAGAGAGACCCTCTTTTCAACTTTTGACTTGGCTGATGAAACTTTTAAGTTGTTTTACTATAAGCTTCTTGCTTCAATTGTGTTGCAAAGGTTTTAGCTTTTTGAAAAGCTTCCCAGAGTGATAAGGGAAGATATGAGGGTCATACTGGCATATAAGGGTTTATTTGTTGCTGCTCCCATCATAAGCCTAGTCAGGCTCAGTGGAATACTGTAAATTGAAATGATAGAAAGAACATATGCTGTCCACTCCCCACCCTCCAGTTGTCTGAGATAAACTGGAGCAGCATCTGACTTGGCTATTCAGTTTAGAACATTTTCTTACATTCATTTGTTAATTCACTTATCTCACTTCTGCTCCATCCTTTAAGCCAAGTTAGCTCCCAAAGAGGCTTACAGCAATTGAAACCAGTCACAAAGATGCAATATAAGGCATCAGGGATTAAAAATGTTGTAAATTTTGTCCCATGCATATATGTTAAAGAAATGTATTTTTCCTGGTTTGTTGCTCTCACATTTTGCATAGCAAACTGCAATCCTATGTGTATGTGTGTGTTTCCTAATGGTAGGTCTTCATGTAAATCATGCATATAATACTGCCATGTTTTCTTAGGGAACATAGAGTCAAAAACCCAATCTTACGTGTGAGATTTACAGGGCAATCCTATGCATGTTTAGAAGTACGTTTCACTGGGTTCAATGGAGCTTGCCTTCAAGTATTATAAGTTGTATGCAAGTTACATCATCATCATCATCATCATCATCATCATCATCACAACAACACCAACGCCACCCTGGGAGCTCCCTACAGAACACCACCACCAACAATAAAAAAGCGTTAAAACATCAAACATCAAAAACTTCCCTAAACAGGGCTGCCTTCAGATGTCTTCTAAAAGTCAGGTGGTTGTTTATTTCCTTGACATCTGCTGGGAGGGCGTTCCACAGGGCGGGCACCACCACCAAGAAGGCCCCCCTGCTTGGTTCTCTGTAACTTTGCTTCTTGCAGTGAGGGAACCACCAGAAGGCCCTCGGAGCTGGACCTCAGTGTCCAGGCTGAACGATGGGGGTGGAGATGCTCCATCAGGAATGCTGGGCCGAGGCTATTTAGGGCTTTAAGAATCAGCACCAACATTTTGAATTGTGCTTGGAAACATACTTGTAGATATTCACAACTTTGAAAATTGGTGTCAACAACTGCCACTTGCATTTGCATGAAGTTGTTGTTTAGTCGTTTAGTCGTGTCCGACTCTTCGTGACGCCATGGACCATAGCACGCCAGGCACTCCTGTCTTGCAGTGCCTCCCGCAGTTTGGTCAAACTCATGTTCGTAGCTTCGAGAACACTGTCCAACCATCTTGTCCTCTGTCGTCCCCTTCTCCTAGTGCCCTCCTAGTGCCCTCCTAGTGCCCTCCATCTTTCCCAACATCAGGGTCTTTTCCAAGGATTCTTCTCTTCTCATGAGGTGGCCAAAGTATTGGAGCCTCAGCTTCACGATCTGTCCTTCCAGGGAGCACTCAGGGCTGATTTCCTTAAGAATGGATAGGTTGCATGAAGTGGCAACTAGCAAATATGCAAACAGCAGAAATTCCCCCATTCATTTCAGTTTGGATGTTCTGACCTCCTTATCAGGGACACATGGGTGGGTATGCATGGTTAAGGGAGTGAATGGGGCTTGGAAATACTTGCTGCTCTTCATTCTTGCTTCTTATTTCACAGAATGCAGTGTGTCACTCATGAGTTCACATATGCCCACTGAGGCCTTCCCTGGCATTGGCATTGGCAACACCCAATCTCCATGCCTCCCTTGCTGAAATAAGGCTGGGGGGATTTTTGTTGCCCATTTCTGGAATGAGATATTTGAAATGCTTGAAAGATTTGTTAAAAAACCCTCCCGGTGTTGTATTATTGGGTATAGTCAGTAGAGACAACCAAGGAATTACTATATAAACATTAAATGCTTACTTGTTAATAGCAGCAAAAATATTGTTAGCTAGAAACTGGAGAGAAACAAAGGGTTTAAATGCACAAAAAGGTTATGATGTAATTTGGGACATAGCACTTTCTGAAAAATTGACGCAAAAACCTTTTGTGGTTAAAGGGCAAAAAAGCCCGAGAGACTTTTATGGTGGAGTGGTGGCCATTCATCCAGCACATGAACAAAGACTCTGCAGGACAAACTGTACCAGCTGCATTCCATAATATATGGTTGTGTTAACATTTTCCTTTATGTTTCTCCATCAGCAACTTTCAGACTCTGTACTTCAGTGTTTGTATGAACTTTGCTATTATTGTTTAGAGCTGAATTAGGCTTTCAGGTTGGATAAAAGGGGTGGGGTGTTCAGTCCACTCCCCCCACTTTTCAATAAAGGAAAAGAAAATTCTGGCTCATTCTTCAAGCCTAATTGTTGTTTGGGGGAGGGAGGGGAAGAGGAGCAATCTACCTGGAGATTGCAGTTGTGAGGGAAGGTTGACTCTTTCCTCTCTAGCTCCACTCTCCAGCAGGATCACACAGACACACCCAATCATTTAAAAAAGTAAAAGTACTGTATTAGACTTTTAGAAGACATCTGAAGGTTCCAGGAAGTTTTTGATGGCTGGTGTTTTACTATGCTTTTAATAACTTGTTTGGGGGTGCCCAGAGTGGCTGGGGCAACCCAGTCGGATTGGTGGCTTATAAATAAATAAATAAATGTTTTTGTTTTTGTTGTTGTCATCTCAAGAGACAATGGAAGTGTGTCATCAGGGGTAAAGTCAAACTACTGGAAAGTTACAGTGCTTGCCGTGGCTGTAGAGACCAAATTGGGAGAGACATGTTTTAGTGCAGCTAGGGCAGATGAAGGCTTCCCCAAAGGCAACACACACATAGCCCTCCTTTGAAATATCCTCCTATCTTCTGTTTATCAATACTCATTGCATCTCACCCATAAAATGAAATGGAACAGACAGGATAAAGAACTAAATTTTATTCTTCAGAATAAAGAATCTCTTTCCCTCCAACGTTTCTTTCCTGAAAACAAATTAGGCAATTACGACAAAGAATCTTGGTTCTGTATTTTAATGTGTTGAATGTAGTCATCCTTTTCTAGGCAAGCATAAGCTATCACCATCTCTTTGATAGAGTGGAATAAATAAATGGGCTTCCTGGAACTGGGGAGGTATTTAAAGTTGCTTATGTCTGTGAACAAAATCTCACAATTTCAATGACAAGTTATTCATGCGCCTCCTGTGTCACTGATAATTGTTATTAATGGATTGTATGTTATTCTCCCCTGCAGAGCAGAAAAAAGCTTAAATAAGTAAAATTAATAACTCTATTGCAATGCATTGTACAGATAAACCAGTAATTGCAAGGTCAGATTGGCCTACACAGATCGATTGTTAACTGGTTATCCTATAATGAAAGCACAGACCTCTGACAGTCATTTATTTATAATGTTTCTCATAAAAAGTTTGAATTGATTGTCTGCAAGTGCATCTGGTGAACTCGGAACGATTAACATTCAAAATAATGAAATATTAAACACAAATTGAGAATCCATTTGTAGAACTTATAACTTACTCTTTCATTTCTTGTTGCAACAGTGGGGTAAATTAATTAAAACTCAATAGTTTTCTATATTTTTCTTAGAATTAAGTTAATTAACATTTGTGGTCTGCCAGTCTTGATTCTGGCCACAATGTGACTTTTTAAATCACCTGCTCCTTCCTGCACTTGCCCTGATTGTTGTCTAACCCTATTCCCAAACTTGTTTTGAACTGAAATATATAAGGGAATCATCTAGCCCAGGGAAAGAGAACCTGCGGCTCTCAGGAATTAGTTGAACTTCCTTCCAGGTTAGATGAGAAGAATTGGCACAATGCTGGGTATCACTCTGCAGTGCTGGTTCCAGCTTTTGAGGGGCCATTGGGCAAGGAGCCCCCAACCTCTGTAGGCATCTCTCCTGCACACCAAGGCACCACTGCCTGCTCACTTGCTCTCTCCATTTGGCCCCAATCCACACAGTTGCCAGGTGGGGGCAGCACATGGCAAGTGGAGGATGCTACTCCTTCTCCTTGCTAGGAATCTGATTATTTCCAGTTTCTGTTACCTTCTCATTTTTGCATATGTTTGCATATTTTTAAAGAATGAAAAATTGAATGCATTTTTATGTGCATTGCTCCTAATATATTCATTTTTGTTTTCAATTTGGCCTAGTAAGTGCATCTTTTAGAACAATGGACTATATGCAACCTTCTCTGTCCACTAGTGCAATGGCTCCTGTGCTGGCGAATGGGTGAGTTTTAATGTTGCACAACAGAGAAATCCAGTGCAATAGCTTTTGCAATCCATGGTGCCATATACTTACCTGATTATGCATTCTGGTGTACTACAGTGTTCCATTGGTGCCAAACATTTCACCAGTGGAACAAGCATACCACTAAGATACTTTAACTTACCGCTATACAGTGGTACCTCGGGTTACGAACACGATCCGTTCTGGGATGCAGTTCGTAACCCGAAATGGTCGTAACCCGAAGCGCCATTTTGCGCATGTGCAAAGCGCGATTTCCGTGCTTTGTGCATGCGCAAACCGCGCACGCTGCTTCTGCACATGCACAGAACACGCACTCTGAGAAAATACTTCCAGGTTTGCGGAGTTCATAACCCGAGGTGTTCGTAACCTGAGGTGTTCATAACCCGAGGTATGACTGTATTGGAAATAACACTATGTTCTTCTCATAGAATGAATGTTTTTACTGTTACATCACAAGTGGTGCAAGATTACAAGGGTCCAGGTACTTACCCAGGTTTGTGTTTCCTTTGCAAAGGAAGCACAAAGGAGATGGTTTATTTACACATACATACAACCTGAGCCTACAACAGAGAGGCTTCCAGCATCACACTCTAAACTAGTTCTCTATGTGAAGGGCTTTTAAAAAAGTTTTTGTTTTAAGAGTATTCAGTCTTGCGAGTTCCCTCCTGCACCTTGAAATTGCACACCCCTGATGCTACACAGTAAACCTAGGCTTCTCCCTGTGCATTCTGTGTCTCATACATATATGCTTCTTCTCTCTGTGTGTAAATCCATATGGAGGTTTCCTGCAAAGAGGTGTGGTACAATTATCATTATGTTCAAAAGACAGGAGAATTGGGTTTCTCAGTTTCCTAGCAACAGAGATATTCTGGGTGACTAAAGCAGAGTGGTGAGCCTATCATTCCTGCTTTGAAATAATAGGAAACAGCTGATGAGAAGAAAGATTTTAAAAGGGAGAAGAAAAAGTAGGACCACCAGAAGCCCTGTTTTGGCTAGAATCAGGAAGCAAATTCCTGCCGCTTCTTCATAAGGACCAGATTATTTTTATTAACTCACAATTGAACCAAAGGACCAATTTTAAAAGCCTGTTTTTGCAAACAGCATGAGCTATTGAATCTAATTTAAATCTTTGTCAGTATCAGTCACATATTTTGCATGGAGTTGGGCTGAATTCTTGTGCTGGTATCTAGAAAGCCTCAACAACTTCCACAAGCAAGGCTAGACCAAAACTGATGATACATAGGTGATACTGGGAGCTCAGTTTCTTTGTGTGCAGAACCAATATTATAGAGAGAAATATGGTGATTTTGGCCAGGTAGGCATGGCCAAGGATATTGCCATTATAAAATATAAGCCAGAAAAGCAATACCTTTCTTTTGGATATGCATGCATGTTGCATTTTCTCTTTGAAAAATACTACTACTACTACTACTAATAATTTTAAAAATTCTGTCCATCTCGATTTCTGAATTTTATGCTGAAATTGTTCTGCTGCTTAGGAGCAGTGTGGTTGCTCAGCTCTAACATGTGAAGTCAATACTGACTTGTCCCATCTCTAAATAATCAAGAGCCTGGAGAGAAAGGAGTATAATTTTGTGAACAGAGTGGGGTGGTTTTGGATTTTCAAAGGCCAGGACTGCTGCTACTTGAGAGGTTTGTTTGGAGATCTTTGATGAGAATTTCACCAGGAAATAATAAAAAAAATCCTTCAGTAGCACCTTAAAGACCAACTAAGTTTTTTATTTTGGTATAAGCTTTCGTGTGCATGCACACTTCGTCACGAAAGCTTATACCAAAATAAAAAACTTAGTTGGTCTTTAAGGTGCTACTGAAGGATTTTTTTTTTTATTTTGTTTCGACTCAGACCAACACGGCTACCTACCTGTAACTAGAACCAGGAAATAAATTATTGCTCCTTTTCCATCAGAAGAGACTCATTTATAAAGGTGAATGGGGCTCTGCCCCACCAACTTCAGCCAACCCTTGCCTCCCTTGCCTTCTTACTTACATAAGGTCCAATATGTGGCACTGGCTGTCACCTTCCCTCTCCTTAGTCTCAGGGTTGCCCTCTTAGAACTTACCAGGGAGGAGAAGGACATGGGACAAAATTAGAATGAGTTGGCTCTGTCTCTCATTGACTCTGGCTCCACCTACTGTTGGCCTTTTAGCCTTCTGCCCCACTAGATCCAGTGAGCACTACCCACCATTGTGTTGCATGGGCTTTTTGGCAATGACCTTTTTGGGGGATATAGCTTTTTAGAATGGACTTCGAATCTTGTCACTCAAGCAAATACTACCCCCCACCACCCCACCCCACTGCTGTTAGCAATATCTTCTTTTCTGACATGTTTTCAATTCCAAGTGACTTGATTTCCTATAAATAAATCTATCTTTATCTATTGTATTCATTTGTCTCTGGACTAGAATCTTCTGTGCAGTTAGACGCTCTGTTGCACAGCAATACTGTTGGTAAATATATTTTGGCTTTGTCAGAGAAAATGAGGCACCTCCAAAGGCATACAGGGCATGAAGTACTGGCTTACATTGCAATTCTAACCATGTCTACTCAGATATAAGTCCTATTGAATTTAGAGGGGCTTACTCCCAAGTACATGGGCTAGGATTTGAGCCTTAGTTGTGTGTTTGTTGCAATCCTTCCTTATCCTTTATGAGAACATCCCAAGTTAGGTTATACCATGTATTTTAAAAATGCAATTAAAACAATAAACCACAACAGCTCCACCCATAACAGCAAAACAATGTTTCCATATAGCACATTGCAGGGAAGACATCAAAGGGTAAAGTAAAGAGGTGGTGACCGACAACTAGCTTTTTCCCCTCATGATTATACATGTGCATGGAAGTTTGTGTTTCTGTAAGCAGCTCTTTTCTGAATGCTGGCATTTCATGAAGTAATGGACAAGCTCCTCTTGGCTTGGTTCAGTATGGGTTTGGCCAAATCAAAATATTGTTCCACAAGGTGACAGAAAATAGCTTAGTTTCTTCTTCATTTTTCCTCCTTTTTCATTATTAACTTGCAAATACTATCAAAAGGAAAGGAAGAAGGAAATACACCACCAGCTGGCAGTGTCAATAAAAATACTTCATTAATCCGAATTTGAACACATACAGATTAATATAAGAAGTCCTTATGCCCAAACAGGTATTTCAAATGAGATTGACGATGATGAGCTATGTATTAAAACACAGAAAGGGCAGTGAGAACTTCATATCACTGAGCAGTAAATGTTGGGTGTTCATCCTCCTTATTTTGGAGTGCTCACCTGAAGTGCTCACAGAATCCGCTTTTGTTATCCATCTATTAGTCTCCACACCACAGGAATATCATTTGTGAGCTTTTGTTTTCCTGATCACATTTTTAAAATCCAGAAATATTGCTGCATTCTCAGTGATGGCATCAAGGGCCTGAATGCCTCCCACACACCTTGACTTCCTCAACTTTCCCATAAGCTACTCCTTACCCTCAAACAAAACTTACCTGGCAGTGACAGTGAGGATGGTAACAGCAGCCCCAACAGCAGGAGTGACCAGGAAACCTACATTCCTTTAGAATGTTGAAGTGGCAATATATTTGATGCCACAAAACATTTTCTCATAAACTGGGACTTCAGGTTCCCTGGGAACAGTGTGTCCTTATTGGGATCATTGTGCTCTATGATGCAATAGTATCCCAGACAAATGGAGGTATGGGGCATCTAGTTTCCAAAACACCTGAGATCCCTGTTGAGGTATCTGAGAAAACTATATCTCACAGGTTCCCTTGATGGGCCGGAAAATGCTTAGAAGCTTGGTTTTGAGCTGAACAATAGTCTCTCAGGGAAATGGTGCTTGATTATTAATGCATTTGAATTGGAGAAAATCTCATTCCAAACCAGAGTTGCAAAAAGGGAATGGGGAAAAAAAGGATGACATCTGCAATTCCAAACACATTTTGAAGATGTTTCCAATGCACTTTGCCAAGGGTGACTGTCTCTTAGCTCCCCATGCACTCTGGCAGCAGTAACAAGGAGGTCTCAGCACATCTGTGCCATTCCATTTCACAACAACTCAGATGGGCTTGTCATATCCAAATGGCCCTATAGCCAGGCTAGTGAACAGGGAATACAGAGGACTGTAATCCAAACTTGTCTCCAATTCTTTCTGTGAGTGATTCACTTTGCTGTTGTTTCATCTCCAGCTTTGATCATTCTTGTCTGTTTAAATGGTAAGACCTTCTGGGGCAGGATCATTCCAGCCATGAATGCCAGGGTGGAATGAGGGAGGTATCAGCTCAAAGTGCTCTTAATCAAAGCTTCTCAGACATGCCACCATGGCCAGATATACTTGGCAGGCAAGATCTCTGGCAACTTTCACAGGTATTTGGCTTTTCTGTGATGCATGCAAATTGGCAGTAGGGACAAGAAGATTAAACTGATGGTTTGCACCTGGAAAAGCTGCTTCTCAGCTTGTTGTGCTCTTTCCTTGCAGCAGAGAGGAAGATGGAGAGAGCCCTGTAGAGTCAACCAACTGCTAATTAGGGGGCAACTAGGAGAAACCACAGGAAATCATAGTATGCAGATAGGGATGGGCAAATCAGTCAATTGCAATGTATCTCCAATTCTTCATTTTTCTAATCTTAAATCCAGTTCTCCACTTTTACATATCAATGTATTCATGAAAATTCACCAACACTTTAGTGTGATTCACCAGATATACACCTTTTTGTATGTCATTTTGCCTAATGCACACATATTTGCAAACCTGCTCACTTTGATAGTGACACAGATGTTGTGGCACAGTGCTGCCCCTGCTGCCATGGCCATTGCCCTGGAATAAGGCTCAATGGCCAGCTGGAGAGATCACATTCTCCTGCTGACCATGGGAGTTTCGAATTTTGTCCTGCCTGTAAATCAGCCAATCACAGGTGGGCCTTGAGGCAGGCTTCCAGGGAGTGGATCTGATAGGTGCACACCCAGAATTCCCCAGGCTTAAATTCAGGCTGCCTCCTTACCTTAGTGCTAAAGTCATCGCGAGTTCTCCCTCATTGCTTGGGATGCATCTGCCCACCAAAGGGGTGGTCTCTTTGCTACAACTTTGCTATAGAATCTTCAGTAGCCACATTTGGAAACAGGGAGGAATTTCCACACAGACTGGCCCACCCATGAGGTGGGGTGAAGCAGCCACCTTGGGCATTGCCAATTTCTCACAAGATCCTGCTTAAAGCTCATAAGTTCTTGCCAAAATTTTGCAAGGCCTTGCTGGAACCTGCCACTGTCAATACTCCACTCCATTATGGTACAACCTAAGTAGGGGACACGGGTGGCACAGTGATCTAAACCACTGAGCCTAGGGCTTGCCGATCAGAAGGTTGGCGGTTCGAACCCTGCGACGGGGTGAGCTCCCGTTGCTCAGTCCCAGCTCCTGCCAACCTAGCAGTTTGAAAGCTTATCAAAGTGCAAGTAGATAAATAGGTACTGCTACAGTGGGAAGGTAAACGGTGTTTCCATGTGCTGCTCTGGTTTCGCCAGAAGTGATTTAGTCATGCTGGCCACATGACCCGGAAAAAACTGTCTGCGGTCTAACATCGGCTCCCTTTGCCAGTCAACCCGGATAAGCTCCGCAACCCCAGAGTCATTCGCAACTGGACTTAACTGTCAGGGGTCCTTTACCTTTTTTTTTATTATATACCAAGTAAGTCATTTCCTTTCATATGGACCTCATGAATAAGGCTGGAGAATTGTTTTAAGACTGAGGGACACATCTCCTTCTAGATAACTTTTTGTGACTTGCATGCCAATAGTGGGCAAGACCAGAAGCAAAAGTGGGTTGAGCAACAAATGTAAAGTAGGCTACATTCTAAACACATTCACATATCCACCTCTCTCCTCCACTCAGGCAAGCAGGAGGCACCATAGAAGCTGAAGGCCACATTCCATTTGGTGTGTGTGTGAAACAGAACCAGAGAGGGGTATGGTTTGAGGAGAGGGCAGGTGGCATGGGAAAATGAGAGGTATGGGGGCCCACATTCAGTTCCTGGACCTGAGGTTTCCCACCCTATAAATATACCTCTCCTTCTCCTCCAGGACCATTGTGGAATATTAACACTGTTTTGCCAGATCCTAGATTGTGCTTTAAGCCAAACTGATTGTGTAGAAGCTCCAACCCCAACTGTCTTATCTTCAGAAATCTCACAGAATGATTTACTGAAGTAGAATGCAATATGTGTTTCAGAATCCTTTGTGGGAAAGTGAGAGCAAGTGGGATAAGGAGGGTAGACAAATCTGCCTATCTGGTATTATGAGAAAGGGAGAGAGAGAAATCTATCTGCTTTCTCCACATCAGACATTATTCCACGGAGTCCTATAATGTCACCCACCCTTGCTCACTTGCTCCCCTAAACTGAAAATCCCCAAACATTGTAACCTTTCCTCATAGGGGAGTTCCTGCAAGCCCTTGATAGTTTTGATTACTCTTTGGACATTTTCTACCTCCTTTTGGAGGTGAGGCAATCTGAGGTTTTTTTGTAGGAAAGGTGGCATATAAAGAAATGCCCCACCCATTTTTTTAAAAAACAACCCTTTCCTGTTTCTCCCTGACTCCAATGTTATTGTTCTGCTCTGACTTTTCTCTCGAAACTTTAACCATTCAAAAGGTGAGGATGTGGCTTTGTGTTATAGCATTCCCTCCCCCCCCCCCGGTAATGGGAACGATTAAACAAATGGCACAGTGTAATATCCTTTCTCTGAGTAGAAATGCTCCCATTTAGGTAAAATTTCAGCCTGCTGTTGGCAGTTATCAGCCAGAATGGCAAAGCAGAAATCAAAAATGGAAAAAGCAATATGAGTTTGACGGAAATTATGAGTCAGGTGGTGCCATTATCATATCCCCAAAGACAAGCATTAGCAAAAGTCACCATTGTGGAGGATTGGCATTGACAGCTAATAGGAGAAATCACCCCTGCTTTCTGAATGCTAACACAAAGGTGCTTTCTCCAGATGACAACAGCAACAGAAAAGCAATTTTGTTTGCTAATGCTATAGAAGCAAGGCAGAAATAGCCTGAATCAGTATGGAGGCCCCATGTAATAGAACACATTCCTCAGGAAGGATCATTCTGCTGAAGAAGTGTCACCAATATCTACCCCAAGGCTGGCTCAGCACACTTTGCTGTCTAGGGGGAAGGAAAAATGCCCACCTGCTTGAATTTCATGTACAGGAACTGATCAGACTTTATTTATTTATTCCCTTCCACACACGCATCTCAAGGTGGTATGCAAGATACAATTAAAAAACCAATTAAAAGCAATACAGAAATCAGGAGCTATATTTAATAAACAATACAAAGCAGACACCCATGGCAGAGACCCATACATCCTGCCAGGGAAGCAAATCAGAACAAAACTGTCTTCAGTTGTTTCCAGAAACTGTAAATTGTGGGTGCCTGTTGTATCTCAGTCATAACATTGTTCCACAAATCAGGTCAGCCATACTGAAAGCCCTGCTCTGAGTTACTGTGAAAAGGGCTTTTGGTACCTTTGGAACTTTGGAAAAAAATCTCCTGCAGATGGCAGTGACTAACTAGGCATATAGGGGATGAGACATCTTCTTATGTAACCAGGTCCTGAGCTATATAGATGGTACTTAATAGTCTAGTACCACCAATATACATCGCCAAAGGAGAAGTCTAGTACCAACACTCTGAACTTGGCCCTGTAGCAGACCAGCAGTCAGTGCAAATCCCTATAAATGGGTGGAACAGTTAGTTTTGGTTTCTCTTGGTTTCTCATTTTTCCAATCTTCAATTCCCCAAATTTCCATATCATTTTGCTTATTTTTTAAAATGTTCTCATGAAAGTTCACCAGCATTTTAGTGTCAATTTGTCCTAATACACATTTTTAACTTATATGAACATTTGTGCAAAGCATATTTCCCCCAGTATTTCTATTTTCTCTAATATACAGTAATGCATTCCCCCCCCAATGGTATATGCATTTTTGTAATGTAAACATTACGTAGCTGGAGAACCGCATTACAAAATTCAGAGAAGTGAAAATTTCAAAGGATTGCTGTGTTTCAGTTTTCATATTGTTTCAGAAAATGCGAATTGGGTAGATTAACTTTTTAATGCAAAATTGTACTGAATTTCTCCCATGTTTGAGGTTTCAAATCATTGTGGGTTCACCTGAGAACCTCAGTAGAGATCTATTCAGACATAATGTATTTCCACTGTACTGTAGCTGGGGATGTTATGTACAATTTTCAGATTTATTTTCTTAAATTTGCCCAGTGCACAAAACCAACCAACCAACAAAACCATAGAACAGAAACAAAACAGGAAGAACACAGGACGTTAGCATGGGTCATTTAAATGATTCACACATGAGCCTGGAGTGTGTTTTCTTTTCTTTGGTCTGCCTCTTTGCCTTGAACATGGCTTCATATGTTATTTGTTCATGTATGTCATAAAAATCTTCCAAGTGTCAGCAAAGTCCATTGGTTTAGCAGTCCCTTTCAAAGTCTTAAGATGGTGGGTTAATTTTTTTTCTGAGACAGCTAAGAACAAACCTTTCTTATACCAACAGTTCCCATTAATAGCAGAAACATCATTCCAACCCTGTGTTGCAACCAGTCTACCTGCAACTATAAGGAAAATTACCAAAGCCTTTTAAGGGTCATCATTAATTCCTCACTTATTCACTTGCTGGATCACCATCTTGTTGTGGTGAGTGGGCTTGCATGTTCCTATGACCCTTGTGAGCGAAGCTGTTGGTAGTCTTGTATTCCCAGCAGAGTCACACAAGGTAGTAAGGTCAAAGGGGAGGAGCTAGACAAAGAATGATCCAAGAGGCCCTCAATGGCAGAACAGACAGAAGATAACAAGCAGCATGTTACAACAGCTGTGAAGGCAGATGAAGGCCACAGCAGATAAGTATCTACCAGTTGTCATGATATTCATGGCATCAGAATAGAGCCTTTGGTCAGCACACATAAAACAAACTCACGCACAGGCGTCTTCCAAAAACCGATCTGAAACCCAAACCCCAAAAGTCCCACGGTGATCGGCAAATGGTAAGGGGGGGGGAGGACCATGAAATCTGGACACACACCCTTAGTCATGAACTGGCACATGGGCAGTGGATACAGATTCAGTCTTTCTTATTCAAGGAATAAGGCAGTTGAGTAGCTTGGCAGCTGTATTCATGACTGAACAGCCCTATTTAGGATCCACTCTGCTCACCCCCAAAAGGGGGAGGAGCTAGAAAAGGTGCCCTAAACATAGTCTGCCTCCCTTTTCCCCTGACTGGATTACCGCGCCCAGTGGGGTCACCACCTAGCGGTCGTAAAAGAACTTTGGAACATGGAATATACGGACTTTGTCAGATAACACAGACAGCGAGCGTCCTGAACGGAGAACTGCCATCATTGCAAGAGAGTTGTGATGTTTTAACATTGATATTGCAGCACTTCAAGAAACTTGAAGAGCAGGAAAGGGACAACTGAAGGAAGAAAAAGGGGGCTACACATTCTTCTAGAAAGGTCTACCTGAACTTGAATGCATGGAGTAGGCTTTCCTATCAAAAATGATCTTGTAAAGCTCTTGTCAGAAGTCCCTACCAGCATTAATGAGTGACTCTCAACCCTTCAAATAAAACTCACCAAAAACCAACAGGCTACTAAGCGCTTATACACCACCAATTGATGCCGATGAAGACATTAAAAGTGGTAGTGAAGCAAAAGTGGTAAGGGTTGTAGCTTGAGTCCTGTGAGCCAGATAGGTCTGGAGGACTGCATTTGGCCCCAGGCCTGAGTTTCACCATCCCTATCCTAAAAGGGATGGAATGCAGCACTATAAACAGATTGTGGTGTGCCCCCCCCCCCTTGGATAAAATGCACTGATGATGACAAAGTTTGTGAACATCCAATTGAAAGAGTAAAGTGGGGCAAAAGTATGCTATGTCACAAAAGATCTTAACAAAACAAATCCTGTTAACAGTGCAAAGAATGCCCTCATTATATGGGGTTAATAAATGATAGAATGACAGAGATCTATTTTGAAAAAAAGCCTGATTTGATGGAAAGGCAACAGCTCACACTACCAGCTAACTAAATGTTTCATATATATATATTTAATAGAATGTTTATCCTGACACACAGAGAAAGTAATTTCCGATTGTAGACTTTATGCAGAGCATCTATTAAATTAGCTTTCTAAGTATTTGCAGAGCAATAACTCAGGATTGACTGGTGGAAATCTTATAATCCAGGAACGTGACCCAGCACAATAGCAGCCTAGTTTTGCGAGCTGGGATTAATTCCATGTTTTTCTCCTCCATGACAGTGAATACAGTACATGGCAAATAATGCCCTGTAAACACATTTTGATCTTCTTTAATCTCATACAAATATTCAGGTGACCAGCTCGCTGAATGTCCTTAAAACGTGTCCTGAGATATTATCAAAAATAACCAGGGGAAGTTGGGGTGAATTAAGCAAAGAAGCCTTCAAGACAGATTCACACTCTCTCTTTAGTATAATGTGTGTGGTGACACAGTGTCTCTACATTTTCTCAAATGATTTGTTTTACAAGATGTTCCCCGCTTTACAATTGAATTTGAATAGATTTGAGTAAAACTGCAGGAAGAATTTAACTTAAGGTCATAGGAAATGACCTTATACCAAATCAGATCATCAGCTAGCTTAGTATGGTCCACACTGTCTGGCAGCAGCTATCCGGGATTTCAGGCAGAGTTCTCTCCCAGTCCTGCCTGAAGATGCTGGGGATTGAACCAGAGCCTGCAAGGCAGATGTTCACCCACTGAACTATGGCCCTCTACTTCAGTTGGGTGATCCTAATTCCAGAGTTTCTGCTAGAGTTCTGCCATCTTCTAGAGCCAAGGAGAGCATGGCTTTGCTAATTCTACTGGAAGCTGCTGAAGATTAGTAATGTTAATTAATTTAAAGGAATATAGAATCATAGACTTGTAAGGTTGGAAGGTACCCTGAGGATCATTTAGTCCAACCCCCTGCAATGCATTAATATGCAGCTGTCCTATACAGGGATTGAACCTGCAGTCTTGATGTTATCAGCACCATGCTCTAATCAGCTGAGCTATATGTATCATCCTTTCTAACACCGGACTTGTTTGGTCCAGTCAAGCAAGTCTGGAAGCAAAATGGCAGCACTCCCTTAAAAAAGGCAGTGTTTTCTGCATAATCAGGGGAGTCCTCAGGTGCTCAGAAGTATATTACGTATATAAATGTAAATATATAAATTCAAAAGGGGAAATGATTCCTCACCCACCACAATAATCGAATAAGAACTCACACTTGGCTTTCATGACTAACAGAATGACTACCACCATTTGGTGGTGGTAGGGAATTGTGGGGGGATTGGCCTCCTGAACTCCTAACACATTTATGGTATCCCAGAGGTTGGTTTGTTTATCTAATTTATTGGCCATTCCTCCTTCTTTTTTTTTACCAAGGTAACTCAAAATGACTTACAACATATAAACAAACACATACATTGAAACCTGCATGGAAGAAAAACAATGAAAAGTCGAAAAGACAACCCCATTTTTAAAAGCTAAGATCAAAACACACCACCTATTCAAGGAGGCCACACAGGTAATTAAGAGCCAAAGGCCTGATGAAAAAGGAATGTTTTTGTCTGGCGCCTAAGGATATGTAAAGTGTGGAAGCCAACTTTATGGGGCTCACTAGAAAAGTCTGCTAAGAGTCTAGTGGGGGGCACTGTTATGTATTGGTTTAAATTGTGTACATGAATCTCACTGTTAAGTTCTTTTCCACTCCAGGAGGATTCAAACAGGTGTGGTGACAGTTGCTGCTATTGGTTAACTTGTTAGTACAATTTGGATCCTTACTATGATTGGGTCCTGCCAAAATCTAAATGTATCCTTTCTCCAACTCCTGTTCCTGAGAGTATAAAAGAAGCTCGTCCTTTTCCTCCACCCCAGTTAAGTTCCTACTGCAATAAAGAAGATTGTTCTTGTTAGACTTGACTCCTAGCATATCCTTGCTAGCATGCTGAATCTCTACACAGAGCTGATCACACAAGAGCTGACATCTGCACCCACGACATAACAGGCACTATATTAGTGCCTTCCCTAACAGTCACCTGAAAAGATACAAATATGCTTCCAGAGCTATGCCTGTACATTGAGCCCAAGTGATTTGGGGGCATGGTAGGAAACCTCATATTCCTTTCATTTCAATATTGTCAATCTAGATTAGTAATTTTGTGTGGGACTATCCAGCTAACAAACCCTTTTACACAGCACATGGTATGTGCTCCCACAAGAAGTAGTGATCTGATGGCCCCCAATCTGAATGGCTTTAAAAGAGAATTTGACAAATTCAAGGAGGATAAGGTAACCAATGGCTTCTAGTCATAAAGGCTACTGTATGTTCTACTTTCATTGTTGGAGGGAGGATGATTCTGAATGTTATTTGCTGGGAAGCACAAGTGGGGAGGGTGCTGTTGTGGTTAGTTCTTGCTTCCTGGCTTCTCATAGGCATCTAGTTGACGACTGCGAGAATAGAATGCTTGACTAAATGGGCCATTGGTCTTGTTCAGGAGAGCTATACATATGTTTGTAGGAAAAAACTTTCAGAAATGGCATCCCCTTGCCCATGGTTCCTCATCAAGAGGAAAATCTGATACCTGCCCTGATTCAAGTTTAGTGAACTTGTTAGGCTCACACTGAAGAGACAATACTAACTGCCTGCCTTTAAAAGCCAGAAATCAGATAGAGAAACACTGCAGAGGAACAAGGTTAAATAGCATCAAAGCTGAGGCCTGAAAGGAGGTCAATAATTGCCTGGACAGGACGTAGACAACAACTAGAAAATTGTTCAGCCGCAAAGCACTGCACCACACAGAAGATCGTTGGCAGAAAGGTATTGATGGTGGCTGAAGTGGCTGAGAGGGAAGAAAAGAAACATAAAAATGTTCAGCTTTGCAAAGAGAAGTGCAAGAACAAAGTTTTTTTTCAAAAAAAGTCAAGGGAAACTATTTTTTTCCATTGGCAAATCCCTAAGCACAAGAGAGAGCAGTGTCAGAACAAAGAGTACATTATAGCTTCAGGGCACTAAATCAAAGGGGTGGAAAGTACACAGAAGGTATGGTGCCTATTAAGAAAGAAGAGCCTTATTGCCCCCATTTCACATTTCAAGAGCAGGGCATGCAGGCTGCACAGCCCATGCTCAGTGTTGGATTTAGATAGCCTATTTTTCCTATTACTATTATTACTATTATTACTATTATTATTATTATTATTATTATTATTATTTATACACCACCCTCCCCGGCCGAGACCGGGCTCAGAGCGGCTAACATCAGGTATATAAACAATTGATTAAAATACAACTTAAAAACAGGATTAAAATACAACTTAAAATGCAGCCTCGTTTCAGGGGAAGCCAGATCAAAAACTGTTTGGGGGGAGAAAATGTCAAATCTTCACCAAGGCCAACTATCCAGACTGGTCCTACGTGGGCCAGAAAAAAAAAGCCAGGGAAGTCCCCAAATAGGGATTTCATCACAGAAGGAAAAGGAAAGATGGGGAGGGGATCAGGCTGATTCCAGGCCAAAGGCCAGGCGGAACAACTCTGTCTTACAGGTCCTGCAGGAAAAAAAATCAGATCCCTCAGGGCCCTGGTCTCATGAGACAGAGCGTTCCGCCAGTGTAGAAAAGGCCCTGGCCCTGGTTGAGGCTAATCTGACTTCCTTAGGGCCCGGGACCTCTAGAGTGTTGCTATTTATGGACCTTAAGGTTCTCTGCGGGGCATACCAGGAGAGGCAGTCCTGTAGGTACAAGGGTCCTAGGCCGCAAAGGGCTTTAAAGGTCAAAACCAGCACCTTAAACCTAACCCTGTACTCCACTGGGAGCCAGTGCAGCTGGAAAAGCACTGGGTGAATGTGGTCCCATGGCGAGGACCCCATAAGGAGCCTCGCCGTGGCATTCTGCACCCGCTGGAGTTTCTGGGACAACTTCAAGGGCAGCCCCACGTAGAGTGAGTTACAGTAATCAAGTCTGGAGGTGACTGTTGCATGGATCACTGTGGCCAGATCAGGGTGGGAAAGGTAAGGGATCAACAACTTGATACGCTGGAGATGCAGTAGCTGCAACCTGCACCTCCATGGAGTGCCTCTTGACAGAAGGTACTGTCACAAGTTGAGCCCCCACAAGAGATGGGAGTTGGCTCCCCAACCCCATGCCATCCCGACCCAGCCAGAGGACCTCTGTTTTCAAAGGGTTTAACTTCAACCGGCTCCCATGCAGCCATCCAGCCACAGCTTCCAGACATCTGGTCAGTGTGTCCGAGGCCGACTCAGGATGTCTGTCCATCAACAGATAGAGCTGGGTGTCATCAACATATTGATGACAACCCAGCCCGAAACTCCGGACAATCCGGAGTGCATGAACTCCAGGCAAGGGGGTGCATAAAGATGTTTAAAAGCATTGGAGAAAGGATTGCGTCCTGCGGCCTCCACACACCAAGGGGTGCCGCGACAACATCTCCTTCCCTAACGCCACCGTCTGTCCCTGATCTGAGATGAAGGAACACAGCCATTGTCGGACTGTGTCCCCATGTCGGCAAGGCGGTGGTCCAAAAGATTGTGATCAACCATGTCGAAGGCTGCTGACAAGTCTAAAAGAATCAGCAGTCCCGACCTGCCTCAGTCCAGTATAGAGATAATCTGTTAGGGTGACCAGAGCTGTCTTGGTCCCATAACCAGGATGAAAGCCAGACTGGAATGGATCCAAAGCCGATGTTTTATCCAGAAATCTACCAAGCGTTCAGCAACTGCTCTCTCAATTACCATACCCAGGTACGAAAGATTCGAAACCGGGCAGTAATTGGATAGATCTAGAGGATCTAACGATGTTTTCTATTAGAGTGGACACACCACTGCTTCCTTCAGCTCCTCTGGGAATGTCCCTGTGCCAAGGGACAAGTGATTATCTCACCCAGGGGAACCTGCACCTCGTCTGGGCACCCTCTAATCAGCCAAGAGGGGCACGGGTTGAGGAGGCAAGTGGTGGGCCTTCCAGCTCAGAGGAATCTGTCCACATCGGCAGGGAGTATCCGGTTGAAATGGTCCAATACTGGACCCGAGGACAGTCGAGGGGCCTCCAGTTCTGTTACTGTATCCAAATTGGCAGGGAGGTCACAGCAAAGCAACAGGACTTTCTTTGCAAAAAAGCTCGCGAATGCCTCACAGCTATGGGTCAAATTCGTATTTAAATTTGGCTGTCCCACTGGGGATGCTAAAGACCTAATTATTCTGAAAAGTTGTGCTGGGCGAGAGCTAGCGGATGCAATGGAAGCTGAGATGTAAGACTAACAGTTTTCACAGCCATCTCACAGGCTTTCATAAGCGTCCTATAAGATGTTCTTGAGGCTCCGTTGCGAGCCCGTCACCATACGCGCATTAATGACATGTTCAGGTGAGCTGTGTGCCTGCTTAGTCTTCTGTCCAGGTATTGCTAACTGTTGATGGATAACTTCAAGGTTCCTTCTCCCCCTTCTTATGGGTCTTTAGCTTTGGTGTTGGTTGTGTGGACATCATACATTTAAAGCACCTAGAAAGAATCCTAGGTTCACCCCAAAGAACTATAATTCACAGCACCCTTCACAAACTACAGTTCCCAGGATTCTATGGGGAAGGGTGTGTGCTTTAAATGTATGGTGTATATGCAGCCATCAACCTGACCAGGCCATCCTTTAAAGAGAGGACAGTTTTCTGTGAAGTAGAACACACAGGCACCCTAAGAGCAGCAACAAAGAAAGTATTCATGAAGGAAGTTTGGAATTGTTAGCATTTTGCATTCTTGTGAAGTACAAGTCCCTCAGCTCCTAGCTAATTGTATAAGATGACAACATCTACTGTTGAAATCCAGATGCTTTGATGGAAACACATTGTTAACATCCCCCTTTGGGAGGGAAACTGAACTCCCATCCTTTGCACAATTTGTGTAGAACACATCTCTCAAGTTTGCTTCAGGATCAAGTTTCCCATGAGGACAAGAAGGAGAACAAGTAGCAGAAAAACTCAGACAGCTGTCATATTGGTGACTTGTTCAGCAGACAAGATTAAGTCCATCACAAACAATCATAGTAACAAAGGTCAGGAAAGGGCTGAAAATGGCTGTTTTGGAAGGGTAGTCTTGAAATTGCAGATTTCTTTAAGAAAGGAGATCCCTCTGGAATCCTAAGAAAAAAGAGAGACATAGCTCTTAACTGATGAAATAATATTGCTGTGAAACTAGATTACTGTCTGGCTGAAATATTTGCTTGATTGGGATTACAATAGCACATCTTTGGTATTGACAAAGAAACTGCATTCTGTAGGGAATCACTTGTATACAGCTGGTGTTATGATAGGTGTATGTTACCGTATTTTTCTGTGTATAACACGCCTCCCCGTGTATACGACGCCCCCTATTTTGGGGGACTCAAAATTAACAAAATGGGGGGAGATTGCCCAGAGTTGTTGAGTTTTTTTTTGGGGGGGGGGAGGATTGGCCAGAGTTGTTGAGCTATCATCTGTCCCCTCACCGGCAGAAGCTGCCAATCACCCGCCCAATCACCGCAGCAACAGCTGATCAACACCGGCTGTTGCTGCAGCCACCAATAACACACCCAATAGTCGCTGACAATCTCTAGCTTGCAGCAACAACTCATCCTATGTACCCCCCCTATGCACTATCCGTGTATAAGATGACCCCAAATTTTTAACTTTTTTTTTAAAAACCTCATCTTATATAAGGAAAAGTACCGCATATTATTTCACAGGATTGCCAGTGTACTCCACAGGGGCATAATGGTGCCCTTGAGGTGTTCCCAGATGCCCACAAAGCCTATGTCAACCATGAACTGCCTCACTGGTCATGTGAATGCTTACCTGTCAAATGGTGGGACAATATCTTAGCTTGCACTTAGCTATGCACCTTAGCCTCTGCTGACCCATGTGCCTTGCAACTTGATTTATGCACCATAAGGATCTATGCATTAAAGCCTTTGGCAGAAACCAACTTGAGAGTTCTGCATCTGCCAGTGAGAGCCAGGACATTGCCAGATTGCCTTTGAGGCAATGTGGTGCTTGACAAAAGAAAGGTTCCCTACCCCAACATACAGGAAGAAACACATGCATGTACACACACTCTGCAAGTGACTTAAACTTGACCTGTGTGCACCCTCTCGAGGAAACATCTCAATTTTCCAGTTCATTGTTTCTCTGGTTTACTTTGCCATATATTGCCCCTCTGCTTCTACTGATCCTGAATTC
Organism: Zootoca vivipara; assembly: GCF_963506605.1. Classification (NCBI taxonomy): domain Eukaryota; kingdom Metazoa; phylum Chordata; class Lepidosauria; order Squamata; family Lacertidae; genus Zootoca; species Zootoca vivipara. The sequence continues at coordinate 25,197,672 of NC_083294.1, forward strand.
AAGTTTTACTCATCCTAAAACCAATTCTGGAACTGGAACATGCACAACTTGATGCACCATCTCAGTCCCTTTGTTTGCATAGTTGTGTGCTGATAAAACAATGCAAATAAGCACAACTGATGTGCCTGCAGATATAACTCTAATGACTGCAGGGAGAGTTTTAGTTTAGTGTTTTTCAGTGATGCACCAATGTGATCCTGCACTTTAGTAACACCCCCCCCCACACAAAATAATCGTCATACAAGTGCATGCACGCCAAGATCATCTTTGCTCCCTGCCCCACCCCACCCCACCCCTTTTTGCTATCAATGCACACATGCACATTGGTAACTTAAAAAGGGGACAAAGAAACTGAATGAACTAAAAGCTGTGGCAAACTGCACATGTACAGTGCTCTGAACAATGTTTGGAAATTTTAAAAGTCACAATGTAGAATTACTCATACAGTAGAGCAGTTTAGCTTTGGAATAAGGACCAACTCTGGGAAGAAATCTGAATGTGGGGACTTGTAGGAGCAGCCCTCCACCAGACCTAAGTGAGCAAGCTGCTTGATTTGAGGGCATTGGCATGTTTGCCATAATCATGCGAAGAATATGTAGAAAAATCTCCCCCAGATGCAGTAATAATAACAACAATTTAAAATATAAGTTCCCAGTACTAAAAATGTGATTCCCCAGCAGAATAATCATCCTCATCACCCATCACACCTCATCACTATTGGGGGGGACACACATCAAGTAACCCCCTAGAGTTTGAATTGTTATGGTCCAGAAAAGACTCTACCTTGTAATGTTGATGGACATGCAGCTTCTCAACATATCTTTCAAGAATGTGTTAAAGGAAAAACTCTAGCCCAAGGCTTTACAAAAGCAGCACCATCATTTCCACACACCCCAACACTCGTTTTAAGTATTACTCCCATTTTTGTATATTCCATTGTGCACCAGCAAATTTCTACATTCAGTAGCTTAAATTTCACAGCGGGTTTGGTCTAAGCCTTTAATCGTAATAATGATCCTTTGATCTGCCGTGCTCTTTTCATTTCAGAGGTTTTTAAAGGACCCTTTTGGGAGCCTTCCAGCTGCTTCTGTTTAGTTCATGTATATTTATTTATGTGGCTTTTGAACCCCATTTGATGGCAGAAAAGTGCTTCCCTGGTAAGCTGCTGTTATTGTGGATCAATTTCTAAAAAGACCAACCAGAGGTGGTAAGAAAGGAACAGACGGCAGCATTTTCTTTCTTCACTAACTTCTGGGGTGACCTCTTCCCTGCCTTTGACTCTACTGCTGTGTGTTGGAGGAGAAAGGAGGGGGGCATTGGCTGATTGTTTAAGTTTTCCCTGAAAGCCAATTTGTGACCTGAAATGAATGTTTCCCTACAGATCATTAGTCTTGCTAGGGGAAAAAAGGGGTAATTGCTGTCTTGTTGGGAGGAAAGCTCCAACAGACATACTTTTTAGTATTATCTCCTTAATTACATTTTATTTCCTCCTTACACTGAGCCATGGTTGTGCTGGTCCGGGAACATCTCTGTTTGGATTGTATGGAAAATCTGTCATCAAACAGGAAGTGCTGCAAAGGATGAATGCAAATTTCTACTTATTCTGGACATTGATGTGTCATGAATGGTCTAGAGATATGATATACTGATTCATTATAGTTGTATGGACAGTTTGCATAAATAATAAAACACTAAGTGAAATCCACAGAACACTAAAACCAGAAGAACATAAAATTAGAGCAGGGGGAGAAATTTGTTTGGTCCACTGTTTGCAGCAGATTGACTCAGTCTATAAATCCTAAAATCCCAGCTGGATTGTGTACCTCTCCAGCTTCTGCCATACATTTTTTGTTACAAAAATACATATTTTCAGTTAAAAATATAGTGTACAAAAATGTGGGTTTTGCTAGTGAATGAACCAAGAGTATCTCTTGTGTAAAAAAAGTTTATTATACATAGGCACACACAAAATGTATATAAAATGGAGCAAATGGGTCAGAACAGGACTTCAGAGGAAGGGGTGGTCAAATCTTTCAGTTTTGGCTTTTCATTTTTCCATTTTTAAGTTCAGTTCTTCACACTTCAGTTTGTGATTTTTTTTAAGGCCTCAAGGAAATTCATCAACATTTTAATACACAACAGGAAGTGAATACAGTGCACTTTTACAGAGGTTTCCAGTGATGGATTCTCAGGGGCACTTTGTCAAAATAATGCCCTTAGGGTTGATGCCAGCTTATGATATGACTGGCAGAGCATGATGTTGAATTCCAACCATGAACATCTGAAGAATGGTAAACAGCAAATTCATCTCAACAATAATGAAGTTGACTCTTCACCATTATTTTTAGCTGAAGCACAATGGATATTCATTTCAATTTGTAACTCTTTATCCCTGATGGTTTTTGTTATGGTCTGTGCTATCGATTTCAAAAAATCACGTAATCACATTGCTGTGATCCTAACCTGCACTGTCACAGAGGGAATATGATATACTGTTAGCATACAGCACAGAGTCTGGTGGGCAAGTGCTGGGCACTCAAGTGCCCATTTGCCCTGGAAAAAAGAGACAAATCCATCACTGCCACCAGATTAATCAGAAGAGATATGAATACTGTCAATGAAAGATGCAATAAGAAAAGTTATTTGGCTTCCAGCTTGATGTTTTTTGAGTTGCTGACCTTTCCTGCACTATTAAAGGCATCTTCTTGACTAATAGAAGACCGTGTTTCTGGCACAGGCGGATGGCAATAGGCTCCAGAGATTTTTTTGCAGACTTTAGGGGGGTGGGGCGGGGGGAATGCTTGCAGCACTAGGACAAGAGAGCTTCAAAGAGCCAGACTTGAAACTGACTTATCTGTCATTAGAATTATGTGTGCTGTATATTCAGTGGCAAGAACAGAATCCAAGAACAGAAACCTGGGGAGAGTATGATCTTGTAGGCATAACATACATTTCACAGATGGAGGTTGGGAGTAAAGGGAGGATTAAAGCAGAGCCTGCCTTGCTTCAGACATCTTTTTTCTCTGATGTGGAGATTAATCCCAGTGTTTGGCGGGGAGGAAGGGGAAGTACCTTGTGAAGTGATTCTCCATTTCCTAGATTTCAGAGCAAAACATTGTGCTTTCAATGTGGCATTTTTTATTTTTATTTTGTGATTAAGTTTTCCTGATCAGAGTTCTTGGTGTCTTTTCCTAAACACTGGGAGCAGTAGGTCTGTTTGCAATCAAGATGTGGATGTCAATAGGTGCTTGTCATATTGGTCAAAATACACTTCACTTTAAAGAGGTAGGACCAAGAAAGTGAAGGAAGAAAGTGAGGGCGAAAAGGGGCCCACTGATTCCCTGTGCCCACAGCCCCCCCCCCGAAACCAGGAGTTGGAGCTTCATACATTCACACATGCATTCATCCATGTTATTACACGCACATTAGTTGTGTGCCAAGGTTCTGTGCTCCGCAGTTCCCTAGTGGTTAATAAACACTTGGACATAAGTATTTAGGTTTGTGGGATAAAGAAAGACACAACTTTATTGGTTACAGATGTGAGCGGTTTGGCTTAGCCTTAGGCATTGGGTGAAGCCAGGCTATATCTTGACTCCTGCCTGTCTGCAGGGAGTCCAACTAAGGGTAAACCACAGGTGGGGGGGGCTTATGACTTACATCAAATAGGGGGTCCCCGTTGGGGTCATGGCCCTAGCCCATGTCTGGGCATCGGACAGGATCCACACCCCCGGATCCCTTTAACAGGGTACCCTTATCAAGGAGGGGCAGCTGGAGGCTGCAGCCTCCCCTCCATTAAACAAAGGCTTACCCAATACCTAATTGCCACTCAAGCCCAAATGGCTCGCCGCCAACGCCCTCACACCTACAACCAATTTCTGATGCCCTTTGCAATGTCATTCAGCCAGATATTGTTTCCAACATTGGAAAGGTGTACTCCATCATTACGGAACACGGCCTCCTGGTTGAAAATGATGGCAGGGTACTCTATTGATGTCAACTGGGTCAGGGCAATCATGCCAGCAGCAACATACATCTCCAATAGCTGGGACCAGATTATGGTTAAGTCTGGGTACAGGGCAGCAAGCTTATTAAAGTCCGCTTTAATGTTCCAGGTTAGGTCAATGTCCTTCCTTAAAACCAAGTCATTTTTGTCCAACTGAATGACCAATGCATCAAGGGGGCCATGCAACGCAACTCTAGTTGTCATGATGGGCATGAATCTATGCCATTTCATTCCACATCTTGTCAGCCATGAGACCCTGACATTCTGAGGGAGCCCTAGGCTGCTTCCTTTGTCAGTAGCAATGGCACACGCGTGGGCCCAATGGGCTATGCTGTGTCCCACATCGCAGGGTTGTCTGAAAATGGAGGAGTGACAGAGTGTGGTTATTGTGGGTTATTATGGATTTATCTTCTATACACTTTAGAACTCTAACGACCTGTATCTTTAATCCTGTCTGTAGAAAGACCCCAGTGTGTGGCCATCATGGCAGCCCCAATCCTAAAGGAATAAGCTGCAAAATCCAGGGCTGGGAGGCTGCAGGCCTGTATAGCTTTGCACATCACATGGGTAAATTGATGTCCAGCCTGGCAGGAACTGATTAGTTAAACTCATAAAGTTATTTTAATTAGCATATTGTCCTTTCTCCTCTGAGTCTTCTTTCTCTTCAACAGCTTGCTCCCCAACTTCTCCTGATGTCAGAAGTCTCTTCCTTCCTAATTGTTTCCAATATATTCTCCAAAACTTTTCTGCATCTGATGGGTCCCTACATCTTTGTTTCTTTCCTTTATATGTAAATGAAATTCCTTCGGGAAATTCCCATCTAAATGGTATAGCATTACTCTTTAGGACATCTGTCAAAAATTTGTAGTTAGATTTTTTTTTTAACAATCTCATTGGTATTTCCTTTAGAATTATAATCTTTTGGTTGTCAATCTGGAGTTGTTGTCAGTAATACATCTGCAGCACTATCTTTTACTGGACTTGACTGTAAGACAGTCTCCTGGAAGTTTTTTTTTGGCCTTCATGTAGCTGCACTTTATTCTGAAGGCCTTGTCAATTATCATATTTAAATCTTCTTCCTGCAGTTCAGTTAGGTTCCCCAATTCTTTGATTATTCTTTCTTGTATATTCTCCTCCGAATTCTCAGGAATCCTGGGAAAGCGCAAAGTAAGCTCCTTTTGTTGTAATTCCAGCAATGCAATCGAGTCCCAGACCACATCTTGAGCCGCTCGGGCCCCAATTGTTTCTTCTCTCAACTTTTCATGTTCTTTTCTCAATTCTTTACCTTCAGCCTATGTTTTCTTTACCGATTCTTTGAGCCCCTGTGATTTCATCTTCAACTCTTGTATTGGTTTTTCTAATTCTGAGGTCTTGGTTGTTAATTCTTTCATCTGTCCTGATAGATCTGCCACCTGTTTGATATCGTGCTCCATTTTTTTTCTTCCAGCATTTTGGCATTAGTTTTTACCTCTTTTTTAAAATTCATAATGAGTTCTGCTATGTCTACTTTACCTTCTCCAGAAGAGAACCCCTCCTTGCCTGAGATTGGGGTGTGGTTGATGTTACAGTTGTAGCTGCTGTCTATCTTAATGAGATGACCATTTCTCCCCTCTGTATCCAATTTTCAATTTTTTAAATAGTTATCATTATTTGTCAGGGACGTGGCTGAATCGAATGCCGGCAAATAGTCATACTCAGGAGATAAAAGATTGCCAGTAAGAAGTCCAGCTCTGGAGATGTTAGATCGCTGACAGAGCTGGAGGAAGTAGACTCAAACCCCCTTTACCAAGAGTTCTCTAACTCAGATGGAGCAGATATAGACAGCTTGTAAGAAGGGGGAGAGATAGATGGCAGTGGGAGGGTTACTAGGCAACCAGCAGAGAGACAGTGGACAGTGAGTGATTCTTTTGAGAGTGGGGAGGATTCTTGGAGAGTTGAAAAAGTCAGATTGCAATGGAAGTGCAGAAAGGGGAGGGCTGGGTTTTGGTATCCTTCCTGCTCTGACAAAGGAAGAGACTCAGAGTGACCAACTCATTGCAATGGTGGCAAGCTGGGAGCCTCACCCAGCTTGTAAATTGTAAATAATTTGTAATTTGTAAATAAACATACTATAAAGCTGCCAAAGAGTCATGAATTCTTATCAAGGCTTGCTTGCCTGTCTGAGATCATTACATTATTTTCCAATACAATTGGGGTTGCCCTTTTCTTTTGTATTGAAGACTTAAATTGGATAGCATATTAGCTACGTGCAATTACCTTCCTTTGCAGCCAGATGACCTTCCTCCTCTCCCAATGTTTAAAATTTTCTAAAGTAATCTCCTCTTTGTTTTGTCTATTTTATATGCTTACTTTGCTCTGGGAGTTTTTCCCAAAACAAAGTCTTAATGTCCGGAGATTACTGACCTTGTAATACAATGCTTTCAAGGATTGCCAGTTGATCCTTCCTTTTTGCATGCCCTTCTCTCTTTTGTCTTTTAATAATAACCCTAAAGATTAAAAATACCAAATTGAATAAAAAGAATAATACTAATAATAAAATTACTTCCACCACTGTCTTCAGGTGCTTCTTTTATGTTAATCCCCACAAACCATTATGTAATCTTCAGAGAGAATAAAACCCAAATCATGTAAAAAGAAAGATGAAGGAAAGGGAGGGAGCAAGGGGAAAGGGATCTAATTCAATAAGGAGGTGAGATAAAAATAGGATGATTTTTTACCAAAGGTCTTAATCCATCTGATCTTAAACTATAAGAAACAAATAATTTAAAAGGGTACCAACCGTCTTAATCCAACAGGGTTTAAATTCAAGTTATCAAGTAGTGTTTCAGCAAAGGTAAAAAGGAAAGGGGGGGGGACAGAAAGAAGATCCAATTGTTTATGTTCCAAATATTTATGGGTAGCAAAGTTTCATCACTGAAGTTATAACTCAAATCAGGTCAGTTCATCTTGTATTATAAACTTTTTTAAGATTAAAAAAAGTACAAAAACAAAAACAGGACAAAAAGATCACCAGGCGATATCTATATCCAAATAAAATTAAAACCATCACCCTCCAAATTCAATACATCCTTATATCTTCACATCCATAAAGTTCCACTCATAGGTTAAGAAGAAAAAGAAGAAACCATTCACTCAGTTCCCTTGTAGACTGTTCCCATGCAGATAAAGAAAGCCCACGTCCCATTGCCGAATTAATCAAGAGAAAACCAATTAGCAAAGTCAACAGTTCCCTTTGTTAATTGTTGCTTCAAAATATCTGAAAAGTTACTGTTTGGATGCACGGAGCTTGAAGCTTCTCATCATGGATCTGCAATGGAGTCATGCATTTTCAGCTCAATCCCGCCTCCTCCTCTTTTTGGAATGACAGGAGAGCTCGCAGGAGAGCTTGCAGTTTGCACTGCTGGACCCCTTGGAACCCCAAATTATACTCTGGGGCTTCTTTGGTGGTGCACGGCGCCTTTGTGCTTCCCCCAAAACTCTTGTGACAAACAAGCCGTTCATGGAGAACAAAGCTCGCCATCCACTGCCATTCTGTGGTAACCTGAAAGTCTTATTTTTGTGATGTTTTCAAGTCACTTCTGGGTTCAGTGTGATACACGCATGCACAGTTGCACACATATCGGGCATGCCCCACCTTACACACACAGACACACGATACACCATATACACTCTCACATACTCCACACCCACCCACCCTTTCTGCATAAGTTTGCCAACTTATTTTTCTGGCAGATTCCAATAAAGACTGTTCCATTGCAGCAAATGGGGCAGTACACCACTAACCCCTGTCTGCCTTCTTACTTCCAACCAGTCCAGCTGGTGCCATCACTGCCTGCCAGCTTCCTCCTCTTAGTGTTGCCCTTTTAGAACCCACCAGGAAAGGGAGCAGGTACAAAACTAGAATTAATTGACCCTCCCTGCCATTGGCTCTGGCTCCACCTAATGTGGGCCTCCCTGTCTTCTGAGCTATCAGTGCCAATGGGCAGTGCCCACCACCTGAAAGTACCTGTGCCTTTAATAGCTAAGCGTGTCAACATTCTGAAATTCAAGGGATGAATCTTTTTTGCTCGTGGCATATGTCTGTGTTGCAGAGACTGGCATTGCATATCTGCCCTCCCCTTTCCTTTTAGACCTCTGCTGTGAAATTCAAAATGGACTGCATCAGAACTGTGAAGCTAAAAGGCCACGAGCGAGTCACCACTATCCCCCACACACTTTAAGAAAAGACATCAAAGCAGCTCTAAAAAGCAATTTTCTATTGGCTTGAATAAATCCTCGAGCAGCCAAATAACTGTGTTGATAATGGAGGCATTGGAGAGGGTTAAACACTACACTGCAGTGGCCTTGGAATAAAGCCACAGCAGGGGTATATCTTAACAAGATTTAATTGGATAGTGGGTGCAGATAAATAGGAAACATAGACTGCATGGGTCAGAGCTTCTGTTGCTAAAAATACAGCGTGGAGGCTATTGTTGAGGGCTCCTAACAATGTCTTTTTGAACTTTAGAACTCCCTTTTGCAGAATGCGTTTCCAGTACCTTGTGTCTTACATATATTCAGTTTTACTGATTTGAACACTAACATAAATGAGAGTAATTTTAGGAGACCACCCCATATCCTGAAAATGAGTGCTGCAGACTGCTAACGTAATTTGCCAAATGGAATCTTGGGGGTAAAATAAAAATTACAAGGTAGTAAGCTACTGTAACACTGGTTCTATGAGGCAATAAAATAAAATAAAATAAAGTATTTATTTAACTGAATTACAGAAACACAAACTAGTTTTCTTTTCTATTTTTAAGTACTGGAAGCACCACAATGTTACATCCTTAAGGTGGTACAGTTGCCATCTCAATTAGTACATTAGGTAAGCAAGATATTTGGAATTGAACTATGCATTTGGAACAACCTCATGGCATGGCCCTTCCTGGTACCAATGCTCGCTCTAACTAACTAACTAACTAACTAACTAACTAACTAACTAACTAACTAACTAACCCTTCCCTTAAAAAGAAAAAGACTACCAAATAACTAAAATATCACCTTTATGCAGCAATCTGGGAAGCCAGATAGTGTGCGTACAGGTTTATCACTTCAGTGAGAACCAAGCCTCATGGCTAAAAATCTGTATGCAATTACAAATCCTTTAAAAAAAATGCCTTGGTCAGATTATCATTCTCCTAATTAGACAGATGTGATGGCAATCAATTAGCAACAATGACATAAAAGCCATAGAAAGAATGCGAGTCTCATTAGGGATTTCTAATTTGTCATGTGTGTTCAGAGGCTCTAGGTGGTAGGAGTGGGAATCCTATTAAGGAAAACAGCGTTTTATTATTTAAATCATTTCAATGGATTATTTTCTCTTCCAATGTTCATTAAACATGGCATGAAAGCAACTATCCTGCGTGTTAAGATGTTTATTAGTTATATACCGGTATGTGATTCATTGTCAATTAACATGAATAGAGAAACAAACAGGTAATTTGGAGATGTTGGCTAGATGCCGGGTTCAGTGCTTAAGGCATATGGTAAGGGCAATTTAAATAACCCCAAAGCTAACACAAAAAAGAAACACTCCTGCCCTCAGTGGCAAACACAGCAAACTTAGCTTTGCCTTGAGATGCTACATAGTTCAGGTGGCTATGCCCATCTCATAAAACTGTTCAATTAGGCACCATGTTCCCTTTCATGCACCTTACTGCTGTTTATAGCCACAATTAAGGGAAGTACTCCCAACAGCCTAACCTTCCAAACATCCCAGCAGTAACCTATGAAGCATTTTTACCTATTCTGCTTTCTAGCAGAAAACCAAGCTGGACACCAAGATGATTAATCACTTTTGGGGACAGTATTTCATGACAACTGGTGCAGATGAACTTCAATTATGATAGTACCATTTTCTATTTACTCAGCTCTGGAAAAACTCAATATTGACTATGTGATCCCACCCCCTCAGTTTTATGATTTTTCTGTCTGTTGTAGCAACTACAATTGGCTGTGCTAGATGCTGTATGGTTTTTAGTTGCATTTTTACAGGCATGCTGTGGTTCATGGAAAATGTGCAGCCCATGGTTTGGGAACCCCTGTGCTATGACTCACTAGCTTTCACATTTCTAGGCAACCTTGTGTTTAATAAACATAATAAACTGAGGAACCATGTATTTCTTGCCTTTCCCAACCATTGCCATTTACTGTATAGTCTCTAGTACATTAAATCTATGGGACACAGATGACGGTGTGGTCTAAACCACAGAGCCTAGGGCTTGCCAATCAGAAGGTCGGCGGTTCGAATCCCCGCAACAGGGTGAGCTTCTGTTGCTTGGACCCAGCTCTTGCCAACCTAGCAGTTCGAAAGCACGTCAAAGTGCAAGTAGATAAATAGGTACCGCTCTGGCGGGAAGGTGAATGGCGTTTCCGTGTGCTGCTCTGGTTTTGCCAGAAGCTGCTTAGTCATGCTGGTCACATGACCTGGAAGCTGTACACTGGCTCCCTCGGAGTGTAAAAGCGAGATGAGTGCCGCAACCCCAGAGTCGTCTGCAACTGGACCTAATGGTCAGGGGTCTACAGCAGCTTGTATTAAGTAAATTGATATAGGCTCACAATCTATAGCATTATCTATTTTCAAAGTGCACTCAGTACTGAACTCTGGTCTTGTACAGTCACTATGTTCCCTTTCAAAAATTTTAATGAATGTGCCTGTGCAAGTTCATTAAAGTATCTTTGAAGAGCTCTCATGCATATAACTGCATGCATGGTGATAGTTCCAGTTAACTTATTCAATGTCCCACAAGCATATGGTGAGTCCAATTTGTTCCTGCTCTCTCTGCTTGTGGTATGTTATATTGGACCAGGTCATGTTGTTGGTTGTTAGAAAATAGAGCATTCTGCCTCAGTGATATGATGGGAATTGGGCATAACACTCCTCGGTGTCCCTTCTATTGCAAAGACTCTTCAAATTAGAAGTGATGTTGCAGGAAATACAGGCTCTGGAAGTACACAGGAACATTTGATGGTCTATCTATGTGGTAGTGCCCATACCTGTCTCCATTGAAGCTAAGTCTCATCTGGAACTCATCAGAGTTATACTGGGTGCTGGCAATATGACCTGCATGTCTCTGTTCAGCAGCCTCTCAACAGTGCCAGCAGGGAAGCCTGACTTTTGACTTTGTGATGAAGCAGGAATCAGCACCTATGCAAACATCACTCATGAAATAAACTGGGGATAGGGAAGCCTTGGACCAAATGTGGCCCTTGGAGGATCTTTATTTGTTCCCTGGCACTCTCCCCAGGCCACACATCTTCCTTAACCACACTCCTTCTCCTGTGATCACACCCTTCACCATCCCTACTTTATACCCTCCTTGAGTGTTTTTGCCTAGTTTGACTGTGTCTTTGAACTCTGATAATGCCTCTTGGTTATCTGGGTGGAAAACAGAGATGGGTGCATGAGTGTGTGCAGAAACTAGTCTACTCTACTAAGGTAAAAAAAAACACACCCATTAATTACTTCACCCACTTTAGCCTCTGGCCCCGTCCACCACTAGGCTGTGGCTCCTGGAAGGCTGTCTAGATGGGGATGTGATCTCCATCCCTGAGACAGACCAAGGTACATGGCACCCCCCCCTTTTACAGTTTTGTTGCAAAGGAGTATTCAAGCTGTGCTTTATACCACCAAACTGCAACATTCCTACCCAACCCCCCAACCCCCTTTCATTTTGACAGGTATGACCTTTCCAGTGGCCAGTGTTTTTGGAAGTTAACCATTCCGTCCAGGGGTGTAAATGTAGAAAACTGAAAGTATGTAGAAATAAATGGGCAAGCAGTCAAATATGAAATATGAAAAGGTCAAATTGTAACTTCACTGCGTGTGCAATTTGAGAGCCACTGCATATACTACATCAGAAATGTAAATTCTCACTCCTGAACAATTGATTTAGAGGGAGAAACACAAATGAGACATCAATCAATCATGCTGACAGCGAGAACTTTTTTTTTTTTACAAGGACAAATATGAAAGGCAGCATATATCCACATTGCACAGTCTTGGGAATCTGGAGTTTCTGGATCCCATTCCATTTTCTGTCACCGAATACATGGGTGCCCACCACCCAGGGGACGACAATGAAAGATAGATATTTTAATGAAGATTTTAAACTTTAAGTATATTTTAAAAATGTATTTTTATGCTTTAGCTGTGTTTTTTAATTGAAAAAGTGCATTTTGAGTTACCACTCGCTTTAACAAAGCCTGAAAGCATAGTTTAGATCTTTCTTTTTTTATATTGAATTTATACCCCACCCTTCATCTGAGGATCACAGGGCAGTTAAAAAAATTAAAGCAGAGAAGGATGTAACATAGAAACAAACAAAAATAAAATATATCCCCAATTTAAAAGGCCATAGATTATTATTAGTAGCAGTTGTACCGGTAGTAGTAGTATGAAGGGAGTATCTGAAAGTAGCTGATAACAACAAAAAGGAAGATGTTGAACATAACCATATAACATAGCCACAGAAGGCATCAGCTACAGTTTGTCCTGTACAGTACAGTCTATATCTGTGTACTTGATGAATGGCCACCAGTCTGGTCTCTCTGGTTTTTGGGTTGTATCTCCCCTCATACTTACCCATGGAAAGGGACAGTGATAATAAACCTGTTCACACATGGTGACATGGTGGCAGACTTTGTCCCTTCCCCTGTGTGCATTCATTTTAAACAGGCCAGTAGTGGTCCAGGCATTATGGACTTGCTCACCTGGTGTCAGAGACAGGCTGGACTCTGAGGGATGTGTAGAAGAGTAAAGGGGTCTGGAAGAGGATCTAGGGGAAGGGTCCAGCAATTTGTGGGGTTTTGTGCCACCCATGAGGCAGGAGTTGGGGGAAGAGGTAGGGGAGGAGTTGAAGGAAAAGTCAGGATGGGAGAAAGAGATGGTCCCTGGAGGAGTTGGGCCATCCATTAGGATAGGGTAGCCACATTTCAAAAAGTGAAAATCTGGATGGCAAAATCTCCATGGCATGCTACTACTCGTAATAAAACATTAAACCTTAATAAGTTTCCCTATACAGGGCTGCCTTCCGATGTTTCCTAAATGTTATATAATTACACATCTCCTTAACAACTGATGGAAGAGGTGTGTGTGCCACTACCAGGAAGGCAATCTTCTAATGACAGTGGTGGGTACAGCCAGAAACAAACATGAGTGATGTGTGTAAAGTTTACCTTTGTATGGTATGCAAGTTTCTACAAACAGACTCTGCCTTGGATCCAGCTAAGCAAGAAGGATAGGAGTTCAAGGTCACATTCCAGCCACACAAAAGCATTAGGGTTATGAAACAGGGGCAGTGAGGGATGAGGCCTGAGGAGAGGGTGAGTGGCATGGGGAGAATTCTGAAAGACAGAGCAGCCAGGTAGCACTAGAATCATAGAATTGTATGGTTGGAAGGCTCATCTAGTCCAACCTACTCCAATGCAGGAATATTTTTGCCCAATGTGGGGCTCAAACCCATGACCCAGATATTAAGTGTCTCTTGCTCTAACAGCTGAGCTATCTCGCAGGTTAACTTTCAGACCTGTGTTTCCCCACCTCTGACCCTTTTTTGTTTTTACAAGCTTGAAAAAGAATGGAGAAGTAGCATAAGAGCACTCTTTTGACTTCACGCCTTTCACTATCAAGACTTGGGTTAAGATTGTTCATCCACCTTGGGCCCTTTATAATATTTTTTTTAAAAAAGTGATTAAACATATTTTTTAAATTAAGGTATGAATTCTAATCAAGGTACAATTTAATGCTGAACAGCAGTACACACAACTTAGTTTGCTAGAGGTGCTTGCCAATGGGTCTGAGAGCCTCTTTGAATCCAAGGAAGCAATGGAATCAGTAAGTTATACTACTTAAAAAAGGGAAATGGAAAGTGGGATCAAATAAAATGGAAAAAATCATAGAAAATATTGAATGAATTAATGGATTCATAGGGACAGATGCTAGACACATGCTGTCTGTCAACCGCTATAAGTCATAATTTGTGATTTCAAAGTCATCATGGCAGATGGCTTATGGAAGTTGAGATTCAGAACTGAACAGCACCCTGAACCAGATGGTGTTCATCCTAGATTTCCTTGCAAGGCCAACAACACCTCTTATTACAAAATGCAAGAAACATGCATTGTGCCAAACATGGATTTTTTCTCATCACTAGGAGACTCTTCCATGCATCCAGCAAAATGGGATCTAGCCCACAAACAACTTGTTTTTCTTTATCACACATACACACTGCTCTTTACTGTGTAGGTCTCAAAGCAGCTTTCCACAAGCAATTATATAAATATAAAAAATTGAAAACATTATTTTATGCAACAATAAAATTATTAATATTCCAGGTCCTGCAGGATTCTTTTCTTTCTTATATAATAAAATAATAAATCTGTAATAGTTCTAAAATATGGTTTCTTCCTTCATCTCTGTGTACCCTTCAAAGAAGAAAAATATGTGACCAAGAGGACAATGAGTAAGGGAACTTAGAGGCTTCGTGGGCACAAGAACTGGACCCAAAGGTGCACCCAAAATTCATAGATGCTGAAATTTCGGAGGCCATTTTACCAAACATTTCCAGGGGTGGGCAAAAATTCTCCAACTATGTCAAGTGGAGCTTGAGAAAATGGTTGTTGTTAGTCAGAAAATTCTACTCTGAAAAATGTCGGTTCAACCCTAGCAGAGATATGAGAAGCTAAAAGGATAATTCACCAGGTATTAGTTCTGCAGCATAAGCTAACTGGATTAGGTGAATAAAATCAAACACCAAACAAATGCTCAGAAAGAAACTTAGATTGCAACCGTTTCTGTTGGGCTGGGGATGTAAGACCAACCATGAGCCAAGGCATTAAATAAAGCTCTTCTACTAATTGTGGGACTCGTGTTTTATTCATTCTGAGGCAGCAGAGAGGCAGCAATAACAACGGAACCAGGAAAAGGTCACCCATTCCATCAAGGCGCCCCAGGAGTGCTGGAACGTAACAGCAATCATGTCAACACTAAAATTATATAGTGTTCTAGTCAAAGGCTGGAGCTTATTAAGCTTCTTTACCAGCGGAGGGCTGGTAAAAGATACAACTTGAGGCAAAACAGACTGCCAGGATTTAATCCCATCAGCTGCATATAAATCAGTTTTAAAAAGCTTCACTTGGCTTTGCTAACATACTCCAGTGCCTTCAGCTGATGCCTCTAATGCTCGTCATCTTGTCATTTATATGAGCAGGGGAAAGGAACTGCATTTCCTAGTGCTCCTGCTGATTTTTCCCATATATATATATATATATATATATATATATATATATATATATTGAGTCAAAAGTTCTCAATGGAGAACTTCGAGCTCATTTGTGGTGGGGTATATGTATGTGCTGATCCCAGAAACTGAAGAGCACATGAGGGGGGGGGGGGTTGAAGGGTTCATTGGGAGGGCAGACTTTCTATTGGGGGCAGACAGGAGTAGTTTCTGACCCTGACATTCCCTTTAAGAATGACGTTGAAGCTCCTTACAACAGTGCCCATACCTTTCCCTGAGCACTGTCAACTTCCAGTTTATGTCAGTTTCACATGGGTTCATTCATAAAGCCAAACTGTCTCATTTCCACATTAATCTGTGGATATATAATTTTTTAAAAATTCACACAAACATTCACATTCAAATATGCATTTTATCTCAACATTGTTATGCATTTCTTACGTGTGGTCCTATACTCTCTGGGGTTGACTTGGGAAGGTAGATCAGATCTCCAACGTTGGAGTCTCTCTCTCTGTTGCTGCTGGCTCCTTGGGTGCCCAACCAGCATCTCATCCCATATCCCAGGGGTCAGCAAACTTTTTCATCAGGGGGCTGGTCCACTGTCCCCTCAGACCTTGTGGGGGGCCGGACTATATTTTCAAAAATATAAATACCCTGCAAGCCGACCAGAGCTGCAGCCAAACCAAAGCTGTGCTGGCGTCTTTGCCTTCCCAGAAGCCATGCCAGCATCGCAGAAGTCAGTCCCCATGGCAAGGCATCCACAGTGCACGGGACTGACTGAGCAGGCAGCAGGCTGACCCCTGCCATAGCCCTTTGGTAGGGCCAAAAAGAGTGATTATTGGAGGTGTGTCAGAAAGTACCTAAAGTAATCCTGGTCCCCCGACAGCTCACCCAAAGTAGGGGGGAAATTAGACATGCTTCTGAGCATGACTCCATTTCTTTCAGGATTTTAATTCAAGTCAATTATTTTTTCCACCAGCTCCATGATCAGTCGTAGATAATCTTGTTATCTGGAAATACAGCAGTTAGTCTTATTGTTATGCCAGTGGAACAAATAAGAGATTGCCCATGGAAGTAACACAGCAGGGAGAGTAGAGCTGGATGAGGTATCAAAACTAGAATCGATCCAATCCTTCCCCACCCTCGCGTTTCTGAAAGCAATAAGAGAAACTGAGCTGAAAAATTGATTCTGAACCTTCAGGGTTGGAGGAATTCCTCATGGGTGATATTCTCCATCAGTTTTGAAGTGCTAGAAGGGTGTCCCCCCCATCCCCATTAAAAAAATCTCTAATAGCTAGGGTTGCAACCCATTTCCCTTTACAGGCAGTGGTAAAATGAAGGCCAAGCTGAATGCTTTGTTAAGAAGTACTGATATGGCATTTTCACATCTGCATACAGCCACTCTGCTTCCTTCCTTTGTTGTGCTGCAAAGACATACATGGTTCACCCTTAGAATCATAGAAGTGATTCCAACCAATCTAGGATTGTGTACTAGATGGCCTAGTTTCATGGCACTTAAGCAGCCAGTTATATTTTGCATTTTGCTAACACTGGGTAAGGACAAATGGATCCTATTTGGAATGAGTGAAATGCTTTCTATAAGAGACACAGAGGTAATCCTAGCCAATGAGGAGTCTCAAGTGCACACTTTTGTAATCCTTTCACAATGAACCAGAAAGAAAGAAAGAAAAGGACATTAAATAGCCTAATGTTTCAGCATAATACATTTTCATATGCAACATCTCACTGTTCAAATGTTTGTTGTTTTTTCAGTTTCTAAATCTATTACAAGCAAAAGTAACCATCAGTTTCTAGGGGCTCCTCCAGACAACCAATTTATTGTGCATTCATCCTGATTTGCTTCAAGAAACAAAGGGAAAGAGTGAAAAGAGTGACCGCTCCCTACATCAAAAGGGGAGTGACTTTTGTGTGGTCGCGCACAGCCTCCTGGATCCCAGTGTGGAACCTGGTAGTTCGGATTGGCTTCATCCTCCCCAGGCTGGATACTTGGGGTCTCCGTCTACCTCAGTAAACCACCCAGTCCTGCCTGGGGAGGCGTTGCCAGGGGATTGACTAGGTAAGGGGAGGGGCCGCCCTGCCCACACAACAGAAGGTGTAGCTTACCTGGGAAGCAGCAGTCGGCTCCAGAGCTTCTCCTACCCTGCCCTCCCTCAATTAAGTCTTCTTTTGCAGGTTAACCTCTTCTCCACAGGTATGCAGGTGCTGCTACGTCAAGGTCGCTGTTGAAGGGCTGGAAAGGAATTTTCCTGCTTTGGCAGGTTTCAAAGAAAAATCAAAGGTGATAGATTTGTTCATCCCTCTTTGCATGCCATGATTCCTTGCAGCCTCCCCTAGTTGCTCCCTCATTAGCTGTCATTGCTAGGGTGTTGGCTCTGCACAAGTCTCTTATGAATTGCAAAAAAGCAAGGTGCAGAGCTTGTATAACTGTGTATATTAGGAAATGTTGCTTACAAAACTGTGTATATTAAGAAAAAATTGCACTAAAATGCCTGTGAATTTTTATGAGTTATTATTCTTATTCTTATTAAGTAAATTGCTACAGAAAATTGGATCTAAGGTTGGAATAATAAGAAACTGGAGGGAACCGAAACTGATTAATCTACCCTATAGCTGCCTTAGGCTGGAAGACAGAAATCCCCAAAGGAACCTCCCCATATACCAGATTCTCAATGGTATCTTCCCCTGAGGCTAAGGCAGAGGTGAGGCAATTGCCTCAGGTGGCAGGATCTACAGGGACAGCAGATCCTGATGGACATCTTTATTCCCCCCTTGTTCCTGAAGTAAATTTTCACTCACCCCTTCTTCCCTGGCAAGGAGGGAGGTGTCATTTTGAACTTCACCTCAAGTGCTAAAATGTCTTGGGCTGGCCCTGGACTAAGGATTGGAATGCCTCCTGCTGCCACATCACTACTTCAGCAGCACAAGAAACACACGAGAGGAAGAGTGCCTGTTTTCAGGTCAGAGGTTTGGGCTCCTTAAGGTTCTGAAGTTCTCCATGATGGGGTGGATCTCATGGTGGAAGGAGAATGGTGACAGAGGCTTAAAAAGACTCATTCTGCTTCCAACCCATGTTTGGGGCAAGTTGCTCGGTGGATGTTATCCATAGTCCTGTAATTTCTGGTCAGCCCTGCCTCACTCTCCCCCTTTCTTGCCATATTCTCTGTGTGATCCAGTTTTTGATTGGAGCACAGCAAAGCCTCATCCACACTGCTGTTTGTTCTGCTGTTTTCCCCAGGAAAACCCACTGTTTACCGCTGAATCAGAACAAATGCCAATCAGTTTTTCTGCATATTCATGTTTTGTTCCGATTCAGCAGTAAACAGTGGGTTTCCCCAGGGAAAGCAGTGGGGCAAACAAAAAACCTTTTGGACCCTTGCTTTTTAGACACAGGACAAATGGAAGTGTGGACGAGCCCCCCCCCCCGGTAGTTTCAAACCTTCTTCTCCCTCACTTCTTTTCCATAGTCTTCTGATTCCCAAGATGGATCTCTGAATAATAATTAAGCAGTGCATTGTTTTCCTCACACCATCTGTGTTTTTATTCCTGCAACAAAACTAGCCCTAAGGTAATACATTTTAAAATGATTCATTTCCCATAATCTGTGTACCTTTTCCTCTCTCTTTCTCACACAGCTTCATATACGTGGTTTAAGAAAAGAAGTGATTAAGTGATTGTTCCAGAAAGCGGCAACATAAAAGCTTGCTCCTCTCACATAATTTTGCCAAATCAGTACAAATTAAATTTTCAAACACTTTCAAAGCAATGCGTGTATTAGTCCAGAATGCACCTGAAATCAATGCAGGTTAATTTCATTCCCAAAAAATGAAGATTTCATTTATTAGCAGGGAGAGAGAAAACACACCTTCTCACAGTGTTTAATAGGCACCTCGGAAGCAATTACAAGTCTCTACTTGCACCAGTTCAAATTCTCTGTGCAACATAAACACTGCCTGCCAATTTAATGCAACAGCATCCAAGAATCTGGTAGGGAAATGGACAGGACTCCTTGAAAACTATCCTAATCATGATGCTAATGAGGGAAAGGCAGAGAAGAATCCCCGATAAGCATCACAGTGGCTGTCTCGTTCCATCTACCATTTTCTTTTATTTCCCTTCAGGATTCATGGTAGCTTAGCAACCGCTGCAGGCCTGATAGCCTTAATGTGTCCAAAAATGAGACACTTGGAAATCTATCGCTGAAGGCCTGGTGCTTAGAGTAATGACACTCTTTGATGGTGGCTCTCACACCACAGAGATATGGCTGGATTAACAACTTTCCTAGCATCACACACACACACACACACACACACACACACACACACACAGGATGGGGGGTAGGGAGAGAGCTTGGTGTTTGGGGCCAAATTAAGCAGATTTCCTTCAATATGCTGGACATGCTGTTTAATTAACTGTGCAATTAAAAACAGAAGGGTTTCAGGACAACCCTGATATATACTGTTTTGGAGATTTTGATTTATGGCAGTGTGGGGCATCCCTCTATGAATCAAGAGACTTATTCAACATGTATTCATCAGGAGATGGTAAACTGGCAGTTGCAAGACTAATGGTAAAGCCTATTAGCTGCTTGACTGCTGCTCATTGCTCTGAGATTGTCCAGGCTGAAAGTGTGACACAGGCTGAGCAGCTGGAAGATCACTGAGGTTGGGAGAGAGTGTGCATGTCATCTCTTTATTAATATTCCCCTGATGTCAGTGCCATGACACTGGAACAGAGTAGCAAACTGAATGGAAGCAGGAAAGAAGGCTGTTTGCCTGTTTGGAATATTGGAATAATGAGCATGTTCTAAGCATACTTTTTAATGCTGTTCTCCATGCTCTTGCTCTAGTATCCTCCCAGGCTGATTTCTGCAATGTATTCTATTTTGGGCTGCCCTTGAAAGACTTTTGGAAGCATCATCTGCTGGTGAATATGAACTTGTCCATTAAGGCTGGGAGGAGGGGAGTGGTAGAATTTCTGCTGTGACTGTGGAGAGTTAAGAGGTCCCTTAATAAGTGATTTTAAAAATGCACCAGCATGGCATTTATCAACACTATCATGAGGTGGGGTGAAAAGTTAGCATGGTCGCCCTCCATTTGTGGATTGAACTTACAAATACGTCACTCCTTTTCCCATCAAAGTCTGAGCATCCATGGAGAGAGGCACACCTAAGGGACCTGATTCCATTCCCATGGCCCTCCTCTTCCTTATCAAATGGACACAGCCACAGGAAATGCTCAGCTCAACAGCTTTCCTGTCTGCACTTACCCCAGTCAGGAACTCAGAATTGTTCCTTTCTTCCTGCAAGGACTGAGGCAAATGGTAGCCGTGTTGGTCTGACGTAGTCAAAACAAAATAAAAAAAAATTCATTCCAGCAGCACCTTAGAGACCAACTAAGTTTGTCATAGGTATGAGCTTTCGTGTGCATCTGAAGAAGTGTGCATGCACACGAAAGCTTATACCTACGACAAACTTAGTTGGTCGCTAAGGTGCCGCTGGAATGAATTTTTTTATTTTGTTGCAGCAAATGGGGCACTCATGTTCATTTTTCAGGAGTTTTCTCTCTGCCTGTCTCTGACGGGGACTCCATGCTGATCTCCTCATAGTACCCCTCTACCTTCTTCCAGAGTTCCTTTTATAGAAAGCACTGTGCATTTCCAAGGCAATTCTCTGCAGATGCATCTAGCCCTTACTTTTCTCTATCAGAATCTGGACAACAGCCCTTTACAATGGGGCCCTGATTCTGCATCCAAGAGGCTGGAAAACCTAGGGTGCAGCAGGGTCCTTCATACCCACACCCACATGCCATTAGTCCCCCTTGTCTATGATTCTATCAGTGAAGGCACCTCCACCAATCACCACCCAGGCACCCAGAACATTCTGCAGTTCTATTCATTTTACAGGCAATACCTACAATAACCCACCATTGCATTAGGAAAAATTTCTTTCAAAAATACAGGTAATTCACATCTTAAGCTGTTTTCACTTACATAACCACAGCTTTATGCAGGTGGAGGGAAAATAAATAAGTGGAGATCAGGGAATAACCACCGTTCCCACTCTCCATTTATTTATTTCCCTACCCCCATCCATGCTCCTAGTGGATTTGCCTTGCATACTGGGCTCTGGGGAGGTTATAGAGGGAAGCCTAATAAGCAGTCCTCCACCTGGTGGGGTTGGGGTTGGGGTTGTTCCCCTGAGGTTTCAAACTTGATGTGATTTTGCATTTACACGAGAACTCCAGAACTGAACCCCTGTATAAGATGTGAGTTACCTGTACGTATAGTTGGAGAAATGCATGCTAAAATATTGACCAAAAAAATAAATAAATGCAAATTGGTGTGGAAATATGGTAATCTGAATCAAAGATTCAAATAATGAGAAACCAGGAGAAACCAAAACAGACAGATCAATCCATTCCAACACATCTCAGCTGCCAAGAAAAGGAGCTTCACCCTTCCAAACCAGTTTTATGCACAACAACAGACTTCCCCAAAATTAATTCTTTTAATGGGTCATAAAGGCATTGGCTCTGTAGAAACAAGTCATTGCTTGGCTAATAACAGATAGTACAAGAGATATATCTTTGCAAGTAAGACTCCTGTTCTCAAAAAGAAAGGTTGGATGCCATGTGTCTCTGAGGGCATTCAAACATCTTAGAGCTTCTTGTTCTCTGGCTGTTACATGTCAAAATTTGTCTTGAACATGGATTGTCTACATCTGTTAAACACTTCTGAGCACATCTTATTGCAGAGGATTGGAAGGGATGACCCTTGAGGTCTAGCATCCTGACTCCAAGGGTGCTGAAGATTGGATGCAGGCAAGCCAACCTTTCCACTGAGTGTCATTAGAACCGATCTGAAATTTTGAAACATGCAAACTGACACAGGGGCAGCTTCAACTTGACCCTTTGGGTCACACTTTCTCATCTCTGCCACCCCAAAGAAGCCAAGAGAAAATAGATATCTGAAGTGAGGATTTAACAGCAGAGGTTTTTAAACATTTGTCTAGCCAGCGAGGCACAGCTCCTGATGATGCAGAGGGCTGCTTTCAGTTTCATGCAGCTACAAAAACAAACAATACCTTTTGCTCTTGAGCCAGCAGGAAGCCTCACACAAGGAGTCTTAATAAGCAAGCAAGAGGTGATCTGAAGGGGCTATGCACATAGACCATTCATATCCTTAAGAATGAATGCTGATGAGCTGTTTAGAACATAAAACCACTGGTTGTTTTGCAAGCTACACTCTAATGAGAAATTATTTGAGAAGCAACTGCAGAGGGAGATGTGCCCTGAGGCATGAGCAATGAGGATTAAGGCTTGCTAAATTTCTATTATTGCAGCACTTATAATTTTGGCCATTAGATGCTGAGCACAGTGCATTTTCACTCCAGGCCAGAGCTGCCAGTGCAGCCTTTTGCATTAATTTGTGTTCACATTGCACTGCCACGTAGAGTACATTTGGTTGTTTACTTCATTCATATCAATAAGGCAAGAAAAATGTGGACGGAAGGCGGTAGCATTACCATTCCACTCTGAATTGTTCATTACATATGCATAGACACATGCAAATCTCATTGAGAGGCTCACACACCAGTGGATGTGATTAAACATGGAACTTGGGTTTTAAAAGGTACCCTGTTTGTGTTATTCTGGGCCCATGCAACAATTACATTACAGCATGGGCAGAGAACTGGATTTGGCTAGTGACCTGGATCCAGAGCTGGCCCACTCGTCATGCACCATTTTTTATAGGCGGGCATGACCTCCCACCTGTCATTCCCTGAATATCATGTGACATCAGGTAGGAACATAAAAAGAGTGTGCTGGATCAGGCCAGTGGTCCACCTAGTCCCACATCCTGTTCTCACAGTGGCCAACCAGATGCCTATAGCAAGCATATAAGCATGATCCAGGTGCAAGAGCACTCTCCCCTCCTGCAGTTTCCAGCAGCTGGTATTCAGAGGCATTACTGCCTCTGACCATAGAGGCAGAGCACAGCCACCATGGCTAGCTTTATACTCAATGAATTTATCTAATCCTCTTTTAAAGCCATTGAAGTTGGTGGCCATCGCTGCCATGGGAGCCTTTTCCATAGTTTAGCTATGCACTGCATGGAGAAGTCCTTTCTTTTAACTGCCCTGAATCCTCCAACTTTCAGCCTCATTGAATGTCCATGAATTCAAGAAAAGTTTTGTCTCTCCACTTTCTACATACCTTGCACAATTTTATAAACTTCTATCATGTTACCTCTTGCTCTCCTTTTCTCTAAGGAGCACTGAATACTGCAACCTTTCCTCTTAGGAGAGTTGCTCAACCCCTTTGTTTGCCTTTCAGTTGCCTTTCCCCCCGAACATTTTCCAACTCTACAATATCCCTTTTCAAGAGAGGTGATCAGAACTATTCTCAGTATTCTAAATGCATTCACACTTGCAATTCAATTTCAAAGGTGATTCAATTCAAAGGAGGAATCATATTATTCCTTGAATTCAAACCACAGTTCAAATATTCACTACTAAAAGTGGTGCTTGAATGCAAGCCCTGCTTTTGATAAGGATTGTTTTCTTTCAGGAGTTCCACTGGTGCCAAATTAAAAAGGTGTCCAATGTAAACCTCACTTATAGATAAATAATTGAAAGTGCACTCTACTGCTTCTTATTGTTCATTTACAGCTGCAGCTGATGCCCAGTGGATGTGCCAATGGCTCCTGGCTAAAGCTCTGACAAAGCATCCAACTCGCTGCTGACACTCGCAACACTTGAAAAATGGATGAAGGCACGAAGAAAGCCTTTGGACCAACAATCAACAAAACTGCAGCACTGAAACTTTGTCTGGGGAGATCATCATGGACTGTAGCAAACTGATGACACTATTGGCAGACCACTAGCAAGAACTACACTCACAGAAAAACATGGTCTCTGGTACAAACTCTGCCTGTTTTGGAAGATCTGAATGTCCATCCCTCCCTTGATGAGCTGAAGATAAATGCAAAGATAAATTGAAGACATTTCATGAGTACATCTTGAGGAGGCACGTTAAGCAATACTAACTGTTCAAATTATTTCTGGGAAATCAGAATCATGTCAATTATTTACACACAAAAAATGACAAGTAAATGTTACAACGTTGGCTTTTATAAACTAAAAGGCAAGATTAAGCAGCAAAACCATCAAGAATTTATCTTCATCAATACATTGTTCACGATAGGGGATGAGAAATGTCAAAAGTCAGTGCAAAACAACATCAATTGTTTTGGAAATTTTAAGAACCATTTAGAGTTCCAGGAAATGTTTACATCTTCACTGCGAACAAAGAGGAAAGACAATTGACTTTGTGTTAACCAGGAACACAATGTTATTAGACAAAACATGTTTTGAAATTAATACTCAAACTGCAGTTGTGAACCAGCCTGGGACTGCCTTGAAACATCCCTGCTAAAGTAAGGAGAAACTTGAACCAGCTCTTAAGTTGGAAGCAATCCCACCCTCCAAAAATAGTCTGCTATCCCACCCTCCAAAAATACTAGCTTCATTATTTCCAATAATGAAGGAGGCCCTGCCTGGTTCACAAACCCTACAGGTTTTAGGAAAGTGAGGTCTCTAACCAGAGCAGCCTCCGCCCATTCAGCTAGCCACAGCTCAGCGTACCATTGCTACCTAAAGTTCAAATTTCATTTGCACTGTTTTTCACCCACTGACAATTTCATTAATCTACAAAATTACTCTGCAGATCTATTTGAATCAGAACCAATTTATGATAGGAAGCTGGCCCTGTTGATTAAGTCACTACCTAGATGATGATGGCATGGGTGATGATGATGATGGCAGACATTAAGCTACAAGAGCCATTAGAGAGCACTTTCATGACCAACCAATTTTTCATTTCTATATCCCTTTTGTTTGTTACCCTGCAAATTGAACAACCCATCCTTTGCTGAAGGCCAAAATAGACTTTGTTGGTTGTAGGCAGATTCCCAGTAGTCTGCTCTCGGCAGTGAGTTTGCAAAGCCACCTTCCCACCATAGCTGCCAAGTTTTCGCTTTTCTCGCGAGGAAGCCTATTCAGCATAAGGGAAAATCCCTGTAAAAAAGGGATAACTTGGCAGCTATGCTTCCCACTGAGGGAGGCTGGTAAAGAGTTCATCAGTGTCCTCAGTGAAGGGGCAGCATTCATGAGTATGAAAAGATGACAAGAAGAAACAAGACAATATGGATCTATATGAACCAGAATAAAGGACCTTGAATTGGCAAAATGATTATTCTTCCTGCCAAAATAACCTACCTGATGTGCAGGTAATGTTCTGGTAATCACAACCAGGTTACAAAAGATGATGTGCAAAATTACATTTGTGTTAAGCTCGCCATTGAACAGTTTTTGCTGTATCTTTTTCTTTACTTATTCAAGTTATGAACCACCTTATATGAAAATAATGAAGTCTCATACAAAATCCATTGAAATCTCACCAGGACCATGAACATTACTAAAAGAAAAGTAAACATAGAAACTCCAGGAATAAATTTGTCTGAGTAAGAACAGAAAACTTCACATATACCAGAGAGTGGGATCCAAAACAGATTAATAATAGATATATTTCTACAGATGGCAGTGGGAGCATCTCTTATAAGTAGGGTTGATAGAAAGATTCCCCTTGTCCTTTGAGACTTCCATAGTTGGAAAAGATATGTGTTTTTCTGGGTTGACTACCAATGAGTAAGTCCATGCAACTGAAAGCTCCAATGACAGAACTGAATTATTTTCAATAACAAAGAAGTTGTTTCTTAATTTAAGAGTCATATACACAGAAGGGTTCCCCCACCCCACCCCATATTGATGAGGAAGATTGTATCTCTGCTTGGCTGCGTGCATATTCCTATGGTTGTTGCTCTTGTCATATTATTTACAAGTCAAAAGGAATGGCAAATTTGCTTTTAAAAATACATTGAGGCTTCAGCTGAGTTCTGCCAGCTCCAAATTGTCTTGAACTTTATGGAATTGGAAAAAAAAGAACTTTAATATGATTGGCCAACTATCCAACCTGATATATTCTCTCTCCCCCCTCCCTGTCTCATAGGTAGGGTAATTATTGCCCTGGTTCCCCACCACTAGAGCAAATATGATATGGATTGTTACCCAAATTGGTCCCCCCCCCCAATACCACATACTGGAGTTCATGCTGGAGATGAATTAATAGGAGTCACAGTCCCATTTCAGACATCCAAGAATACCTCTGCCTTTTTAAAAAAAAGTTTTAGCACTACTGTTTCGATCAAGTCTAATACTAATTCTAATACATAGTCTCACATTGAGCTGGGGGCGGGGCTGGCAGGTAGAATTATCTGGATTTTCAGTGGATGGGTTTTGACAGGCTGTATATGTTGAAAACAGAACAAAATGCAAAATGGGTATGTTTGTGTCCATGTACACATATTAGAATGATACATGCTGTGGCAGGGCTCCTTTTAAAAGAATCCTTCCAGAAATGGTAAGAAGCATCAATATCTAAGTTGCATTAAGCTGGAATAGGGTTTATGTTAGAAGTGTCAAGGATATATTGGACAGCTCAGTATTTTGACTGCATGTGTTGCATTAGGGGTGCCTCCAGACTGCCAGTGTTTTGCAGAAGGAATTCAAGTACACACCGGGAAATTGCAAAATTAAAGTGAATTAAAGCTTCATGTCATAACAAATCCAGCTTAAAAGAAAAATGACTTTTTGCAGTTAGGAAAATGATTAGGAAATGCACTACAAAATTAGGGGTGGACAAAGGATTGATGGGAAGATACGAATATCCTGCAAGCATATAAGAATGAATGCTCATTTTTGTATATCCTTCCCCCTGCCCTGCAAACAAATCAGAAATGCTCAGTAATGACCAGATATGGTCTAACCCAGGCATAGGCAAACTCCGGCCCTCCAGATTCTTGGGACTACAATTCCCATCATCCGTAGCTAACAGGACCAGTGGTCAGGGATGATGTAGTCCCAAACATCTGGAGGGCCAGAGTTTGCCTATGCCTTGTCTAACCTACAAATACACTTTGAGCAAGCAAATCAGGATAAATGCTCAATGAATATGCCATATCTAGGTTATGACATATGCAGCCCTATATGGCTTGGGCCTGGCCGACCTGAAAGTTCATATTTCCTGCCCCAGTGCCAAGATTCTTGGGTGAACAACTTCTCTTGGTCCCATCTACATCATAGGTATGATGGGTGATGACACAAGAGAGCGTCCTTTCTGTGGCTGCTCCCATATTGCAGAATTTCCTCACAAAACAGCTTAGATCATCTCCCTCGTTGTAACCCTTCCATCAGCAGGCTATGACATTTCTGTGCAGAAAAGCCTTTGGAAGCTAAGGAGCAGGTGGTGCTGATCATGGAGCTGCTGTCAGGGCTGGTTTTAAATGTGTTTTTGTGTTTTTAAGTAGCTTGTTTTTGAGGGCATTCCTTATTATTGTTTACTAATGGGAATTTTAAAATCTACTCATTCTTACTTTCACCTAGGAGAATAAAAGGCAATGTGAATGACTTCTGCCTCAAGTACTAATCTATTGCAGGAGTTTTCACCTTAATGGCTCTGTGCTCAGTGCCAGATTTAGAGCAGTGCCAGTGGTTCCCCCCCCCAGGGGGGAGGGAATCAAGCTGAGGGGACATAAAATAGTGATGATGATGATGATGATGATGATGATGATGATGATAGCTATATTTATATGGGTCCCTCCTGAGAAGATCGATAAAAATCAACTGTACCAAACAGAATTATTGTGAAAATAATAAATATGGGCGAGGGGCAAAATTTGACCTTTCTCAGGGCGCCATATTACCAAAGTTCGCTCCTGCTGTGCTGCAGTCTCATTTGCTGAGCTACAATGGCTAATCACTTCCTTGGCATCACTGACAAAAAAAAAAAACACTGCACTGCATTCCTTCTGCCAAGGCATTATGGGTAAGACTCTGCTAGCTAGAAAGGATCTCTAGTGAGAAAGGATTTTAAGATCCTGCCCATCAAAACTGGGGGTGGATCTACACTCATGGTTTATCATGTTAAGGAATGATTAGCATAACGTATTTGGACATACTGTATTACATTTTGCTTGTAAGGTTAATAACGCGTTATTAAAATGTGACGTCAGAGGGTGTTGCAGAGCAACCAGGAACAAGGCAGTGGGGGAAACTGCTTTGTTACAGAAGAAACATGTAAGGAACGTTTTTATTTTAACAGTATGCCCTGTGATGTTTTAAAATGTTATGTCTAATATTTTTCTAATAACGTTAAACAGGTCAGTGGAGATCCAGCCTTGGACTCAAAAGTTATTTGAGGGAGACATTTGGGTATAGATCTAGGTGTGCATGGAGTACGATGAGCTGATGTCGTGAGCAAGCCACGCAGCATGCGCACAATGCTCCAGCATGTCTCATGGCATACGTGAGTGACATCAGCACATTGTATGGTGTGTGCACGTCACCAGCCCCCTCAATCTCAGGGGCAAGCCAGTGCACTTGGTGGTGTCTGAAAGCAGCTTGCGTTTGGGAAAGGGAAGATTGACCTGTAAATATCCACTTAATGCCATTTAGAGTCCCTAGTTTTGGATTGGTGCTTTATGCCCAGAAGGAACAGTTTTAAAAACACTTCAAAAATATGCTTAGTATTATATTATTCTTTCTAATATGTCATGGAAAGTCTCCTCTTCTTCCTATCATTCACTTTGAGCTGGAGTTAGAAAGTAAACCCTGTTTGTCATTGTTTGAAGCTTAGCATGTGCAGCAGGAACAAAATATGTGTCTGGAGAATCCATCTTCTAAAAGCTACTTGGGATAAAATAGCTTTTTTATATTGTTTACTTCCAGCTTCTTAGTGAACTTTGGTTAAAGGCTGGCTTTTGCACCTGCGCTCCTTCGAAAATCTGTCTCTTCAAATTCACCAGACTGATTTGTCATTTTCTTGCGTGCCACAACTGGTTGTGTCTGTGGTTGCTTTGCGCTTCTGATACAGGCTAATGCCTCATGACAGATGCAGCTGTGCATCACGGAAGCTTAGAAACAGAAGGTTGAGTCTGGAAGGTGGTGGATGACTCCTCATCTCCTCTGTGCAGTTTTAATGAACAAGTCATGTTTCTGTTCTTTATACAAAAGGGTTTGTTCAGATGTATGTTATAGTGAACATCAGCAGTCACAGATGAATGTCAACAGACATGGATAAATCCAGAGTCTCCAACACTTTCACAGACAAAAGTAGAGACGGAAGTGGGGTGCAGCCAATGCTAGTCCTTCTCAAAGTAGGCCCACTGAAATGGATGGATGAGACAAACTTAGGTCTAATAATGTCAGTAGGTCTACTCTTAGTTAATAATAATATTTTTATTATTTATACCCTGCCCATCTGGCTGGGTTTCTCCAGCCACCCTGGGAGGCGTACAGCATATATACAGTAAAACATAATAAAACATCAATTTTTTTTAAAAAACTTCTCAATACAGGGCTGCCTTCTAAAAGTTATGTTGTTCTTAATCTCCTTGACATAGCTGCCAAGTTTTCACTTTTCTCGCGAGGAAGCCTATTCAGCATAAGGGAAAATCCCTGTAAAAAAGGGATAACTTGGCAGCTATGCTCCTTGACATCTGAAGGGAGGGTGCCACCACCGAGAAGACTTTCTGCCTTCTGTGCTCAAATTCCTTCTCAGCACCTCCCAAGTTTTCAAAAACTCAAAATCAAATTCTCTTCTGGTGAAAACAGCTGGTTTTCAAGCATTGACCTTTAACCCATCTCCACCCAACTCCAAGGTTGCAGGTTTGGTCCCCACATGGTGCAGCTGCATTTTCCTGCATTGCAGGGAGTTGGACTAGATGATCCTCAGGGTCCCCTCCAACTCTACAATTCTATGATTCCACCCACTTAAAATTGTGCTGCACAATAAGATGATAATAATGTCATACCAATGACAAACTTAGTTGGTCTCTAAGGTGCTACTGGAAGGATTTTTTTAAATTTTGTTTCGACTATGTCAGGCCAACACGGCTACCTACCTGTAACAATAATTTTAGGCTCAGCCTTAGTTTTAACTAACATGCTTAATTCAGGGAAGTGTGAATTTCAAAGGAGGGCTGTGTTTTTGTTTCAAAAAGTGTGAATCAGGTAAGTTCACCTTTAAACGGGACCTGAACTGAGTTTCTCCCAAATCCCTAAACAGCAGGGTCTGGCAGCTCTCAGCATCCACACTCTCTGCAGTTTGCCAACCAAACTATGTTTTTTGAAAAGTGCATATATTGGGGAAATGTGCATGAAACGGAAGTTATTAGTGAAAATAACATACAACATATTTATATTATATTATATTATATTATATTATAAGGAAATGAATCACAAAAAGTTTGTTAGTTGAAACTGCATTAAAATGTGTTTGTTAGGAAAATTATGACTTTTTATGAAGTTTTTTTTAAAACAACTCTCAGAATTACCGGTAATGTGAATTTAAGATTGGAAAAAGGAGAAACTGGGGGAACTGAAATTGGCAGATCCTTCCATCTCTACCACCATTGAAGACAATGTGGAAAGGGGCTAGTAAGTGATGTGCTCTTAGGAGGAAGCATGGCTGGGGAGTCCCAGGGGTCAGAGAAGATGGCATGAAGGACCTCATTCAGATCCCAGGCCTCTGTTTTACAGTAATGCACCAGAACTGAAATGGATACAAACAATAATAATTCAAATGATGTGTGGTAACTTAATGGCTAATTAATGCATGATAGCACAAATGGATCTTTGGATCACATCTGCTAATCCTCCTTGAATAATCCTCATTGGATTCCTTTCTTTCCCATGCATCTTGCAGCTTCACCCCCTCTCCTTGTAATGCCAGAATAATAATGATGCATTGTGAAATGCTTTGAGCTTTATAGAAGCACTGATTATTCTGATTACAGTATTAGCTAAAACTATTCACGATTTTGGGGGACTATCAAGGAAATGACTCTCTTTTGTTGCATTTTTGTCTACAGTGGTGCCTCGCAAGACAAATTCAATTCGTTCCGTGAGTCAATTCATTTTGCGAAAAATTTGTCTTGCAAATCACGGTTTCCCATAGGAATGCATTGAAATTTCTTTTTTTGCCCATAGGAACACATTAATTAAATTTCAATGCATTCCTATGGGAAAATGCGATTCGCAAGATGAATATTTCGCAAAACGAATTTGTCTTGCGAGTTACCATCAGATCGCAAGACGGATTCGTCTTGCGAAAAATTTGTGTTGCAGGGCATTCGTCTTGCGAGGTACCACTGTATACGCTTGCACTTGTCTATATATTTACATTTGCTTCTCTTATTTGATTCACCTTTGTAATCCACAGTTGGCCTGGGTCACTCTAGTGGACTGATCTAGGAAATATTGTCCTCACTTTCACTTGACTTCACTGCTATCAGTGGAATCGCCATATAACCAAACCTCATTGGTTATGTGGCATTGCGATGCTATTCTGTTCACTTAAGTGACCTTTGATGGCTTGGGACAGACTTTTTGACTAATACATGAGGGAGAAAGAAGCAATAAGCAGAGGAGGAAATCGTGCTAAAATAGTAACAGCCAAACTATGGTGTTAATCCATGGAAATAAGAGCATAATTCTGGAACAGGAGAAATAACATTTAGGGTTGAAGCCTAAGGTGATGAATTAAACCGTGGGTAGGCAAACTAATGCCCGGGGGCTGGATCTGGCCCAATCGCATTCTAAATCCGGCCCACGGGAATCAGCGTGTTTTTACATGAGTAGATTGTGTCCTTTTATTTAAAAGGCATCTCTGGGTTATTTGTGGGGCATAAGAATTCGTTCATTCCACACACACACACCCCAAAATATAGTCTGCCCCCCACAAGTTCTGAGGGACAGTGGACCGGTCCCCTGCTGAAAAAGTTTGCTGACCCCTGAGTTTTTAAGGGCCAATTTTCAGTCCTCTCCAACATACTATGGGCAAAGTGGTGAATTGCATCAACCTTATTGCCATCCAGTAAAACAATTTATTTTTCCAAAGCCTAGATTTTAAAAATCCAAATGTTAGCTGCTGTTGTGTCTATTATATTGTGGGCCAAATGTTGTAGTCCAGAATTAAGGACATTCTTCTAGTACTTGGCTGGAGAACCTGTGGCCTTTCAAATTTTGTGGGGCTTCAGCCAGTGCCGGATTCATGTATAAGCTAAACAAGCTATAGCTTAGGCCCCCCACTCTCTTGCCCCCCCAAACAATTTAAAGGAAAAAAACATTTCCAAAATTGTATTTCAATTCAACAATTACTTTGATAAAATACATATTTTGTTATGTGCAAATGGCTTTAAATACCTATTAGGTCCATATAGCATATATTCACAAAAAACAGTGTCAATTTGTTGTTGACAACGGACAGCTGGACATATAAAGGGCCCCATTACCTTCAGTAGCTTAGGACCTCATCAAACCTAAATCTGGCCCTGGCTTCAGCTCTCACAATCCCTCACCATTGGCCATGCAGGCCAAACAGAGGCTGGTGTTCCACATGTCCCCCATCCCTGCTCTTGTATAAAGGTGTCTGTCAAATGTAACGATTTCTCCAATAGTGATAAACATACACTGTAATTTTGAGGAAGCTGACAGACAACCCATTTCCAGTGATAATCCACAACCCAGTTTCGACTTTTCATAATATGTCATCTTCCCCACTACAACCCCGCTGCATTCTATTGTTTAGCTTTACCTTCCTTTGCTTGGCGTTCAATATTCTCAGTCTGAAGTAAAAAGCTCATTTGTGTCAGTCACTACAATGAGGTGCCTGATAAATTCTTTAAGGCTTAACATTCATCATTTTCAGTTATCGCTGAAAAGTTAAACTCACTGACACCGGGAGAAAATATTCTAGCTACTTGGAAGAAATACGTCAATGCAAAATCCTTTCAAGCCCCCTATATCATTAGCTCTGTGTGCTGTGAAGCATCAATCTATCCCATAGTAAAGTTGTAATGGAAGATGAAGAAAAGAGGGGCAAGATATTAAATTTCAGGTTCTGTCCTTGGGGTGTTAATATCCAGGCACAGGACCTTTGAGGCATTTGAGGTCATACAATAATGGGTGTTCACAAATCCCTGTGGATATTAATCTGATAACCCCTCAGAACAAGACCTAAGCAAAAATGGAAACTTGAAACTCATTGTTTCATTCACAGGTGGTAAATGGTGGTGGTGGTGGTGTTATTCAGTGGATAGTGGCCACAGTGGTTTAATCCTGCCTATGCAAAGTTTAACTAAGTTAGTTTTAGACCTCCTGTCAGAGTCTGCTCCATACAGGTGGCTATTTCCCAACAGCAATGTGGGGAAAATGGGGGTCCCTGGAAGGACCCCTGCTCTCATTGTTTCCTGGCCTTTTCTGTAGCTGCATCTGTCACGTGGAATGCCCTCCTAGCAGATGTCAAAAACAACTATTTCCATTTTTGTAGGTAGTGAAAACAGCCCTGTTTCAGGAAGCTGCTTCTTCTTCTTCTTCTTCTTCTTCTTCTTCTTCTTCTTCTTCTTCTTCTTCTTCTTCTTCCTCTTCCTCTTCCCCTTCCCCTTCCCCTTCCCCTTCCCCTTCCCCTTCCCCTTCCCCTTCCCCTTCCCCTTCCCCTGTATCTCTGTTGTAAAATGCTCAGTTAGATGGGAGGGGTAAAATAAATAAATAAATAAATAAATAAATAAATAAATAAATAAATAAATAAATAAATAGATAGATAGATAGATAGATAGATATCATCAGCAGCAGCAGCAGCAGCTTGGTTTCACTTTGCAGCTGTCACTTTTAAAATGCATCATTTTGAGGATATCCACAGAGTGACTTGGAACTTTTTGAAGACCATGATTTGACTCAATATATCTTTTCAACAGCTCAATCTAGCTCAAATCTCACTTGCAACACTCCTATTTCCCATGCAATTTGGGAAGTACATAGAGTGGAGGCTCACATCTAATAAATACTGACTCCACTCTCTACACATCCCATTTACATACCTGCTTGCACCACAGTCTACACAGATCTCTTTTGATTCTTAATAAAGTGATCCTAGTTTACACAAACTATTGTCTGTCTCTTTTACCAGTGTGGTGTAGTGGTTAAGAGCGATAGACTCGTAATCTGGGGAACCGGGTTCGCATCTCTGCTCCTCCACGTGCAGCTGCTGGGTGACCTTGGGCTAGTCACACTTCTCTGAAGTCTCTCAGCCCCACTCACCTCACAGAGTGTTTGTTGTGGGGGAGGAGGGGAAAGGAGATTGTTAGCCGCTTTGAGACTCCTTCGGGTAGTGATAAAGCGGGATATCAAATCCAAACTACTACTCCTCCTCCTCCTCCTCTCCACAATGCATTCACAGTGCGTGTTGCCTTGAAACCTACTTGTAATGGCATAAGAGAAAGATGGCCTGTGACTCCTGCCTCCTTGCTTCCATTTAGCAGCTGCCTATGGTCCAGTTATGACACTAATGCAAGTTAAGTATGTATGACTATGAAATCTGGACATTATGAAAAGCCTTAGGGAAATGAATTAGACCTGTAAAAAAAACTGGACATGTCACAGCTGGGAAAATGTAAAGGACGGCAAGGTATTAGCTATCCAGACTCAAATATAGATTGATGTCCACAGCATGGAGATTTACCATGGTCTGGTGACACATAGGAAATCTGAATCTGAAAAAGAAGATGACTAGAAAAAAGACCCCCCCTCTCCCCCTTAAAAGAGACCTAAAGACTAAATACAACAATGGTCCTTCCTAGTCCAAATCATGTGGGGGTAGGGTGGGGTGGGGTGAGAGAACTGCTTTCCCACAACAAATATAGATGGGGTGCTTCAGTAACAGTGATTAGAATCATTTGTTTAAAACCGTTTTCATTACTGTGTTTTAATGCTGCAGAAAGACTTCCTGGTTACTAAATGGTAGACTAATGTAGCAAAGTACCATATTGGCCTGAATAAAAGCCTCACTTTTTTCCAACTGTGAAAAGTTAAAGTGCAGCTTAAATTCACAACCTTACAAAAATGGACTTTTACAATATCGCTGCTGAAACTGACATATGGTAAAATGGAACGGGTGAGAGTGCGTGCGGAATTTTAAGGGAGAGGCTTATGTTTGGGTATTATCTTTTTTCCTCCCCCCCCCCTGAATTTTAAATGTGTGGCTTATATTCACGTGTGGCTTATTTTCAGGCCAATATGGTAAGTTGCCTAGTAAATCTCAGCAGCTTCTGTTACCATCAACCACTGTATCCTTCTGGACTGACTTAGTGAGTTGGGTATCAGAGGCACTGTATGACAGTGGTTCCATTTGTATCTTGGGTCCAGGATATCTTGGGGATCATCTGAACCCCAATATTCCAGCTTGATCACTGAGATCATCTACAGGAGGAATCACCTGAGATTATGATAGGAGTGTTGTTCCCCAAATTGGTGAAGCGTGATTGACAACAATAAGTAATCAAGTCTTTAGTGCCACCAGACCACTCCTATAGAACATCCTGCCAGCAGATGCCTTCTGTGCCAACTTTTAAATGCCTACTGAAAACTTTTCCACTTCACCAGGCCTCTGTGTGTATCTCCCTCACAATGACATATTGATGCTTGTCTTTGATTTGTCTTTGATTTAAACATTTTACGATGCTATTGTTTGGTTTTATGTTTTTATATTGTTGTATGTTGTAAACCACTGTGGTATATTTTTATGATATAGCACACACACACACAAACACACACTTCTTTCTTCTTTGGCGATCATGCGTAACTGAGTAAGGTTGACTTCCATGAATATGGTCTTAACAGTGTGTCCATAAGTGACCGTGGAGGCCAATTCTGGATCTGCACATCCTTCCACAATGGAGACATAGGTTTCTGGGTGGGAGATGATCACGGTGAGGATTTGTAGAACAACATGAAATAAATAAGATCTTGTACATTATTTCTTTTACTGAGAATGGGGTAGTCGATAGTTATAATTGACTATTGTTTCAAATAACCATATGAACTTGAATTACACTGGGAAAGGGAGAAGCATCTGCTTCTATTATCAGATTATGACAAATTATAAAATGTGATTATAACCTGTCTATAGGTCACAGTTAGACATTAGGCAGTGTGGAGACTGCTTCCTTTTTGCTCCCCCGCAATGGACATAATTTGATCTAAATTCATCTATTAATGAATTTATTGTGGCAGTGGCTACCTAATATAGACAGAGACACTACTTGCTTTGTATGACAAGAGTCTTCAATCCGTATTCATTGAATGACCTAGAAGCTCATGGTACAAGTTTGCCTTGGTCTATAAAATGCTTTCATTCCATGCTCATGCATTCATGAGGACCAATGCTTTCTAACAAAGAAGCTTGATTGATTTCTTGAGAAAATATAGGTTAAAAAACAAAACAGCATTCATGCAGGTTGGTCACTAGTTGAACCACAGGTCTCTGTGATGCATTACCACAGTGTATTCACCAGTCATTTCTGCAAAGGAAGAATTAGCTGAAAAGCTTGTGTGTGAGGGGGAAGGATTAAAATAATCATATTTCACTTCTACGAGATCACAGAATGCTGCACCAATGAAGGGAGAGGTCTGGGATGCTGGGAAAGAGCAAGAGGAAAAAGTTAGTTCTTGTCTTTCCTACCTACATTAAGTAACTGAAAGCAGAACTGAAGGAAAAGAGAGATCAAGAAGAAGAAAGAGCAGATGGGCAACACAGGGTAGAAGATGCAAAGCAACAGAACTGATAGACCAGGGATGGGAAGCCTTTTTCAGCCCGAGAGCCACATTTCCTCCTGGACAGCCTTCAAAGAGCCACATGCAAGTGGTGGGCAGGGTCACAAGCAAATATGGACAGAGCAACAAATGCAAATTTTGCCTCCATACAATAGACTAGTTTCTATGGACACCCCTCTCTATCTTCCATCCAGGCAAGCAAGAAGAATTACCAAAGTTCAAGGACACATTATAGCCAAGAAAAAACACTGAAGTAGTTTCCTAAGTAGGGCTGATGAGGGGTGTGGTTGGGGAAGAATGTGCTAGACAAAAAGGCTTGGAGGCCCTGTTTGGAGGGCCCATTCTTGTGATGGGCTAAAAGCTCAGTGACACTGGTACCAATGGAAGATTCCCTCTCTCAAACAAATACTTTAGAAGAGGGTTTTTCCTTAGGGTAGGAGCAGGGTATGAATGGGCTAAATTCCCCTCTGTGTTGGCTCTGATATTATTAATTATCAGACCGCGCTGCCTGATGCGATTGACTTTTAGAATTTACATTTTTAGAACCCCAGAACAATAAAAGCCATTCAATGCCATTGGCTCTAAAACTAAAACTATTGGATTGGGGAACTAAATTGGCTGCCTTAAACTCCATGAATGCAGATGATAGACCTTCAAGGTTTGACAGCCAATGAATTCTGAGAGATACTGTCAGCATATGTAGAAAGTGATCTCTGTTGCCATCAACAACTGCATCACTTGTGATGAATGAAATGCTCAGGTAAAAACTAGTGAGACAAGGCCTGTAAAACACCTCATAGTTCTGACAACAGTTGCCTTAGCAATTTTTGCAAAGTTATTTTATCAGGATAAGTTCACAAGAGGGCAGACTGCACACTAGGAGAAGGCTCTTGATGATAAGAGCAGTTTGACAATCAATGAATTCCCTAGTGGGGAGAGATTTTTTGATGGGAATCTTCAAGCTCTGGGATGCTGTAGCTCTGAATCTGCTGTATCAGGTAAGAAGTTCAGTTAGATAGGGCTGGATCCAACGCTAGTTTTACTCAGCAAAGACCCACTGAAATGAACAGACATGAGTAACAGAGTTTCCTTAATTTATAGGGGTCCAGTGCTTTTTACTTAAAAATGTTTAGGGGTACTCTCATTTTGACTCAAGAAAATCACCATTTTAAAGTTAAATCGAGGGAAATAGATACAGTAAATGGACAAAAGTACAAAGATTCACAAAATGTTTAGGGGTATGCATCCCCCTGCATCCCCCCAGAAAAAGCACTGTTTGGGTCTACATTATTAGTAGAATTTGGTTGGATAGCCTACAAGTTCTCCTTCTAAGTCACCTTCAGTTTAAATCAGTGGTGAGGAATTTCTGGCCATCCAGATGTTTCAGGATGCCAACTCCCAGCAGCTCAACCCAGGATAGGCAGTGCTTAGGGACATCTGGAGGGCACCATGTCCCCCAACATCTGTCTAAAGGGGGGGACTTCTCATATTTACCAATTTGCTTGGTGAAACCAGCATGTATTTCAAAAAGTGTTTATCCATCTTCAAATGAACTTATTTTCCAGTGGGAAGGAGTTCACTTTCTCCCTGTATCATCTTATGCTGATGAACTAAC
This sequence comes from Zootoca vivipara, assembly GCF_963506605.1. Classification (NCBI taxonomy): domain Eukaryota; kingdom Metazoa; phylum Chordata; class Lepidosauria; order Squamata; family Lacertidae; genus Zootoca; species Zootoca vivipara. Next base: position 25,236,320 of record NC_083294.1, read on the forward strand.
CAACTTAATTCACAGGGGCCCTCTCTTGCAGTGCTTGCCTGGAAAGGTTTCTTTCTGAATGAAACATTCAGTGGAATTCCCAATTCTAATCATTTGAGAGTGAAAGTGCAGCTTTAAGGGGTAAAGGAGAAAGTTATCTAGAAGATGAGTAGTTCACAAGGTTATGTGCAACACAAGACTAACAAGATAGCAAATAAATAAATAAAAGTATCATAAGGGAGAAACTTCGTACTCCAGAATGCACTATGTTCAGATATATATGCACTCCAGAGATGGACTTGAAAATCATCACCTTTTTTTATGCCAGTGTGTTTTTATCCCTCTGACCTTGAAAGCACAAGGGGATTTGTGGAGAGGACCAAGCAAAGTTCAAACAGCCGATGCAATCAGAGAAACAGATGTAGCCGTGTATTTATCATTAAAGAGTGCACGAAACCTTCACACATATATTTTAGAAAGTCTTATATTGTCACAGAAATGATTGATGCGTATAGCAGCATTTTTCAAAGGCAGCATGAATAGATTTGAAGGATAAACAGAAAATGGACTGATCTTTTCAGTGTGCCCCCCCGCTTCTTCTTCTTCTTTTTGGACAACTGTGAATCTAAGAATAAGATATAGGCTGACAGGACAACCATGGCAACCAAGACATGTCATGCCTTGTGTGTGATAAGCATTAAGCTATAGGGTTATGAATATTGTTGCATTGATAGTCAAAAAAAGAAAGGGAGAGGTGTTACTGAAGAGCAGGAATAAAGATCTGCTATCAGGTCATTTTCAAAGTATCATAACTTAACTTATGAAGCCCCTAACAAGGAAAGGTTACCTGAAAGACCACCTGCACATGCATAAGATCAGTTAGATCACATAGATAATTGGGGGAAAATTGTGCATGGCAAAGCGCCTTACAGAATATCACAGTGCAGTGATCCCAGCATGTGCATTTTCTGCACTGTGGAATGACATTTTTTCTACCGTATATGAAGCTCCACCCATTAGTTGCTTCTGATGGCTTGTGAATTCCTAACTTCTTGTCCAGCCTTTTGTCCAACCTTTCATTGACTGGTTTTGTTTTTTTCTGAATTTCTGGTTTTATCTGTTTTTATAATTCTGCTTAACTGCCTTATGATACTGTTGTATTGTTTAGGTTTTTTGATATCACACCTATACCAGTGTGATCAGCAGAGTTGCACAGCACCAGGAAAAGTAGTCCAGTCTTCTCGCTTTCCCACTGTCAGCCTCTCCAGAGTTGATGGTGAAGAAAACTCCTTGCCTGCACAGTTCGGTATAAAGCATCAAGATACAAGACAATGCATAGGGACGCGGGTGGCGCTGTGGTCTAAACCATAGAGCCTAGGGCTTGCTGATCAGAAGGTCAGCGGTTTGAATCCCTTTGTCTGGTCCCAGCTCCTGCCCACCTAGCAGTTCGAAAGCACATCAAAGTGCAAGTAGATAAATAGGTACTGCTCCGGCGGGAAGGTAAACGGCGTTTCCATGTGCTGCTCTGGTTCGCCAGAAGCGGCTTTGTCATGCTGGCCACATGACCTGGAAGCTGTACGCTGGCTCCCTCGGCCAATAAAGCAAGATGAGCGCCACAACCCCAGAGTCGGTCACAACTGGACCTAATTGGTCAGGGGTACTTTACCTTTACACATTTTTATATACACATTTTAATGTATTGCTGCCTAATTTAGATTCCTATCTGCAACCACAGCACCACCCACGTTCCTCTTGGGCTTGCCAATCAGAAGATTGGCGGTTCGAATCTGGATGATGGGGTGTGCTCCTGTCCCAGCTCCTGCCAACCTAGCAGTTAGAAAGCATACCAGTGCAAGTATCACTGTGGCGGGAAAGTAAATGGCATTTCCATGTGCTCTGGCTTCCGTCACAGTGGCCCGTTGTGCCCGAAGTAGTTTAGTCATGCTGGCCTCATGACCTGGAAAGCTGTCAAATGCCAGCTCCCTCAGTCTGAAGCACCCCATAGTCACCTTTGACTGGACTTAACCATCCAGGGGCCATTTACCTTTACCTTACTATATCTACAACCACCATTGCCTAACATAATACATTTTGGTACATTATCTTCACTAATGCACACTTTTCTCTGTGTGTGAACTTTCCCCTAACAAACACTTTTTGGTACTTCTGTCATTGTAGGAGCGCATCACAGAATTCTGATCATTATGAATGTCAAAGAACAGCTGTGTTTCAGTTCATGTATTTGGAAGTTCATATTAGGTAAACAATTTTCTACTCTGTATCTAGTTTGAGAACAGGTTAAGCATTCAAATACTGCAATATTTTGTTCTAAAATAGGATTGTAGTCAAGTAAATTAGGCTAGACTCACAGAACTTAATGAACAAAAGTTAGTAATGTCAATTAATTTCACCTTTTCTCCTCTAAGTACTTTCGATACCATACATACCTCTCCATCAATGTATTCAAAGAAACACTCCCATGTTCCTTGGGATCTAAAATGGTAAAGTAGTACATATTACAAAATTGTACAGCTACAGAATTGTTATTTTGAACTATAAGCAATGTTCAAATAGAGCCTGGAATTTTCAGAGGTGACAAAGAACTTGTGAGGCCAACTTACATACTGTTTCACGATCGCCTCCAGCTTTTCAATGTGTATCTCCCAAAGCAAAGATTGTTCAAAGGCCACAAATGGTAAAAGCTCCTGGGAGTAGGAAAACTCCTAATTGTTCCCAGCACGGACTACGGTGGAGTCAATAAAAGGCACAAGCTGTTCTTCAGATAGTTTTGTTTATTTCCTTCTCCATTTCCAAACAAAGAACTCTCTTTAGCCAGGATCTAACAAAGTTTTCAACTTCAAACTCAGATGGGGGTAAATTTGCCCCACCCGAACTGAAAATGATTTTGCCTTGGGAAGAAGTTGGGGAAGGGACAAGTCCATAGCTGCCAAGTTTTCCCTTTTCTCGCGAGGAAGCCTATTCAGCATAAGGGAAAATCCCTGTAAAAAAGGGATAACTTGGCAGCTATGCAAGTCCCATGAACTTCAGTCACTATAGCCAATGGACAGGGATGATGGGAGTTGCAGTTCAACCACATCTGGAGGGCCATAGGCTCCCCATCCCTGCACTAGAGGAAAAAGGAGTACTATAGCTCCTCTTTTGAGTTTGCCCATGAACTGCTCAACTTTTTCAGGGTTGCATCCAGTACAAAATAATCCCAGGAGGTCTAGATTAGAAGAAGTGGTTCTTTAAGTACAGGGCAGCAAATAATGAATTGTTCAGGAATCTTTTATTATTATATTTTTCTTTTCTTGTTCTCCCAAGTTAGACATCAAACAACAAAGAGCCCCATTCAACACTTCATAGCTCCCTGTAATTACAGCGGTGATAATGAGAATGATAGATATCTAATTAAAATCTGCGGGAACTGCAAGCTAGGAGAAATGTGGATGATCTCCCCAAACTGCAATTTTCTCTTAAGTTCAGCTACTTTCTTCGAACATATTTGAGAGCTCCCTCCTCTCTGCACACATACTTCCCCCCTCCTTTTTGCCACAGCAGCATTTTTTATTGCCTGCTATAATGAGGCTCCTCTATAGGTCAAGGCTAATTTCAACAGACATCTGATGGAACACAGAAAAGATTTTGCTTCAGGATGAAAGAGTGGAAGGTTTGGGTGAGTTTCTTTGCCTCATCTGCCCTAAAAAATATTGGTTTGGAGTGACTTGCATTTCTTTATTCTGTTAGTTTTGTTTTGTTTTGTTTAGCTATGAAGTGAACAAACAAAAGTTATTCTGCAAGTTTTCTTTTTAAAATAAATAAATTTAAACAGCAAAGCTTTGAAATCTACAGGGACTTACTAAAATTTTGTAGCAAGATTCAAACACTATGCTGTGTTTGTGGTTAGAAAAGAAAACCAATCTTTCTATTAGCATGTAATCAACACACCATTTCTCTAGGCAGAAAGCAATGCTGCAGTTAGAGGAGCCTGGTGGCAGTCTGTATGTGACTTGTGAACACTTTCACAAGTGTTCATTTTTAAAATGATTGGGCTGTATCTGGCATCACATGAGTTGGACTTCCACTAGTGCAACAGAACCCCTTTCTTTCCTCTCTTTATTCTGACAGGCAAGAGAAGGAGCAGGAAACAGGGGCTGGCTTAAGTAGCCCTACATGTCCCTCAACATCCAAGCATCCAGGGGTGCTCAAAGTCATTGGTACCCCACCAAAGGGCCAAGAAGGGCAAATCTGTATTATATCCAACGAAGTAAAACTCCAAGTAGAAGCAATGAATGTAATGGACCAAATATAGTCACGCTTACTGATTTTGATGTGTCCAATGAGTGGGACTAATATTGGAATCAACCCTCTGACTCCAGACAACAACTAGAGGAACAGCGGAGTGGCTAGACAAGAAGCAGGGTTGCTATCTTAAGCTTGTCACTGGATTGTGGTAGCAAAGAGCAGCAGAAGCCACTGCCAATGGAGGAGACAGAGACCTCTCTCTTTTGGTCCCAGTGCCTGGTGACAGAAGAGCAGCACAGCCGAATCTTCTTCTGAACTCATAATGCAGTTCTGGATTGTCCAATGGTTGAACAACCAACGACTAAACAACCAATGGCTAGAAAGTCCCAAGGACCTATGGAAACATGGTTCCTCATATATCATCCTGTGCCTTGGGAAGCGTACATGTTCTTGCTGTACTGGATGTCTTGTAGAATCATAGAATTTTAAGGCAGGCATCCTTCCCACAGCCATCCCTGGGCTCAAACCACCAACCTTCTGGTTAACTACCAGACAAACTGACCCATTGCACCATTGGGGGCTTTCTTGAGAAGGATGAATTTGAATGTTTTTTTACTGACAGGTCCAATATATAAACAGATCCCAATGCCATTGTGGTTCCTCTACAGCAAGTATGTTGCTGAACTACAAATCCTACCATTCCTGGCCATTGGTCATGTTTGCTGCATAGGTTTGTGTTTGTATACCTTATTCAAAGTACGATGGCCGTGAAATGCATCACAGCCCATTTGGACAGCCTCATTCTACCCAATCTTCATCAATGAGCACTGGCACATGCTTGCATGTGTGAGTGGGATATAACAACACTCATTTACTTGTGATAGGCATAAATATTATTATGTGAATGGGGGGATCAATAGGGCCTTCTTCCATGGTTAAACCTTTAATAATCAGAAGCAGAGATAGGTGTCCAGTTTCTTGATTTCATATTTTAAGAGTTCTTTTATACTATCATTCTAAATACCAGTCCTAGTTACAGAGCTTTCTACAACAGTATTTATGCTTGCCTGCTAAGCCACTAATTACAAGAGGCTCCCTATGATAATGTGCAGCAATTCAAATTTCTATTAAAGGAGGCAAGTTGCCAATTCTAAAGCCCAGAAGTGCAATGTTCATATTTAATTTAGATTCTTATGAGGGATGACCTATGCACCTTCTCAAGCCACTGGTCAAAAAAACAGATGGTTCCAAACACTCACCAACTATGTCAACTGAATGCACATGCTGATTTACTTCTGCTTGAGTAACAAGCCGTTTGAAACCAAACAGTCATTAAAAAAAGGCAGTTCATCCATTGGACGCATCAATATGGCTATGATCTGCATGAGAGTTCAGAATAGATGGGGCTTCCCACAAGGGAGAGACTCTGTGTGTTTGTCTGTTTAAGCAAGAGCACATAGACATATTCTCATTCATGAAGAGAGAACATTTCCAAGCAAAACTTAGCTGAATATAAATTGGCTTCAATTCCAAAATCTGAATATTCTTTGTTGGAGAACGTTTTACCTGTTTCATGAATTCCTCTGCTTTTGTCCCTTAGTGCAGAGGAATAATCACAGCTAAAGCCAAGCTATGCAAAATCCTCCAAAAGTGGAACAGTTAAGGTTTGATGGAAGTTGATCTTCCGGAGCAAGGGAGCTGTGCAATCCCTCATCTTTACTTCAAAGATGAGAAGAACTGTATGTAGTATGGTAGATAGTACTGTTTAGCTTTCTCTTGTGTATGGAGACAATAAACACTTTGTTACTTGGAACAGTATGGGGGAGCAGGTTTCCCCTTAACCAAGGACTCTGAAAGAAGCTGAGAGTAGGAAATCTCCGAAGACCCTGCTGGGGTTCCATATACTCTGCTGATACTTTACACTGGCTGAAGTGTGGTGAACTACCAACTGACTCCTACGAGTCACCAACAGCATGTGGCTCCAGAAATGTTTCCCATGAGGGAAAAAAGCCCTTAGACCCTGAGCTCAGCTCATTTGTGAGCTTCCCATAGGTAGCTGGTTGAGGATTGCCTCAATGACCTTTCCTCCCCATGTGAACTGACTCAGACCCTGTGATCATCATTTGAGGCCCTTCTTTGTGTGCCTTCTCTATGGCAGCAGACCCTCCAAGTGTTCCAATTTACAGGGACCTCCTGGATTTAGAGAAGCCATCCTGGTTTCTGATTTGATCCCGGAATTTCCTGCTTTTCCTTAAGATGTCCTATTTCCATTGGAGAAATGTTGGAGGGTATGGAGTTATCTGGCCCCAAACCCATCTGAAGGCAATCCTGTATAGGGAAGTTTTATTAATGTTTAATGTTTTATTATGTTTTTATATATGTTGGAAGCTACAGAGTGCTGAGGCAACTCAATAAAATGTGTGGGGTATAAATAGTAGAATTATCATTATTGAAAGGGATGTCCCTATTTTAATTGGAGAAATATTAGAGGGAATGTGAGAGGTCTGGAGGGTACCAACACAAGAATAGGCCTTTTCTGTGGTGGCTCCATGCTTGTGGAATGCTCTTCCGAGGGAGGCTCACCTGGCTCCTTTGTTACATATATTTAGGTGCAAGGTGAAAATGTTTCTCTATAACCAGGCCTTTGATTGATTAAACATTCTAAGGCCTTTTAAATGTGTTTATAGGAAAGGAGTTATTGGTTTGTTTTTGTTTTATTATGTATTTTGTATTTTCATTTTGTTTTTTTATGTTGTGTACCACCCTATTATCTTCGGATGAAGGGCAATATACAAATTTAATAAGTAACAACAACAACAACAACAACAACAACAACAACAACAACAACAACACATAAACTGGTTATAATCTATTCTGGATTCAGTGAACCAACCTCAGCTAAGCACTTGAGAAGGTACAGTGGTTGTTTAACACAGTGGGAAATAAATAAGAAAGATCAGCTGGCTTGGCTTTGCAGTTTCTTCCTTTTAAACTTACTTGAACAAGCATTCTGTATTTTTCATGATAAGAGAATATTTGTTTTGTTCTTAAAAACACACACATTTCCTTTACCATTCCCTTTCTCATGCTAAATGCTTTTGATAAGAGGCATCTATCTACATCTTCATAAGCTAAATAAGCTTTTGCAATTTTTGCTCACATGCAAATCTCACTATATCCACAGACACCTTTGGCACTCCTGTTTAATCCTTTTCCATTTCAATTTACTCACTTCTATATTCCATTACTGGCCTTTGATATGAATGACCACTTTGAGTGAGCAGAATTAAATAGAATGTACAAAATTGATGATACTGGTTTCCACCTGATTTGGATTGCAACTTTCACCCTAACAGTTGAGGAACTGTTGATAACTATGATCACACAGTTGTTTTGTTTGTGATAATTAACCATTTGTGCTTGCATTCATTGTTGCAAACCAATTGCTGTTATTGATACCAGTGGCATTTTAAATAATGCTTTATTTTAAAACAATTTGTGATATGGAAGTGTTTTTTGTGATTTCTTAGGTCATTGGTCAGAAGGAAAAACTGCTTGCATTTCTTGCTTGCAGTTGCCTGCAAAATAAAGTGTTATTTTAAATCAAATGAAATACTGCTATATTGCATTGTCCTAAAGGAGGGGAGAGAACACTTTTAAAATACCAGAAAGCATAAGGATAGAACTAGGAAGGCATGAACTCCTATGTGATGGGGATATGGACCAGCTTTGCGGGTAATGGGGGTCACATAAAATGATGTTGGGGGTCACATGCTTCCCACCTGTGGTCTACATTTTGGAAAAGACTGTTCACTCTGTGGGAAAAGCAAAGCAGCACAGAAATTGATTGACTGATAATAAAGAAACAGGTTGACAAATTGGAAGTGTCAACACAAGGAAGAAGCAGCCTTGCTGGTGGTTTCTGTTGTGGGGGTAGGTTTAAAGATCTCAAGAATGACACAAGGTCTCTCACATTAAGGAATCACTTTTTTATTTAAGGATACTATTCTGAAATGTTAAGAGAATGTGTGCTTAATGGGCAGGCTGTGTGTCACTCAAGACTAGTGATGTCATTAATTTGCTAATAGCATCTTCTCAGTGACAGAAAACTAAGATTGAGTAATGACAGCAAACGGTATCTCCACAAAAGAATATCTGCAGTGGGGAATTACAGGACTCTTTTTTCATAGCATCCCAAATTTGTGAAACAGGAGAGCAGTTCTACATGTTTACAGGTGACTGCTCCTCTGCCTTGTCATACACAAGGGCAAAGGTGAAAGAAAACCTTGCATGGACAAGATTCTGCCTGTCATCAGGTCACAGCCAACCCAGGCCCTACAATAAATCAATATTTATGGCTTGCAGCAGTCAGAGTATTTGTGGGAAATAACCATTTGCAACGTTCCCTCAAGCATGGGCAACAGCCCTGACATACTTTTTGATAGAGTCAGATGCTTTCCTGAGGCATACTTCTTAGCTCCACTAAACTAAAATCACATCAAAGGTGTGTACTAAATTTTATAGGGAGGCTAAGGGAGCACAATCCTCTTTGTTAAATCAGAAAATAAATGTACACTAGAAAATGCATGGTGTGGGGGAAAAGAAGGATATAGGGCTACAATATCAGGCACACATTCCCTATAGCCACACACACACAATAAATCACATTGTTTTAGGTGCCTTGATTCTCCTAAATTCCTGAGTGCCAGATCCCCTGCCAAGTAAGTTCTGCAGTCTAGTGGGTGTTAGAGTTTAATCAGTTCTTGGCATATTAATATGGGCTGCGAGATGGTGGATTTAGCAAAGTGTTAAAATACAGGCTCAACAAGTTTCCCATTAAGGAAATGGCCTGGTATAAAAGCCATTATAGAGAACAACAACAACAACAACAACAACAACAACAACAACAACAACAACAACAACAACTGTGCCTCATTTCCAAAGGAAACACACAACCTGGGTAAGTGCCGGAAACCCCTGACATATTAGACCATTTGGAGATTAGGATGGTGTGTAACAATATTCATCCCCCCCCCATAAAATAAAATGGCTTTGTGCTATATATATGAATGAAACACTTATTTTAATTCGTTTGCTTTTTTAATTAAAAATTGGGAAGAATCTGGAAATAGGACAGAATGAATTTATGGGTGAAAAAACTGATGTGGTCCAGAATTAAAGACTGTCCACAATGCAATGGTTGTTTCAGTGCCCTGAAAAATCAAACCAGAAAAAACACCAACCCAGCCATTTTGATTTCAGCATTCTTGGGTAGATAAAACTTAATTTGGGAAGTGTTCCTTTGTTTTGTTTTGTTTTTTTAATTTTTGTAGAGCTCATCCTCAATTTTCTAACCATTTTTACAGAGTCTTGACATCTCTAATTAGAAGTTTTACATACAGGCAAGTGATTTTACCCCCAGCTGGGAAAACATGGCTTAGCAAGAGTTTTACATCTGCCCTCATTGATCTACAGATTATCTCACATTCAAGACTCTGCAGCCTCTGGGAGCAGCAAAGAAAGGAAACAAATGTGAGAAAGAGCATTGAAAAATCTTTCTTGGCTTCTGGGTTCAGCAGATCACATTTGGCAGTCTGTAGACAGGGAAATGTGTGTGTGCGTGTGTGCGTGTGTGTGTGCGCGCGCGCTTCCCATGCAATAAGTCACTGCTGAAGGGAAATAAAGGAAATAAAGAAGCTGATAACCATAGCTGGAATTAAGCAAGCCAAAATTTAATTGAAAATGCTCAAGATGAGAGTGGAGTGGAAGGGGCTGAAATGCTTCTAGCCCCTCCCACAAAAGGAGATTCTCGGGGAAATTGGCATTGATAGCAACAAAGTAACCTGGCACCCCAAACTCAAACCTATGCTAGGGTTGGGTAAGAAACTCAATTGAGCTTGTATGTAAAGGTGAATTTACATAATTTGCACCTTCTGTGGACTGAACACAGCCATCCTTCAAAATTTGCACTTCTCTGAATTTTGCAGTTGCATTCTTCAGCCAAGTAATGTGTGGAGTAGTGCACATATTAGGGTTAAGTATGCATTAAAAACGAACATTTCCATTCTCCTTTAAGTGGAAGAAGCAGAGCAAAGCACCCTTTACATCACCGTCTCCACCCTACAGTGGCAAAGTATGTGTTGAGCAGTCCACCTTCTCTCTGTCACCCAATAGGATTTTTCTGTCTTCTCCATGCAGAGGACCCACTGTAATACTTGGTTCTTCTTACTCTTGCTTCAAATATAGCTGAATAAACCATTTATTATTTTTAACCTCTTTTGCAAGCCTGAGCTCATTCTGGGCTTTGACCTGCCTGACCTACCTGTGCATTTCTCATTTCTTCTATTTCTTATACATTCCCTTCTTACATCTCAGCTCTTCTTATGCAGCCACATTGGTTTCTTTAGGTGCCTCCCACCTTTCTTTCTTGTTGGAATTGTCTGCCTTTGTGCCTTCAATATTTCACCTTTAAGAAACCCCCATCTCTTTTGGACACCCTTCTGGCCATGGCATTTCACCCGGTAGAAGCTTTTTGAAATCAGCCTTCCCTTTCCTGTGTATTTATTCCATGTTAACTGCATTGGGCTTCTTTTGGGGAGGAAAAGTGGAATATAAATAAATTTAACATAAAAAAATAGAAATGGCTGCACCATCTAGCTTTTCCACCAATTGACATGTCTTCATTTCAACATATTCTTTTGGTGCATTCAATGGGACTATATTAAAAAGGTCACTTTTCCTTAATGTGCTTAGCATGCTGTAGCTGGATAGTGTTAATCTTTTAATTAAAAGGTCAGATCACTCATCTTCGTCTCCTTAGACCAACTGTCACTATATTATTTTCTTTGCAAATGAGCTGATCCAGTACTAGATAATAATGCAAATCATTGGTGCAAATTGTGAACAAAGGAATCAAATAATAATTTTGGTTGAAATCATAATCTATGTTCCAAGTGAAGATGAAAAACCTGCCATTAAGGATGTTTTCTTCATTTTCTTTTCTTTTTGTGGTGTACCTGAAAAATTAGAATAAATTGAAAAAGCCCTGGTGCCATAAAAGCTATTTTCATTATTTAAACCACAGTCAGATTCTTTGAGTATCTTCTGATCAGATCTGAGTCTAATTGCCTACCAAGGCTCTTTAGAAGGAACTCTCTTATTTTTCATTCATATATCCTAAATGATGTGCTCTGATGCTAATACAGAGTCTTGCAGGAAGATTTTCTTTTCCTTCAGATTCTCAGATTCACTGTACAGAGAATTTTCTTTATTATCCTAAGAATTGATCAGATATTATAGATAGAAGTGTGTGTGTGTGTCTGTCTGTGTGTGTGTGTGTGTGTGTATGCACACGTGCACACACACACACACACACAGCACACAGAGCACATATACTGGTATATATATATATATATATATATATATATATATATATATAATATACGGATTTATCAAACATTATGTGTTGTATCCACTGCAGTGCTATGTAAAAGCCACAGTATTCATCTACACCTGGTGAAATGGATCATTGTTGCACATAAAAAAATCTGTAAGAAGGTTGCTGGCAGCAGATTTCACAATCTATTGCACAATCTGTTGCACAATGAGTTTTTGCTAGCAACACTGTCATGCTGGATTTCTCTGTTCTTCAGCATTATATCTCACCTGTCCATTAGTGCAAGAGCCCTAGCTAGGGAAGTGTCATGTCATATCCTGTCCTCCAATTTCTTTAAAAAAGTGTGTCTTTTCTCCTGCAAAATATGCTTCCATTTTTCTGCCTTATTCTCGTGACACCTTAGAGTTTGTGGGGTTTTGAGCTTATGCTATCATTATAAAGTGACCAAGGGAGGTTTTTGTGTGTCTTGTTTAAGCAAACATTTCTCCAGCACTCTGCAGTCTCCCTGGGAGCTAGAAGTTCTTGCTCTGAAAAAGCCCTAAGTGAGAAGATACCTCATGGCATTTCCCCATGGGCATTAATTAAAGCATGGGCACCCACAAAGTCTGCAGACCACTGATGATTTGTGGAGTGAAAATAGAGGCATGCCCAGATACCCTGAGCCATTTCAAAAGTAAGTTAAATGTGACAAAACCATTGCACCTCACCCATGAGAATTTCACTGACTCCCTCCTTCCCTTTGATAATTTCCAAATGCAATTTCTTTTCTCATTAATTGATGGAGAATGGTCAGAAAAAGAAGCACGTGAGAAAATTGAGCGCAAGATATTGCCTTCCGCTCCTATCTCTTATACTACTTTCACAGCTATTATGAAATCAGTTTCCCAAGCACCTTTCTCTCACAGTCTTTCATCATTTGAATCACTAGCTGACAGAGTGATGCCAGTTCCCTGCGTTGCAGCTGATTTGATATGTGATATTATTGGAATGTTCTTAAGGATGGGTTAGCATGGCTATGTCACTTAGACGGAGGTCTTCAGCTACTCAAAGGCAATTGTTAGATATCTTTAGCTTGGAAAGCAGCCTTTATCACACACAGTTCCTTCCTAACTGGAGAGCAGACTACCGTTAGATTGGGTTGTTTTCCAAGTTTGTTCCATGGCAAATTTTCCCTCGTAAGATATGCAGACTCTGTGAATGGGTAAATGTTAGAGCTGTGCAGCTGCCACAAGATTTACCTTATATCTGGAGCATTTGGGAGCAGCCTGATCAGTTTAGGATCTGCTCTTTGTCATTCTGATTCAATGGTTGTGCACATACATCACTTTAAAGTGGATTTGATGCATCCTGTGTGCATCTGTTTTTTCACTTATTCACATGATGTTGCAGTCCTCTAAGGAGCAGCCTGCTCTTTCACCCCATTTAATCCAGATTTTCCCAATCTGCAGATAATTTTCTAAGAAGAAGAAGAATCCAACATAAAATTACATGTTACATAACAGCTGACATAGTGAAGTACATTGTGTGGGCATTTCGGTTTTTTAAGTGTGTGGCAACATGTTGTTGGGTGCTACCCAGGATCTAGGAGTCTTGGTAGACCACAAACTTGACATGAGTCAACAGTGTGATGCAGCAGCTAAAAAAGCCAATGCAATTATGGGCTGCATCAATATGAGTAAAGCCTCTAGATCAAGGGAAGTAATAACATCACTGTATTCTGCTCTGGTTAGACCTTACCTGGAGTACTGTGTCCAGTTCTGGGCGCCACAGTTCAAGAAGGATACTGACAAGCTGGAACGTGTCCAGAAGAGGGCAACCAAAATGGTCAAAGGCCTGGAAACAATGCCTTATGAGGAACGGCTTAGGGAGCTGGGTATGTTTAGCCTGGAGAAGAGAAGGTTGAGGGGTGATATGATAGCCATGTTCAAATATATAAAAGGATGTCATATAGAGGAGAGAGAAAGGTTGTTTTCTGCTGCTCCAGAGAAGCGGACACGGAGCAATGGATTCAAGCTACAAGAAAGAAGATTCCACCTAAACATTAGGAAGAACTTCCTGACAGTAAGAGCTGTTCGGCAGTGGAATTTGCTACCAAGGAGTGTGGTGGAGTTTTCTTCTTTGGAGGTCTTTAAGCAGAGGCTTGACAGGCATATGTCACAAATGCTTTGATGGTGTTTCCTGCTTGGCAGGGGGCTGGACTGGATGGCCCTCGTGGTCTCTTCCAACTCTATGATTCTATGATTCTACCTATCAACACACTGTACTTCATATATCAGTGGGCTGCTGTTGGGGCCAAGCATGACACACTCTATTTTTTTAAAAAATCTGCTGTTATATGCAAGTCTGGTAGATTGGAAAGAAAACTTGTAGCTTGTAAAACAATAGATAAATTGACCGCATACAGGTAAACACACACCTGCATGCATGCCCACAATAGCCCTCAGGTTTCTGGAGCTCAGGGTGGTGGTGGTGGGTCTATTGGTGGGTCCAGGTGTGACAAGCACATTTTTAATGTTTTGTGAAAGTCTGGTATATCAGAAAAATTGTTAACTCAAAAATTAATTTTGACAAATTACACCTTGCATTTAGGCAAAAAGTACCTGCCTTGTGCACACGTGTCACAATGAACCTCAGATTTCTAGAACCCAAGGAGGACACAATAGCACACCGTGTGAGCATATTTCACCAAACACCACCCACTAGCATGGATGAAAACATCAAGACAGAGTTCAGTTGAAAGTGCTCACACGTGGACAAATGTGCACAAGAGCACACGTGGAAAAGGGGCATCGGTGCACATGCACATTAACATTCAGGTGTGTGAAGAACAAATTTGTTATCTAAATTGTTAAATCTAAGCTGTTAAATCTGTTTTGCACACATTGACTATAATGGGGCAGTAGATAAATGGATATTACTCTTTTCCTTTTTATGTAAACGATGAAATTTGCCGGCAAATAAGGCCCTCCAGAAATGATGAGCTAGCCTGCCAAATATTCATCCCAAGGGTTTCATGCAGAGAACTCTTGATTTTATTTTTAAAAGTCTCAATTAGGTGATAGATCTTTTTACATTTTGTCAGTTAACCATTGGGGAGACTTGATCACTTACATAAAGTTAGAAACTATTTGGCCTAAATGTTGCCCCCTTGACTCTACTCAATTTCCACCATTTTTAATCCAGAGTTCAAAGAATTGATTTGAATTCAAACAAGTCACAAAACATATGTATGCATTTTGAAACATATTGCTCCAAATAATAGCCCTGTTTTACATTGATGATGGAGGGGAAAAATCAGCTTCTTTGTAGGGGAAGCAGCAGCAGCGATGTGGGTCATTTGAATGCCAGGTTATATTGAATTTAGCATGAAGTCCCCAGATGGATATCTGTCTGATGGAAGCAGAAGCAACTGATGTGATTAAGGCCAGAGTTTTTGATTAGCTGGACTTTGACAAGGCTTATTGGATTGTGTCAGGTGGGGATTTCTTGAGGAATTGCCTCTGTCTCAGAACCAAATCGCCAAGCTGACACGCTGGGGACTATGGGACTTTACTGCAGATGAATCTGTAAAAGAATAATTTTAATTGGCAGGAATGAAAGAGTGGGAAATGCTAGCGCATTAGCACAAAGAGACTTATTCTGACAGGTCAGTTTGTTTTCATTCCAAACGCCTTTCATTTGTACGGTGGTAATCCACATGGAACCTACGGCATTCCCTCGGCATCCTTCAAACATGTGGTGTGCCAAAAGAATGCAAGACCTGGAATATTAGCTGACCTGTTATGGGCTGAGATCACAGCTGGACCAATTATTAGTCAAGCATCACTAATAGGGCTACTGAACAAGCAGCCTGTGACAAGGAAGGTTGGGAGGTGTGGGGAGGGGGACCGAGGGTGCTGTTTACTGCACATGCTACTAATTATTCATCTCAGTGGCCATCACTGCATTGTATCCTTTGTGTGATGCAGAAACCTCCTGGCCTTGCATATGGAGTTAAGAGTTCAGTAGGTACTGAAGAACTGCAAAATTGCATCTTATTTGGTCCCATTGAATGTTAACTAATGATGTACTGCTGTGCATGGTTTGTAATTTTCTTGGGGCTGCACAACCATTCTCACAAATTGTTTGAGAGGTGTGTTGTAGGAATGGGAGAATTCCATTGTGCTTTATTTCTTGGAGAGGTGTCGGGAGGTCGGGGTAGCTTGAAGATTGGTCTCTCCTTTGGTTGGAATCACCTAATGAATGAATGAATGAATGAACTTTTCCACCAAGTTGCTCAGGACCATGTTGTACACAGTCCTCCAGCACTGAAAGAGGTGTCACTTTTGAAGTCCATTTACAAGTGTTTTGTATTGAAACTGCTTGCAAACATACTTCAGACCTATATCAAATTGTCAGCTGATTTCCTAATGATATCAAGTGATTGACAGGTGGGTGGCCCCACTCACCTCTCAAAGTCACTCACCTTTCTTGCAAACCCTGTTTCGTGCTCAAAATATTCATGACTTCATATGGGCAGAGCCCTGCACAAAATGGATTGTTCCTTGGTTACCATGAGAAGTAAAATTCCCCATGTGGAGGGGAATAAACACATTGGGGTTCCATTTTGTTCCACACATTAGGAGTTAGGTCTGGGAAAGGATGAATAATCTATTTCTGGATGACCTCCATTCCTCACCCCCAAATGTATTCACTCATGAATCTATGTTGCTCCATTTCTGCTTTCACCTGTAATTTTTCTTTAAACTGCACCAAAAATACATTTAAATATGTCTTTTAAATGCACGAAGTTAACATAAATCTATTTCACTTATTTCATGACATTTATTTATTTTGAGCCAAGAACTGCATCAGAACATTTGGGAAGTATGAAAACCAATGAACAGGTAAATTCTAATCTGGGCATAATACTGTATACACACCATACATTTAAAGCACATTGAAAGGATGCCCCCACAAAAAAGAATTAGAAATGTAGTTTGTTAGGGATGCTGGCAATTGCGCATTTGTAAGGGATGAACTACAGTTCTCTGGATTTGGGGGAAGGGGGAATATGTTCTGAATGTATTGTGTATATGGCGCTTTAGTCTGGGAGGTCTCGACCAGATCCATTAATAGCAGAATTTGCAAATAGGCGTCCCAAGTTACGAGTTGCATGCTCCCCTTTCTGGGCCAAGATATAATTTTCCATGATTTAATTGTTGGCAAAGATTAATTAGCACCCCAGCCATTCCCAGCTGTGCTGCCTGTGAGAGTCTGCTGTTGAATGGCATGACAGTCACCAAGATGTATGCCGTCACCACTCCACGGGCCTGTGATTCATTGCTCTGTCAGTCGTTTGAGATACAGTGTATGAAAATGCCATATAAATGCAAATCCAAACACAAACACTGAATTCCCCTGTTGGGTAGTGATAAGGTGCTCATCCAGATGACATATTATGATTTAAAAGTGGAAAGTAATATCAGGGAAAAGATGGGAGGGGGACCAACAACAATGACTCTTAAAACGGATTTCATTTTCAGGTGTTTATATTTCTATGCATTTACCTTTTTTTTAAAAAAATCTGCTGCTTCCCCCTTACCTCTCTCACTCTATAGCACTATGAGATTATGCTTTTGTGATTAATTAAATTAAATGGAGATAATGGAGATAAACTCTGCAACAGAATTGGGAAATGATGGAATTGGCTCTCTGCGGAAGGGTGCCTTGCTGGGGAATGCTGCGAATAGCTGAAGTTTTTGTTTCTGCAAAGCAAAAACAGCATATTCGATGATACAGGTAAATATCTTGAATAAAACAGCAAGATTCTGAACTGTCATCATGGGATCCATGGGGGGGGGAGGTACAAGTTAAGAGAGTGGTGGCATGTTGTATAAGATATCCATGTCATAATCAAACTTATTACAGTACACAGAATGTGTAAGAAAGTAGAGCAGACCAGCCTGTGAATTGTCAGTTAATGTGTAATTCCAACATCTTTAGGAACAATTGCCCCATCTTGTTTTGAATCATTGAATGCCACAGCATCCTCTGGATTTTAGGCTCAGCATGTTAACAGGACAGCCCTGTTTATCTACCAAGATTCCAGAGTACAAATATTGTCCTTATCAAGGTGGAACACACTGAAGCAGACCATTGGTCCACCTAGCTCACACTGACTGGCAGTATCTCTAGCCCTTCCTGGAGATGCCAGGGATTGAAGCAGAGACCTCCTGCATACAGAGTAGATGGTTTCCCACTGAGCTACAAACCCATTTTAATTTCCCATAGTGCTCCTAATGTAATGTTATGTCATGGGGAATCATGAGGAATCAGAATGCAAACTAAAATTAAAAACCTACAACGGTCCAGTGACCATGGCATGAAGTCTAGAAGAAGACAACTTTTCAGAGATGGAGCTAGCATTGGGAAACTTAAACTCTTCTAGGATCAAAACCACATTCAGTATTAGAGGAAATGGTTTCTGCAATGTTATGTGAAAGTGCTTATGTGTGCTGTGTGTAATTTATGTGCACTGTATACAGGTATAACATGAAACATGCTTGATCAAACCTAAAGCCAACTTGGGGACGAGGAACTTTTTTCTGCCTGAAGGCTTCATTGATCATACCCAGTCTTCTGGGGACACATTGCACATGCATACACCATACAAACACTCCCCCAGCCCCTCTTTGCTACTGACCGGCTGCTTCTCAATCAGCTGGGTAGTGCTCAGCACTAGTTCTCTGCCTTCTGGCTTATCTAGCCAAGCTTCCTGTTCCCCCGCATTAGCCCTACTGAGAAACCCACAAACAGTTCATGAGGGGAATGTAGAGGTAGCAGATAGTTGCCATAACTAATGACCATTGATAGTGCTATCCTCCAAATCCTCTTGCTAAATCTCCTTTTAAATCCATCTAACCTTTTAAATCCATCCAACCTTCTTCACATGTTGAAGAAGTGATTTCCACAGCTTAACTATGTGTTGTGTGGTGTGGTGGGTTTCCATTTGTCCATCCTGAATCATGTACCAATCAGTATCATTACATGGACCCTGGGTTCTAGTGTTTTGTGAGAGAGACTAAAGCTTCTCTCTATCCACTTTTTCCACACCACACATAATTTTATATATCTTTATTGATTCCTCCACTTACTTACCTTTTGGTAAGCTAAAAAGACCCATACATTTCGTAACCTTCCCTTGTCGGCAAGTTGCTCCTGCATTCTGTTCATTATGGTTGACTCCCGCCCCCCTGCAGCTGCCTCTGCATCTTGCCCAGCTCTATAGTATATCAGATGTGATGGCCAAAACTGCATGCCACAAATTTGTATAGTGCCATTATGATATTGACAGTTTTCCTTTACCTAATAATCCCTAAAATGGATTTTGCCTTTTTCACAGCTGCCACACACTAGGTCGGCATTTTTATTGAGCTACCCTCCATGACCCCAAGATCTCTTTCCTGGTTAGTCACTGCTAGTTCCATCAGTAAATGTGTAGAATTTGTTTAGGTTTTTAGGCTCCACAGGGAACCACTCCACAGTTACTTACAGTGAACTGAATTTGCCACTTGGTTGCACATTTGGAAACGATCTCTTTGGAGGAGACATTGTTGGCTTTCACCACCACAAATTGATTTCCTACTGAGAAGGCTGAGATTAACCAGGCAGAGGGCCTTCTCAGTAGTGGCGCCCTCCCGGTGGAACACCCTCTCTTCAGATGTCAAGGAGATAAAGAATTACACAACTTTTAGAAGACATCTGAAGGCAGACACAATTGGTAGCAGACACAATGTTCCCTGAGAATGAGCCAGACACTCCACAGATCAGGGACCTTGGATCCAATGTTGAGGAGACTCATGAGGGGCAATCCAGGTTGATTCCTGATGAAAACCCCCAAGAATTGTCAAAAAAGTGGACCACCCCACTCGCAGTCCTCAAGAGCACTAAAAGCTTCACATTCAAGCCTAAGAACGATTATACAGTGTGCATCTACAGACCCAGACATTGTGCTACTCTGGATCAACTCATGATTAAACAATCCCTGATACTCCTTCACTGCCTGTAGCTGTGGTTAGCATGTGGTTTAGGGGACCATGTAAAACTTCCCTCTTGAGCTTTCCATTTGCTGGAAAACACAGGGATCTGACTCCTTGCTGGCTCTAGTTCTGCCTCTTTGCTGTGTTTTACCTTACCTTATGGGATGCCCTGTGATATTGACCTTGGACTGTTTTCTGACTTTGATTCTGGGTCATATCTGGAACTATGCCGATACTCTATGTTTGACCTTAGTTTGTATGGACTTTATTGCACCAAAATCCCCACCTTCGTGGTAAGTCCTTTAAACCTACTGGGACTATAGCTGCTCAAGGTTCCCACTAGAATGTGACAGCTTTCAGCCTCCTTTATTGAAGCAGGAGTTAGAGGAAATTAAACTCCTGTGCAGGAAATGACATTTCTGAACATTCTCAGATTATCCACATCTCGAGAATATGTCCTGCAATGGTCTCCTGTAGCTGGAGGGCCTTCCCTTTCACAATTTTATCCCCTTCTCACAAGGGTTAATGAAAACAGCAGGTAAGCACTCAGCAATTAGAAATAGAGAAATATTTGTGGGCATCCAGCAGCCTAAATAAAAGTAGGCATGAAAAGCTGATGCCTAGAAAGGGACTGCCTTCAGATGCCTTCCAAAGAAAAAGCAGCACTTTGGGGTGATCCTTTGAGGAATCTGAGTCAGAGCCCCAGAAGCTCTTTTCTCTTTGAAACAGCAAAAGGAGCAGCAACCTGGAATATGTTTCTGTTACTCTCAAAGCGCTTTCGGCATTGTGTGCTCCTCTCCACCCTTGTCTTCCTTCTCCCCATTTTGTTTGCTCCACACCTACTTGTCCAGATCAGCCGAACCATTGAGTCCTGGGCTGCCCCCACCTCCCTCCTAAAATACCTATTTTTCCTGGCTCTTTTTACCCATCTAGGCCTCAGGTGAGAACATAGCAACTGACATCCCAAAGCTCTTTCTCTTTTTGTTTCTGTGCTACTGTTTCTCCTTGCCTGCCTGCAGAGTTGCTCTTCCTCCCCCACCAACAGCTTGTTATGTGGTGAGAGGCTGGGGACGGTGTAGAACTTTGGAAACAATTTCATGGAGTGAGAGCTGCACTTAACTTATTATTATTTGATTGCATTTACCTTATTAACTGAATGAGGGTGTGTGTGTGAAGGAGGTATCATTTTTCACTTCCAGCCTTTTAAAAAAACCAGCATGTACTTGCACATCTATGGGGGGTCTTTGTATACAGGCTTCCCACCTGGCAGCAATTCATGGGATGCTCATGTGACTGTGCAATGTGCCATGGCCACAAGGGCATTTCCCAAAGTGCTGCTGGACTGGAAGCCTGTTTGTGGAAAACCTTTGGGATGCTGCAGGTGCATGGAAGGCATTTAAAAGGCATATGAGCTGCAAAAAATAAAAAGACCCCCCATGCCCACCTCTTCAGTTAATAGAGTAAGCACAACAGCCCTCTGCCCCATGACTTTTCTTCCCAAGTTTTACTTTCCTGCCCTCTTTAGACATACCTTCAATGCAAAACCCCTCTCCCCATTCTCACAAATGGCTGAAGAAAGTGGGCCATGAAGGTTTGGAACAGCACAATTCCTATACAATAAATGTTCCAACCAAATGAAAGATGTTTGAATTTCCTGCAACTATGGATGAGTGAACAATAAACACTGGCCTGGAAGGACCCTAATAGACTTCTGTTGTCATGATCTCTTCTCTTTCTTCTGTCTTTGTTCTTTGCTGTCTGCATCTTTATTCGCAGAGAGCAGCAGGCTTTACTCTAGCTGCATGTGAATGGAAGTTAATGACAAACTCCGTTCTTGTTCCTTGTCCTTGATATAATAAGATGAGTAAGATGGTTGGTTAAGGTAAATGAGCTGGTTCCTCTAGGAAGCTGGCCTTGACTGTCTGAACCAGAGGCTGCTTCTGCTGTTCAAGATGCCAATTAGGGTGGGGTATAGTTTAAGGCAGGGCAGGGCCTTCTTAAGCCCATCCAGCGCCGTGGCGCAAAGGTCCCTCTGGCGCCCCCTCCCTCCGGTACCGACCCCTCTCCATCCCGGCCAGGGCATGGACAGCTCCCCGGCTCTTGCCACCTCCCCGGCCTGGAGGCTGCATGGCCCAGCGGCCGCTATCTCTTGCCCGAGTGAGCTGCAGGTGCGGCAGTGGTGGGAGCAGCTCCAAATCTGCCCCCGTCCCTGAATGGGGCAAAGCTGTGCTGGCCCCTTCAGCCTGGAGTCGTCAAGGGGGGCGAGGGACCAGAGTGTGGGCTTGGCCGTGGCCACAAGTGCAAGATCCAGTTTCCCTCGCCACCTGGGTGCTCTGTGGGCGTGTGCAGGCGGAGGAGGGGCTGTTTGTGGGCTGAGCCTTTCCCCTCTCACCTGCCCCGTTGCCTTGGCAACCCGCTCCCCACTGCTGCTGCGACATCCATCATGAGAACACCATGCCCCTCCATCGAGCAGCCACCAATCCGCGCAAAGTGAGGGGGGTGGGCCCAGCAATGAGGTTGGCCTCCCACGGTCAGCAGTTGCTTCTTTTCCTCTGCGTCCTCACTATGCTGCGCCTCTCTCGGAGCTGTCACTGTGTGCGGAGGACTTAGTGGCACATAGCACCCCACCAGCGCCCCTGAGAGGTTGGTGCCCTGGCGCAACGAGCCACTAGCCTCTATGGGAAAGACGCCTCTGAGGCAGGGGTTGGGAACCTCAGGTCCAGGTGGGAAATGTGACCCTCCAGGCTTCTTTGTCTGAGTTTTGGAACTCTCCCAGGCCATACCATTCTTCCTTGAACTTTAATAATGCCCCTTGCTTGTCTAGAGGGAAGACAGACAGGCATGTACAGTACACCTACTATTGTTGTTGTTTAGTTGTTTAGTCATGTCCGACTCTTCGTGACCCCATGGACTAGAGCACGCCAGGCACTCCTGTCTTCCACTGCCTCCCGCAGTTTGGTCAAACTCATGTTCGTAGCTTCGACACCCTGTATAAGGTGTAAATATCACATCCATTGCTCTGTCCATTTTTGGCTCTGCATCTAACACTGATATGTGGCCCCCAAAAGGCTGCACAGAAATAAATATGGCTCTCAAACTTCAGATCTTTTGGACTATAACTGCCATCATCATTAGGTCTTGCAGATTGTAGTTCACAGCATCTGGAAGCTACCACACTGACCACTCCTGCCTTACGGGGTCGGGCTAGGAAACGTGGCTGGTGGGAAACTCTCCTGCCAGCAGAAATTCCAGGAATGTACTGGGAACAGGAATAGCAAGGAATTCAATTCAGTTTGCAGACAAACCTACACAATTCATACATTATGAAACAGTTTACAGACCATCTTTCCAAAATCATGTTTCTTCAAATCTTACAATGTGATTCTCCAACAAGTGACACGTGCAAAAATGTATATATACTTGGGTAAAGTGTGCAGGGGGGGGGGGTTGCATATATTGGGGAAAACAACACACAACTTCCTTTATATTAGGAGAAATATCTTGGCAAAAATTAGTATGCTAGGAAAAAATGTAAACAAAAATATGAATTTTAGGAGAAATTTGCACTAAAATTATATTGAATTTTCATGAGGTCTTTTTAAAAAGAATTTTGAAAAGGAACTGATGAAGAGAATGGAATTATGGAAAAATGAGAAACACTGTGAAACCAGAATTGTCCATTTCAGCCATCTCTGCTTTGGAGTGACATGATGCATGATGTGCTGGGGTGTGACCTCACCCCACTGTAATAAATTTGACTGTTTCCTTAAACCACAAGATACTATACTATACTATACTATACTATACTATACTATACTATACTATACTATACTATAATCAACACTACTCCAATAATCCATTTGTTAAGAGGGTAACCCAAAATAGCTGCAATTGCCCTGCTCAGTTGGTTACAGCATGGTGCTGATAAGGTTGCAGGTTTGATCTCTGTATGAGACAGCTGCATAGTTCTGCATAGCAGGGGCTTGGATTAGATGATCCTCAAGGTCCCTTCCAACTCTACAGTTCCATAATTCCTCTGCCTGATTCTATGATTTTGGAGTTTGAGCAAGCATAGGAAGTTAAACAGGATCCTGCGTAAACGTTGCAGAAAGATCCTGCCCTTTGTGAACATTTTCCCTTCTGCTTCCCTTAGATGGTGCTAATGGGGTACAAAACACATAAAACTTCTGGATTTCATTTAAGACACAAGGAGAGAACTTATTTTGTTATTCTGAATTTCTTGAACATTACATTTCTCTTCCTTTAGCTCTTCTTTATTTCTTTCTTTCTTTCTCCTTTCCTTTCCCTTTTAAACAAAAGCAAAAACCTTCAGTGCTTTAATGTAAAGTGCCTTTCTGCTGAAATAATGCACACCAGTGCAAATATATATGTGATTTTAGTATTTCTCAGGCACTGCTTTCTTTTTTGTGAGTAATTTGCTTTCGCTCTTCAATGTTAAAACATTTTTATGCTGCATACAGTTTCATAAGAACATGAGGCCAAAGACCCATCCGGTCCAGCATCTTGTTCTCACAGTGGCCAGCCAG
This sequence comes from Zootoca vivipara, assembly GCF_963506605.1. NCBI lineage: Eukaryota > Metazoa > Chordata > Lepidosauria > Squamata > Lacertidae > Zootoca > Zootoca vivipara. The sequence goes on from NC_083294.1 coordinate 25,260,508, forward strand.
ATGCCTGTGGGAAACCCACAAGCAGGATGCAAGCGCAAAAGCCCTCCTGTGGCTTCCTGCAACTGGTATTCAGAAACATTGCTGCCTTCAACAGTGGAGACAGAGCATCGCCATCATGGCAAGGAGCCATTGAAAGCCTTATCCTCCATTAATTTACCTAATCCACTTTTGAAGCCACATAGCTTGGTGCCTTCACCACCTCATGTGAAATGAATTTCTGCACCACCCCTAGCAGTGAGCCACCTAGAGATCAATATTACTGGGTGGTTTTATATAAAAAACCAAAGAACCAAAGAACAGGGCACTCTTTTGACCTGAGGCAGTTGTTCTCTTCCACCAAACAGATCATCCTAATGGACCATACAAATGAATTGTGTGTGTGTGTGTGTGTGTGTGTGTGTGTGTGTAGAAAATATGCATTTTATTTTATTTTTACATATTTTATACATATATTCTGGAGCTGCAGTAAAGTAAGGTGATTTTGGCAAAACATATTTGATAAAGTACAGGAAATGATTGGTTATCATTCTCCTAGGCATTATAAAACAATTCTTATTGGGATGCTCTGATGTTGATCCTCAACTGATAGAGATCTTGTTGACAACAGCAAATGTGAAAATAAAAATAAAAATCCTCCAAGTGTAGCAGACTGGGTGGAAACAACACATGAGAATCTGTTGTGCAGATAAAGCATGTATATGACAGGAAAACTCTATATTATCATCAAAACAAATTCTTCTAATTTAATCACTGCAGTTTAACTTTCTACAAAATTGTTCTTTTCTGAAATTATCTACCTCCCTCTCCTTTATTACCTTTCTACTTGCAATCTTCTGCATTCAATCAGCATTATGCTTTCTATTGCATATTAATATGTTACAATCAACAATAATTATGCAAAATATCAGTATGAGGTAGCTTAATTGGGAGTGGTTTTTAATGCTAGGTTTTAGGGAAAAATAGTAGCCCAAATTCTGCTTGCTATTTGTGCATGATGAAATGGAGGTGTGGATTTTTTTGAATGAAGAAACAAAATGCTGCAACCTAACCTCCTTCCCCAAACACACATACCAGAAACAACCGATTCTGAGAAATCTTCCCTCATTTTCTTGAATAAAACTCTACTGTTAGTCCATATTAGTGGATTATAAAGGTAATGAACTAAGAGAGGAAGATGGAAAGGATTAGGAGCCAAGTCCTTTGTTTCCCTTAACATTATTGAAAACAATATTAAATTGGATTCACAGTTGCACCAAAAATTCACAAATGGTAAAATTGGTAAAATATTCTCCCGGGTAGGACTGAAATTCGCTTAAGTGGCACTAAATATGATTTTAAAAATAGGATAATCCCCTTTTGAGAATTTCCACATATGGTGAAAAATATCCAGTCTGTAAGGCAGAAAAAAAGAATTGTCATATGTTATGCCTGAGAAACACCAGAACTATATATATATATATATATATATATATATATATATATAGGTTTGTGTGTTGAGGTACCAATACATCCCCCCCAATAACTCACACATCACTCAGAATTTAAGGTTTTGGGCATTAATTTGGCCACAACTTTATTAAATACAACTAAATGTGAGTGGTTGCTTAGGCATTGGTTCCTGCCATCTGTCCCCCACCAGGGAGAGATCTGACTCCCGCTAGCTAACTAGGGAAGCTAACTGAACACCCTCTGAGAGAGGACGGGGCAGGGAGCCACGCCCTTCACTCTCCTTCGGATGCTCCCCGAGGCTCATGCATGGTCCTAGGCCCTACCGGGGGTATGGACAAACATGTGGAGCCCCAGGATTCCTTTAATGGAATACCCCTAAAGGCAGCAGCAATTTTGAGGGGCAGGCCCAGCCAAATCCTTACTCCTTCACCATACAATATGAACCAATGCCTAACCGCCACAAGAGCCCTAGCTCGCCGCCAAACCACCCACAATCCCAACCATTCCCTCAAACCCCCAACAATATCCTGCAACCAAAGATAGTGATGTCAGATGAATCCCATCATTCCGCTGTTGTAACTGAAATCTGTGGGTGTCGAATCAAAGACTCACCCAACTCTAAGACCCTGTTACATTAAATGGCACAAATCAAAGTAGGAGGAAACCAACATAACAGATAAATACTGTTGAATCTCTAAGGAAAATATTTGAGAAAACTGCTAAGCCATTTTAAATATGCATACTTTCAGTGTTACTATCCAGCAAATACTAGGGCCAAATTTATGATTACGATTGTATGTAGCATCTTCAGAGGATGCCCATTTTTATTCTGCAGGTCAAGATGTAGTTTTTCCCTGAACTCATTTGCATGTGGATGGTTTCTTTAAAACACTTGCCCTCCCTGTGCCTTTGTGTATTCTAGCAGTATGATTAGTATTTCACTTTGATAATCCATTTAATAAACATTGATTATCCCCAAAGTGAGAGAGTTCTTGATTTCCAGTGCTTGTCAAAAACCTCCTTAATTTGCTTGCAGCCTTCTGTATGACCCCCTCCTGACCATCTACTCATATTCATTGTTGATTTTTGCTGACAGATTCCAAGGCAGTCACTGCTTGACACTTTGTTTCCTCCATTCCCAAAAGACCCTTGCATAAAGTTTTGGGATGCTTTGAAATCAGGGAAGGTTTATGCCAATCAGACATAGCCTGCACTTTAAAAAAGTGCCTCATGTGAAAAAGGTGGAAGTGTAGTCTTGATTATGGGGCCTCTCTGATTGCTCTTCACTTTTATAAAAAGTCCACATTTTTGTACCACTGCAACCTCCTTTGGTTCACTCTGTAAGTACATTTATTTTGTCTCCACTTCCAAGAAAATAGAGGTTTATTTTTTGCTTTTCATGGTCAAATCCATTGTTCATCTTTGCCTCTATTGTGTTGAAGCACCAATTTCCCCTAAAGAGAATAGCTAGATTGAATAGCTAAATACTGGAACTCTATTTAATTTTTATAATAATTCATCTGAGTAAGATTTCAGAGCAGCCACTGCATTAGTCAATATAGGAATGTAGGAAGGAGTCAGAGCATTGATCCATATAGCTCAGCACTGTCTGTATTAAGAGGCATGTGAGTTGAGTGGTTAATGTGCATAACAACCAGCCTCTGTGCACATTCATCTGGTCGCATTCAGAATGTGCACACAATTCTTCTATGAAGAGGAAGTTGTTTGCATTTCCTGGTCAATAAACATAATCCCTAAAGGACCTTGGGGAGCACACCCCTCACCCACCCCCGAGTTTGCATAGGGGAACCATTTGTTTCAGTTCACATTTTAATAAGAATTTATTTTAATTAATTAATTTTAATTTATTTTAACCTGAAACAGTATGTGAAATAAGATGCTGCTATGCTGCAAAATTTGCACTACTCTGAATTTTGTCACACAGTTCTACAACCAAAAAACAAGAATGTGTTTGTTGGGGGGGGAGGGGAGTGAGCGTAAAAATTAATGTACTAATGAAAACAACATATAACATGCTTAATAACAGGAGAAATGGCTTGCAAAAAATGTTTATCTTAGTAGAAATGCACACTGGCTTTTTCATGAGGCCTTTTTTAAACAGAAGAAGAAAGCAAACTGATGTGGAATTATGCCAAACTGAATTTACCAATGGAAAAATTAGAAACCCAAATTGAAAAATTTGTCCATTCTTCACACACACACACACATAAACAGTTGAGTCAAATGGCAATAAAATGCAAACTATACAGTCAGTAACAATTCAATTAAAGTGTAAATATATGGAAAATAAGCACGGTCTCCATCCACAGCTGTAATTGGTGATAATTATACAACTGTCCTAGAACTGATAAATTAATTAGCAGCTGTAGCAGGACAGAAAAACATCCAGCGTATTCATGTCCAAATGGATCATAGTGTCTGTCTTTAAAAGCCACTTCATAAAATTATCTCCTCCTCTGCTTCTGCCCATATCATAGCTGTCAAGTTCTCCCCTTTTTTAAGGGAAATTCCCTTATGCTGAATAGGCTTCCTTGCGAGAAAAGGGAAAGCTTGACAACTATGGCCCATATGCTTTTATAAATCCACCATCTTCTCTGCCTCTTGCAGGCAACTTGATTTGTAATGTGATACAGCAATACCTGTAAATTATGTGCATCTCAGCCCCATGCATGTTAACTCTGAGGTCAGTTAAGCATGGCTTACTAGCAAGTTGGTGTTAGCCGCCCTGAGCCCGGTTCTTGCCGGGGAGGGCGGGGTATAAATAAAAATTTATTATTATTATTTATTAAGTAAGCATGCACAGGATGGCAGTGTTAGTTGAAGTATTTAGTCCAGCCTGAGAATCCCTTCTGTACAAGGTTCTGAGGTTCATCCCCCTCCCCTTGCCCAACTAATGGTATTCCAGAATTTCATGCTAGGAAAAGCAAATGTATATAGTCCAGGAACCCTAATTTTATCATTAGCAGTAATGGTCTAGAAGGGGAGGCTGATCAACAAATTAGGAGGCTCACTACCATCTTATAAGCCTTCTAGATTCCTGCTGACCTGACCTAGCTATAAACAATTTCAGCTATTTGTCTGGCTGTTGCATATGGGCAGCAGAGTAAAATTATTTGTGGAGTTGTGCACACGATGGCTTCTCAAAATTCCCCACCTTACTTGGTGGCACAGAAATTGAGAAAACTACTTCACCATTCCCACCCCCACCCCCAGTGAGGTGTGGAGGAAAGAAAGAAATTTCAGCTAACTGGTGCAGACACCCTGCGAAGAAAGGTTGCAGTGTTCAGATAGACTTTTTTAGTTTAGAGAAAAGGTGAGTAAGAGGCGACATGACAGAAGTTTATAAAATTATGCATGGCCTGGAGAAAGTGGATAGAGAAAATTCTATCTCCCTCTCTCAGAATACCAGAACTTGTGGACATCCAATGAAGCTGAGTGTTGGAAGATTCAAGACAGATAAAAGAAAGTACTTCTTCACGTAGTCATGGTCAAACTAGGGAACCCCCTCCCCTGGGAGGCAGTAACTGCCAACTTTAAAAGCAGGACTCAACAAATTCAAGGAAGAGAGGGCTATCAATGGCTCCTAGCCATTGCTGCCTCTGCCTCCACAATCAAAGGCAGCAATGCTTCTGAATATCAGTTCCTGGAAAGCACAGGAAGGGAGAGTGTTCTTGTGCTCATACATGCACTCTGGTTTCCCATAGGGGCATCTGGTTGGCCGCTATGAGAACAGGATGTTGACTAGATGGGCCATTGGCCTGACCTAGCAAACTATTCTTACGTTCTTAAAAGTACTGGCTTCTGCTTCCAGGACCATGACATAATCTACACTAATGCCACACATACTAGGGGTTGATATGAAGGTCCATAAGACATCGGCAAGGAAGGAGAGATTAATATTACACATTATATTCACCCCACAAAGTTAAAGCAGTGCACGGGGCAATGTTAGCAGCATATGAATTATAAACAGGTTTGTTGCAAATAAGGGACCCAGGTGGCGCTGTGGTTAAACCACTGAGCCTAGGGCTTGCTGATCAGAAGGTTGGCAGTTCGAATCCCTGTGACGGGGTGAGCTCCCGTTGCTTGGTCCCAGCTCCTGCCAACCTAGCAGTTCGAAAGCACGTCAAAATGCAAGTAGATAAATAGGAACCGCTACAGCGGCAAGGTAAACGGCGTTTCCATGTGCTGCTCTGGTTTGCCAGAAGCGGCTTTGTCATGCTGGCCACATGACCTGGAAGCTATACGCCGGCTCCCTCGGCCAATAATGCGAGTTGAGCGCGCAACCCCAGAGTCGGTCACGACTGGACCTAATGGTCAGGGGTCCCTTTACCTTTACCTTTACCTTGTTGCAAATAAAGTAGGGAGGTTGTGGGAGAGGAAAAGTCTTCAGAATATTTGCAATGGCTCTGAAACCAACCAGATTTAGGTCACTCAATCTTGATGTAAGAGCCAGATCTGACCAGGAGAAAGAAGAGTCCCTCAAGAATTTACTTTTGAAAAAAATGAAAACTAGATCTGAATAGTTGGCTTTGTGAGTGTGACATGCAATCAAGGTTGTTCATGACATGGAATACAATAAACTCGCTCTTTTCCCTTCTGTGCCAAACTTCACATCATCTAGCATATGACTTTCATATTCTACTTTCTACTTTCTCAATGCTGCCACCACACACATTATTTTCTCCTTTGCAGTTGTCAGAACATAAGGGGGAGAGGAGGGTCATTTGACTATGCTTTTCAAGCCTTCCAGATGCTTGTTCAGAATTGATGGCTTTGAACAGCAGCAATTTATTATCCTGGCATCCCTTCCTCCAACTGTATGAAGAGCTGGCCTTTTGCAGATGTATTTGCATCCCATTCCTTGCAAAAGAAAAAAAGACTGATTCACCGAGAATGGGACAAATGAGCTGGGGAAAAAATAGAGCAAAAGCTAGGGGTGGGGGGAGCAATAGCAATAAACCATTCCCTACCACTGCAATTCTAATAGGAATCTGTAACACATCTGTAAAGTTTGCAGTGTGTCAGAGCTGCTTTGGCTTGGGTGAAGCCTCTTGATGTTGGACTTTTGCACCAAAGGCATCCCTTCTCCATTTGCTCCACCACATAGAGGCGCAGAGAGTTGCCACATGAGAATACACCTTTTAAGTTAAGGCTACCAGATTTTTTTCAATGAATCCGGGGACACTTTTCAACTTCAATGGATTTTGTATGGGGACTGATTTGTAAATCCGGGGACTGTCCCCGGGAAACGGGGATGTCTGGTAACCTTATTTTAAGTGGTAGCACCCTGTCTCCAGAATGCTCTCCCCAGAGAGAAAGGGCTCTTATTGTCAGTCTTTAAGCACCAGGCTGATACCGTTTTCTTCATACTGGCCTTTGGCAATTAAGTTGCCTCTTACGGTGGTGCTCATCTTTTAGTGAGGTGGGTAGGACTTGTGCTTATTAAAATGTTATTAGATGAGCAGTTTAGGTATTTTGCATTGTCCATTGTTTTAATTTTCTCTAGATTTAAATTGATTTTATTTATTCTATTCTATCTTGTTAAATTGCTTTGAGATTATTTTTGTATAAAGCATTTGACAACTATAAACAGCAGGGGAAACAAAGCTTTTTGGAGCAGTGGGCACCTTCAGAATTTTGAGCTGCCATAGGGTGTGTGGAAAGCCACTAAGTGGCTGCCATAGGGTGTGTGGAAATGATACAAAATGGCTGCCATGGGAGCACGAGCAAACACAAAATAGCTGCAACATCTACAAACAGACATGGCCACAAAGTGCTCCAGGCATGGCCCACCATCAATCCTAGTCCATCAATGGGGAGAAAAGTCATCTTCCTTGACAGTCATTCTCCTTGCTCACAGAGACAAGCTCTTTGCACTTCTCCTCTGTTCAGAGTCGAAGGGAAGGTGAGTGTCCAATCCTGTCATCCAATGAAACATGGACATGCTTAAAGAGTAGGTGAGGCCAAGCCAGTGCAAACAAAAATGAGCGGGAAGGGCAAACAGCCCCCTGTGCTCTGATAAAAAATTAAAAAGCCAAATTCTGCTGTGCCTGTGTGTGTTATTATCATTAGATTGCCCTGTATAAAATTTTCGGGCAATTGGTCCGTCATCCTATCAAAATTCAGAAAGAGATGTCATGTTTATCTTCATATTCCACAACTCTATACTGTGCTGCCAACATACTAAACTTCCTGGTACTTGAAGAAGGTGACAAATTCATTCTTGAGGAGCAGAAACTACTTGTGCCTTCGAGCAACGAAATTTAAAACATGTAGTCCTTGCCAAATGTGTCTGACAGGTAAGGAAATTCTTGAGTAGGAGACCCGGGAATCTTAGACTATTGAGAGTCAAAGGAACTTCAGTGCCTTTAGGCTGTATCAAGACTCAGCTGATATTTTCTTTCCTTTAAATTTTTCATTGTTTCCAACTCATTTCACCTTGTTTTATCCCACTTCCACATGGAGAAATTGCATTAACTGGATGGTTTAAAACTGAAGCCAGGAAGACAGGGGAAAAGGAGTGAACAATCTTTAATTCAGGGATGGCAAACCTATTGCACCCCAGATGCTGTTGGACTGCAACTCCCATCAACTCTGAAAATTGGACAAGTTGTCTAGAGTTGATGGGAGTTGGAGTCCAACAATATCTAGGGGGTGCCACCCCTGCTTTCATTTATTATAGCACTGGAATTTCTCACCCAACATCATCTTAATCCAGGCGTCGGCAATGTTTTCTGCCCATGGGCCAGAGGATTCCCACAGACGATCGTCCGTGGGCCCGACATGGGCAGCGCAGCACCAGAAATCGCTTCTGCACCTCTGCGGCCCATGTCCGGAACACCGGAAATGGCTTCTGTGCATGTCCGTGGCTGCGCAGAAGCGATTTCTGGCGCCGCGGAAATTTTGGAAATGTGCACCTCTGCGGCCCATGTCCGGAACACCAGAAATCGCTTCTGTGCATGTCCGCAGCTGCACAGAAGTGATTTCCGGTGCTGGCTGCCCATTTCCAAAATGTTCACAGTGCCAGAAATCGCTTCTGTGGGTGCATAGATGTGATTTCCTGTGCCGCTCAGTGAGTCCCCGCGCCGCGCCGGTTTACCACAATGCACGGTGGACTTGCCGAGCGGGCGGCTCAGTTCACGGGCAGCCCGTGGGCTGGATAAACGGCCTCCATGGGCCGTATCCGGCCCATGGGCCAGAAGTTGCTGATGCCTGTCTTAATCCATACATAGTGATCCATTTTCAAAATCATCTTTGTAATCCGGAGCTGCTGCTTTTTTGTGAGAGTTCAGTGGGGGACTAATTTTTTTGTATGGTTCTCTCCTGACTTACAGAACATTGCAGACTCCTGTTGTTGTTGCTGTTGTTGTTGTTGTTGTTTGCTTAATTGCATTTGTCCCTTGGATTTACAGTTCTCAGCACCAGCATGGTGGAGAGTCACTTGAAAATTCAACTACCATCCCTTCTGGAGCAAATAAATCCAGGAGCAATACTTTGTGCAGTTTTGCTTTATAAGGGAATGGGCACAGCTCAGTGGTGGAGAATCTGAGCATTTCCCTGCTTGAAACCCTGGATATCTGCTGCCTCAGTGTAGGCAATACTGGGTGGGATGCATCATTAGTCTGATTCAGAATATAGGGCAGCATAAATTAACTTAAATGAATCATTGGTTGGAGCACATACAATATTTAGTTGGAAGGTATTCAGACTGAGACTTGGTACAAAGTAAGAAAGCTTATGTTTATTAAAGGAAGTACTCAGGTCAAAGCCAACCAACAACATTTTTGATGGGAAAGATTTCTAGCTAACTATCTAGTTGGGGGAAACAAAGGAACAATCCTTGCCCTTTAGTTGCCAGAATAAAGATCCAAGATGACCTCATGCCTCAAGGTCCAAAGAAAGTGCGTGAGGAGAAGCAGGAAGTTGCAAACAAGAGAAAGATACATGCCAGCAGAGAGGTGCAGGGTTAGTTTGGGAAACTGGAGGTATCTTACCTGTATATACCTTAATCCCTGCAAAGCGCTCTCAACAAGCGGAGTTGCAGCCAAAATTCCAATAAACTCTACATAAGGAAGCTTCCTGTATCCCTCTATGTGACCTATGATGCCCTAACTTCAGACTTTAAAGCTTCTTAGTCCAATTTATACTTCCAGAGGAATCTTTGCATCCATGTCCAAGCACATAAGGAGAATGGCTCAATAAGAGCTTGTATTGGATTACTCTCTACCTCTGATACGTCTGTTGTATGTACTCTTGGGATTTTCCAGCAATGCAAATTAATTTTAAGCAAATCAGAAATATAATGGAGTCACAAGAAAAACACAATTCCTAAAACATTCCATTTTACACCATTTCATTCTTCCCAGTGCAATCCACAGTATTTTTCACATATTTCACTAAATATCTCACCAACACAGAAGATTGAACAGAACATTTGAAGCAGCTGAAATGCAAGGGCATGACACAATGACCACACTTCCCATGAATACTATGCAGAATATGTTCATGTTTGAGTGCAGGATAACTACATTGATTGTACATGGCAAATTCATGAGGGTGCCGATTAGGAACCTGCAGCAGCTTAGTTTAGTGAGAATTCCCTTAACAGTCCATTCTTGTCTGACATTGTAGAAGACCTTGCTCTTGATGCTTCAATCTCTGAGGTAAGACAAGTGGGCAATTTGAGATAGGGTGATTTAGAGCACCCTCCCCAGAGATGCTTGCTTATGCATGTATTGCTGCTGAATTCTTTACAACAAGGGTAGGAGAATATTATTTATTCAATTATTTATTGAATATTTATTCAACCAGACAGTCATTTAATCCTGGTGTGGTCCTGCAGCTTGCCTGTTTCTGTTATTCTTCCTTTCAGATCCTCCTGTTTACTGCACTGATGCTGTTTCCAAAGTCCATACCATTTTGGGGGGGATAGGGGTTGGGGTGGAATAGCCTTCTCTCTGGGACTTTGATTCAGGATATGCTGAAGAGATCTAATGCATTTTAGTGGGCTAGGGGAAAGTGGATTTAGTTTAACAGTGCCCCCATCCCTAGTGTGTGCCTCATTGCTGCAATGAAGTCATATATCATTGTTAGGCCAGCCAGCCATTGCTCTTTATTTGCCCATGAGGACATGCAGTTCCAGTTTTGGACTGTGATTAAGCAAGGCAAGATCAAGCTATGCTTGAGTTATGTTCCTTCTGTCTGCAGACCTAGAGGGCTTTCCATCTGAGGGGATAAGGGTGATAGACAGTTGGTGAGCTGCTGTTTATAAAGCCTGTGTTCGGCCATGAGTGCTTCCATGTGACCCATTTCTGGTTTGTTTGCTTCAGCTTGTTCTTTTGTTGTAATTTTGTCTGCCTGACCAGACCCAGGTTGTCATCTGCCGGAACAGTGTCTTGGCTCTTGGTACTCAACTCAGATTGTCCAATAGGGAGTTGGTTTGATAGGAGCTCCTGCCCACACTTTCTTGTGTCTCCTGTCCTACATCCTGATGATTCATTTAAGTTAGAATTATTTCAGTTAAAGGACTGGGTTGGATTTGCTGTATGGCTTATGTCATGATATATCATCAGGCAAAACTTTCTGAACCTCCTTGTTTGGCCAGAATTATAGGAATGCATAGTATGGAGGAAGGGCCCTTCATCCTAACAGGGGGGACAGGTGTGGAGTTAATAGGATGATCACAAAGTGAGTCCTGGCAAGCTCATTTGTCAGACCAAGGCTGCACTACTTTCTTGGTGAAGTTTGTTTGAAATCTTTTGGGTGAGAGGCAAACAAGCAGGAGGGTAAATAGATAAACTGTCAGGCATGGAAGATCCTTTCCTCCCCCAGTAGTATCAAAGGCAAGAAGAACAAGCAAGTTCATATTTATGGTTTTTATTCAGTCATCTGGTTGCAAGACAAAGAATCCATATCTCCACGCGAAGGAGACGTTGCCTACTCTGATTCCCCAATAATATGCTGGGTACCTACAGAAAGTCTCAGGTGTCACACTCCTTTGCATTCTCTGTTCTTGAATGCAGAGTGATTGATGGGCCCTTGGAGAAGGAGAATCTCCCAGACTCTCCAGGGGGGTCTCTGCTGGCTGCTCTCTCCCTCCTCCCTCACGCTCTCGTAACTAGGCAGTTCTTCATTCAGCTGTAATTTGGTTAATTCATTTAAGTTTGGTCTGTAGTTCATCTAATTGTTATATTCTGGTGTAGGGGCAAATGTTTTCTGGAAAGAAAAGCACATAGCACCCTCATCTATCCCGCAACAGTAAGGAATGCTTTACCCCTGCAACCAGTGAAATTGTAAAGGGCCATGAGAATGAGGCAGAAATATGGTAGTCACTATTGTAAAGGTAAAGGGACCCCTGACCATTAGGTCCAGTCGTGACCGACTCTGGGGTTGCGCGCTCATCTCGCATTATTGGCCGAGGGAGCCGGCGTATAGCTTCCAGGTCATGGGGCCAGCATGACAAAGCCGCTTCTGGCAAACCAGAGCAGCACATGGAAACGCCGTTTACCTTCCCGCTGTAGCGGTTCCTATTTATCTACTTGCATTTTGACATGCTTTCAAACTGCTAGGTTGGCAGGAGCTGGGACCAAGCAACGGGAGCTCACCCCGTCACAGGGATTCGAACCGCCGACCTTCTGATCAGCAAGCCCTAGGCTCAGTGGTTTAACCACAGCACCACCTGGGTCCCCACAAGTCACTATTGTAGAAAGGATAAAACATTTAAAAAAACTGGTGAATAGATTTTGGCAAAGCACTTCAGATAATACTCTGTCTGTGGGACTACCACATACCAGGCACGTCTAACAGGATCAACATTTTGCCCTGTACCTCTAAAAAATAGGCCTTCCTCCTGTCTTTGACTTTCACCCCCAAAACAGGGCTCTCCTTGCTAAAAAAAGCTCAACAACTTTGACCTGAACCCCCCCCCAAGGGGGTAGATCACTGCCAGTTTTTAATTCTGTGAGTAGATCGCAGACTCTTGGGAGTTGGTCACCCCGACATTGTCCATTGGATATTGGAGCTGACTGGTGGGCCTTCTCATCATTTGTACAAATAATATTCCTTCATAATTCTGGGAAATATTCAGTGGACCTAATCTTTTATTCAACAGCACAGATTTTGGTTTTTGCAGACACTGTTTAAAAGTTTCAGCAATTGAGTTACCCAAACAATTGCATTCCCTTAATCAAAGTGGAGATTTTAAAGTGGTGTGTGTTATTATTTCCCCACTCAGATGATCACCTTTAATGTATGCATCACTGGCTAACAGGGATAGGAAGAAAATCATTACTAATTGATATGCCTTAATGGTCTGTGAGGATGAGCCCAAGAGAAATGCTTAGAGGAAGATATTTGATTCTAATTATGCCTGAGAAGGTACAAGCAGAGCCCATCATGACGGCTATATCATTGTCAAAGTGCCAGACCTTGGGTTTTCTGCTAATTTGACACTATTGCAAAATTCTGCTTCAATGAGTGCACTGAGAGGCAAAGTTGATAAAAGATGGGGACACAGAAAAGTAGGACATATTTCCAGAAACATTTATTTGCAAGCGACATTGTAAAAGGTCAGAAACATGGATGGAAAGAGACAGCACACCTTGGTGGTAGAGAATTTAAGTTACGTAAGGAAGACTCAGCTTCAGTTTCCATCAACCCAATTCAAAAGGATCTCAGGTCACAGCATAAGGACCTTTGCTGGAAACTTTGGAGAATGGCTATGTGGTATAAAAATTTAATAAATAATAAATAATAAAAATAATGTTTGAGCCAATTACTCATGCCCCCAAATGCCATTCATGTTGACTAAACTTTCTCCGGTTCTCTCCCTGCAAACCTAAAAATGGTTACTAGCCACAATGTCTATCTTCCACTTCCACAGTTGGAAGCAGTCTGCCTTTGAATACAAGTTGCTGGAAAATGCTGGTGAGGACAGTGGTGATGTGTTCAGGTTGTACTTGCACGTTTCCCATAGGCATGTTGATATGCTGCTATGAGAACAGAGTGCTGGACTAGATGGGCCTTGGGCCTGATCCAGCAGGGCTCTTCTTATGTTGATAGACATTTGTGCTGCACATACGGACCCGCAGTTCTCTTGCAGACTATTTCCATGGATGCTTTGGAGGTTGGGAAGATTTGGGATAATTTCTCAGAACATTTGATTTGCTCAGGAGAAACAAAGTTTTTCTGGTGTGTGTGTGTGTGTTAGAATCTGGCTCATTTTGGAGTGGTTTTTTTTTTTTGCAACGCTCACTATCCATAAAGTTTAATTAGCTTTTTTTAAAAAAAACAACAACAACTAAAACAACAACAACTTTCAGATAATTCTAATTTGCACCAATGTGGTGGAGTACAAAAATCAGAGGCTGTTGCTTTGTGAGCTGTCTTCTCAAAATCAAATGTGTTTTTGTAAGAAATTATTTGCTATCAACGCACATCTGTTCTTTTGAGACAGGAGTTTTAATATAAGAAACCCCAGGCTAGGGGCCTGAATGTTACCCACCAGGACACTATCTCCAGGCCACAGCCCTCCCAGGCCCCGTTTTGAACCCCAATTAACTTAGATAATGTGTCTTGCTTGCCTGGATGGAGGACAAAAAGGGATGAATTATGTGTAGAAACTGCCCTACTGTACCAAACCAAAATCTTCATTTGTTGCTCTGACCACATTTGTTTCTGACCCTGCCCACCTCTGGCATATAGCTCCCTGAAAGTTGCCCAGAATAGTATGTGGCTCACAGTCAGGGGCGGGGGAGATTCCTCCCCTCTGTTTTAATCAGATGCACCTCTGCATATATGCTTCCATGTGACCTTCCTGCCCTTTGGATAATCCTGGAACTGGGAAATATAATACAAAGCTTTTGATAAAATGTAAGAGGCTTAAGTTGTAGAAGCGATATGATTTTTGTGCATTAATTTGCATCTCCTCAAATATTCTCTAATTAAAGGTGTTAGCAGTGACAAAAGAAAGGCACTTGATCAGCAATTTGGAGAAGTTTTACAAAGGTTTGTTCTTGATTGTGTGGGAGGAAGTGTTTGATGTGCAAAGTTCTTCCAGAATTCTACTTTAATAAAGGGTGCAGTGTTTTGATAATCAGCAAATGTGAAGGTGCATGAATGTTTGGGTTGACAATAATATGCTTACTGTCACTCAGAAGTTTAGTCCCCATATATATATATCCCAGTAAAAAAAAACACAGCTGGTATTCTCCAGCAACTTACTCTTTGCCATGTTCAGGGAAGGTGGAATATAGCTGTCAGGGGGTTGTTGCGGCTACTCTCGAGTAAAGACGCTCCAGTCCGCGCTGTCTTTAAGAGTTTTATTGTGCATACTATTTACAGTGCAGAGATAGCAGAAAACATGACTGCCTAGTCTGATTCAGAACCCAGCAATGGCTGCCGTCTGCTTTTCGGCCAGCATAAAAGCCTGGGCACCCCAAAACGCCACACCTTCACCCTATGTGTGGGTGCGTGCCTCAATTTGGGCACCGGAAGGAGAGGTCTCCCCTCTTGCTGGCTGGGGTGGCACCTGGGCTCCGGCATCTCGCTGAGCCCCTCATACGCTGACCCTCGACCAGAGCGGTGCCAAGGCTCTGATGTGTCTCTGAGCCCCTCCTGCACACTCTGTTCCCCATAGCATTGCTAGGGTTCAGACACCTCACTGAGCCCTCTCTCCATTCCGCTCCCTTCCTCATTCCCTCCTTCTGACTTGCTGCTTGTGCTGTCGCTGGGTGAAGTGCTGGTCAGGATGATGGGAAGAGGCTCCCTGTAGGGAGTCCCCCGACAATAGCCAATACTGGATATGCTTTCAATCATTTTATCTTCAAAGCAAATGCAGCCTGTGACTGACATCTAAAGCAAGCAAGCAAGCAAGCAAGCAAGCAAGCAAGCAAGCAAGCAAGCAAGAAAGAAAGAAAGAAAGAAAGAAAGAAAGAAAGAAAGAAAGAAAGAAAAGAAGACCTGGAAGTAAGATCTATTGAAAACAATGACTTTCTTCAGAAAAGATATTTAGATGCCCCTGTGCCAAGCAGGATTGAACCCTCTGTGCATCAGCTTATTTAGTTAATTTAGGGATGGGGAGATGGATGTGGATTGGGGAAAATGGCCTTATGGGCCAAATTTTAACTGCAAGGCTGAGGTTCCTCACCATTGCTTTAAATTGAGCCTTTTTCTGTTTAAGGAATTAAAGATAGAGATGAATGGGTATATGGAGAGACCTTCAGCTGTATCACTAGAAGGAGATTTGCTTAAGTGAGTTCAGGGACTTGCCACACAGGGAAACTGTTTATAGAGTTGTGAGTTTCTGATTTTATCTTCTGATGGCATAGCAAACCAAAGTGTTGGATTGGGGAGACCCATATTGAAAACACTACCTAATCATTAAGTTTGGTGGGTGACTTTGGGCCATCTCTCAGCCTAATCTATCTCTCAAGATTGTTAAGTTTGCATCAAACACACACACACACACACATATATTCACAAAAGGGGGTGATTTAAGTGATCAAAGGGATGGAGGAACTTCCCTATGAAGAAATGTTGCAGCATTTGGAATGCTATTGTTTTACACAAAAGGTAAGAGATGACATGACAGAAGTTTATAAAATTATGCATGGCCTGGAGAAAGTGGATAGAAAAATGCTTTTCCCACTCTCTCATAATACTGGAACTCATGGACATCCAATGAAGCTGAATGTTGGAAGATCAGGGCAGATTTTTTTTCAAAAGCACTACTTCATGCCCCCACAGTAGGCAACGATAGCCACTAAACAGATAATTTTAAAAGAGGAGTAAACCAATTTTTGGATGATAAACCTAGTAGTTGCATGGCTACTAGCTATGATGACGGTGTTCTGCCTCCATGATTAGAGGCAGTAATGCTTCCAAATACCTGATGCTGGAAACTACAGGAGGCAAGGACCTTTTTGGGCTCAGGTCCTGCTTGTGGGTTGCCTGCAGCCATCTGGTTGGCTGCTATGAGAATAGGATGCTGGACTAGGTGGGGCCATTAGTATGATGTTCTTATCCAATGTAGTCTGCTCTGTGATTCTCCAGATCTTTCTCAGTATTTGCTTTCTGCTTCATTTTTTTTATTTAAAGCATATGACAGGAATTCAGTCTCGAATATTCTACATGCAAAGTGTATTTTGCTATCTTAAATATCAGTTCATTTTTTTTCTTCCAGTAGGAACTTCCTATAGAAATGTAAATACATTATTAACTCCTGAGCATTGGGAATTCAAATATGCATGGAATATCATGCATTATGTTGTATATAAGGCTCTGAAACTGTAGAAGAATGCAGTTTCTTACTCCAGAGATAATACTAAGGCTACTAAAGTTGTTAACTAGTGCATGATGAGTGAATGTTAATCAGACTGTATACCAAGTAGAGACCGTGAGAAGCAAGGCAACTTGATCTGAACAGGGTTACATACACCCCCACCCCCATTATTTATTCTGGCTCAAATGCAAAGGGGAGGTGGATAAAGCGGTAATAAAGATACCTTGAAATCTTGAGGAAATAGTGCAGTCTCAGTGGAACTCATTACCATACTGTTAGGACAAGTAGAATAACTTGATACAAAAAAGATAGAAAGAGATAGGGAGGGGGGGGGGAGAGAGAGAGAGAGAGAGAAGGCAAAGTCAGTATGGGCAAACTGTGCCAATCCAGAGCTTCTTAGACTCCACCTACCATAAACCAAAACTAGCATACCAAAAAGGAGCTGTAGCTGAGCAGTAATTTGAGAGCTACAGATTCAAAGAGGTGCAATCTTATTCCTGCAACATAGAGCATCCAGCTTATTTGAACATCCAGGCCAGTTCTGTTGACACAATTAGCAACCAGTCCATTCCTGCAAGTCCAAACGAGCTCTTTTTTGCTAGCCGCTTCCAATATAGTACCAGATTCAGGGTAGTGCACACGCTCCCCCCCCCCAAACAGATTGCCCAACTGAGGGGATGCAAAATAATAATAACTTCTGTTTTTGTAATAATGTGAACTTTCAGTGAGCCTATTGAGAAGACCCATTAAAAAGCAACTGCATAAAAGTGAATTATTGTGGAAACAAGAAATATGGGAGGGGGGATTTTGTCCTCGCTCAGGACACCATATTATTAAAGTCTGTCCCTGTCCAATAGACACTTTACCTAAGTACTTTTGTGCAAATTGCATTGCTGGAGAACCACATTGCAACATTTGCAGAAGTGCAAATTTCAAAGGACATGTGTCGGAAAATAGTAGTAAGACTAGTAAGACTGGAGCCACTGAAGCAGGGCCCCCAATGGTAGTCCAAAGAGTACTATTGCATGTCTCCCAGGAAAGGCCATAAACCAGTGCAGGGGTGTCTAAGGTGGTATCCTCCAAATTGTTGTTGGCATCCACCTGCCTCAAGAGACAATGGACTGTGCCTTTGGGTGTTTTGGATTACAACTGTGAATATATCTTAAAAAACAAACAAGTCACACACATACACCTTAATTAATTTGCCTTATACTTTTCAAATGAAATATTTCTTCAGATGTGCTAAATATTCTGGACACCAAAGACTCCTAACTGATCGAAGTGAATTAATTAATTCTAGGGTGGTGATAGAATAAAAACTGGAAATCATCTTGAAGGTGAGACACTAGAATCTGCTCATTTTAAAAAAGCAATTCCAGCATGAATCCGCAGAGCAAGAGGGACAGATGTGTCAGTTTCAGAGAAGAGCTGGAAATTGCTTCTCTTGCAAAGCCATATCATGTGCTTTCGGATAATCTATTCAGAAGTGCAGTAAGTCAATCCAAAAAACATTACAGTGTCCTATTAAGTCCTTGGACAACAGGATTTGTGTGTCTTTAAGTTTAAATCAAAGCCTAATCCATACTTCTGAATGAGCTAAAAGAGCAGGATTAATTTTCAACAGGGATTCAGCATGCCCATCTGAGTAACAAATATGTAGCCAAAATCTGTTTTCTATTTTCCATTAGCCTTGACAAAGCAAAGGGTCCCTTTTGACACTTTGCATCTGGAACCTGGAGATAGAGGGGCTCTGTTAGTAAAGGCATTTGTCCATTGCAGTTTCTGATCAAAGCATTCAGAATGATAGATGTCAGTCCTTCAGAAATTGAGAACTAACTGGAAAATTCTGTATTAGGGTCAAATTAGATGTGATGGGGGGAGGGAGGAGGCCATATTTGCAGCTCCCAAAATCTTTCCTCCCATCCTATGAAAAGGATGTGGATAAGAGCTCAATGGGAGGGGAAAATCTCTCCCCCCCCCCCGCTTCCAATTCAAATTGTCCCACCAGCGCTGCTGTATACTGCAGTGTAGGGTGGGGAGGGGGGCTTTTATTCTTCTTCTTTGTAAATAGTGGCAGCAAGGAAACCAGATCAACGTAAAAAACCTAAGGAGCTTGTAAGGAGCCATTCAGCTTAGTATTTACAATGCTAATTTGCAGTGGCTCTCCAGAGCTTCAGACTCTCCCAGCCCTACTTGGAGGTGGTGCAATTGATACTGGGACCTTCTGCATGCAAAGAGGATGCTCTGCCATTTCCTCGTGATTCAAAAACAGGTAAGTCCTGCCTAAGAAGGCAGCGGCATAGGAAGTTGTCTTATCCCAGGTAAGGCCAATTGCTTTATCTAGCTCTATGCTGTCTGGCAGTGGCTCTCCAGGACTTCAGACAGAGGGCATTCCCAACCCTTCTGCTGCTCCGAAGTAATGCCAACCAGAAAGATGCCATTCCTCAAGTGGTAGTGATCCTTAATGCCCTGTGGTGATGCTAAAGTTCCAGGGGTCAGCAAACTTTTTCAGCAGGGGGCCGGTCCACTGTCCCTCAGACCTTGTGGGGGGCCAGACTATATTTTGAAAAAAAATATGAACAAATTCCTATGCCCCACAAATAAGCTAGAGATGCATTTTAAATAAAAGGGCACATTCTACTCATGTAAAAACACCAGGCAGGCCCCACAAATAACCCAGAGATGCATTTTAAATAAAAGGACACATTCTACTCATGTAAAAATATGCCCGGACCTTCTGCGGGGGGGATTTAGAAGGTGATTGGGCCACATCCGGCCCCCGGGCCTTAGTTTGGGGACCCTGTGCTAAACCTTTTTATTTTCAAGAGTTCCTGTTTTGGAAAAGAACTTCAATTGCTACAGTCTATCACTTCCTATCACTGTGGTAGTCTAGATAGCATTTTCCAAACTTACAATAATCACACACATCTTTTGAGAGTTTAGTCTTACCAGCGTGCCCCTTCTTGGATGAAAATAATTTGGGGTATTAAATAATAATAGTACTATTTCATCTTTTAATTGTTTTCTGCAGCTTAAAAAAAAACCCCAAACAATGAAAAAGCAGAAACATGCGATAACTGGTAGTTTAGGTGGTCTGCTACAACTTTACTCTGAAAAATAGTGGAACAAATCGCAACTTTAGCACATTATTTGTCTGGAAGGGTTCCCTGTTTAAGGGGCTGCTGTAAGATAGTAGAAATGGGAGACAGGGTGGCATCTTTCCAGATCGTTTGACTGTATTGGAGTCCTCCCCCCCCCCACTTAAAGCTGCCTGCAAATTCTGAGCCAATTCAAGGACAGGCCACCTCTAGATCTAGCCAACAACCACAAATAAATTCCACACCACACTGCCAGCATATTTCTTCTCTAAGAAGCGCTAACTTCACCAGCATTCAAGCCACCCAGCCACCCACGCTTAAAGTTGTTCTCCTATGTTTCATATCTGTGCTTTTCACCTGTTCCCCCATCACCTCCTGCAATAAGACTTCTGACTCAGTGGTGAGAATATCAAAAACACAAATGCTCTCACCGAGGCAGTCAGGGCATGATGAATGCAGCTTCCTCCTCCTGGTGTACTTTTACAACTGCTTGTTTAACAGGTAAATGATAACATTATAGCTATCTTAGTCAATGCGGATGAAATAAATTCATCACAGTCCTATGTACACTTGATTTTTTTTTTTTAAAAAAACAAAACCAGAAACTTAAGAACTCGTAATGTAGTTTACTATTATTTTAAGAAGAAAACCTTGCCTGGAGGCCTCCTCCATCCAATCACGGAGCAACCTCAGCTTTTACCATGCCAATTTCAGGGAGGCTCCAGCCCCTACTGGCACCACCTCTGATGCCCATGGTAAACAGCAACTTTAAAGCCTTCAAAATGAGTTTTTCTTTCTGCTGTTCATTTTCCAGAAGTGGCAGCTTTATAGTTCTCTGGACTTGGCTGCTTGACAGGGTGCACTACTGAACCTTATAAAGGGAAGGTATCAAAGCAGGAGTGAGGGACCTGCATACTCTGCAATATTTCTTTGATGAAAATAGGATGGCCTATTTAGTAGTAGTAGGGGACGCAGGTGGCGCTGTGGGTTAAACCACTGAGCCTAGGGCTTGCTGATCAGAAGGTCAGCGGTTCGAATCCCTGTGACGGGGTGAGCTCCTGTTGCTCGGTCCCAGCTCCTGCCAACCTAGCAGTTCGAAAGCACGTCAAAATGCAAGTAGATAAATAGGAAACGCTACAGCGGGAAGGTAAACGGCATTTCCATGTGCTGCTCTGGTTCGCCAGAAGTGGCTTTGTCATGCTGGCCACATGACCTAGAAGCTGTACGCCGGCTCCCTCGGCCAATAATGCGAGATGAGTGCGCAACCCCAGAGTCGGTCACGACTGGACCTAATGGTCAGGGTTCCTTTTACCTTTGCTTTTATTTAGTAGTAGTATCGGTAGTAGTAGTAGTAGTAGTAGTAGTAGTAGTAGTCCCCTTCATGGATCAATGCCTTGTCGTGGCGAAGGGGCTTGAATAACTCAGAGAAGCTATGAGCTATGCCATGCAGGGCCACCCAAGATGGACAGGTCATAGTGGAGAGTTTTGACTAAACGTGATCCACCTGGAGAAGGAACTGGCAAGCCACTCCAGTATCCCTGCCAAGAAAACTCCATGGACAAAGACAACAGGCATATAAAAGTTATGACGCTGGAAGATGAGCCCCTCAGGTCGGAAGGCGTCCAACATGCTACTGAGGAAGAGCGGAGGACAAGTACAAGTAGATTCAGAGCTGATGAAGCGGCTGGGCCAAAGCCGAAAGGACGCTCAGTTGCGGATATGCCTGGAAGCGAAAGGAAAGTCCGATGCTGTAAAGAAAAATATTGCATAGGAACCTGGAATGTAAGAACCATGAATAGAGGTAAGCTGGATGTGGTCAAAAATGAGATGACAAGAATAAATATCGACATCCTGGGCATCAGTGAACTAAAATGGAAGGGAATGGGTGAATTCAGTTCGGGTGACTATCATATCTACTACTGTGGGCAAGAATCCTGTAGCAGAAATGGAGTGGCCCTCATAGTCAACAAAAGAGTGGCAAAAGCTGTAATGGGATGCAATCTCAAAAATGACAGAATGATCTCGATACGAATCCAAGGCAGACCTTTTAACATCACAGTAATCCAAGTTTATGCACCAACTACCGGTGCTGAAGAAAGTGAAATTGACCAATTCTATGAAGACCTACAACACCTTCTAGAAATGACACCAAAGAAGGATGTTCTTCTCATTACAGGGGATTGGAATGCTAAAGTAGGGAATCAAGAGATAAAAGGAACAACTGGCAAGTTTGGCCTTGGAGTTCAAAATGAAGCAGGGCAAAGGCTAATAGAGTTCTGTCAAGAGAACAAGCTGGTCATCACAAACACTCTCTTCCAACAACACAAGAGACGACTCTACACATGGATATCACCAAATGGGCAGCATTGAAATCAGATTGATTATATTCTCTGCAGCCAAAGATGGAGAAGCTCTATACAGTCAGCAAAAACAAGACCTGGAGCTGACTGTAACTCAGATCATCAGCTTCTTATAGCAAAATTCCAGCTTAAACTGAAGAAAGTAGGAAAAACCACTGGGCCAGTAAGATACAATCTGAATCAAATCCCTTATGAATACACAGTGGAAGTGAGGAACAGGTTTAAGGATTTAGATTTGGTGGACAGAGTGCCTGAAGAACTATGGATGGAGGCTCGTAACATTATACAGGAGGCAGCAACGAAAACCATCCCAAGGAAAAGGAAATGCAAGAAGGCAAAATGGCTGTCCAACGAGGCCTTACGAATAGCGGAGGAGAGGAGGCAAGCAAAATGCAAGGGAGATAGGGAAAGATACAGGAAACTGAATGCAGATTTCCAAAAAACAGCAAGGAGAGATAAGAGGGTCTTCTTAAATGAGCAATGCAAAGAAATAGAGGAAAACAATAGAATGGGGAAAACCAGAGATCTGTTCAAGAAAATTGGAGATATGAAAGGAACATTTCGTACAAAGATTACCATAATCAAGGACAAAAGTGGTAAGGACCTAACAGAAGCAGAAGACATCAAGAAGAGGTGGCAAGAATACACAGAGGAATTATACCAGAAAGATATGGAGGTCTCGTACACCCCAGGTAGTGTGGTTGCTGACCTTGAGCCAGACATCTTGGAGAGTGAAGTCAAATGGGCCTTAGAAAGCACTGCTAATAACAAAGCCAGTGGAAGTGATGATATTCCAGCTGAACTATTTAAAATTTTAAAAGATGATGCTGTTAAGGTGCTACACCCAATATGCCAGCAAGTTTGGAAAACTCAGCAATGGCCAGAGGATTGGAGAAGATCAGTCTACATCCCAATTCCAAAGAAGGGCAGTGCCAAAGAATGCTCCAACTACCGCACAATTGCGCTCATTTCACACGCTAGCAAGGTTATGCTTAAAATTCTACAAGGCAGGCTTAGGCAGTATGTGGACCGAGAACTCCCAGAAGTGCAAGCTGGATTTCGAAGGGGCAGAGGAACCAGAGACCAAATAGCAAACATGCGCTGGATTATGGAGAAAGCTAGAGAGTTCCAGAAAAACGTCTACTTCTGCTTCATTGACTATGCAAAAGCCTTTGACTGTGTCGACCACAGCAAACTATGGCAAGTTCTTAAAGAAATGGGAGTGCCTGATCACCTCATCTGTCTCCTGAGAAATCTCTATGTGGGACAAGAAGCTACAGTTAGAACTGGATATGGAACAACTGATTGGTTCAAAATTGGGAAAGGAGTACGACAAGGTTGTATATTGTCTCCCTGCTTATTTAACTTATATGCAGAATTCATCATGCGAAAGGCTGGACTAGATGAATCCCAAGCAGGAATTAAGATTGCCGGAAGAAATATCAACAACCTCAGATATGCAGATGACACAACCTTGATGGCAGAAAGTGAGGAGGAATTAAAGAACCTTTTAATGAGGGTGAAAGAGGAGAGCGCAAAATATGGTCTGAAGCTCAACATCAAAAAAACCAAGATCATGGCCACTGGTCCCATCACCTCCTGGCAAATAGAAGGGGAAGAAATGGAGGCAGTGAGAGATTTTACTTTCTTGGGCTCCTTGATCACTGCAGATGGTGACAGCAGTCACGAAATTAAAAGACGCCTGCTTCTTGGGAGAAAAGCAATGACAAACCTAGACAGCATCTTAAAAAGCAGAGACATCACCTTGCCGACAAAGGTCCGTATAGTTAAAGCTATGGTTTTCCCAGTAGTGATGTATGGAAGTGAGAGCTGGACCATAAAGAAGGCTGATCGCCGAAGAATTGATGCTTTTGAATTATGGTGCTGGAGGAGACTCTTGAGAGTCCCATGGACTGCTAGAAGATCAAACCTATCAATTCTTAAGGAAATCAGCCCTGAGTGCTCCCTGGAAGGACAGATCGTGAAGCTGAGGCTCCAATACTTTGGCCACCTCATGAGAAGAGAAGAATCCTTGGAAAAGACCCTGATGTTGGGAAAGATTGAGGGCACTAGGAGAAGGGGACGACAGAGGACAAGATGGTTGGACAGTGTTCTCGAAGCTATGAACATGAGTTTGACCAAACTACGGGAGGTAGTGCAAGACAGGAGTGCCTGGCGTGCTATGGTCCATGGGGTCACGAAGAGTCGGACACGACTAAACGACTAAACAACAACAATCGGTAGTAGTAGTACCAACCCATCTGAGTAGGCTGCCCCAGCCACTCTGGGCAGTTTCTAACATCTTTAAAAACATAATAAAACATTCAACACACACACAAAACTTCCCTGTACAGGGCTACCTTCAGATGTCTTCTAAAAGCTGCATCTCCTTGGGTTGGGGGTCACATAACTCCACACCTTCCAACATTTCTCTGGTGAAAAT
Organism: Zootoca vivipara; assembly: GCF_963506605.1. Classification (NCBI taxonomy): domain Eukaryota; kingdom Metazoa; phylum Chordata; class Lepidosauria; order Squamata; family Lacertidae; genus Zootoca; species Zootoca vivipara. Next base: position 25,285,162 of record NC_083294.1, read on the forward strand.
TGGGACATCCTGAGGAAAACCAGGACATTCCAGGATCAAATCAGAAACTGAGGCAGCTTCTGTAAATCCGGGACTGTCCCTGGAAAATAGGGACACTTGGAGGGTCTGAACCTGTGGTCCAGGGGTTGAATGTGACACACTAGAACTATCAGTCTGGCCCTTACCTGGCTGGAATGTGCCCTTGAACTCTGGTAATGGCTCTTGCTTTTCTGGCTGGAGAACAGATAGGTATGTGCAGACAGCAGCCTATTGTACAAAGGTCAGAGTCACATCAATTGCTCTGCCCACTTTTGCCTCTAGTCCTCTCCCTCCACTGACATGTGCTCCCTGGAAGCTTGTCTACAGAGTTCTCTTGTTCTTGGGCTGAAAATGTTTCTCCAACCCTGCTCCAAAGGGTGGATGCTATAGTCAGCCTTCAACCAAAAGCATTTCCCAGGTCCCCACTTACTTATAAAACCATTCACCCTGCAGAAGGGGCCTTACTGGCCTAGTTTGGCTACATAATTAGACGACTACATGTTCTGTGCTGCAGCTTCAACACATACTGTTCTTCCAATCCTGCATAGGAGGAGAATTGCTAAGGCCTTAGTTGAGAGAAGAACTGAAATAAAGGAGGGGGGGGGAATAAATGCAATTGGCGCAGTAGCAACAGATGTTCAGAATTCACATAGCCTGTCTCTTATTGAACCGAAATGAGAAGTAGTAACAGCACAAAGAGGATTGTCCCATACTCAACAGCAGTTTGAGAAGAAGGACAGTCCTAGTGGCAAGATCCTATATTTCAGGGATGATGAACCTGTGGCCCTGCAGACAGGGGCGTAGGAAGAGGGGGGTGATGGGAGCGCGCTGCTCCGGGCAGTGCAATTCCAGTAGGGTGCAATCGCGGCTGTCCCTGCCCCCAGAACGTGTGCCATGCTCCTGCGGGAGGTGTGCCCCGCCCCCAGAACGCACGCCCCGCCCATGTGGGTGGCATGCCACACCTCCAGAATGCGCACCATGCCTATGCGGGTGGCATGCTCTGCCCCCGGGATGCGCACCAGCCCCGCCCCCGCCTGCTCTCTGCATGAAGCTCCGCCACTGCCTGCAGATGACATTGGACTCCAACTTGTATCATCTCTGGTCAACAGGGTCAGGGATGATGGGAGCTGTAACCCAGCAGCATCTGGGGGGCCACAGGTTCCTCGTCCCTGCTGTATTTCCTGACCATAGAAAATCGAGCCCAACGGAATAATTTCAATTTCCTTGAAATTCTCAACACCCTTGAGTCGCTCTGCATTATGAAAATACTTTTGATAATTCAGCTGACACAGGATGTGAAGTCAAGATCTGTACATAGGCCACCGATGCACTTACAAGACAACAACATGTTCAGACTCCACTGAAAAAGAACTTGCCTTCAAGATGTAGACAATTCAATTTCAGAGAGAATCCTATTATCTAGCAACAAGGAGTTTTCCCTCCTTAACCCCCGGAGAACACTATTCCATTGTTCACAGTTAAAGGATTGGGTGTCCCTCTTTTGCTGGCTCTCATTTCCTTTCGCCTCTGCTGCAAATGAGAGGTGTTTTATGCTTTCCTGCTGTGCTGTAAAACATGGCAAGAACCTAAAATAGTTCCACAGGGAAGGACAAAGATTTTCAGTACTTGTTAGTATAGGTGGACATTCTATCCTTTAAATGGAAGCAAGCCCAGCTGAAGTTAGTGGTGCTTCAGTAATGAAGGCTGGATAAATCTATTTCCAAACTATGCCAGTTTTGAAAGTGTTTATTCATAAGTCCATTCCATCTCATTTGCACACCTGGCTGTATTTTTTTAAAAAAGTATTCATAAGGAAAATGTATTACAGAACATATTTAAATAGATTTATGTATTTAATCATGATATATATATTTAAATGTATATACTATCTCAATATATTTCTAAATGTATAATTTTATCCTAAAATATACAACTCTTAATGCATTTCCTTTTTTTTGAGCAGAAATCTGTATTGCAACATTTGGAGAAGTGTGAAATTCAAATGATAATTGCATTCTGTATGAGTCCGAGAGGTGCAAATTAGGCTGGTTTGTTTAAAAAATGTGGAATGAATGAAATTCTCTCCATCCCTATTTACTAGTAAACACAGAAAGGATTGGGCTGTAAGATGACTAACGGAGGGCATGCATTTATAAGTACAGATGAATTCATTAATCACAGATTGAAAATGACATTTGAACCAACTAAGATTTGGAGCTAATTTATGTGAAAGGGAGTCCTGTGTTGAAAACACTGGCGGGAAAAATATCAATGCATCTCTTAAGTCAAATAATGAAGAAAGGGTATTTTTCAAAACATAAATTATTATCCTTTTACCTTTATTAGTAGGCGTTGCTTTCTTTTTTTGCTAGTCCCCCTTTCTGGCAGCTTAGTAGGAGTTTTGAGGAAGCCCCTGATTGCCCCTTGGGACTCTACTATTTGCATACTCCACACTGTAGGGGGCTTTGATTTGCTCTTGATATATATTCTTATTTGGTCTGTTTGGCATTCAGTGCAGGCTGGTAAAGGAATTTAAGGCATTTTGAGCATTATGGGATTCAATGGCACTCTTGAGTCACCTTCCACAACCTTTGGCTTGGAGGTTCCTTAGGACTGTCTTTTAGGTCTGGTGTGTGCACTTTCATGAAGACTGCACAGAGGGGACGGGGTGTGCATGTTGGGTTCACATACCCAAAGCTCTTTTGACAGGGCATGAGAATTTTCTTCCAATCTCTGTCATAGAATGTGGCTATTTACATACCCTGGGGGGAAACAGGGGTGCTTCCTTAGATTCAAACCTACCTACCCATACTTACAGAATTTGGCTGTTGTTTGGCAGATCTTCTATTGTTATATTTGAATAAATATGACTTTTCACCACCACTCTTTCTCTCAAATCTTCTTCCATAGTTTGCTGGCAAATCCCCTGTGTGGCCCCATCCATTACTGCCCCTTTTCTCTCTTGTCCTCCTTCTTTACTCTTACATTTATCTCTCTCTTTCCCCCCTCCCACTCCCATCACTAGGCCGGATGACACACAACATAAGCAGGGCAGCAGTGAAGTGGATTGTGAGAGGTAGTGTGGCAACTAGGAGGCCCAAATGTCCTGGAAAAAGTGCTGGGCACTTTCTGCTGCCTATATTCTGATGTTGCTCATCAGTACCACTTAGGGTGCCTTCTGTTTGTGCCTCTGCTGGTCTTTGTCTTCATTCTACATTCCTAGCTTAATTCTCTCTCGCCTCCGCCCCCACCCCTATTTAGTCAGAGCTGACTAACTCTTTTATAACATAAGTGCAGAGTTATTAGGGAGGTGTGTCTAGCTTCTAAATTTCTGATTGACCATATTGACCACTGGCAACAGAAAAAGTGTGTATCTTACCACTAGAGAAAACAACTGTCAGTTTATGTATAAGAGATTGCATTTACAGGCTGCAGATTCTCAACTGTCTTGCACCAACCCTGTGATTTCCTTCAGCAGCTGTCCTCTGCAGACCTTGGGTTTGCAAGGGTGATGCCAATGTTGGAAAAGTCATGTGTGCGTAGCTTGTCCTTCCAGCCTCTTGCTCCCCTGGCATCAAGCTATATCTTTTCCTGACATATCAAAATGTGAAGTCATAACTAGAAAGACTCCTTTGAGCTGAGATCTGAAGTTCCAACCTTTCTTAGATAACCGTAAGATGTATGTTTGAGCCACATGCCGTGGCAATGCTCCTTTCAGATAAAGTAGAGTTTATAAATCAGAAACAGTAGCTTGAAAATCTAGTTTGTCAAGCATTGATAGCAAGGATTTTTGAAGATAGGAAGGAGGCAGGATTTCTCCAGTAAAATTAGAGCAGATTATTGGGACTTGTTTACTAGAGTAGCCAGCTGCTTGGGGAAGATTGTAAGGAAACCATTCCCTCTGGGAGTGTGAAAATCAAATCCTCATAAAAGCATTAACTGGCGGTATACAGGATAAATGCATACTTGCTTTTCTTCAGTGAAATGAGGCCAGGAAGAGAAACCTCAGATCATTATCCCATAATGTTTCAGGGGCAAAGATGCAGAGCAGCCATACTGCCAGACATGCTGCAAATCAGTCTGTTTGTTGTCCTTGTCATTTTTAGATATTTTCATATATTAGCCTTCTTCTGTCATGGTTTTATATCAGGCTGCATATATTGTTTTAAAAGCATGAAAATGTGTATATATGTGTGTTTATCCAAATACACATTTGTATATGCATCATTTTATCTGAAAATGCACATTTTGGCATGTGTTTTATTGTTGTGGAACTCCTTAACATGCCTGTCCAAACTGCAGGCAGATGAAAGGCACTACCAGTGGTAGCCAGTGTATGTTCCTGAGACAGGTACAGAGTTGGAGCGCCAAAGGTTCCATTGGATTCTAAGCTGGCCCTATTGCTAGCAAGTTGTCGCAGGAGCCCTTGTTTTATTCACCAGCCTGGGAGATGGTGCAACGGGGGAAGTCCCATTGTGCTACCTCTAATCTTTGTGCTAGCACAACTGTTTTGTTGAATACTGCCCATTAGTTCCTTTTTCAGAGGTTTTGCATGATTCCCTATTTAACAGAATGGAGAATCAGCAAAAGTCATTTCTTTGGTAGAAGTGGATGAAGTTTGTCAGTATGCTACTCCTTGAAGAGAATGTTATCTGCCAAATTGTGGACAAATAGATGTTTGTGTGTGCTAGGCATATTTAAAATTGTTTTTGAGTGGGATGGAGAAAAATTGGCATTGCCCCTTTGCCTGCACTGATGACACCTTGAGCTTTGCCATGATCCTGCCTCATCCTTGATGTGGATGACAATTCATTGAAATAAAGTGTGTAGTGATGTAGTATTTGACAACACACACAAAAAAGAGTACATACATATATGGAGTCAGACAGATTTTGTACTCCCAGACACAAACTGACCTACAAATAACCCTAGAATTAAATCAAATGCTACTTGGGCTGAAATGGAAAGTGGGAGATGAAGGAAAGTGACTCACCTAATAACTAACAACATGGTTTAGACTCAGGACAAATATAAGTGACAGAAACCATAAAGGGAAAAAAAGTATTCAGTTTAAGGAAATGGTTGGCCTGGAATAAAGAATGAAGAAACAGAAAACGTAAAAGGGGTTACGCAAGGAAAACACAACCACCAATTCCACAAACTCTTCAAGCATTGCTGCTCCTGAGGGAGTGAACTAGCACAAAGCACTGAAACAGCTTTGGACATATCTCTATACATCTCTCCTATAGCATTCTGATTGGAGATAAAAAGGAACATCTCAAAAATGATATTTGTTGAGCACATAAGGGTGCAGTGGGGCAAACAAAATGATCTAAGAACTGAAGCAGCTATACAAGAAAAGAATACAGTGGTGGAGGCTGTTTAGTTATTTTGGGTGGGGGGGAGTGTGACATGACAGGGGAGCATAAAATAATGCATGGTTTGGAGAAGCAGGACTCTCTCTTGTAATTCTAGAACTCACAGATCTTCCAGATATATATTGCTACCACAATATGTAGGGAGTGCCATCTCATATGCAGAGGTACCATCTCATTCTCAGGGTTGTGGGTGCCTACTGCTGCAACATGAACATACAATGTCACATGCACGCGCCTGGACATAGTGCAAGTGTGTGTTTGTGACACTGCATGTTTGTGTTGCAGCAGGCAGCTCCTCCTCCTCCTGTCCTCAGCCAGTGAGGCACCCTTTTCCATGGGGAGCGGTTTGGACTTGCTCTGTGTCTGAGCGTGCACCCTCCCACCCTCCCCCGGGGAAGGGTCGCTCACTGGGTGCCTGCAAAGGGCATAGCTGAGCTGCGTCTATCTTGCAGGCAGTTCCACTTCCACCTGCCAACTTTTCTCATTGGTTTTGTGGGTGCCCAAGCACCCACGGCCCCCATGGAGTTGGCTCCTATGAGTGATGATGACCAACTTTGTTGTTTAGTCGTTTAGTCGTGTCCGACTCTTCGTGACCCCATGGACGCCAGGCACTCCTGTCTTCCACTGCCTCCCGCAGTTTGGTCAAACTCATGTTCGTAGCTTCGAGAACACTGTCCAACCATCTCGTCCTCTGTCGTCCCCTTCTCCTAGTGCCCTCCATCTTTCCCAACATCAAGGTCTTTTCCAAGGATTCTTCTCTTCTCATGAGGTGGCCAAAGTATTGGAGCCTCAGCTTCACGATCTGTCCTTCCAGTGAGTACTCAGACTCAGGGCCATGACCAGTGGCCATGATCTTTAAATTGAAATGAGGCAAATTAATGGAGGATTTACCTACTCATCCTGATACGTTACCTCCATGATTAGAGGCCAGTTTCTGGGGATCGTGAGCAATAGAGTGCTATCACCCACATGCCCTTCTTTTGGAAATCCCTTTGGGGCATCTAGTTGTTCACTGTAGAAAAAGGCTTGGTGCCTTCGGTCTGATCCAGCTAGGCTCTTCTTCTAACCATGTTGGAGGCTAAAGCTGACCATCACACAACTACTCCTTTCCTATGTCTTTCCCTCCTCTTTTTGACACTTGAGGTGCATATTTCTAGGACCTTTCTTATTTCGTAACTGTAAGTTGTTTAAAACTGTTTTAAATACTAAAAAAAATTCCTTCAGTAGCACCTTAAAGACCAACTAAGTTTTTATTTTGGTATGAGCTTTCGTGTGCATGCACACTTCTTCAGATACACGAAAAGAATACAGTGGTGTTTTAAATACTGTGTTGTAATGTTGTGTTGTAATGTTATTACCCACAGTGGGACCTTAGAGTGAAGGGCAGGTAATAAATTAAACAACAGCAGCAGCTGCTGCTGGGAAGGTTTCAGAAATGTCCCAGAAAAAAGTAAAAGCTCCAAAGCCTTGGAAGCTGCCCACTTTTATTCAAATTATTTCAGATCAAAGTTGCTTTGGATTTCAGAGTGGTCCAATCAGGTCCAAAGAGGGCTGCTTCCATTCCACATTGCACTTCAAACAAAATGAATGCCCCGTCCATATCTATCTGCCAAAATATATACAACTTTAATATTTATGTATGTATGAATACCAATATTTCTGTCTCACTTTTCTTCATCAACTCTAATCAAGGTGAACAATATGAATTCTCTCTTCCGTCTGTTGTTCTGAAAGCTGTCATGCCGATACCGGCCTGGGGAATATTTCTTGGTAATTTGAGAAATTTGTGAAGCTTGTGAGGAAGATAATATATTAGCTCTACGTCCCTGAAACCAGTTTTGATTGCTGAGAAGAAAAACAATTGTCCCTTCCCTTGTAGCCTAAGGATAATGATTCTAGATTAGTAGTGTTCTGTACCATGATAGATTGACTTGGGGCAATTCTACCAGGCTATAGGCTTACACACAGAATCTTATCCACCCACAATTACTATATTAAGCAACGGTGAACATCTTCAAACTACATTTTTCCAAGTCATCCTCCTTACTTTCTACCAAATACTAGGGGGAAATGCAAAGGCACACACGATTAGAATCTTTTCTTTCAGATTACCCAGTGATGGATTTCTTTATAAGCAAAAATAAAATTGTCATCTTTCCCACCCACACAACCACCTGAAAGCCCATTTTTCCTGCTCTGCAAAATGCAATAAACATACAGGAAGCAGAAGGATATTTATCATGACTGTCATACTTAGAACTGAATGGGGACAGAAGACTCCGGCAGCAACTGACAGATCTGAATTTTGAAATCTCTCAAAACCACATTTTGCAGGACGTGTCCAATAAGCTCCAATCATTCATTACTATTCCCAAACACAGAGATCATCTGAGCAAAAGCAGATGCTGTGTACATCAAAGCAGTGCATTACAATGATAACAGGCAACTTTCCCTGCATAAAGCAATTCACAGAGGTAGCCACTTCACAGGACACATTTTGATTGTCACAAGTGTTTCCCATTTTCTTTAAACCAGAAAACTGCCTTTGTGCCTCAAAGCTTCAATGACTGAAATAAAGGTTTTCTTCTCCCCTGCTTTCTTCTCCACAGATGCTCACCAGTTTTAAGTGTAATCTACACTATGGGCCCCAGTCCAAGATGGTTATGTGTCTTGGGTTGCTATTGAAGGGTCACCACCAGGGGAAGTTGCTTCCTTGAGTACTTAAGGGACAAGAAATGGCAATGGTGATTCTCTTGTTATTGTGCTTGCTTGGGCAAACTTTATAGCCCCATCTGCCCTCTTCTTTGAGGTGTTCAGGGGATATGCCTTTCTGGAGCATAAATGACTTCTCATGGATGATAGGGCTACTAGCAATGATGTCTATGCTCAGCCTCCACAGTCAGAGGCAGCAATGCTTCAGAATACCAGTTGCTGGGAACCACAGGAGGGGAGAGTGCTGCTGTGCTTTAATCTTGCTGAGGGACTTAGCTGTAGCCCCCAGGAACTGCTTTTCCATTACAGCCCTGGCTCTATTCCGTCAGAGAACTGTTTGCTGCCAAAAGAACTGGCCTAGAAAGTAACATGTTTACTGAAATATACAAGAGCACAGGTTGCATTGTTCAACTTTAGGAAGTCCAGGCAATTGAGTGCTCTTGTGAAGCATCCAGGAGGAATGGCATAATGTTGTTGTTTAGAAAAGGAGGCTTTACTGAGAAAGCAATGTGAAAGGCAAATTGCAAGGTAAATTCTGTACTCATTTATACAATGATCTGCAATGAACATTATATTGTCTAACCTTTCGTCCACCCTAACAATGCAAGATTCCTGTTCCTTTAGAGAAGAAGTAGGAGGGAAGTTTCCATCTGTCCATCTTAAAGTGGGCAAAATTACTCTGGCCTTCTATGTATACCAGCTTCACACCTGTGGTGGTGGGAAAAAACATTAAAGTTTGTGATACAAAACTAGCACAAAGTTTTGGAGGGGATGTGGCAAAGTTGGGTTTTGAGTACTCCCTATATATCCCTTGGAATTTCATTTTCACAAATGCAATGGTGTTTTAAAACCTGGATTTTCCAGCACAAAGTAGCACAAAAACCTCATCACACATTTGGAGTGCGCATGAAGAGTACATATACTCCTCATGTGCATATATACTGTGAACTCCTGTTTGATGTGTCAGTTCACACTTTTGTGTGGCAGTGTAAGACACATGGCTTATGGAGCAAAACAGAACTTTGGTGTAGGACTAGAGCGATACTAAATTAACTGTAATGTTCCTCTCGCTCAATTTCTAAAGTAAGGATCTAACAGTTGCTTTTAAACTTGGTTGTGTAACAACAAAGCAGCAACAATTTCAATACCTTTTGCATTTAGTTGAAAGCTTTGCTCTCCATTTCCCGCAGTGTAATGAAGAATCTGATTGATTTCTATGGAGGTAGTCTAAATTAATCCTGACGTTAGAGAAGTAGGAAATGAAATGTTTAAATAAGGAGCCACTTTGAGGGCATGAAAAGCATATCAGCTGCCATGAGAGTCATCTTTTAGGTATTTCAAGTTTCTGATCACTTTACAGTCAGGGCAAGAAAAAAAATGATTTAGAGACTTTTATTCCTTTTTTATTTTTTTTGTAAGATCTGAGTTAAAGGAAATGGAAAATACTTTGCCCAGCATTCTGGTGGAATTAGATTAGCATAATTCACACAGAGACAAATTCTTCATTAATGAAACATGTATTTCATACAAAATCATTATATTTCCTCCCATAATACTAAGTCTGGAAGCAGGGCCTGGCTTACAATCCGATCAATGCATATGTGAGTGAGACACTTACGGTACATTTATAATAATAATAATAATAATAATAATAATAATAATAATTTTAACAATGATAGTATTGACGATGATGACTAAGGGATGGATGGTTCATAATTGCTTAGTCAAATAGATTTATTAATTGAATTCTTTGTTTTAATTTAAATAGTGGCCCCCTTTCATTAGGGGGCATCCATTCAAAGGAAAAATAATAATGCAAGAACTTAAAGAACAAGCAAATAATTGAATGTCAGGCATCATCATAGAAGAGGCATCCCCCCCAGCCAATTCTGTCTCATACAGGAGAGTATGTTCCTGTAACATCATGATGGTGATGCATGCATAATCTAAAAACAGTGTGTGTGTGGATAGATAGATGGATTACCCAGATGCCTACACAGGGGAAGAAACCCTAGAAGTAACACCATTTTCACTATCAAATAGAAAAAAAAATGCATAAAAACATATACAACTTACTACATGACAGAATTATTCCTGGGACTAAATTGACACAAATATTTTTCACATGGTTCATTGTAAATAAGACATTCTCTACAACTGTTTTATAGGACACCCCCAAGCCCTGTTTTAAGGGTAATTTCTTACAATGACCCTCCAGAAAAAACCCCAGAAGGCATATTATTAAATCTTAGTTCTGTAAAGGTGTTCCTTTAAGGTAATTGGAGCCATATAATTTTCTTTCTTGTGGTATGGCTCGATACATGGATACAGCCAGAGGGCTTTTAAAATTAGGCTGAGGGTTGCATGCAGCCCTAAGGCTGTGGCTTTTCTGAATTTTTCTTCTTTTCCTTTTTTGAAGATATTTGCTTGTCTAGGGTTCTGTGCCACCTTCCTCATTCTTCAGGATTTCTCTGTGTCTGTAAGCCAGGGGCTTCTGATCCAGGACATCCTGGAATTGCACCCCACTGTTTATAAGAACATAAGAAGCACCTGCTTGGTCAGGCCAAATCTAGTCCAGTATCCTGTTTTCACAGTGGCTAACCAGATGTCTATGTCTCTGCCTCTTGTAGGAGTGGATTCTACAGCTTACCTTTACTGTGTGAAGAAGAACTTTCTTTTTGTCTTTCCTGAATCTTTTAATCTTCATCTTTGTTGGATGTCCCCAGCAAACCCTTACCCCCTCAGCAGCACAAGAATGGTAAAAACCTGCCTTCTTTCTCTTCCCAAGCATGTCATTTTATTTCATAGATTATATATATGGATCACTCCTCCCTCCAGCCACAAAAATGTTTACCTGTTCAGGCAAGACAGGACAATGCTGCAGCTGCATCTTAAGTTTTTTTAAAAAACAAAGCAAAAACACAAACACATGACATACATTTGGTCTTAAAAAGGACCCCTCTGTTGTGATTCGCTTCCAGTTTGATTTACTATATAGAAGGATGCTGGATAATTGTATCAGAAATGGAAATGGAAGCTGAATTGGCACTCTTTGAATTTTTGTCCCAAGACCAGAATGCAAATCAATCAATCTAGTGAATACAATTGGTATCAGTCAAGCAAATATAATTGGTGTTCACTCACAACAACCAATATGTAATTAATCACTTTATAAAACATTGCTTTGCTGTTTCCTTTACATTGAAATGAGTTGTATAGAAATAATAATGACATAATGACATGGAATTTGTAACTTATGTAAATAATTGCATAAATTATGGTAAACAGTGGACAGTAAGACAATGTAGTGTTTTGTGGAAATCAAACTGCAGTGGAATGGGATATTTTTGCGGGGGGGGGGGAGTTGGAATGGAAATTTTTACATCCCTTTTTACTTTATATATTTATTTCACTACTAAAGCCACTATCAGCGACCAAAGCATTTCTTATCTGACTAATCACCTGGAATGATAATTTTAAAAACATATTAATCCTTAAAAACTCTGCAAAAGTTTTGCTGCTGAAAGTTCTACCAAATTTCACATACAATGCGTCCAATGCAATTGAATAAACATCTACAATAATCAAAGGTTCAGTAATTCCATAAATACAGTCTTGTTGTTTTTGACAGCTTAGTAATTAAAAAAGATGAACAAGTACATAGTATGTGAAAATGGACTAGAGCGAAATTGATTGTATATTGTACTTTCCATCTCTTGCTCTTTCAAACATGCTTACCGGGGCGGCGGCGGCGGCGGCGGGGGGGGGGGGGGACGGGACAGCAGAGCCTAAAGAAAACCAGCTCAGTTAATCAATAAAAATGTTCAGGCTGTACCAAGGCTTCTTTGCACTTGTCAAAGCCACAAGTCAGTGGTTGTTCAGATCATGCACAAACAGTAAAGACCGCAAAGGGGGGGAGTTTCCACCTTGAGGAAGGGAGAGAGAGAGAGAGAGAAAATGCATGAGTGATGGGTTACTAGGAATTGAAAGGAAAGCTCCATCTTTAGCTGATCTGATTGCTATTTGAAGAGAGGTTTGTGCTTAAGGCACCAGGTGCTTCTGCCCTGTTCGCTAAAGCTAAGGGTATTACCTGAAGGTAGGGAGGTCAGAAAATTCTCTCGGAAAAAGAAGTAGAAATTGCTGCTGTTTGTGTTTTCCTCTCAGGTCCAGAACTAAAATCAATCCAGTGAATGCGATCACGACTCACAATGTTCATTGTTGCTGCTGCTGTTGTTAACCCACCCCCACAACCAATACATAATTAATGATTTTGTTGAAAAAATATTTTGACATTTCATTTACAATGAAATGAACAGTATGGAAATAAATATGTCATACATTACAAAAATCCCCACCACTTATGTAACTTAGTAAATTACATTAAATAGTGAACATGGCAAACAACATAGCATTGGATGCAAACCAAACTGCAGCAGAATCAATACAGCTCTGATTGTAACAACGACAGGTCAGAATGGAATTGTTGCCTTATATCTCTACTTTGAGAGGTGCTGGTAGATTATTAATTAATAATAATTCAATTTATATACCACTCTTCCTCTTGATGGAGCACCGGCTAGAAAACAAAAGAATTACACACACAGTTAAAGGCATTCTAAAAACAGTAAAAAATAAATGTCAACCAATGATCTCAGGGTTGCCTAGAGCAGTGTCTTTCAGCTATGAAATATCTAGGTAAACAGGGGAAAAAATAAATTTCTCTTGGCCAACTGGGCACCCCTCTTCCCAGTGGAAGCATCACCAACAAAGCCTCACCTGCTGATTGTAGAGTCCAAAGTGGTTGATATTGGGGAAAGCACTCTTTTAGGTACTTGGGTCCCAAGCCATGAAGGACTTCATGCGCTATCGCCAACAATGTAGATTCAGTCCAATAGCTCACTGGCAGCCAGCGCAGTGTTTACAGGACCAGTGACATATGGTCCTATCAGAATGCCCTGCTTACCAACCTAGCTGCTGCAGTCTCTGGGCCATCTTTAAGGACAGCCCTACACAGAGTGCATTGCAGTAGTCCAGATGCAAGCCAGGCTATCCTGATCTAGAAATGGATATAGTTGGCAAAACAATCTAAACTGGATATTAGCCCTCAAAGCCACAGGTGGCATTTGAGACTTCAGTGACAAAATAGTTCAAGAGTACTCCCAGACTATAAACTTTTTTCCTTGGAGTGGGTCGGTGGGAAGAGTATAATTCCCTCCAGGACAGGCCATTCACATAATTCGCAGACATGGGAAGCATCTACTGACAGCACTTCCGTTTTATCAGGATTCAGCTGCAGTTTATTAGCCCCCATATAGTCATTCGCTGCCTCCAGGCAGCAAGATCCAAATTCCCAGATGAGAATTCCCAATGGTTCCTTATAGATGATACATAACATGGGAGATGGAATGAGACTCTGTGGGACTTCATAGCCCAAGAACCATGGCATTGAGCCACAACCTCCTAGTACGACTTTCTGGTGCCTCCAGCTCCCACCACCTTGAGTTACCGTAGAAGGGCACAATGGTCAAAAGGCACTAAGAGGTCAAGGAGAATCAATAGGGTCATGCTCCCCTTGTCTCTCTCCCGATACAGATGATGAATGTACCTCTGCACCTCTTATGGAATCCTAATAAGTGAGCTGACTGGAGCAACATTAACCAACTTTAAAAATGTCTTCCATGATCCCGTTTTAATTTTATCCCTCATTAGCCCAACTAGATCAGTTAAAGTGTGGTGGAAGAGAAAAGGGGGGAAGCTAAGCAGTTTCTTTTCTTTTGTTCTTTCAAACAATGTGTCAATGGTCCTGTCTACCAAATGCATGGACAGACAAATAAACAAGGCTACCAAAGGCGCAAGAAAAGTGCTTGCATGTGAACAAACAAACAAACAAACACAGGTGGCACTGTGGTCTATACCAGTGTTTCTCAACCAGTGTGCCTCCAGATGTTTTGGGACTACAACTCCCATCATTCCTGACCACTGGTCTTGCTAGCTAGGGATGATGGGAGTTGTAGTCCCAAAACATCTGGAGGCACGCTGGTTGAGAAACACTGGTCTATACCACCAAGCCTCTTGGGCTTGCCAATTGGAAAGCTGGCAGTTCGAATCCCTGCGATGGGATGAGCTCCCATGGCTCTATCTCAGCTCCTGCGAACCTAGCAGTTCAAAAGCATGTCCGTGAAAGTAGATAAATAGGTACTGCTGCGGCGGGAAGGTAAACAGCCCTTCCTTGTGCTCCGGTTTCTGTCATGGTGTCCCGTTGTGCAGAAGCGGCTTAGTCATGCTGGCCACATGACTCAGAAACCTGTCTGTGGACAAACACCGGCTTCCTCAGCATGAAGCGAGATGAGTGCCGCAACCCCATAGTCGCCTTTGACTGGGCTTAACTGTCCAGGGGTCCTTTTCCTTTTAAAAAAATAAAGGTATAATACTAGAGATCTCTCTAGGAAAGCTGAGTGTAAAGAAAATAACAAATTATATTTTTGCTCCCAGTCCCAGGATCAATTTGTGTTAAGCAAGCTGTGTGTATTCCATGGGGCTACTGCTGCTGGTTACCACCACAAACTAAAAGTCATAATTGACTGAGAAATAGTGATGGCTGCCTGCTTTATGAATCTAGGATGGTGTATTCATATTCATATTCAGAGAAAACCTGGCCAGGCCTCATACATTTATTTTTAGGCTACATACCAGCTAGGCCATAGGATGCTCCTAAGGCTGAGAAGGGAGTGATAATGAATTCTTGAGCACCTGCAGATTACTAATCTTAATTCATGTGTATGTGTGTATCTCTTTCTCTCTGTATTAAGAGTCTGCCAAGGCCCCAAGATTAAAATTACAATTTTTCTGAGTCACCTAGTGCTTTATTCTCTTTAGTCTGTGATTCTGGTTTCAATCCACTCTATAAAACAAAGCCACATGTTCACCATTCATTTCTATGGAGAATCTAAAAATAGCTGTAACTCCCTCTACCCACTCTTTGGCAGAAACAAATAACACCTGCAGGCACAGAAGCCTGCAAATGTTTTAAGTTTGTCAAATTGCAGGCTCAGGGGCTTTGATGGGACAAGTAAAAACATTTCTTTAAGTCAGTGTTTCTCAAACTTGAGTCTCCAGCTGTTGTTGGACATCACTCTTAGCTAGCAGGACCAGTGGTCAGGGATGATGGGATCTGTAGTCCAACAACAGCTGGGGACCCAAGTTAGAGAACTGCTTTAAGCAGTCTTGAAATGGGTTGTGGTGCACCCCTTTCTTAAGAAAGCCTCTCTGGAGTCTAACTATCACCCAGGGCCAAATATCACCATTTTGTGCAAGGTGCTTGAGAGAGTGGTGGTGGTCTAGCTCCGGGCATGCTGGGGAGGAACTGATTATTTGGATCCATTCTAGTCTGGCTTCAGGCCCAGCCATGGCACTGAAACTGCCTTGGTCACCCAGGTTGATGACATTTGTCGAGAAACAGGTGTGGTGAGTATGACCCTGCTCTTTCTCCTTGATCTCTTGACATTTTTCAATATCCTTCTGGAACATCTCGGGGAAGGTAGTGGTTGGGGGCCCAAGTCTATGTCTGATTGGCTGATGCCCAAAGAGAGTGCTTCGTTTTGAAAGCCCCTCTTGTTATGTTTCTAATCTGTCACAAATAGATTGACAACAGCTTGTCTTCTCTAATAATGGTTTTACCTAACCCTCAAGTGATATATTTACAGTGCTGTGAACTGAACTCTACTGCTCCCTCTGAAAGCATTTGTGACTTGTTCTGTACATCACACACAAATTTGCATGAACACACACAGACCTGGGCACTTTACAAAGTCATGAGGTTGGATCCAAAGGTCTTTTCCTGCACAAATGTTTTCTGCTAATGGAAGGGTGGAGGTTTTTAAGAAGCTAAATCCAAAAACAGTATTCCATTTTTGAAGAGGAAGCAGCTCTTTTCCTTCAGCTTACAGTCCCTTAGATCCCTTCCCATTATTGTGAATGTCACTTCCAAACTTTTGTCAGTTCACTAGTCCTTCTGTTAGTTGTCACACAAAAAGTATAGAGATATCATCTTGTTAAAACATGGGAAATAATGGCTGATCATGTTATCGTACCCTTGTGCTATTGAATGACTATTATTTGAATATGAATTATTCAGACAATTAGAAGAAAAGAATGTCAGTATGTAGAAACAGACACATTTTAGAGGGGCAGTCAGTCATGCGGGAATATCTATTTCAGTCATTACAGAACTATATTCATATACATTGCTGCTGCTTCCCAAAAACATTTGCAAATGTATTGCGAAATGAGATTAAAATTGGCCAGAGCTGACAATGTAGGCAGTAGACACTGTTAATAAAAAGCAGTTATGATACCTAAGAATCCTTGAATTATTGGTTTTCTCCATAAGGAAGTCACAGATGTGACTTGCCAACTTCTATCAGACTTCCATAATTAAACTGTTCATGCCCCCAAAGTTATTACTAATTCTTGTTACTGAAAATTGATTTCCACTCTGGTTTCCGTTAGATCTGCCAAGTTAAATGTCATAGAAAAATAGTTTATTTAATTTGCAATATCATCCTTACATTTTAAATGTGCTTGGACATCCAGAAACATTTGGGAAGCACCTGA
This sequence comes from Zootoca vivipara, assembly GCF_963506605.1. Taxonomy (NCBI): domain Eukaryota; kingdom Metazoa; phylum Chordata; class Lepidosauria; order Squamata; family Lacertidae; genus Zootoca; species Zootoca vivipara. The sequence goes on from NC_083294.1 coordinate 25,301,883, forward strand.
ACCTTTCATTCAATCCCTACTTTATGAAATATTGAAAACCTATTGCGATTTATCATACTTTATATTTCATTGCCATGTCTTTTTGTGTATTTAAAGTTTAGTTAATACAAACCTGACAGGAGAATGGAAGGTAATTTACACTTTAATGTATTGCAGAACAGCTGATGGCAATGTATTATTTCTGTCAATGGAAAACTACCATTTCTCTGATAGATTGATAGGCTGAGGAAAATAATTTCTCCAAGCGTCATCTCCCCACCCTCGCCCACCCTCAAGGCATGCCGTTGCACAAGTTTATTCTGAGCAGCTGCACGA